>NC_055986.1:60664718-61377303 GCF_018446385.1 Zingiber officinale | reverse complement strand
CGACCCTACCTCACGCGTCGAGATGAAATTCAACATGGGAGAGTAAGCTACCGGCCCACTCCAGAAGTGAAACTCTACGAAGACGAAAAAGGAGATTAAATTTTGGGGTTCAGAGCTTTTTTTTTATGAATAGTAAAAAGGAAGGAGATAAGTGACTTGATTAATTAGAAAATGAATATGCTATTTGAATAATAAGCAAAATCTAAGAACGTTGCTTGGTAAAATGTTGTATATCTAATATTTTTAACATTTTATTACCAAAAGTGCAAAATTATTCCCCTCAATTTTTTTAAGTATTTGAATTATAATTGTTAACTTGTACAAAACACTTACGAAATTATTTTATTAATTATATAAAGTAAGTTAAATTGGATTATATCATATTTAGATTATTTTATCAAGTGTATCATGTTAACATGGTCTTCGTTATCCTTTCAATCGTTTCAACGCCCTGATGCGATGCCTACCCTCCTCTCTCTCCCCGTTGCCTCTTCTCTCCCAGCTCTTTACCTCTCAAAATTTCCCTCTCCCCGGCTCGCCTCCCGACGCTCCGCTTCCTTCCCAAGATGCTCCCTTCTCTCCGTGCCGACCGACGTGCCTCCTGTAGCCGGGGGCAACTCCAGGTCGAAGACGTCCCCTGCCGAGGTATCCAGGACAATCGTCGAGCTCTCCTCCATCGGGACCCTTTCCTCACTGTCCACAGACGGTTGGCCCCTTTCCGTCGGCGCCCGATTCGTTGTCGATTCCCAGGGAGCGCCTGCTCTGTGCTTAAACCGGCCCGAGAGGCTCTTCGTTTCTGATGGTCCATCCAGCTTCCATGTTCAGGTTCAATTTGGATTTTTTTTTTTTTTTTTCTAAGAGTGGGGTTTGCTTTAAACCCTAGGAGCAGGTTGCTTCGGCTCCTTCTATTATCCTTGTACCTTGCATCCATTTCTTTCCTATCTCTAGTTTCATCTTAAATTATTTTGTACTACTAATGAGTTCCACATGTTATGCTATATGCGTTTTCAAATTTAGGGAAAATTTGTATGCATCCCTACTATGTTGGATTGATAAGCGGTTTAGTGGTGTGATATTGAAGTGTCAATTAGTAGTTCTTTGTTGCAGTAAGCAGTTTTATAAAATGTTGTCAATCCTTCGCTACAAAAGGATCTCCCAAGTAACACGGTGATATTCTTTTGGAGCAGTTTGATCAAATGAGATCACGGACTCCACAATGCACACTTCTGGGAAGGCTGAGCAAACCCAATGATATATTTCTCCTTAAGGTAATTATAATTCCCTATCATAATTAATCATAGGAGTAGAATGATTAGCATTATTCCTATCATTGGGAATGATAAATTTAGGATAGGAGTTATCGTCTCAGGTGCATAAAAAACTGATTTTCATCTGAGTTCATATCCTTTGGTGTACTCTATGTTTGTTCAGTAGTCAGAATTTGGATGACTATAATATTTCAACACTTGCTCATGAACAACTTGTGGTGTATTTTTTACTAAAAGTTGAATTTATGACATGGTCACAGGACATAAAATCTATTCGTGCAAATTCTTTATTTTTTTTCACTTATCACTAGAATAAAACATCAATCTTTTTCTCCATTTGTCAACCAGTTTTTTTTCTATGTTATGTTCCTCTCTATAGAAGGTTCATAAAATGTAAATGAAAACATATCTAAATGACCTTGGCAACTTAATGACTCAAGCGAAATGGGTTTTATTGTGTAAAAATTGTGGGAAACTGAGGGAACCATGTTTTATGTATGCTTTATTTTTGAGCATTAGTGTAGTGAACCAGTTTTGACTCTGAAAGATGATGGTATGTGTATAAGAAACATGTCGCGATATCTTATAGCACATATTGTAAGAATCTAGCGCGCTAAACACGCTTAAGTGCAACGGAAAATTAACTAGATTCTCTCATGCGAAGGAGAAAACAATCATATACTAAGTTTTACATGAGAGGTATACCTTTGTTGCGTGCCCTTCGCAATCCCGACAGCAACTTTTTCTTTGGATGCAGATCTCAACGTGATCAAGCGTCCGCGCCTCTACGGTATCCACACGAACACATCCTTCGTTCGTCACATGAACGAAGCCTTTGGAGAAGAACCACCTTCATGGTGCTAGCCACTCATGGAGGTTCGGCCAAGAGCAAAAATCACCCAAGGAGGAAGAAGGAGGAAGAAGAGAGAAGATTAAGAGTCACACTTTTCATCTCTTTCTCAACTAATGAAAAATTCATTCCAAAAACCTATTTATATTCATCCCATGAACACCAAGGGTTTTTGTCTCTTTGTATTCCTCTTAATGGGTTGGATTATTATATTAGATTAATCATTAACCCAATAACCCAATAACCCAATAAGTCTAACCCATTGAGTCTAACCCATTAATCCAATGTGTCTAATTCGGATTGGACTCAATCCAATGAGTGGGTTCATTTGAGTCTAACTCAATGAGTAACCCAAAAGGCCTAATCATCTCATGATTTTTCAATTAGGGCTAATTACTAACACATATCATTGTGTTCATTTTTCAGAGACTTCATGCAAAATGGGAGAAAAAATATGGAGAAGAACTGGAGGAAGAACTTATTTATCTATTTTCTGTTGATAAGGTGCTTCAAATTGAAGATCTGAAGGAGGTACGGGTTTGGTTTGTCCGGGTTTCCTCTAAGCATTACTTTTCTTTGAATGTAGTATTCCTTGATATTTTCTTGAACTTATTTAACTGTTTCATGATCTAATACAATGGACCAGTTTCTCTCTGGTTATGTGTCTTTCGGATAATTCACTCAATGATTTAGTCAAGCATATTTACAGCATGTCTATACTAACCAGTCATGGTATCTTAAGAAGAACCTCAATTTTTTTTGTATTGGTACCCATGGACCTGAGTAGCTTGCCTGCCTCCTTTTAAGAACCTGGTTGCAAATACTAGGGGTGCAATTCTAAATTCCATGTATCACTAGGTGTACATTGTAATTTTACATTGATGAATGACAAACATGGGCAGAAGGGACATTGTAGTGGAGAAACCCTAATAATTTTGCCCATTAACTCCTTCACATCCAAATAGTGCCTATTTCAACCTTACAAAATAGTTTGGGAGTGCCATCTGTATTCAACGAACTGACTATTAGGTTCAAGGCATGTGCTATTTCTTCATAGGAATTTTCCCCTTGTTTGCAGATGCCATCACACTATTTCTTTGCAGGCTTTTCCCTTTAGTGTCATCAACTTGGTAGAACTTTTCAACACGATTACATGATTCCATCATTGAACAATTATTCTTTTTTGAACTATATTGGGTTCCTTAGTAGTAGTAGCAGTTGTAGTCTTATTTATTTTACCACATGTAATCTTGTTTTATTTTTATATCATCTTTTTGTGTTTATTCTACTGAGCTTTGATGTTGAACTTTCTTAAAATAACTCTCTATGTAGCATTTTTGCTCTTTTACGCTGCTTTTATTGCATGTGTAATTATGCTTTAGGTTTGCAGGCTTGTATATTAGTTGTCTTGATGAAAATAGACACTTTGGTACTGTGTAATCAAATTCCTGGAATTCTTCACCATGATTTCTCTTTGTAATTGCTATAATCATCAGAAATCTTAAGCATTCATATATGTGGAATTATATTATGGTAGTACATTGTAATAATTATACTTGGAGTACATCTAAAGCTTTATTGATATTGCATTGCAGTACTTTCAGTTTGGTAGTGTTTTGGCCACTGCAGCCTTCTATTAGACTTTCTTGACTTGTGTGATTCATATTTTAAAATTTTAATTCATAAAACACTTATAATGTTTAGGATGGTATCTGGGTGGCCTCCTCGGAATATATAAATGCAGAACCTGATCCTCTACGCGATTTTGCTGAAAAAATTGTTGATGAGATGAATTCGATACATCCTGAAGATGTACTGCGACTGTACAGTGTTTATGTGGAACCAGGATTTCAGGTATGGGCTCACAAAGATGCATTGGTCTATTCCCCAAGATTCTTTTTATTGGTTGGATGATTCTCTGCATTCAGATTTTTTTACATTTAGGCTTGCAAAGTTTAACATTGCCAAATTGTTGCCAATTATAGGGCACATCCAAAAGCGTCTGCAACCTCCTGTAACTTTATTACATTTTAAGATTATTGCTAAATGACATAATCTGAAGCTTTTACATTGTAGTATTGTAGATATTATATAACAAAGAAAATGAAGATCATCTAATTTTGCTGTTTTCTGGACCCAAAGTAGGTTTTGAAAATTACTTTGTAATAGTGAATTGGTGATATCCATAACCCATCCCTGTTGATACTTCAACTAGGCACAAGCTATGCATTAGCAATAATCATTGTTCTAAAAGGCGTTCTAGGCAGCCATCTAAGCATTTTAGTTAAGAGACCGGTTTACCTAATGGTTAGGTGGATATAGCATAATTGTGATTAAAATTTGTAGTGCTCTCTTGTTATTTATATTTACACTGTGAATAATTGAAGATTATGTTTTGTTGTGAATTTCTATTTTCTTGGTTGCAATGTAAATATTAATTGTATATTGTTGTTATATAATATTAATTAATTTTTAATTTAATGTACTTCTCTTCCCTATTCTAATATTGACAACATAGGCCTCTACCTAGGTGGTCACCTTTCGTCTAGAACTGCCTCTTAATACCTAGGAAGTATGTAACTTTACTCTTCTTTCTCTTTTGGCAAGTTGTTGGACAACAAGCTGTTGGCAGAGTACTCATTATCTTACAAACTATGCTTTTGACTTGACATTCTCTTAGGGCCATTTTTCTTTCCAAACCCAATTCTTTTTGTATGTTTCATATGAGAGGAAGCTCTGCTGAGAAAACTACTAATTCATGCTCTAGCCGTTACTGAAAAGGAAGTTAGGGTCAGGATGCAAATGAGATCTAGGGATGCCTATTCACATGGTTACAGCAAAGCTATGCACCTCCATGTGTCTGTTCAATTGGTCCAACACTTGTATGAGCATGATATTCCCAACCTAAATGATATTCCCAGCTTAGGTTGGGAATATCATGCCACAATGATATTCCCAACCTAAGCTGTTGCTAATTTATCGAATGTTTCATTCTATATGAAGTTTCTTTAAGCAGATATGACCTTAGGTTATTAAAAAACTGTTGCTAAATGCTGTGGTTTTGCAATATTAGCAGGCGGCAGATACCAAGTTGATATGGGTCGACCGTCTTGGTTTTGATATGTTTATATATTCAGAGAATGCAGTATATTCAGTGCGAATCCCTTTCCCCAGGGAAGTTACAAATGAGAAAGAGGTAAAATCATCATTCAATTCAATGTCCCACCTCGCTTGGGAGATTGAGAAGGGCTATGCCACTCCAGATTTTGAGAAGGTAACATGCATCAAGAGAGTGAGGTAGTCACATTTAAATGTGATTGTGATTTCCCCCCTCCTTTTTTTCATGTTAATTCATCCGAAAAATGATTTCATTGTTGAATCTTCTGAATTGTGCTTAGTTATTGATTAAAGACTTGTCAGTTCAGTTTTTACTGAGAGTAACTAGAGTTTGAAAAAAGTTACTGAAGTTATTTCATGAAACTTCCCATGCCCAGAAGTGTATCGTATGTACAAGTTTCTCAGTCACAAATTTTTATATGGACACCGCTGAAACTTTTTGTGCTTGTTCAATGCTTAGATTTGACATGCCACAGGCGATCAAATAGGTCATGCATAACTCCAGCTTTAACTCAGTTGAGAGTTTGATCCAGCTAGGAATAAGATCGGTAGACTTGATAAAATCAGCTTAAACATTGAGTAAGGCGTTGTTCAAGTGTAGCATCAATTGACTCCACACGAATCTCACGCCATAGATGCGAGAAAATCAGAGTAGAGAATGCTAATTATTCATGACCTAGTAGCTTAAAGGCTCACTTCTAACTTAATCCAAAATAGGTCATGCACGATTTTATTACCTGCATCAATAGTACGCTATAGGTGCTCAGGGCTATGATTGCTCAGGGTTATGATGGTGGCAAAAGGCGAATGCGCTTATCCTCAGCGTTTTCGTCAATCCGTCCCAGGACCAACACGGAGGATGTAAATCACGAGTGACTATTAGCCTTTGGAATAGTGAATAACACATAAGGGAGGCATTTACCTCGGCTTTGTCGAGATTTGAATCCTAGATCGGTGCTCAGGGTTATGATGTCGTAAAAAGGTAAAATCACTCGCCCCCAGCGTGTAGGAATCTAGCGCGCTAAACATGTTTAAGCGTAGCGAAAAATTAATTAGATCCTCTTCAGAAGATCCATGCTAAGGAGAAAACAATCATATACTAAGTTTTACATGAGAGGTATACCTTTGTTGCGTGCCCTTTACAATCCTGACAGCAACTTTTCTTTTGATCCAGATCTCAGCGCGATCAAACGTCCGCGCCTCTACGGTATCCACACGAACGAAGCCTTTGGAGAAGAATCATCTTCTTGTGCTAGCAAGAAGAATGGTGCGACCAAACTTGAAGAATCGACCAAGGAGGAAGGAGGAAGGAGGAGGAAGAAGAGGGTAGTTTAAAAGTCACACTTTTCATCTCATTTCCATCTCTTAATGAAAAATTCATGACAAAAACCTATTTATATTCATCCTATGAATACCAAGGATTTTTGTCTATTTGTATTCCTCTTAATGAGTTGGATTATTATATTGGATTAACCATTAATCTAATAACCCAATAAGTCTAACTCATTAAGTCTAATTCATTAATCCAATGTGTCTAATTTGGATTGGATTCAATCCAATGAGTGTGTTCATTTGAGTCTAACTCAATGAGTAACCCAAAAGACCTAATCATCTCATGATTGACTCTTAGGGCTAACTACTAACACAACGCCCTCGCCACACTCGACTCCAGGCCATCACGAGGGAGGTAAATCACGGCAGCCGAAAGGGCAAGTGGTGGTGGGGTGAGTTGCACAGTGTCCGGGTATTTACGCCTCGACAGTCTTGTGTTTCAACCCCGCGACCTCATGTAGCAAGCATGTCACCACTTACCATCTCAGATGACCCGTGGGGTCATGCTCAGGGCTATGATGCTATTATAAGAGGTGGAATGAATTTTCTATGCAACTAGAGTTTAAATCTTATTTAGAGCATATTATACTAGGGAGTCTAAAAAATTTATGACATTAGGTGATCCGTACGGACTTATCTATGTTATCCGATTTATCTCGTGATAAGTGGAAAATTTTTATGGAGCAAAACCAATTACCTCCGTAATTAGATAGATAGATAGAAATTAGATACTATGCACACATATTTAATGTCTTACTTTGGGCATAGGTTTGAAATTTGATTGCCAAGACATTGTTTTTATAATTTAGTAGTTTGGATTTTACCTAATTAATCTTGGATTAATCGCAAAGGCAGATGATCTTTTTCACTAATTTATCTATCGGATAAATTTTTAGTATAATTTATGTACATTCGAAAATTGATTTTCAGAATATTCATTTCCATTATAGTTGAAACTTTGTTTTAGCTTGACTTATATAGAATATTCCTCATTATTATAATTCGATCCTCTTATTTATTTCGTTCCACTGTTACATCGTACCTCGTGGGTATGTCGGGAAGATGTGAGGGATGTAAAGAAGATATTGCATTTTTTTACTGCATCATATTAAATTTGATAAATTATTTAAATAAGTTAATTATTCAACTCACTTCACCTGATTTTGAAAATTATCAAATCACATGTGTGATACTTTTTTACCCTTCGCATTATCCCTTGTCCACGTCACATTCGTTTTAGGTCATTTATGTATATTTTTTCATCCCAGGTTCGACGTTACTCAGTTTGATTAATCAATTTTTTTATTTGAAGGAAAAAAAAAAATCAAATTCTCTCCGAGCCATTCCGAATTGAATGACATTTTCATTTTCCGTAAAAAATACTCTTGGCAAAGTCCTGCTTCATCGTTAAAATGCAAAACCTTAACTCTCCCTCCTGTCCATACATTTCCGTCGTATCATCATCACCGTCGTATCATCATCACCGCTTCACTGGCCGAAGCTCTTGCATCACTAGTCCTCCTGCAATCTAGTTTCTTCACCTCCATCGATGTCTTTATTCTTCGGCAATTTAGAAGTCCGGTTCGTATCCTTCACCGATTTCTATGTTCTCGAAAGTTTCAAGATCGGACTCTGACTTCACCACAATTTGACTTCTTTACCTCCACCAACATCTTTATTCTCTGATAATTTTGAAGTCTGGTTGATATCTTTCACCGGCTTTTGTGTTCTCGAAAGTTTTGGGATTCGACTCCTGCTTCACTACCTTTGTCACATTAGCTCGTTCTCACCTCGCCGGATTAGCTCATCCTTCCTTGCCGTGTGACCTCTAGTAAAAAGATTCCATCTAGCTACAAATTTTGCTTTTTTATTCGTAATCCAAGTACGAAATCATTCATATATGTGACAAAAGGTAATTCACTCACTCCCAACATCCCCACCAACTCTTCCCTAGATCAACACAGAAGAAGTAAATCATGGATGATTATTATCCATTAGTACAGATGGTTAAGGTACGGGAAAAACATGTACAAAAATTATTAAAATATTCATCATCATCTCCAAAGGTGTGTAGTTTTTAGATTATATGTTTTTTCTACCATTTATATATTTTTAAAATTTTTATTTATTTTAATACCCTCATTATAATTAAATTTAACTTAGTTTTACTTAGTTTATGAACTTAGTTTTATTTAGTTTTATGAAAGTTATGGAACTGAATTATCTTAAGCATCATCATTTAGTTATTTCATCGTGCTTTATTTATGAAAACATATTATTTTAGTTGTTTATCATTGGTTGGATTTGTACAATCAGGTAACCTATGCATATTCAGTTATGATATATTATATTTAACTATGTTAATAGATGAATTACCTAAACCATACTTAATCTATATTTTATTTTCTTATATGTTTTACTTCCTACCTATAATGTGATAAGGATATCTTAATCTAAATAGATTATATCATCTCTAACCTACTTCTTATGTGTATATAGATCTCATCATGTTATTTTACTTAGTTCATCAACTTAGTTTAGCTTATCTTCAAATTTAATACTTTTTAGATTATATATTATTTATTTGTTTTTTATTCATTGTAATTCCCTAATTGCTCTAGCAAGTAAATTTAGCTTATCATAATTTTACAAAAGATATTTGATTGAATTTTATAAATCTTGATTGTTTTTTTTGTTATATAACAGGAAACTAAAAAAATTACATCTAGTTTTATAACTGAGATCCAATTATCAACTTTAGGGGAAAAGTTACATTGGATGATATTTTATAGAATTTGTTTTGAAACTTCCACATAGGGAAAAATAAAGGGAGGAAAGGGTCATTTAGAAGTTATTCTCCATGAAAAACACATTAGTGTTATAACGAGTAGCCCATTTGCATCATTTCTTATCATACCAGAAATTCGACATCTTAGGGGATTAGTAGTGAACATATTTGAGAATTGAGATTTGGGAGCAAAGATATTAAAATTATCCAACGTGGCTATGTCTTTCACAACTAAAGATGTATAATTATTGCTTAGAATCCCAAATAGAGGCAGACATGTTCAGATGGATTCCAATGTTACATCTGGGGCATTATTCAAAAGATTTTTCTAAGGAAAAACTAAAAAGCTATCTAGATTGGAAAATCTATCGAGGGCATATTCTCTCCAAGTGGATTCATATACGGATGTTTTGCTATTTTGTAATGCAGAATCAAAACAGCCGAGAGAAACGCTGCCGTTCATTTGAGCTCCTATAAAAGGAGGCTGCGACTACAGACAAAAGGGTTACACACGCGAAAAGCTGAAGCTTTCCACCTACGTTCCTCCTCCGACTCTCAGGAGTTGCCTGTGGTAGCAGTCGGGTACCTCTCAGATCGCCGTGACCGCCAGTGCTTGGTGGGAATCATGGTTAGATGTTGTATCTTGGGAAACAGATGACCCAAGAAAGTCTCGAAGCATAACCGGAGGTGGGGCGAATCTGTTTCAAGGAAACTGCGTTCATCGAAAGCCTCGGTCCTGCAACTCGGTCGGTAGCAACTCGCTCGGCAGAAGCCCTGCAACTCGGTCGACAGCAACTCACTCGGCAGAAGCCCTGCAACTTGCTCGGCAAAAGCCCTACAACTCGGTCGGCATAAACTCGCTCGCAAGAAGCCCTGCAACTCGATCAGCCTTAAGCTTCGCTCGGTTGGTCTTTTCACTCGGTCGGCCTCTTCACTTGGTCGGCCTTTTCACTCGGTCGGCCTTAAGCTTCGCTCGATCGGCCTCTTCACTCGGTCGACCTTAAGCTTCACTTGTTCAGCCTCTTCACTCGGTCGACCTCCTCACTCGATCGACCTTTTCACTCGGTCGGCATCTTCACTCGGTCAACCTTTTCACTCGGTCGGCTGATCACTTGGTCGGCCTTTTCACTCAGTCGACACTTGGCGGACGGCACTCGACGGTCGACACTCGGTAGTCGGCACTCGACAGTCGTCACTCGGTGGTCGACACTCGACGGTCGACACTCGACGGTCGACACTCGGTAGTCGGCACTCGACAGTCGTCACTCGGGGGTCGACACTCGACAGTCGACACTCGACAATCAGCACTCGGCGGTCGACACTCGGCGGTTGGCACTCGGCAAACATCAGCTCCTGCTGACATTATGAGATTATCAGCTCAGGTCATTTCAACAGATAGGTTGAATTTAAGTTTGTATATTTAATTCACCTAAACCCTCAGGAATCTCCGACAACAAATTATTTTTCCATCAATCTTGAAACAGATTCAATTCTATTGAGATGACCACATAATGGAATGTTGAGGTGCAACAGACTCAATACGTGTAGACCCCCTCTGCCCCGATTGGAACTGTGTCAATCAACCATGGAAAAAAAGTCAAAGAAGTTCAGTGGACCGAACTTCAAGAGGTGGCAGCAAAAGATGCTCTTCTATCTGACCACACTCAATCTGGCTCGGTTCTTGACCGAGGACCCTCCCAAGCGTGCTGAGGATGCTCATGCGCAGACCATCAGTGCAATGGGGGCATGAACTCATTCTGAGTTCCTTTGCCAAAACTATATCCTCAACTACCTTACTGATTCGCTGTACACTGTGTATAGCATGAAGAGAACGACTAAGGAGCTGTGGGAGTCCCTGGACAAGAAGTACAAGACGGAAGATACAGGGGCCAAGAAGTTTATCGTGGGCCGATTTCTGGATTACAAGATGGTTGACTCCATGACAGTGATTAGCTAAGTCCAGGAGCTTCAGGTGATCTTGCACGAGATCCACTCAGAAGGGATGGTTCTGAGTGAAACCTTCCAGGTGGCTGCTATTATTGAGAAGATGCCTCCCGGTTGGAAGGACTTCAAGAACTACCTGAAGCACAAGCGGAAGGAGATGAATGTGGAGGAACTCATTGTTCGACTTCGCATCGAAGAAGACAACAAGAGTTTAGAGAGAAAACTGTTCTCTCAGGCTACTGTGAAAGCCAACGTGGTTGAGCATGGTTAAAGATCGAAATGGAAGAACCCTAAGTCTTCCAAGATGGGACCCAGAGGAGGCATCAACAAAAATAAGTTCTCTGGTTAGTGCTTCAACTGTGATCGAGTGGGTCACAAATCTTCGGAGTGCAGGAAGCCGAAGAAGAAGTAGACGTGTACCAGAAATGGACGACCTCTGCGCTGTGGTCTATGAGTTGAACTTGATCGGTTCAAACCAACGGTAATGGTGGATCGATACTGGAGCCACTAGACGTATCTGCTGCAATAAGGAGCTGCTCCACAACTTTGAACAAGTCACTGGAGACAAGATGTTCATGGGGAACTTAGTAACCTCGGACATCATGGGCCAAGGAAAGGTGGTGCTAAAGATGACTTCGGGCAAGGATCTTACTCTGAACAATGTGCTGTATGTTCCGAAGATTCAGAAAAATCTAGTATCTGGATCACTGTTAAGCAAGCATGACTTTCGTATTGTTTTTGAGTCAGACAGAGTTGTATTGTCCAAAAATGGAATGTTTGTCGGAAGGGGCTATGTATCTGATAGGCTATTCAAGCTCAATGTAATGGTCATTAGGCCCAAGATAAATAAAAATGAAAGCTCTTCCACTTATATGCTTGAGTCTTCGTGTTTGTGGCATGGTAGACTAGGACATGTTAACTACGATGGGTTTCGTAGATTAATAAACATGTAAAGTATACCTACATTCCACCTTGATCCAAAACACAAGTGTGAGATTTGTGTTGAAGCGAAAATGACAAGGTCATCCTTTCAACATATTAAAAGAAGTAACGAACCACTTGACCTAATTCACACTAATGTGTGCGACCTAAAAGGTACGCCACCACGTGGTAGTAATAAATACTTCATCACTTTTGTAGATGATAACACAAAATACTATTATATATATCTTTTCAAAAGTAAGGATATAGCTATAGAGAAATTTGTTCTCTATAAGACTGAGGTTGAAAAACCAGCTTAATAGAAAGATTAAGGTGGTTCGAAGTAATCGAGGCAGTGAATATGTATCACTATTTACTGAGTTGTGTATTGAACATGAGATCAGGCACGAAACAACATTGCCTTATACTCAGTAAAATAGAGTTGTTGAGTGAAAGAATCAAACTCTAAAGGAGATGATGAATGCTCTTCTATTAAGCTCTGAAAGCTATGTTAACAGCTAATTATCTTTTAAATAAGGTGCCCCTGAAGAAAATAGATAAGAGCTCTTATGAGTTGTGGAATGGAAGACAACTATCCTACAAATATTTATGAATGTGGGGGTGTCTGATCCAAAAAGGATTAAGATAGGACTAAAGACTGTTGATTGCATATTTATTGGATATGCACAGAATAGCAGTGCCTATCGATTTTGTGTGTATAAGTCACACATACCGGAGATACACAAGAACTCGATAATCGAATCGAGAAATGCCTCTTTCTTCGAGCATGTTTTTTCGTATAAGACTCGTGAGGATGCTAGCTCCTCAAAATGGGCATATGAAACACAAGATGAAGATGATGATGAGGAACCTGTGGAGGTTGAGCCTAGACGGAGCAAAAGAACTCGGGTAGAAAAATCCTATGGATCGTATTTTATCACTTTCATGTTAGAGAGTGAGCCTCGAAGTTACTCAGAAGCTATAGGCTCTTCTGATGGACCTCACTGGAGAGAGATAATTGCATCTGAGATAGAATCTATCTTGCAAAATCACACTTGGAAACTTGTGGATCTTCCTCCAGGAAGTAAACCACTAGGTTGCAAGTGGATTTTCAAGAAGAAAATGAAGTCAGATGGCATGATTGATAAGTATAAGGCCAGATTGGTAATCAAAGGATACCAATAATGAGAAGGTCTCGATTACTTTGATACGTATTCTCCGGTGTTGAAAATAACTTCCATTAGAGTATTGTTGGCTATTGTCGCTCTATGGAATCTCGAAATACAACAGATGGATGTAAAGACTGCCTTTCTAAACGAAGATTTAGAAAAAGAAATTTACATGGTGCAACCTGAGGGGTTTTCTGTGCCAGGACAGAAAAATAAGGTTTGTAGATTAGTGAAGTCATTATATGGCTTGAAACGAGAACCAAAATAGTGGCATAAGAAATTTGATAATGCCATGAAGGAATGTAGATTCAAGATTAATAAATGTGATAAATGTGTTTACATGAAAGTCACAGAGAATGACTACGTCATCTTGTGTCTATATGTAGATGACATACTTATCATTAGGAGTAATGATAAGATAATCAAATCCACTAAATATACTTTAAACTCAAGATTTGACATGAAAGACATGGGCCTAGCTGATATAATTTTAGGAATCAAAATTCTTATAACGACAAAAGGACTTGTTCTTAGTCAGTTCTATTATGTGGACAAGATTCTTAAGGAATTCACTAAGGGTGATACTCGTTGTCACGAACGCCGATAGATACGAGTTAACATCTATCAAAAAATTGAGGTGAAAGTATCTCTTAGATAGAGTACTCCCGAGTGATTGAAAGTCTGATGTACTTGATGAGTTGTACACGACTAGACTTAGCCTACGCAGTAAGTAAACTGAGTAGATATACGAGTAATCTCAGTGTTGAGTATTGGAAAGGGATAACAAGAGTACTGAGGTACTTGAGGTATACTCGTGAATATGGACTGCACTATACAAGATATCCTGTTGTTATCGAAGGATATAACGATGTAAATTGGATATCTGATATAAAAGAATCTAAGTCTACGAGTGGATATATCTTCACTCTAGCAGGTGCAGTCATTTCCTAGAAATCTTCTAAGTAAACCGTAATAACCAGATCCACGATGAAATCTGAGTTTGTAGCTCTTAAAAAATGTGGTGAAGAGACTGGATGACTATGACAATTCTTAGAAGATATTCCACGATGGCTAAAACCTATGCCGACAATTTACATACATTACGACAGTTAATCAACAATTGGTCGGGCACAGAGTTATCTATATAATGATAAGTTTAGACATATACGTCGTCGACATAATACCTTTAGACAACTGCTCTCAATGGGAGTTATCACTGTTGACTATGTGAGGTCAAAGGATAACCTAGCGGATCCACTAACCAAAGGGTTAAATCGAGAGTTAGTTGTAACCTCATCATGAGGAATGAGCTGTTGGTGCGGGAAGCATCCGACGATCGAACTCAAGTTTTGATAATGGCAAAGGGATTCAAAGTTAAGTTTAATTGTTATCTAATGTGGATGATTGAGTGTTTCAGGAAAGTCCTAGCTGCGGTTAGGCGAAGGGAAAACCCTAGGGGGTGGTAACCCTAGGTCATAGGAAGTGGTAACCCTATGCGGAAAGTCTTAGCGGGTCGGAGCTTCGGGCAAAAGACCTAGGGGGCGGTAACCCTAGGTTGAAATCCTGGTGTCGCGAACTAGGTGGAAGACTGGACGGGTCAAGGACCGGACGTCCAGCATGAAGACCGGAAGCATCTGACCGGACGCTGAGCAAAGGTAAACTCTCCTGAGTGGAGTAGGTGAGGACGCGTTCCTCGGAAGAGGGAACAGTAGGCGTCGGTTCGACCTAGGGTTTCCGGTAGGAAATCCGAAGTCAGAACCGGACAGTCTGGAGACTGTCAAATTTCTATATATTATCATTTGGGTTATAACTCTATTTTGCAGGAAACTAATATTTTTATGCAGGGTTAGGACTGACCGGGATCGGTCGACCGAACCCGCAAGCCAGTAGAACAGATTTCCAGAGGTTGGACCGGGCTCGACCAAGGGATCGGTCGACCAGACCTAGGGATCGATCGACCGAACCAAGGTTGGGCGTCGACTGGATAAGGCCGACTGGACTGAGTCAGAGCAACTGATCGATCGACCGAACCTGTTTATCGGTCGACCGAACCTCGGATAAAAGTTGGCTTGATCGAGGCGGAGCGAGCGGATCAGATGAGGTGGAGGTCATCTAATCGATCGACTGAACCGGTGATCGGTCGACCGATCCTCCTCGGGTCAAACTTTATCCCGAGCCTTGGGGATCTAGACCAGTTTTTGCAGAGCTATAAAAGGGAGCCTCGGGGTGCAGCTTCAAATAGAACTCGAACAGAAGCACTTGTGATCTTGTACGCTGCTCCGAAAGCTTCAACCAGACTCTGCTACTCCGACAATCGACTACCACTTCGTTCATCTTTTGTATTTGTCGGTATAATCTTTTAAAGTCTAATACCTGTACTTATTTGCTTGTAAAAGATTTGCGATATTATAGTTGTTGCCCACCGAAAACGATCAACGATCGCGGGCCTGGGAGTAGGAGTCGCCCTAGGCTCCGAACCAAGTAAATCTTGGAGTTTTTTGTTTGCTTCTTTTCTTTTATTATTTCCGCTACGTTACTCGTAAGATTTTTGAAACGAAAGAGTGAAAGCCACGAGCTCTATTCACCCCCCTCTAGCGCATCTCGATCCAACAGTTGGTATTAGAGCAGGGTCGCTTTGATTTGGTGCAACCACCAGTCAAGCAAATTTTTCGTGGTGTTTTCAAATTTTTCGGAGTCGATCGGAATTAGTATAATTATATTCCGATCTAGTTTTTCGTTTGAATTGATTTTTGCTCGAAGTCGGTGCAACACCACTCGAGGTCGCTTTTCTTTTTTAATTCCATACCGCACTGCTAATCCAGGATCAAGTCTTGGGATATTCTGTTTTTGTATTCTCTGTGTGCAAGGTTTAAAATGGTCCTCCAAGAAGGCTTTAGCACAATCCGCCCACCACTCTTCTCCGGCGAGGATTTTGCTTATTGGAAGAACCGGATGGAATACCACCTCAAGACGCAAGTCGAGATGTGGATTATCATCCAAACCGGTCTCGAACTTCCACATGACGGTGCGGGAGAACTAGTCTCATGCATCAACTGGGACGCTAGTATAAAAAAGAAGGTTGAAGCCGATGCCAAAGCAACTTGCATGCTACAATGCGGGCTGACAAAGGAGGAACTCAACAGAGTAGGACCCTTCTCAAGCGCCAAAGAGCTATGGGAGAAGCTGATAGAACTACACGAGGGCACCTCCGACGCTAAGGTAAGTAAGAGAGACTTAATTTTCAATAAATTATACAATATTAAAATACAAGAAGGTGAGTCGGCCAGCCAGCTTCATGCCCGAATACAAGACCTACTCAACGGTTTACATGCAATCGGACAAAAAGTTGAGAACCGGGACATCGTGAGGTATGCTTTAAACGCCTTCCCTAGGAATACCTTGTGGGCATCCATGGTAGATGCGTACAAGGTATCCAAGGACTTATCTTCGATTAAGTTAGATGAATTATTTGCAGAGTTTGAGTTACACGAATAGGTTAACTCACGTCCGGTCGAGAAAAGTGTTGCTTTGGTTGTAGGTACCAGCAGAACGCGTGAACCGACGTCGAGGCGCAAAACCAAACTCAAGTCCAAAGATGAATCAGACGCAGAAGACGACGATGAGGTTATTTTCGAACTGGTAAAGCTTGTGCGGAAGATATGCAAATTGAAAAAGGCGACTCCAACAACCAAGGAGGACAAGACTGGAGTCACCTGCTACGGCTGTAACCAGAAGGGGCACTATAAGCCAGATTGTCCAAACAAGAAGAAAAGAAGAAAGGTATTGAAGGCAACTTGGTCCAAGTCATCAGATGAATCCGAGACTGACGAAGAAGAACCGATGAGCTTCCTCGCTTACCAGTGCATGCAAACATTGTCGACACAGAGTCCGAGTTCGAATCCGAAATGGAGAGCGAGTCAGAAATCGAGTCCGAGCGAAGCCACGAATCCGCATTCATTTTCGAAGGACCAAACCCCACTGTAAGTACCTTGCCGAAACTCAATTAGATGATTTGCAAAAGTTAATTCCTTACTTGCTTAAGAAATTAGCTAAATCCAATGTTGGGTCAAGTCACTCCAAAAGGAGGTAATAGCCCTTAAGGAAGCGACTGACTCGAGTTCTTTAATTGAGCCAGTTCAAATTTGAAGTTCAACTCAAGTCCAACAACTTGAGGAAGAAAATTCCAATTTGAAAACTAAAATTAAAGAACTCAAGGACACGTTGGAACGGTTCATCTTGGGTTCCAAGAATCTGGATCTGATTCTTGGAAAACAGCGAGCCATTTACAACAAATCCGGACTTGGATTTAAGACCAAAACAAAGTACAAATCATATCTGTCATTAGTAAATAGAAATAATAGAAACATAATTCAAGCATGGTGTTGGGTTCTTCTTGCCGCGAAAACCGCTTTTTCGCGTCGAGGAAACCCCGAGTCACCCAAAGCCATGGATCTCGTGCAAAGATTCGTAAACAAAATTTTCGAAAAACCTTTTCTTGTACGAGTTTGTAAAAACTTTAGATCTACACTAAAGTTAAGATCATTACCCTTGTAGCGAAGCCCTTCGCGTTCCCGCTTGTCCAAGATGTCGCCGGATCTCTAGTTGTCAAAGTAGACAACCTCTATATGTATCCACACGGACACAAGTAGAAGGAGATGACCAAAACACAAGGTGTGCTAGCACCAATGGAGTGTTCGGCCAAGGAATGGGAGAAGGAGAAGAGAGAGCACCCAAGGGAGAAGAAGAGTGAATGAATCAAATTGAGAGGAAATTCAAAAAACCCCTTAGCCATCAAGTGGCCGGCCACTCTAGGAGGTGTAACCCCTACATTAATTCCAATTAATGTGGAGACCATTAAGAGTTGTAACCCCCATGAGGTGGCACTCTAGGATGATGTGGATCAACACTATTGGTCCACATCTTGCCACCTCACTAAATGACATGGCAACAAGTGTAACCTCCTCATTTAATGTGGGCCGACCACATTAAATGCTATGGAGGCTTGTAACCTCCATGAGGTGGCACACATTGATGATGTGGAGCAATCCTATTGGTTCACATCTTGCCAACTCACTAGTGATGTGGCAAAAAGTCAAGTCAAACATGACTTTTTCTCTTCCTCTCAAATCAAGTCAAACTTGATCAAATCTCTCTCATGGTTGATCTAATCCAACCATATGATTCAAGCCAACTTAATATAATGAATCTAACTCATTAAATTAAGTTGATTTAATGAGTCATAATCTAAATTAGACTCATTGAATACATGAATCAACTTGAGTCCAACTCAATTAGCCCAATTTGGATTACTCTTAATCCAATATGATTCATCAAATGAATCTAATCCTCTTGGTTCATCATATGAACCAAATCTCCATCTAATTGTCCTTAGTGTGTGACCCTATAGGTTCTTGTAACGTTGGCAATGCCCTAAACCCATTTAGGAGCATAAGTAATGAGCGATATCTAGCAACACATCATTACTACCCAAGTTACAAGAATGTCGAGATCCGACATCACCTTGTGACTCCTCACAAAATATGTCAAATGTCCTTCTATCCTTGACATCTAGATTGATCAATGTGAGGCATAGACCGTGTCATCCTCTAATCAATCTAAATCTTGAACTCCAAGTAGACTCACTCGATCAAATGAGCTCAACATCTCATGTTGACTCATTCGGGCATGGTCATGCACTTCGTGGTCTAACTCTATCAAGAATATTGATGTCGCTCCCGTCATATGGGAGGGATAGATCCCATCTACATCACTCACATCCCTCTGCATAATTTATTACATACCCAGTAATCGCCTTTATAGTCCACCCTGTTACGGGTGACGTTTGACGAAACCAAAGTACATAACTCCTTATGTAGGGATCCATGGTGACTTCAAGTCTAAGGACTAATAGTCATACTAATAGCCACATGAGAAAGTATATGACACTCATATAACGATCCATGATATTTTCTCATGGCGGGTCATTCAGTATACATTCTCCAATGTATACCCATGTGTCAGCATGATATCTCTATATCCATGACTTGTGAGATCAAGTCATCGAGCTGACCTACATGCTAGTCTTATTGCATTAACATTGTCCCTGAATGTTAATACTCGACTAGGAATGATTTAGAGTAGTGTTCCCTATATCATCTCACTATCGATTCAACTAATCGATTGATATAGGTATGAACCTTCTACTGTAGGACGTTACTATACTTATTTTATCTGGCACTAATACAAATAAGCATAATAACCAAAAACCAAATGCCTTAATATATATACATGAATATGATATACATGAGTCCATACAATCATCAAATGATTGGCTCTAGGGCTTTAACTAACACATGGATCCCCAAGTCAAACTTGGTTAATCAAGTTAGACTTGGACAATATTGGGTCTCCAAGGATCAGATCCATTACCTTGATAGACCATATCGAGGCTATGATCCAGGGGAAGCCAATAGAAAGACCATCTTTACCAATAGATAGAACTGATTGATGCTTGTTTATTTATTTTCCTTGCAATATACATGCTTAGACTAGGATAGCTTAAGGATCTAGGCGTAATTTACACTTGCTAGTTAAATCTAAGAGTTTCAAAAAGAGAATTAATTATATATTTCTTTGAGCGATTCTGTCTAGGAAGGGGTGGATGATCCCATACCCAAGAAGGCATAGAGTCTCGCCCTGACCTAGGAATCAATCATGGAAAGACATATTTAATTGACTATCTGGAAAACCTAAGTTTAACTCAAATGTAAATTAATCCTTATAAATAACCTAAATTAAAGATAATCATCTCACAAAATTACATAAGATTACCTGATTGATAATTTAGAATCGGGTGAGATGGATCTAGGTTCAAATAAGTTCAAATTGTTCAAAATTTAATCAAAATCAACTAAACCCAATCAACTTAAATTCTTTTAAAAAAAATTATTTCAAAAATTTATTTTAAAAACCTTTGAAAATTATTTCAAAAACTTATTTTAAAAAAACCTTTGAAAATTATTAAAAACCCTTTGAAAATTATTTCAAAAACTTATTTTAAAAACCTTTTAAAATTATTTCAAAAACTTATTTTAAAAACCTTTGAAAATTATTTCAAAAACTTATTATAAAAAAGTTTTGAAAATTATTTCAAAAACTTATCTTAAAAACCTTTGAAAATTTCAAAAACTTATTTGAAAAACCATTGAAAATTATTTCAAAAACTTATTTTAAAAACCTTTGAAAATTATTTCAAAAATCATTTTAAAATTATTTGAAAATTCATTTTAAAATCCTTTGAAAATTATTTGAAAAATCCTTTGAAAATTATTTCAAAAATTTATTTAAAATGCCTTTAAAAATCATTTGAAAAATCTTTTAAAAGCATACTTTGGAAATTTGAAAATTTTAAAAATTACTTCTCAAACTTAAATTTTAAAATCCTTGAAAAAAGAAATTGTGGTTCCAAACTTATGGCAAATTTTCTAACTTAGCTAAACATTTACAAGAAAACTAATTTTAAAAAGAGCTAAGTGTTTATGTCTATACTCATTTTACTCTCTTATTTATTTTGATATATGGAAAAGGGGGAGAGTAAAAGGACATTCAAAAGAAATTAAAGAAAATTTAAAATAAAAAGAAATTATTTTAAGGGGAGCTTCTATTAAGGGGGAGCTTTAATATGTTTATGTTTTATTTATGCTTGTGCTAATTTATGTTGATCTTTATTGCATTTTTTTCTTAACTTTGAATTTTGGTTGCCATAATCAAAAAGGGGGAGATTGTTGGTGCGGGAAGCATCCGACGATCGAACTCAAGTTTTGATAATGGCAAAGGGATTCAAAGTTAAGTTTAATTGTTATTTAATGTGGATGATTGAATGTTTCAGGAAAGTCCTAGCTGTAGTTAGGCAAAGGGAAAACCCTAGGGGGTGGTAACCCTATGCGGAAAGTCTTGGCGGGTCGGAGCTTCGGGCAAAAATCCTAGGGGACGGTAACCCTAGGTTGAAATCCTGGTATCGCGAACTGGGTGGAAGACTGGACGGGTCAAGGACCGGACGTCCAGCATGAAGACCGGAAGCATCTGACCGGACGTTGAGAAAAGGTAAACTCTCCTGAGTGGAGTAGGTAAGGACGCACTCCCCGGAAGAGGGAACAGTAGACGTCGGTTCGACCTAGGGTTTCCAGTAGGAAATCCGAAGTCAGAACCGGACAGTCTGGAGACTCTCAAATTTCTATATATTATCATTTGTGTTCTAACTCTATTTTGCAGGAAACTAATATTTTTATGCAGGGTTAGGACTGACCGGGATCGGTCGACCGAACCCCCAAGCCAGTAGAACAGATTTTCAGAGGTTGGACAAGGCTCAACCAGGGGATCGGTCGACCGGACCTAGGGATCGGTCGACCGAACCAAGGTTGGGCTTCGACTGGATAAGGCCGACTGGACTGAGTCAGAGCAACTGATCGGTCGACCGAACCTGTTTATCGGTCGACCGAACCTCGGATAAAAGTTGACCGGATCGAGGCGGAGCGAGCAGATCAGATGAGGTGGAGGTCATCTGATCGGTTGACCGAATCGGTGATCGGTCGACCGATCCTCCTCGGGTCAAACTTGATCCCGAGCCTTGGGGATCTGGATCAGTTTTTGCAGAGCTATAAAAGGGAGCCTCGGGGTGCAGCTTCAAATAGAACTCGAACATAAGCACTTGTGATCTTGTACGCTGCTCCGAAAGCTTCAACCAGACTCTGCTACTCCAACAATCGAGGACCACTTCGTTCATCTTTTGTATTTGTTGGTATAATCTTTTAAAGTCTAATACTTGTACTTATTTGCTTGTAAAAGATTTGCGATATTATAGTTGTTGCCCACCGAAAGCGATCAACGATCGCGGGCCTGGGAGTAGGAGTCGCCCTAGGCTCCGAACCAAGTAAATCTTAAAGTCTTTTGTTTGCTTCTTTTCTTTTATTATTTCCGCTGCGTTACTCGTAAGATTTCCGAAACGAAAGAGTGAAAGCCACGAGCGCTATTCACCCCCGCTCTAGCGCATCTCAATCCAACATGAGCTTGACGCCGTTGTCAGTGATCAGTGCAGAGGACACCCAACCTATGCTGACTACAGATCCCAAGAACTAGGTTCAAATTGATAACTAATCTGCACTGACTAGACACACTGTGGGGTATAGCCCAATGAAATAGTGACTAGACCAGGGTAAGCCGATGGACTTTTAATGATCAAAAAGAGTATATGACAACTCTTGAGGGATCACCTATGTGAGAATGAAGTGGGGCCGCTTCTAAGAGAATTAGAGGCACAATTCTTAGAGCTTCTCACAAAACCAGGCGTGTTCATGGCCAAGAACAAACACATCCATATGAATTGAGTTGTATCAGGAAAAGTCTTGGGTGAGAATTATCACTGCTTACACAGACGACAATATAGTTCAAGAACATCGTGTCTACTATCAGCTAGTAAGCAACCAAACTTTACAAGGGAAGGTTCAAAGGGTAAAACCTACCTATCCTATACTTGACTCAATTGTTGAATGATATCACATACCCTATCTCCATTCATGTGGAAGATTGTTGAATATGTGTGAATGGAGAAGAGGTGGAAAAGAGTAGAAACTCCATTATGAATGGGACTTTAGTCCCACATTAAGAGTTTCATGGCATGTTGATTGGTTTATATTGATTCGCATGCATTGAGGATGTGAACAAATGTATGGGGAGAGGCTCTCTCTCATACTTGGGTGCGCAGGGGGGTGCAAATGTAGGGCCCCGATTGCACTGAACCATGTTGACTCGTGTGCGGGCACGACCTATGCGCACTGAATATCGGACCGGTTGGGGCAAAATTTACCTAAGTAGAACAAACACCATTTTGCCACGTAAACCTTTTTACTGCTTATGTAACGGACGTATTAAACGAAGATTAATGTAGAATTAAAATGACCGAGAGAAACACTGGCGTTTCGCAGCTTGGTACGTAATGATCATTAATCGATCATTAATTTTGCCATTCATTTGAGCTCCTATAAAAGGATGTTGTGACTGTGACTACAGGCAAAAGGGTTACACATGCGAAAAGCTGAAGGTTTCCACCTATGTTTCCCCTCTGACTCTTAGGAGTTACCCATGGTAGTAGTCGGGTACCTCTCAGTTCACCGTGACCACCAGTGCTTGGTGGTAATCATGGTTAGCTGTTGTATCCTGAGAAACAGACGACCCAAGAAAACCTTGAAGCACAGTCGGAGGTGGGGCGAATCTGTTTTAAGGAAACTGCGTTCATCGCAGGCCTCTGTCCCTGCAACTTAGTCGGCAACAACTCGCTCGGTAGAAGCCCTGCAATTCGCTCAGTAGAAGCCCTGCAACTCGATCGGTAGAAACTCGCTCGACAGAAGCCTTGCAACTCGGTCGGCCTTAGGTTTCTCTTAGTCGGCCTTTTCACTCTTCACTCGGTCAACCTTTTCACTCAGTTAGCCTTAAGCTTCGCTTGGTCGGCCTTAAGCTTCACTCAATCAAACTTTTCACTTGGTCGACCTCCTCACTCGGTCGACCTTTTCACTCGGTTGGCCTCTTCACTCGATTGGCCTTTTCACTTAGTCGGCACTCGGCGGTCGACACTCGACAGACATCAGCTCCTGCTGACAGCCTGAGATTATCAGCTCAGGTTATTTCAACAGATAAGTTGAATTTAAGTTTGTATATTTAAATTCAGCTAAACCCTCAAACATCTCTAGCAACAGATTGTTTTTCCAACATGGATTTGCTGGTCTACTTACTGTAAGTTTTGATTAGTTAGTTAATTTATTTCATATATATGTAATATATCTAATTATTGAATTATGACACAGGGTTAGTTTCTTGTGCATATCTCTATTCAAATGGTAAGAAACATCGATGATAAGCGGTCTACTTATTCTCGTAGAAATAAAGTAAAGGCTAAGTTCGTAGTAGTCCTATCTAACTAAGTAACCATTATGTGTATTTCCACTCATGATAAATGCATGTTATATAGTTAAAGGTTTTTAATTAATTATAAATTATTATTAATTTTGTAAATAATGATTGATATTCTCTCTATCCTCGAGGAAGTTCACTTACTTAGAACCCCCCTCATTATTAAATATGAGTCTACATCACAACAGGGTCAGAATCGGTTGCATAATTTCATATAGACTCATAGCAAGAAGCTAGATGTTCACATTGCATTGAAAAGCAAAAAATAAATCTAAAAGCTTATCCTCGAGAATAAAAGTTTAGTTAAAGTTAATCAAGAATTAGTCATCATATTGAAAAGGAAAGGTTTTGTTGGTGCAACGGGGCCAGCAAGAGGGAGTGAATAATATGTAAAAAATAAAACTAAACCCTTCTCGATCTTTCAACTTAGATTAATAGCACAATTAAATTAAAACAATTGAACAAATAATAAAATAAAAGAGACTAAAGAATTACTTGATTAAAACCTATGTGGTTGTTAATCCAAGGCAAAAGAAAGCACTAAAAAAATCTCCTTCGTATAGGTAGAGAAGCCTCTTACACTCATTGAACGCTCAGAAATATGCTAGGAAATTAATACAAAAGTTGTTATTAATTTCTAGGTCCAGAGGTCTTTTTATAACCATTAGAAAAAGTTATACGTAGCTTGAAGACGCCTTCAAAGTGGTCTAAGGCTCCTTCCATCAGATAAACTTTATTCCCTTGAGGAAAAAACATTATCCTCGGATAACGGCTAAAGAAGGCGCCTTCTATGGGCTAGAAGGTGCATTCACACTGTTCATTAAAGGCGCCTTCCAAGCAATGGAAGGCTCTTTCCATCAGACATATCAGCTCAACATAAGTTAATCTCTTCACGTGGGTGATGCTCCAGCTGACTATAGTTGAGCTCACCTGAACCTAACTCTGACCTTCTCATCGAGCGGCCTTCCTACCCAGCTTCTCGTCCCTTGGACCGCCGTACGTATCCATCTCGTCCATCGGTGTACTCTTCCGCAACAACTTGTCATTCTCGCAAGCTACGTCTTCCGCTCGACTCTTTGTGTTCCTAAGCTCCTGTACACTTAGACACAAGAATCAAATGCAACAGGATCTAACTTAACTTGGTTGACTATATCAAAACTACCAAGGGATACTTACAATCTCCCTCTTTTTGATGTGCATTAATCCAAGTTAAGTTTACGGTCAAACAAAATAATAACTTGATTATGTAAACAAGTTGTAATTAGAACAAAATATTACAATGCAATGAATTAACAAAGTTTGCAAAACAAAAAAAAAATTCTAAATCCAAAAAAATATTCTAACTCCCCCTAACTTGTACATATTTCTCTCCCTACGATCACATCAAAAAGTAGGAAAAAATACGTCAGTTAAACAAATTTGAAAAAAAATTTAGGGGTACATTACAAACATTTTTAGTAGGCCGATATTTTTCAGAAATAATTTTCAAACATATTCTATTTTTAATAATTATGCTTATGTTTTGACAAAAAATAAATTAAAAATACTTTTCAATTTTGAAAAATCATGAAAATTTTTGTCAAATTTAAGCAGAGAAAGTTAAACCAGTAGAAAAATTTTCATAAAAAGATATTATTTAGTCTAACAGAAATGATTTATTTTAGTAAAACACCTAATTTTTAAAAATAAATAAAAAATATTTTTTCAACTCTAAAAAAAATCTACTATTTTTTCCTGGATATGACAAACTAATTGTCTAATACTAGAAAAATCAAAGTTTCCAAATTTCTATTTTCCTAAATTGTTAATATTAAAAATTAACTTTTAAAAAAGAATTTGTAATAAATCAGATAAAATTTGAAAAATATCAAAAAAAAATTTCTTATAATAGAAGACATCATGTTTTATCCCAGAAAAATAAAACATTTCAAAGATAAGTCTGAAAAATAATTTTAATTTTCAAAATACTATTTTTGTTAATAAATTCATAGAAAATAATTTATTGGTCAAAAAAATTCTATAAAAAATTAATCTAAGAAAGATTTTGGAATCCAATATAGGTTCCTTCCTATTGAGTTCACTAAAAGTTTTGATGGTACATAATTCTTAGGGATTTTCTTGATCTGCCCCTAGTGATTTCTAATGTACCAATTAATTTTATCATACTTTCTAAATTTTGATTTTTGAAAGTCGTTAGAATATGCATGGTTATTTTTCAATTTTTCTATTTATGCTTTCAATTTTTATTTTCTATTTTTAAATTATCAAGCATATCTAAGGGGCATGAGTTTACTAAGTTTTATTTTAACCTAGCATTATCTCTTTCTAATTGTACTATATTCTGTGTAAGCATCTTAATAAACTAAAATGACTTTTCAGGAGGTAGGGCACCTTACTTATCTCATATTCTGATGTTCCCCCTTTATCATAGCTTTCTTCTAAGGTTCCTCTCCCTTTATCGATGCTTATCTCTGAGCTGCTTTCATCTTCTCCTAGGTGGTCGGTCAATAGGGATAGTCCGACTTATTCTTCAACTTCTGACTCTGATGACGACTCATCCAATTATGTTTTTAAGTTTCTGTGCCTTGATTTGGCTGGCTCTTTCTTCTTCTCCTTCATCTTCAGCTTTAAGCAATCATCCTTGATGTGCCCTTTTTTATTGCATTGTAGCATCGGACCTTCCTTTTTCTCCTAGAATATTTCTTAGCCTGTGCTTTATTAAATTTATTAGATTTAATAAATTTACTAATTTTTCTTACCATTAGGGTCACTTCGTTTTCATTAATTGACGCTTCAAAGTCTGGATCGTCCATTCTTACTTTCAGGACAACATTTTGACTGGGCTTCTTTTTCAATTATGTACATCTAGATTCATGAAGTTTTAAAGTGGAAAATAAACTTTCTATGGTACTTACCTCTAGATCTTTTGAAATATAATATGAATCTACTATAGACGTCCAATCTTGTGTCCTAGGAAAAGAATTTAACGCATACCTTAAAGAATCTCAATTTGATACCTATTCTCCGAGATTTGTAAGTCTGGTGATTAACTCCTTCAGCTTGGCGTGTAGTTGTGCTACTAACTCTCCTTCTTTCAGCTGAAGGTTGGTTAGTTGGTTCCGGAGCAGATCCCGTTTAGTGAGCTTGACTTCGAACGTACCTTTGTGTAACTCCAGGAACTTCTCCCAAAGTTCCTTTGCTAATTCATAGGCGCCGATTCTGCTAACTTTTTGCAGAGGTAGCATGCTCAACAAATGGAATTTGGCTTATCCATTTTCTACGAAGTCTGCTTACTCCTTCTTAGTCCATTAGTATTCCTCTTTTTCACCTCCTTGTGGGCCCTTGGGAGCTACAAAGATATATTTAATTATTAAAATCAATTCAAAGTCTATTTTAAAAATACCTTCATGTCTTTCTTTCATGTTGCTAATTCTCCCTCGAATTTCAATAGGTAGATGCTCAGTCTGACCATCATCTTGGTACTTCAGTCGGCGGTTAGTCCTTCTAAGGTTTTCTGGCTCTGATACAACTTGTTGGTGTAGCAGGGTTAGCAAGAAGGAGGTCAATTGCTTGTAAAAAAATAAAGCTAAACCCTTCTTGATCTTTCGACTCAGATTATTAGCACAATTAAATTAAAATAATTGAACAACTAAAAATAAAAGAGGCTAAAGAATTATTTAGTTATAACCTAAGTGATTGTTAATCCAAGACAAAAGAAAGTACTAAAAAAATCTCCTTCATGTAGTCAGAGAAGTCTCTTACACTTGTTGAACACTCAGAAATATGCTAGGAAATGAATAAAAAAGTTTTTATTAATTTTCTAAGTCCAGGGGTCTTTTTATAGCCTATGGAAAAAGTTATCCACAACTTGAAGGTGCCTTCAAAGTGGTCCAAAGTGTCTTCCATCAAATAAACTTTATCCTCTCAAGGATAAAACATTATCCTCGGATAAAGGATATGGAAGGCATCTTCTATGGGCTAGAAGACACCTTCACACTGTTCATCAAAGGCGCATTCTAAGCCATGGAAGACGTCTTCCATCAGGCAGATCAATTCAACATAAGCTAATATATTCACGTGGGTGATGCTCTGGCTGACTGAAGTTAAGTTCACCTGAACCCAACTCCGACCTTCCCATCGAGCAGCCTTCCTACCCGGCTTCTCGTCCCTCGGACCGTCATGCACGTCCTTCTCGTCCGCAGATGTACTCTTCCGCAACACCTCGTCCTTCGGATGCACCGAGCCCATCAGCTCCTTTCTCGTTCCATCCTTCTCGCTAGCTAAGTCTTCCGCTCAACTTCTTGTGTTCCTAAGCTCCTACACACTTAGACGCAAGGATTAAATACAACAAGACCTAACTTAACTTGGTTGACCACATCAAAACTACCACAGGGTACTTATAGGTTTTTCTTATCCAACTAGCCACCTTGTAGAAGATTCTCATCCTGACCTTGTTTCAACTAATATAACTAGGAGAGGAGATTATAGAAGTTGTTTTTGTTGTTGGTGCGGGAAGCATCCGACGATCGAACCTGAGTTTTGTAATGGCAAAGGATTCAAATTTAAGGGTTGGTGTAATCTAACATGGTTGAATGAGTATTTCAGGAAAGTCCTAGCTGCGGTTAGACAAAGGGAAAAACCCTGGGGGGGTGGTAACCCTAGGTCATAGGGGGTGGTAACCCTATGCGGAAAGTCTTGGCAGGTCGATGGCTTCAGGCAAAAGTCATAGGGGGTGGTAACCCTAGGTGGAAAGTCCTGGTGTCGCGAACCAGGTGAAAGTCTGGACTAGCCGGGAAGCGGATGTCCAACAGAAAGTCCGGAAGCATCGAGTGCTGAGCAAAGTCGATCCGGAGGATCGACTGGCAACAGGTAAATCTCCGAGTGGAGTAGGTGAGGACGCTGCCCGTAGAGGGAACAAGAGGGCGTCGACCTAGGATTTCGGAAACTGTCGACACTGACATCAAGACCGCCAATTCTTCTTTACGATGTTTTGTCTTATTCTAACACTGTCTTGCAGGATTTTGCTCGGACTAACCTTTGTTTGCAGGTGAGGAACCCGGAAAGTCCCGGCGCCGGATGGATCCGGCGCTGAGTCCGCGGAACAGTCCGGCGCCCGACCAAAGTTTATCCTCGCAAGTTGACACGCAGCACTGGCTGGCCACGTCACACTCCAGGCGCCCGGAAGGGATCCAGGCGCCCGGAACATCATATAAAAGAAGGGTCAAGGTGCAGCTTCAAGAACATACAAGAATCTAAGTAATCTCCCTGTGACAAGCTGCTAACGACTCGATCCAGAAAGTGCTGCAACGACACCCCGACAACCCGGAGCTTCGATTTAGTCTTTTGTTGTCGGTATAATCTGTTTACTGCTTTAAATTGTAGTTAATCTGTAATAATTTTATCGTGCTTATAGTTGTTGCCCATGGAAAGCGATCAAGGATCGCGGGCCTTCGAGTAGGAGTCTCTTTAGGCTCCGAACGAAGTAAATCTTCCTGTCTCTCTGTGTTTGTTATTTCTTTATTCCGCTGCGTTTTTACTCGTTTGTTTTACGAATCGAAAGAAATAGCCACAAACGCTATTCACCCCCCCCTCTAGCGTGGTCTCGATCCAACAATTGGTATCAGAGCGGGGTCGTTTTGAATTGGTGCAACCACCTTTCAAAACAAATTTTTCTTTCGATTTTATATTTTTCGGAGTCAATTAGAATTTAGCCTTAAAGCTTTATTCTAATTCTTTTATCGAATCGGCTTTTGCCCGAAGTTGGTGCAACACCACTTGAGCTCGTTATTATTACTATTCTTTATTCCCGCACTACTAATCCAAGACGTAGTCTTGGAACATATATTTTTTTTGTTTTGTTGCATATTACAAATGGCTCAACAAGAGGGGTTCAGTACTATTCGTCCCCCACTATTCTCCGGAGATGATTTCGGTTATTGGAAGGGAAGAATGGAGACGTATCTGAAGATTTAGTTCGAAACATGGATGATCATTAAGACGGGACTTCAGCTACCTTCCGATGACGACGGCAAACCAACCCCCTGCGAGAAGTGGGACGCCTCTCTAATCAAAAAGGTGGAAGCCGACGCCAAAGCTACCTGCACCCTCCAGTGCGGCCTTACCAAAGAAGAACTCAACAGAGTCGGCCCGTTCTCTTCCGCAAAGGAGCTCTGGGAAAAGCTAGTTGAACTCCACGAAGGCACTAACGACACCAAGGTAAGTAAAAGAGATCTTTTACTTAATAAATTATATAATCTAAAGATGCAGGAAGGTGAAACGACAAGTTCTCTACATGCGAGAATCCAAGACATCCTCAATTCTCTTCACGGAATCGGACAGAAGATAGAGAATCGGGACGTCATAAGGTATGTTTTAAACTCATTTCCAAGGAACACATTGTGGGCATCAATGGTAGATGCCTACAAAGTTTCCAAGGACTTGTCTTCAATAAAATTAGACGAATTATTTTGTGAATTTGAACTTCATGAGCAGACTAATGCACAGCCAACCGAGAAAGGTATTGCGTTGGTTGCAGGTACAAGTCGAACACGGGAACCGAGATCACGACGAAGAACGGAACCGGAGTCGGAGGTTGAACCAGACTCAGACGATGAAGACATTGAAATTACAACCGAGCTGGTAAACCTCGTAAAGAAGCTCTACAAAACGAAGGGCTTCAACAAAAGAGATTTAAAAAAGGCAGTAAAAACGAAGGAAGGTTCATAGAACTCAAAGATGAAGTTTGAAGTTACATGCTACGGCTGCAACCAAAAAGGGCACATCAACTGCCCTAACCTGAAGGAGGTCAAAAAGCAAAGAAGGAAAAAGGTCCTTAAGGCAACATGGGACGAATCTTCATCGGAGGACGATGACGACGAGCTCGAACAGACGAGTCTACTCGCATTAATGGCCCGGGACCAAATCGTCGAATCCGAAAGCGAGAGCGAGTCCGAGGCGGAGTCCGAGCAAAGCCACGGATCCGTATCCGTTTCCGAAGGACCAGACCCCGCTGTAAGTATCTCCCGGTTAAACATTTTAGTTAGTTATTTATTGCGCAAATTAGCTAAGTCAAACCTGAAAGTTAAGTCACTTCTAAAGGAAGTATCTGTCCTTAAAGAAGTGGCTGACACTAAAACCTTACCTGACCAGAGTCAGACTGAATTTCCAACTCAAGTTCATAAACTTGAGGAAGAAAATTCAAGTCTAAAAAATCAGGTTAAAGATTTAAAAACTACTTTAGAACGGTTTTCTTTGGGCTCCAAGAACTTGGACTTAATTCTTGGGACACAAAGGGCCATTTACAATAGAACTGGGCTAGGATATAAAAGTAAATATAAATCTTACTTATCCTTAATAAACAAACAAAGTAGTAACATAGCCCAAGCATGGGTCCCCAAGTCCAAATTGATCAATCAAGTTGGACTTGGTCAATACTGGGTCCCGAACGATCAAATACATTACCTCGATAGACCATATCGAGGCCGTGATCCAGGGGGAGCAAAAAGAAAAACAATAATTTGAAATTAAATTATAAATTCAAAAATGAAATTCAAAATTCGAAATTAAATTATAAATTCAAAAAATTAAATTCAAAATTCGAAATTAAATTATAAATTCAAAAATTAAATTCAAAATTCGAAATTAAATTATAAATTCAAAAATGAAATTCAAAATTCGAAATTAAATTATAAATTCAAAAATTAAACTCAAAATTTGAAATTAAATTATAAATTCAAAAATGAAATTCAAAATTCGAAATTAAATTATAAATTCAAAAATTAAACTCAAAATTCGAAATTAAATTATAAATTCAAAAATTAAATTCAAAATTCGAAATTAAATTATAAATTCAAAAATGAAACTCAAAATTCGAAATTAAATTATAAATTCAAAAATGAAACTCAAAATTCGAAATTAAATTATAAATTCAAAAATGAAATTCAAAATTCAAAATTCAAAATTAAATAATTAAATCAAATTAAAAGGAAGGCTCCAGATTATCTGGCACCTCCAAACTTAATATACCCGATAAGGGTAACCAAGAGTAGACCACCCGGCAAGGTAATTGAGGTTAGGTAAAATGGGCCTAGGTTTAACTTGACCCACGGTACTGGTGAAATTTTTTGGATGATAGTACGTTAGGGAAGCTTGGGCATCACATGTCTAGGAAGATATGGCTTCGACCTGGTGCATTTGGCCAAGTGGAACTGACCGAAGCTACCCTTAAAATGGATCCTAACTAGTTAGACCAAGGGTTAGTATTAAGTTCAGTGGGTAGGACTATTTGGAAAACCTCGAAGGCATGGTTACTTTAATGAGCTCCGTGTGACTCACCATAGCCCAGAAGTTTATCCAAAGAATGCTTACTTGTTGAACCCAAAGCTAAACCTGAATCTAATACAAAGTTAAACCAGACCTTTGAATTCAACAATAAATCATCTCACATCAATTATAGGATTCCCTGATTGACAATTTAGATCGGGTGAGATGACTAAGCAAACTAAATTTTAAATCTTACTTAAAGTTAAGTTAAACATCCTTCAAAATCAAATTAATATCTCCAACCTAAACAGTGTTAATCAAGTTAAATTTATAATAATAATAAAAAAAATAAAAAAAAATAAAAAAAAAACTTTAAAACACTTTTCTAAAACAATTGCAACAATATGTACTCAATCAATCTACCCACATCCTCAATAAAGTGTTTAATAACACAGGAAGAGGAAACTGACTTGTGGCACAGAAGACTGGGTCACACTCACACTAGACTCATTTCAAAAATGAGTCATAATGGTCTAGTTAGAGGTTTGCCTAAAATAAAATTCATTGAAAACTCAATCTGTAATGCTTGTCAACAAGGAAAACAAACTAAAGATGGAATTTACATTTATCAAACTAAATATGCTAAGGAGTTAATTAAAAAATTCTGCATGGAAAATTCAAAGATAATAAACACTCCAATGGCAACCAACATCAATATTGACTCTGACCCAATAGGAAAACCAGTAGACCCAAAATATTATAGAAGTGTAATAGGTAGCTTATTGTACCTACCTGCAAGCCGACCTGATATATTGTTTGCTGTAGGTATGTGCGCAAGATACCAATCCTGTGCAAAAGAGTCACACTTAACCTATGTTAAAAGAATACTTAGGTACATTAAAGGTACTCTAAATATAGGACTCTGGTACCCTAGAACTTGCACTCTTGACCTTCATGGCTATTCTGACTCAGATTACGCTGGATGCAAGTTAGATAGAAAAAGCACAAGTGGCAGTTGTCAATTTCTAGGGCAATGCCTTGTAAGTTGGTCAAGTAGAAAGCAACATTGTGTTGCTTTATCTACCACTGAAGCTGAATATATAGCCTTAGGTGAATGCGCATCTCAATTGCTATGGATGATGCATACTTTTAAAGACTATCAGCTAGAATATCATAAAACAAAATTTTCAATTGATAATATAAGTTCAATAAATCTAACAAAAAACCCAATTCATCACTCAAGGACTAAACATATAGAGGTGAAGCATCATTTTGTAAGGGATCATGTAGCTAAGGGTGATATTATACTCAACTATGTTGAGTCAAAATCAAACCTAGCTGACATTTTCACAAAACCCTTACCTGAACTTGAGTTCAGCTCACTTAGAAGACAAATAGGCATGTGTTGGGTAGAATAGATACTATAACTTTATATTCTTTATTTTTTTTATAACTTCTAGGCAAAATTGATTTACCAAAATCCCCACTTTACTAGACTTTCGAAAGTTGGATTTAGTCTAGGATTGTACCCTTAGAAATCATGTTCCTCCAGGACTCAGCCAGAGCATCTCACAAACACCTAGGTTTACCTTGATTGTGTTTGTAAAACATAGAACGGTGTGAGATGCATAGGGTACAGCCTGGACTCAAGAATGCTTATTTCTGTGCATCAATATGAGTCTGGGCATTAAATACATAATTAACAGTAATCAAATCAAGTCTTCCAGCCTTAGTCAAATCTAACTGGATCAATTGACTTGACTTGACTAACCAGGTGAACACTGTTGCCCTCTAGGCAATCAGCAAGTAGCTAAATGGTTAGACAGTTGGTGGAGGCAATATTAAAGTTTAAGCATGTTTGTACTTAAGGGCTCTGATACCTGATCAAAACCAAATCTTGACTCATGCTTGGACTTTAGAACACCGAAACCTTACTAAAACTAAATTAAGGTTATCTCTTCTCCTTTGCCTTAAGTATTCCTGAAATTTATCTCAAAAACATTCCTTACTCAAAAACATTCCTTAAACAGTTTTATCAAAATTTTCTCCAAACTTAACTTTCAAATATCTTCTTCTTTGAAAAATTTTTTTAAAACCCTTTTGAAAATTCATTAAGTTGTTAAAGCTTTAAAAATTATTTTTCCTTGCAAATTTATTTGAAAATCTTTGAAGTTGAAACTTGTATTTTGAAAATTTTTCTATGAAAATTTTGGAAACCAATGTTTTTCTATAGACTGTATAGACTCAAAAAGAGCTCATGTTTTTCTATGTCTATTCAAACAAAATAAATTCTAAGGTGTTGTCCTTCACTTTCCTTGCCTAAGTTAAAATGTTTTTAATTGTGTCTTGAAAATTAAGTTTTTCAAAACTAGCTCATTTTTGATATATGGCAAAGGGGGAGAGTAGAGAAATTCTAAAGAAAAAGGAAACCCTATATTAAGGGGGAGCTTCACAAAAAGTTTACAAAAAGTTTAAGTGTTAGCTTAAGTTAGGCGTTCATTTGAATTTAGATACTTAAGCTTGCTTAATATACTTATGCATTTGTTTTTTCACTTAACTTTGAATCTGGGTTGCCATAATCAAAAAGGGGGAGATTGTTGGTGCGGGAAGCATCCGACGATCGAACCTGAGTTTTGATAATGGCAAAGGATTCAAAGTTAAGGGTTGGTGTAATCTAACATGGTTGAATGAGTATTTCAGGAAAGTCCTAGCTGCGGTTAGGCAAAGGGAGTCCTAGTAGGTCGGGTGGACCGAGGGGCAGAAAGACCTGGTGGGTCGAGGATCGGACGTGGGAAGCCTATGGTCCTTTGTTTGAGGGGGGGATTGTTGGGGTTGCAAGGTTGCAAACATAGTCCCATATTGGAAACACATGGGAAAGATCATGGGTTTATAAGAGAAAAGATATCTTCATTGGCTTGAGGCCTTTTGGGGAGAGCCCAAGAGCAAAACCATGAGGGCTTAGGCCCAAAGTGGACAATATCATGCAATTGTGGAGATATCTAAATTCTTTTCGATCCTACAGTTGGTATCAGAGCCCGGACTGCCAGAAGGTTTAACCGCCGACTGTGCACAAGAGCTATGGTTTGATTGAGCCATGTGGGTACAATATTGATCTCAAACAAAGAAAGTGGGGGCTCCTATGTTCGGATCAAGAGGACCAGACACCAGGCAGGAAGTCCTAGTTGCGACTAGACAAGGAAGTCCTAGTAGGTCGGGTGGACGGAGGGGCAGAAAGACCTGGTGGGTCGAGGATCGGACGTGGGAAGCCTATGGTCCTTTGTTTGAGGGGGGGATTGTTGGGGTTGCAAGGTTGCAAACATAGTCCCATATTGGAAACACATGGGAAAGATCATGGGTTTATAAGAGAAAATATATCTTCATTGGCTTGAGGCCTTTTGGGGAGAGCCCAAGAGCAAAACCATGAGGGCTTAGGCCCAAAGTGGACAATATCATGCAAGGGGGTGGTAACCCTAGGTCATAGGGGGTGGTAACCCTATGCGGAAAGTCTTGGCAGGTCGATGGCTTCAGGCAAAAGTCCTAGGGGGTGGTAACCCTAGGTGGAAAGTCTTGGTGTCGCGAACCAGGTGAAAGTCTGGACTAGCCGGGAAGCGGATGTCCAGCAGAAAGTCCGGAACAGGTCCGGGCGCCCGGGACCAAAGTTTATCCCCTGCGCGAAGTTGACACGTGCAGCATCCTGGTTGGCTGGCCACGTCACACTCCAGGCGCCCAGAAGGGATCCAGGCGCCCGGAACATCATATAAAAGAAGGGTCAAGGTGCATCTTCAAGAACATACAAGAATCTAAGTAATCTCCCTGCGACAAGCTGCTAACGACTCGATCCAGAAAGTGCTGCAACGACACCCCGACAACCGGAGCTTCGATTTAGTCTTTTGTTGTCGGTATAATCTGTTTACTGCTTTAAATTATAGTTAATCTGTAATAGTTTTATCGTGCTTATAGTTGTTGCCCACGGAAAGCGATCAAGGATCGCGGGCCTTCGAGTAGGAGTCGCTTTAGGCTCCGAACGAAGTAAATCTTCCTGTCTCTCTGTGTTTGTTATTTCTTTATTCCGCTGCATTTTTACTCGTTTGTTTTACGAATCGAAAGAAATAGCCACAAACGCTATTCACCCCCCCCCTCTAGCGTGGTCTCGATCCAACATTTGTAGGATTGAAGAAGTCAAGAGGAGGGATGAATTTCGTTCATTTAAAATCTCTTCTTTTCATCTTCGTAAAATTGAATCAAAGTATAATAGCAGCAGAATAAAAATAAAGACAAAGACATAATCAAATTTACTTGGTTCGTAGTCTAGCGACTATTAATCCAAGGCCTGCGATCCTTAATCACTTCTGATGTACAATCCACTATAGTTCTTCTCTCCGAAAAATTTCAAAGAAGCAAACTCATATAAGTATTAGGAAGATAGTAACAACACTATCTCCCTATAAGAATGCAAGTAAAAATGAAATACATCGACAATAAGTGTGGAAGATTAGGCGTAGTTGTCAGAGAGCCTTTTGGCATTGTAGTATCACCACTTGAACAAATAACAACAGTAGTAGTGAGATGGAACAATGTGAGAATATATGATTTGCCTCAGACCCCAGAGCTTTCTTTATAGACTTCATTCGATCGACTAAAAGATTGTTTGGTCAATAGATCTATTTCATTGATTGAACTTTTTATCCGTCAACTGATTATCGCGTCCTGCCTTGTTTGCTCTGATCTAATCTAATTAATCCTATAAATCACGTTGTTTGGTCGACTAAAAAACTTTATCCATCAACAGAACCCCGAGTTTTCCTTTCTTGCGTAATTCGATCAAATCTGATATCTCTTATCAAATATGGTTCAGTTGACTGATCATCCTTATCAGTTAAAAAAAACCCTGTTTCCTGCTTTGCCAGATCTTGAATCTTGTCTATGCTTATTCCAAACCTTTGGATTAGTGGACTGAACCTGCCTATTCAGTCAACAGAACCCCTTAGTCAACAACAATTTTACTTTTTTACAAAACAAAGTTAGAATAGAAACAATACAAATAATGATCATGCAAAATAAAGTTAAACAATAGATAATAGAGATGCATGAATATGATAGTTAGGACTGTCTTGATCTTAACTTAGAAATCTCTATTGGGTTCTTCAGTTAGATTAATGCCTGAGATTTGCCTCTATTAGAACACGACCTTACCACTCCACTCCAGGAGCTTACGTCAACTTACCTGGCAAACATCAAGTCCTCTAGCCCTGTTTGGACTTCATCTGCTCAACATCTAAATAAGCTTGTTAGGGTATCCTCCTGATTCGATATTTGGTCCCCTCTGACCTATCAAATCCATCTTGCTAGATGCTTTGCCCACTTGACTTATCTGGACTTCCTGCTTAGTTAACATGATCTGGCCAGATTTCCATTGCGTAGTATCTGGTCTAGCAGTCATACTAGGACTTTCCAATTTAAGCATCCTACACACTTGTGCTAGAGTGTATACTAAAAGTCTAGCTTTTGTATAAACATTTATTTTGAAATAAGAAACACATTGGTCAAATGTCTATATTTATGCAAAGTGTAGTTGTCCATTTAATTTATATTGTAGATAACATGGTGTGAGGTGACACACAGAAGATCATGTTATCAGTTTCTTATAAATTATAAATAGTAGCTCACAACCAAGATGGAATGGGACAAACCATTGGAGTGGTTGTAGTGTAATTTGGTATTAGTTTATCTTGACTATAAAATTACACTAGTACACTATGAGTGTATTGAGCAGGACCATTTGAGGTAGTTTCTTTTTATACTGACTACATAAAAGAACAAAACCTCTGTTATTATGGAAGTGTGTACTCTTAATCATGATATAATAATAAGCACGTATACTTAATATTTATTTCTTTAATTTATCAAAGGGTGAGATTTAGTTTGTTAAATCAATAGGTCCGATAAGTTGGGAAGTGATATTATTTATATGGTGTTGTTGATTATAGAATGAAACTGTGTCCTAGTAATCTAGGTTGATGATGTCCCCTTGAGGAGCTCATAAGGATTGTCATGTAAACCCTGCAGGTGGACTTAGTCCGATATGACAATAAGGTTGAGTGGTACTACTCTTGGAGCTAGATATTAATTAAGTGAGTTGTCAGTAACTCATTTAATTAGTGGGCATTCGATATCTTAAACACAGGGAGACTAACGCACTCATGATAAGAAGGAGCTCATATTGTAATATGGGATTGGTGCGGTAGTGCAATAATAACTCTTTAGTGGTATGAGTTATTATTGATGAACTTGAGTTGGGTGTTCGGGGCGGGATGCTCAAGCTTATCGGGAGACCAAAACCAATTCCTCCTCTCGGTCCCTATTGTAGCCTCTTATTTATAAAGTCTTATATCCACTTAAAGCCAAGCTTCTTACCCATCTTGTTGTGGCCGGCCAAGCCAAGCTTGGAGCCCAAGCTAGGGCCGACCAAGCCAAAGATTGGAGCCAAGTTTATGGTCGGCCAAGCTTTGATCCCAAGCTAGGTGGCCGGCCACATTAAAATAAAAGGGTATTTTAAATTTTAAAATATTTACTTTTGTGGAAGCCATGATTTTAAAAGAGAGTTTTTAAATTTTAAAATATTTCCTTTTATAGCTTTCTACAAAGGATTAAGAGAGAGGTTTGATATCTTTTCTGATTTGTAGTTAAAAGGAAGATTTTAATTTTTTATAAAACTTTCCTTTTTTGTAATCATCCACATGTTTTAAAAGAGAGATTTTAATTTATAAAATTTTTCTTTTATAACCAACAAGGGATTTAAAAGAGAAATTTTTTATTAAAATTTCTTATCGGAAACAAATAAGGAAGTTTTAATGTTCTATTTAAAACTTTCCTTGTTTGGAGCACAAGTATAGGGTCGACCATGACAAGCATCAAAGGAAGTTTTGATTTTTTGTTTTAAAACTTTCCTTTTTAGTCATTGGCAAGGAATATAAGAAAGTTTTAATTATGTTTAAAACTTTCTATTATTGCCAAGACCAAGGATTATAAAAGAGATGGAGGGGTGCCTCATGAGATAACACATCTTCTATTCCTCTCTTCCAATCCTTTGGTGGGCGACCCTCTTCTTTTTCTCTTCTCCTTTTGTTTTTTTCCATGGAGGCTAGCGACATCTAGTGCGGTGATCTCTTGGTGGTCAGTTGCTTGAAGGAGAAGAAGAAGAGAAGGAAGCTCTCTTGTCTAGCATCCCTTGGAGGTTAGTTGGTGGTCGGACCTTGGAAGCAAAGGAAGAAGCTTGGGTGGATTTCATCTTGGAAGATCGTCACCCACACGACGTCCAAGAGAAGGAGAGGAATACAGCAGAAGATCAAGAGGTCTATAAGCTACAAAAGGTATAACTACTTATTAGTTTCCACATCATAACTAGTTCACCTTTTGTATAGATCTTGAAAAACCAAACACAAGAGGTTATCGGTTTTAAGTTATCGTTTTTGTTATCGATTTTATTTTTCAATTTCATGTTTCGATAATGTGTTTCTATTGAGGTCTCTGTAGTTAAACCTAGTTTACTGTAAGAAGTTAAATATCTGATTTCTTTGAGAGGCTTTGTCTAGGAAGTGTAGATGATCCCATACCCAAGAAGGCCTAGTGTCTTGCCATGTTTAACCTGGAAGTCGATCTTTGAAATAGATATTTGATAACTTCTGTAATATGGTTTAACTTAGGAAGATCACATCGGTTAAACTTGGAGTAAAAATGTTAAGTATCGTTTCCAATCCAAGTTTAACTTCTGAAGGATAATTTGGATTAATAATGTTAAGCATCATTTGCAATCCAAATTTAACTTCAGTAAAGCACATGGGTAGCTTGGATAGTTCAATGCTTGTACAAAATTTTTATGTAGGGGAACTAGAACGGTATTCCGAGTAGCAACCAACAATTGGTATCAGAACTAGGTTATACCTCTGTGTGTTTGGTTTTTAATTTAATTATGCACATGTCATACATATTTTAGGCAGGATAATAGTAGGATATGCAAATAGATTAACTCTGTGGTTGCAGGCTCTAACTATTATGGCCTATTGTGATTGTGTGTGATTGGACCCTCGGACATATCGAGGGCATTTTTTGTGTGTGCATGATTGTATTTATTAAATACAACAGGAGTTGTATTAGTTTTAGGTTTTACATTTTGTTCGATCTAGACTTTATGTATATCCCTTTGTGGAATATAGGATCGATATATGTAAAATTTTATTTTTGTCGCGAATCATATCCTTGCGAGGTGTGGTGTTATTTGAGAACCAGAGGCGCAGTAGAAAAGGAAGCTTGATGGTCACGACGACATAAGCCCTAGGGTTGGCGGCTAGTTTTGACGACTGTTAGGGCTGGCAGCACACGGAGGACAGTGATGAAAGAGGCCATAATAGTTGAAAAATTATTTTTCCATATTTATTGCTTTTATTTGCTGTGATGTGTGTGTGTGCATGTTAAAATCCTCATCTTAAATAACTAAGTGGGAGAGGGATTTATAAATAAATTCCACGGGCTCGTTGGCTTTGAGTGTCTTCCTCCACATCAAATGAGTTTGTTTGTAGATCACTAGATCAAACTTCCTTTATGGATAATTATAGGAAACTATTTAGGAGCGTGTGATCTTCTTCATCTGAAGGGGCACAATCCTATTTAATATACTAAGTATCAAGTAATGGTATACACTTAGGTGCATTTAATAGTATCCTCCCCATCGGAGTCACTACTATTATTTGTGTGACTGAAGGAATACCAATTATTAATTTTATTTATCATAAAGTTAGGTTGACAAGAATAAAATTAATGGGTAAAACCTACTCTTACAAATGTTTGAATTTGTATACGTCCACACTATTGTAGCATATAAAATTCACGGTGTTTTGAGGTGTTGGTGAATTTAAATGATATTGTTTGAGGAATCAATATTATTCTAAATTCTTAAGTTTTGACCAAAACTTATTTTGTGATTCTTAGGATAACTTTCAACCCACTTGCTATTATTCTGAAAGAGAACAAACTTACTAGTCCAAATTACATAAATTAGAAAAGAAACTTGGACATTGTCCTAACTGCTGAATGCTATAAGTTTATACTGTTAGAGGTGTGCCCTAATGTGCCTAATAGTGATTCTAGTGAAGAGGAGATTGAGTATCATAATAAATGAGTCAATGCAGATGAGATGGCGCAGTGTTACATTTTGGCTTCTATGCCAAATGTGCTGCAACATCAACATCAGTCCATGCCCACTGCCTATAACATGATGTACAATCTCAAGGAACTCTACGGACACCAGAATCGGGTTGCTAGGCAAGAGGCTATGAGAAACTTAATGACAACCACCATGTCAGAGGGAACACCCGTAAGGGATTATATCCTCAAAATGATGGCTTACTTGAACGAGATACAAATCCTTGGAGCTGAAATCGATGGGGAAACCCAGGTCAATATTATTCTCCAAACACTACCTAAAAGTTTTGAGCAGTTTCGCCTGAACTACAATATGAATAAAATGATTTATTCATTGACGGAACTACTGACAGAACTTCAGGCAGCGGAAGGGCTATTTCGTCATTATTCTCAAATTCACTTTGCTGAAAATGTTTCTACTTCTAAGTCTAAAGGCAAGAAGAATAAGAAACAAGTTGGCTCAGCAAAGAAAGTGAATCGATCTCTAGGTACTGGACTAAAAGCAAGAGTGAAGAAGCCAAAGGGCAAGTGCTTCATTTGCAAGCAGTCTGGACATTGGAAGGCGGGTTGTCCTCGTAGGAAAGAAAACAATAAAGGTATATCTTATTCTCTAGTAGTTGAAACATGTTTAACGATGTTATCTACCAGTACCTGGTGTGTAGATATAGGAGTCACTGATCATGTCTGCAATTCATTGCAGGGGTTCCAGGAAACCCGACAACTATTTGAAGGAGAGATAACCATCTACATGGGCAATGCTACAAAAGTGGCGGCTGTTGCAGTGGGAGATGTTTACTTATCATTTGATAGGAATAGAACTTTGATTTTGAGAAATTATCTTTATTTACCAAGTTTTATAAAGAATTTAATTTCAGTTTCTAAACTGTTTTTGAATGGATATACTATTTCTTTTGATGACAAAGTCGTTATCAAGAAAAATAGGGTAGTTATCTATTCTAGTACATTAGTTGGCAATTTGTATACTCTAAATCCAATAGCTCCCACAAAGGAACAAATGGAAATTAATAACACATCCTCTAATTCTAATAAGAGAAAGGAACCTTCGAAAATGAACCAAACATATCTTTGGCATCTAAGACTTGGTCATATTAACTTGAGTAGGATTCAAAGGCTGATAGCTGATGGACTATTGGGTTCATTAGTGTTGGAAAACTTTCTAACCTGAGAATCTTGCTTAGAAGGAAAAATCACCAAGAGATCTTTTAAGGCCAAGGGGTATAGAGCAAAAGATGTGTTAGAAATGGTTCATTCTGATTTGTGTGGACCTATGACTATCCAAGCGAGAGGTGGTTTCAAATATTTTATCTCTTTTATAGATGAATATTCGAGATATGGGTACATTTACTTGATGCGCCGCAAGTTTGAGTGCTTTGATAAGTTCAAAGAGTACAAGGCTGATGTGGAGAAATGTCATGGTAAAAGTATCAAGACACTACGGTCTGATCATGGTGGCGAGTACCTCTTAAGAGAGTTTAGGAATTGCTTATCAAAGGTTGGGATTCAATCTCAATTATGTGCACCTGGTACACCCCAACAGAATGGTGTGGCAGAATGAAGGAATATGACTCTTATGGAAATGGTTAGATCGATGATGAGTTATTCAAAATTACCAAATTCATTCTGGGGATAGGCTTTAGAAACGGCAGTGTACATTCTGAACTTGGTACCTTCTAAATTAGTACCCTCTACTCCCACGGAATTGTGGAATGGGCGTAAGCCTAGTCTGAGTCATGTTTGAATTTGGGGTAGTCCAGCACATGTGCTGAAGGGAGATGTTGATAAGTTGGAATCTCGTAGATAAGTTCACATGTTTATAGGTTATCCTAAAGAAACGAAAGGTGGTTTGTTTTATAGTCTTAAAGATCGGAAGGTCATTGTTAGAACTAATGTCCGATTTTTAAAAGAGAACTATGTAATGAACCACAAGCCCATGAGTGAAATTGTTCTAGAAGAAATGAGAGAGGACACATCTACTTTAGTACCAACAGTGCAAGATGAAATATCACAAGAAACTACAACACGTATCACAAATGATACACAACTACAAACAGTATCTCGTCATAGTGGGAGGGTTGTTAGGCAACCTGAAATATTCATATTTTTGGGAGAGTCTTCAGACTTGATCCCAGGTAAACATAAACCTGATCCCCGAACATATGACGAAGCACTCCAAGATAAAGATGCAGCATCTTGGCAAAGAGCAATGAATTCAGAAATAGAATCTATGTATTCTAACAAAGTTTGGGAGCTAGTAGAACCATCAAATGGTGTAAAACCTATTAGATGTAAATGAATCTACAAAAGAAAAAGAGGGACAGACGGGAAGGTGGAAACCTTCAAAGCAAAGCTTGTTGCGAAGGGGTATACTCAGAAAGAGGGAATCGATTATGAGGAAACCTTTTCGTCGGTAGCTATACTTAAGTCTATCTAGATACTTTTATCTATTGCTACTCATATGGATTATGAGATTTGGCAAATAGATGTCAAGACAGCTTTCCTTAATGGAAGTCTTAAAGAAACCATCCATATGAAGCAACAGAGGTGTTTATTGCAAAGGGCAAAGAGCATCTTGTATGTAAGCTTAATCGGTCTATTTATGGACTGAAGCAAGCTTCAAGATCTTGAAATATCTGATTTAATGAAGTAATTCAGTCTTATGGATTTATTCAGTGTCAGGATGAGTCTTGTGTATACAAGAAGTGTGACGAAAATGTGGTGGTATTTCTTGTACTTTACGTAGATGACATTTTGATAGTTGGCAACAATGTCAGAGTGTTGTCAGAAGTAAGGGTATGGTTGTCCAAGAAATTCGATATGAAGGACTTGGGAGAATGTAGACATATTCTCAAGATCAAAGTAATAAGGGATCACAAGAAAAGAATGTTGTACTTATCCCAAGCTTCATATCGATACTATCCTAGCTCGTTTTAACATGCAAGACTCCAAAAAAGGATATCTACCTTTTCAGTATGGAGTATCTTTATCTAAAGAGATGTCTCCTAAGACATCAAAAGAGATAGAGGAAATGAAGGCATGGTTAGCAGATATCAAAGTAATCCAGGACAGAGACATTGGACTGCCGTAAAACATATATTAAAGTACCTGAGAAGGACTAGAGATTATATGCTGGTTTACCAAGTAGATGATTTGCTCCCTGTGGGTTACACGGATTCTGACTTCCAATCAGATAGGGAAAATAGTAAGTCTACCTCAGATTATGTGTTTACTTTAGGAGGTGGAACCATAGCATGGAGGAGTATTAAGCAGAAATACATTACAGATTCAACCATGGAAGCTGAGTATGTGGCAGCTTCTGAGGCAACCAAAGAAGTTGTAAGGCTCAGGAACTTTTTAATGGACTTAGATGTGATTCCTAGTTTGCCCAAAATCATCACAATTTATTGTGATAATAGTGGTGCAGTAGCAAACTCGAAGGAACCACGAGCCCATAAAGTAAATAAACACATTGAGCGCAAGTACCACCTGATACGAGACATCGTAAAGTGAGGAGAAGTTGTTGTCGCCAAGATTGCATCAGTAGATAACCTGGCAGATCCTTTCACTGAGGCCCTTCCGATGAAAGCTTTTGATCGGGATGTTGAGGGGATGGGAATCAGATGTATGACATCATTTATGGCAGCATAGTCTTTTAGTATAAGTGGGAGATTGTTAGAGTGTATACTAAAAGTCTAGCTTTTTGTATAAACATTTATTTTGAAATAAGAATCACATTGGTCAAATGTCTACATTTATGCTAAGTGTAGTTGTCCATTTAATTTATATTGTAGATAACATGGTGTGAGGTGACACACAAAAGATTATGTTATCAGTTCCTTATAAATTATAAATAGTAGCTCACAACCAAGATGGAATGGGACAAACCATTGGAGTGATTGTAGTGTAATTTGATATTAGTTTATCTTGACTATAAAATTACACCAGTACACTATGAGTGTATTGAGCAGGACCATTTGAGGTAGTTTCTTTTTATACTGACTACATAAAAGAACAAAACATCTGTTATTATGGAAGTGTGTACTCTTAATCATGATATAATAACAAGCACGTATACTTAATGTAATGTCCTACACTAATTGGTTTAAATAAAAGAAATTATTTAATTGGTTCGGGTATAGTTAGAATGGAGTTTAAGTTAAGTGACTAGCTTTAATTATGTTTAATAAAATAGGTTATAGTATATCCAAACTTAAATAAATTGCATGACCTAAATATGCATAAGAGTTATAAAAAAAAGGGGGATTTGGTGAGATAAATTGTAACCTTTGTACGGCTTGGAGGAGTATAGAATAAATACATAAGGTTATTAAATACCAAAAAATATGGATAAAGGTGTAAATAATTAAAATCTAACCTAATTAGATTATTTTTAGGAAAAATAGATATGTTTTTATGGATGATTTATTAGGAATTAAATTGATATGAATTTATGGAGTTTACTGAAATTTTTATGAATTTTTAGGGAATTATTTTAGGTTTTAAGGGGTATAATTGGGTATGAAAGAGCTATTTAGGAATACCCAATTAAGTTAAGTTAGGAGTTAATTGAGCTCAATTACCTAAGTTGGGATTTAATTGACCTAGGTATTTAAACCTAACCTTACCGTTTCTGACGCACCGTTTCTCACGCCCCTTCCTCAAATTCGCCGACTCCACGCTTCGCACGGGATCTGCGACGGAGCTCTCCACCGAGGATCGCGACTCCGGCCAAGCAGCTCCTCACGTTGACGAGCTTGAAGGGAACGACGAGGAGACTATCGACCATCACATCGGCGACGGGACAACGCAAAGGCGAGGAAGGCGACCCAAGGAAAGGGAGGCAAGTGAATCTAACTATGACGCTATGAAATTTGTGAGGTATAGGAGTGGAACGTATGGAGATGATGAGGTACTGGTCCGCTTGTTCGATAGTATGGTGTTTGGTTCTGAATGGGTTTTTTTGCTCCGCGTTTTTTTGTGTTGATCAGTTCTTTACGGTATGGATTCCTGGATTTCTGGTGGAGTTTGGTTTTAGTAGACGTTTTCATGATGTTGGTTAATGTGCGGCGAAGTGGACTCAATGCGGATTTGTTTTCAGTGCAGGATTACTTTCCTACCATGGGATGTTGCGATAGTATGCTTTGGATGGGTTTTTCTTTTCCTCTACGGAGTACAGTTTGATTTATTGGTTATGTATTGCTTAGTTTGCATAGGTTCTTTCTGATTCTTACAGTTCATTCTGTTGTCGATCGAGTCTTCTTTTGAGGTATGTGGATTGCTTTGTTCGGGAATCTTGTGGAGTTGCTTGGCATCGAAAAGGTAAGAAATCTGTTTGTATAAATGTCTGGCTGGGGTGCTAGATTGTTGGAGTGTGTGGTGTTTTGAGGTTTCTGCGACATTTTAGCTCGGTTACTTCCGGTTGATTTACCCCGTGGATTCATGAGTGTTTTCAAAGGTGAAATGGCGTTGAATTTCATGGAGAATTAAGCTTTGGTTTGTGATGTTCTATTCTGTTGTTTTTTTTTTAAGGATTTGTGCAGAATTCTCGTTCTAAGGGCCTTGATCGAAGGCATCGTGGAGTTCTGTTCTTTACTGTTTTCAAATCTCAGAATTATCTGGAGACATTTGGGTTTTTACTTAAGAGATCTGTTCTACGGGTTTCCTTTCACCGGAGATGTTTTCTTTGGTTGTTATTTAAGTGTTTTGTTCGATGGATTTGCTTCTACTTGTGTTGTTTTACTCATCTCAATAATTGAGGGATCAATTAGATCGGATTATAGATGCTATACCTGTAGGCGGAGGAATTCTTGTGTGTGCTTGTAGTCAATGAATAAAATCAGGGAGTTTAGTTGCATAGAGAATTCTTAAATTTATTAGAGTAAATGGTGACTATTTTGCCAGTTCAAATATGAATGCTAGTTCTGCTTTATTTGTGGTTATGCTATTACGTGTTCATTATGCTATCAAATTGTTAAATGTTGACAGTATAAAGGAAATATGCAACTGGTATGGATAGTTTATGTTTTGTTTATGTAGCTAATAGGATGAGTATGGACATATGTGGTGACAGTACGGGATGGGTGACCCGGGATGAGCTCCGGGGAGGGCCCATCCAAACTTGACTGGTAATTTATTGTTAGCTTCGGCTATATGACTGGATGCATGTTCTCTAGTAGGGACGCCTCTAGGTTCATGGGACTGTTGACTGGCTCTAAATGTGGTTACCGGATATGTATCATATTCACCTTTATTAGCTACAGAGCAATTTTCACTTATTGCACATTTCTTTACTATATCATATTTCCTGTTATGCTATTGCCTCTTGGATATCATATTGGTCACATAAGATTATACTTGCTGGGCTGTAGACTCATGATGCCTACATTACAGGTGAGGATGTGACTCTGGATATGGCGGAAGGCCTACGGACGGAGTAGACGAGGAGGCGGGATGGACGCATGGCGCTGTCCGGACCTTAGGAGTGCAGAGTTTATTTCTTTCATTGGAAGGGTTATTTGTTCTAGTGATGTTAAGGGTTCATGGATGGGTTCATTGTTAAGTTTTCGTTGCGAGTCGTTGCCTTCTATTTTTGATACGATGAAACGCTTGAGTGGGATCCATTTTCTGAGTAAATGTTTAGCTTATGTCCAGTGAGTTGATGTCCTTTGATATTTTTCAAAAAAAAAAAAAAACTGAGGGTGGGTCACGGGATGTTTCACTTAATATTTATTTCTTTAATTTATCAAAGGGTGAGATTTAGTTCGTTAAATCAATAGGCCCGATAAGTTGGGAAGTGATATTATTTATATGGTGTGTTGTTGATTATAGAATGAAATTGTGTCCTAATAATTTAGGTTGATGATGTCCCCTTGAGGAACTCATAAGGATTGTCATGTAAACTCTACAGGTGGACTAGTCTGACATGACAATAAGGTTGAGTGGTACTACTCTTGGAGCTAGATATTAATTAAGTGAGTTGTCAGTAACTCATTTAATTAGTGGACATTCGATATCTTAAACATAGGGAGACTAACACACTCATGATAAGAAGGAGCGCATATTGTAATATGGGATTGGTACGGTAGAGCAATAATAACTCTTTAGTGGTATGAGTTATTATTGATGAACTTGAGTTGGGTGTTTGGGGCGGGATGCTCAAGCTTATCGGGAGACCAAAACCAATTTCTCCTCTTGGTCCCTGTTGTAGCCTCTTATTTATAAAGCCTTATATCCACTTAAAGCCAAGCTTCTTACCCATCTTGTTGTGGCCGACCAAGCCAAGCTTGGAGCCCAAGCTAGGGCCGGCCAAGCCAAAGATTGGAGCCAAGTTTATGGCCGGCCAATCTTGGAGCCCAAGCTAGGTGGCCGACTACATTAAAATAAAAGGGTATTTTAAATTTTAAAATATTTCCTTTTGTGGAAGCCATGGTTTTAAAAGAGAGTTTTTAAATTTTAAAATCTTTCCTTTTATAACTTTCTACAAAGAATTAAGAGAGATGTTTGATATCTTCCCTTATTTGTACTTAAAAGGAAGATTTTAATTTTTAATAAAACTTTCTTTTTTGTAACCATCCACATGTTTTAAAAGAGATATTTTAATTTATAAAATTTTCCTTTTATAACCAACAAGGGATTTGAAAGGGAAATCTTTTATTAAAATTTCTTACCAGAAACAAATAAGGAAGTTTTAATTTTGTGTTTAAAACTTTCCTTGTTTGGAGCAAAAGTATAGGGCTGGCCATGACAAACATTAAAGGAAGTTTTAATTTTTTGTTTTAAAACTTTCCTTTTTAGTCATTGGCAAGGAATATAAGGAAGTTTTAATTATGTTTAAAACTTCTCTTTATTGCCAAGACAAAGGATTATAAAAAAGATGGAGGGGTGCCTCATGAGATAACACATCTTCTATTCTTTTCTTCCAATCCTTTGGTGGCCGACCCTCTTCCTTTTCTCTTCTCCTTTTGTTTTCTTCCTTGGAGGCCGACGGCATCTAGTGTGGTGATCTCTTGGTGGCCGGTTGCTTGAAGGAGAAGAAGAGACGGAAGCTCTCTTATCTAGCATCCCTTGGAGGTTAGTTAGTGGCCGAATCTTGGAAGCAAAGGAAGAAGCTTGGGTGGATTTCATCTTGGAAGATCGTCGTTCACACGACGTCCAAGGGAAGGAGAGGAATACAGCAGAAGATCAAGAGGTCTATAAGCTACAAAAGGTATAACTAGTTATTAGTTTCCACATCATAACTAGTTCACCTTTTGTATAGATCTTGAAAAACCAAACACAAGAGGTTATCAGTTTTAAGTTATTATTTTTGTTATCGATTTTATTTTTCAATTTCATGTTTCAATAATGTGTTTCTATTGAGGTCTCTGTTGTTAAACCTAGTTTACTATAAGAAGTTAAATATCCGATTTCTTTGAGAGGCTTTGTTTAGGAAGTGGTGGATGATTCCATACCCAAGAAGGCCTAGTGCCTCGCCATGTTTAACCTGGAAGTCGATCTTTGAAATAGATATTTGATAACTTCTGTAATATGGTTTAACTTAGGAAGATCACATCAGTTAAACTTGGAGTAAAAATGTTAAGTATCGTTTCCAATCCAAGTTTAACTTCTGAAGGATAATTTGGATTAATAATATTAAGCATTGTTTGCAATCCAAATTTAACTTCAGTAGAGCACATGGGTAGCTAGGATAGTTCTATGCTTGTATAACATTTTTGTACAGGGGAACTAGAACGGTATTCCGAGTAGCAACCAACAACTTGATCAATCCATTAACAAGATTTAACTTGAACTTTAGCAACATCAAAATATAGGTTTAATTTTGGTGCTCCTTGCACTAACAGTCTCCAACTTTTTGATATTTGATAATCTGATTCAAAATTAAGTTAAAATATAATTTTTAAACAACTCCGCTAAATTTTATTAGAAATCATGGCCCGACTAGAAGGGGGTTGGATAGTCAATCACCTCAAATTCTTCACTTCCTACGTACTCATTAGTGCAGCGAAATACTAACCAAATATAAATACGAAAGCTAAAATAAAAACCAAAGACAAGAAATGTAAACCACAATGACACACCAATTTATGTGGTTCAAAGATAAAGCTCCTACTCCATGACTGTCCGTAAGGTGGACGATCCTTATTCGTCAGTGGATTAGTCCTCGGAAACTTCGGCTAGCATAATCCTCCTTGTCGATAGAAAAATTTCACCGCAACTCGATCAAGACCTTAGATTGCAATGAGAACTTGGAGATTCTAATTAGGGGTTAACGACCTCTAATTTTGTCACTAAGGCCAGCCACCTCAAGCTCTATTATATAAAGCTTGGTTTACCGTAACCAGTCGACTGATCCTTACACCAGACGACTAGTACTGGCCAATGACACTCCACATAATTTGCGATTAAGCCAATGGCTCTTTACCAGTTGACTGGTAATATCACCAGTCAACTGGTGTCTTAGCCATCGGGCATAGAAATATTTTGTGCCCTATCCCAGTCGACTAGTCCAATTGCCACTCGACTAGTAAAACCTTAAACCTAGGGTTCCCTTTCCAAGTATATTTCTCTCGCACTCGGACCCTCACGACTCACTTAACTCTTTATCGTAACCTTGACCTCTTGACATCAAATATCTTTCCTTTAGCTCTCGTCCCTCGGATGTATTCAAGCTCGCGGCTTATCCCAATGTAATCTTTTGCATATGCCTCGAAGTGCGCTTCCCTTGGCTTGCCCTTACTGTCTTATCCACGGTGTCTTGGATGCTCCATCCTTCACCGAACCTGAAGCCATCAAGTTAAGTCATATGTGTATCTTGTAAATCTGCACAATTCAAATATATATATCAAATATAAGGGTAAACCTATCTTAAATCTTTTACCCAAATATTAAAACTCATGGTCATACCAAACTCTCAAGATTACTTCCAACAAATTTAACATTTTTGAGGATTTTTAAGGATACAAAAGAAAAAAAAAATTAACACTTAACTTTTAACTCCACTTCTCCTCTTCTCACACACATAAAAACAAATGGGGTCATTGAAAATTTTCTAAGAAGATAATGTATTTCAAAAGGAAGAATTTTCAAGTCATTAATGCATTAAAAATATGTATAAGACAAAAATATATTTTTCAAGAGTGTTTTAAAGATGATAATGCATTTTTCAAACATATTTTCTAAGGCAATAATGCATTATAATTTTCTCAAAGTAAATATTTCTAAGGCTTTAAAAATATTTTGCAATAGTAATCATCAAAGAGTAAATTCAAGGAGATGATTTTTAAATATATTTTTCAAAGAATTTTTAGGAAATTTTTTTCAAAATGTTTTTGAAACATATTTCAAAGTTAATTTTAAGACGTTTAAAAATATTTATATTTTTCCTATTTTTTAAAACATTTTAAAAATAAATATATTTCTCAAAATAATCTATCTTTTTAAAAAATTTCTTTTTTCAAAACATTTATTTTTAAAAATTTCCCTTAAAAAAAATGTGACTTTCAATTTGATCTTCCTCTTAATCGAACACTACTTAGAATATCATTATTATCCATAAGGAAAATATATCTATATATTTAAGGGTCTAGAAATTCATCGTTGACTTAAAAATCTACGCATAGGTGTTAGTCAATAATCATTTAAAAATATATAAATTTTAAAATATGAATTAAGCATCAAAATTCCAAAAAAAAAATTAAGAAGATAGATTTATTAATTTTTGAAAACTTTTCAAAATTGTTTTCCATTTACTTTTCCTAGCATTTCACTCATTATATAGGTTTTTAAATAAGGTAACATTATTGTTTGACTCAGAGATTTATTGTTATTGTTTATTTTAGATAGATTCTCAATTAATTGAGTATTTTTCTTAATTGATATGTTATTTAAATCAGAATTTTTTTATTAAATTTTGACTTAGACTTAAATTTAGAGTATTAAAATTTTATTTGAACTTAACATTGTTCAACTTAATTTTAATTTAATTAAGTTACCTCAAATTAAATTAATTAAGTTAAAATTATTTTTGAATTATAAATTTAATTAAGTTTAAGGTTAAATTTTTAATTTATTTTTAGCATTAAATAATTAAGTTAAGATTAAGTTGATAATAAAGTTCTAATTTAAGTAATTAATTTGAATCGATTAATCGGATTAACTTTGATTGATTAATTTTAATTTTCTATTATTATTCAGAATAAATTTGAATGAATTAAATTCAAAATTAAGTTAAAGTTAATTAAGGTTAATTTTGAATTTTAGTTAAACATAATTTTATTAATTTCTACTATAGTTAATTGTTTTCAAAATTAAATAAAGTTGGTTTATTAATTATTAATTTCGATTTATTTTAAAACAATTTGGGTTAAGTTAGTTTCAGATTAAGTGGATTTATTTAATTTCATATTAAATTAAGTTAATAATTGATTAAGTTAAAATTCCTTAAATTCGGATAAAGATTAAATACATTATTAATTAGTTTCAAATTGAATTTATTTAAGTTTTAATTTTAAATTAAGATTAATTTTTGATTAATTTAGCATTAGTAATGATTAATTATTAATTTAAAATTAGAATTAAGTTAAAATTATTTTGATTAATTTTTAAAATTATTAAATTGATTAATTTAAGGTTTATTAAATTTGATGTGATTTATTCATTAAAATTTTGGATTTGATTGGATTTAATCGGAATAATTTAGATTAAATTTTATTTAATTTGAATTTTCGGATTTAATTAATTATTATTTGAATTAATTATTATTTGGATTTGGATTTTAGTTTAAACTTAATAAACTTAATTAATTTGTTAAAATTAGATTAATCAAGTTTACATTAATTTCAGATTTAATTTAATTAATATAATTGATAGATTAATTATTAAAGTTGATTGAATTAATTATTATTTAATTTTATAAAAATTGTTTAACTTTGTTTAAGATTAAGACTAATTAATTAATTGTTAATTTTGGGTTGATTAATTTAAGATATTTAATTGATGGCTGTTTATTAAGTTAAATTTCATTAAGTTGATAATTAAATTTCAGATGCATGTGGATTAAGTTGATAATTAATTGATTTAATTTCAAATTAATCAAGTTAAAAATAATTAAGGATTAAATTAAATATGTTGATTAAATTATTAATTACTTAAATTTAAAATAATTAATGATTAGTTAATTTAAGATTAAATTTATTCCGGTTTAAAAATTAATTAATGATTATTTTTGAATTAATCATTAGTTATTACTAAAGTTATTAATTAATTTCGGATTGAGTTAGTTTTAAGTTTATTATTAATTTATGAATAAGATTGAAAATAATTTCGAGTTAGTTTAATTAATTTTTAATTAATTAAGTTAACATTAAATTACAAGTTGAATTAGTTAATTTAATTTATTGGAACGATCAACGTTTGGATTAATTTGAGTTTGAATTAATAAATTGAAATTAATTTGGATTAAGTTATCTAAGTTAATTGAATTAAATAAGGATTAAGTTAATTAGGTTAAACTTAATTTAGAATATTTATTATTAATTAATATAATTAATTTTGGATAATTTTATATTATTTTTGGATAATATCTACCTAGTGCACTAGACATAATGGATCTAGTTGACTGAGGTAGTTTCAACTAGATCCATTAGATCTAGTGCACCAGGTAGAACACATATAATTTAGCCTAAACATATTTTTGGTAATAGAGTTTAATTAATTTTTAATTAATTATGTTAACATTAAATTACAAGTTGAATTAGTTAATTTAATTTATTGGAACGATCAACGTTTGGATTAATTTGAGTTTGAATTAATAAATTGAAATTAATTTGGATTAAGTTATCTAAGTTAATTGAATTAAATAAGGATTAAGTTATTTAAGTTAATTAGGTTAAACTTAATTTAGAATATTTATTATTAATTAATATAATTAATTTTGGATAATTTTATATTATTTTTGGATAATATCTACCTAGTGCATTAGACATAGTGGATCTAGTTGACTGAGGTAGTTTCAACTAGATCCACTAGGTCTAGTGCACCAGGTAGAACACATATAATTTGGCCTAAACATGTTTTTGACAAATTATTATCATCCTAATCCATTCTGGTGCTAGGTTGTTAAGGATGATTAAACCTTTTTCATATCTAACCATTCTAAATTATCAATTGATACTAAGCATGCATATTTCAAACAATCATACAATTCAATAAGAAAGAATAATTTTTCTATTGGCTTCCTCTGAATCATAACTTTGATATAGTATATCTAGATAATGAATTTGATTATTGGTAATTCAATATTGATTTGGTCCAACTTGGTTATTTAAATATATTTTGAATAGCGCTAGAGGGGGGGTGTTGAATAGCGCTCGTGGCTTTCACTTTTTCATATTCGAAATCATAACGAGTAAAGCAGCAGAATAAGAAAACAATCACACAAAAGACACCAAGTATTTTCTTGGTTCGGAGCCTAGGGCGACTCATACTCCAAGGTCCACGCTCGTTGAGCGTTTACTTTGGGCAACAACTATATTGCGCAAAAACAGTACAATAAATGATTACAACTTATACCGATAATAGGAAATTGTAAAATCGTAGCTCCAGGTCGTCGGGGACTTGTCGTAGCTTAGCCGGAATGTCCCCTTAGCAGCTTGCTGAAGAAAGATGGCTTTAGAAATGTTGTTTTGAGCTACTGGTCGAGTGCTCCTTATAAGGGTTGTTGGAGGCACCTCAAAACCCCTTGAGGGCGCCTCCATTCGCCGAGTTAGCCACACGTGGATAAGCTGAGAAGAAGTCTTCGTCTATCCTGTTGAAGGTGCCTCCATAAGCCTTGAAGGCACCTCTAATGCTGTCCGAGGTGCCTCAAGCCACCATGAGGGCACCTCCAGCTCCGCTACGTGCAACTCTGGTCCTTTGCACCCGAGGCGCCTCTAAGCTCCATGAGGATGCCTCGGGTATTGTTCATCCGAGACCAAATGTGCTCTTTTGTCCCTGTAAGATAGGTTAGTCCACAACACAACCACATATTCTGCAAAACAAAATTAGCACACATAATAAACATAATAATATGAAAGTTTTGACAGTAATGGACTGTCTGATTCTGACTTCGGATTTCTTACTGAAAACCTTAGGTCGAACCGACACCTACTGTTCCCTACGCAGGGAATGCGTCCTCACCTACTCCACTCTGAAGAGCGTACCTGATGCCAGTCCGATCTTCAAGACCTACTGGACTTTCTGTCTAGGGTTACCACCCCCTAGGGGTTTCCGCCACCTAGGATTACCTCCCCCTAGGACCTAAGGTTACCCCCCCTTTAGGATTTTCTCCACCTAGGGTTACTGTTACGCAACCGCAAGTGTACGGTTTCGTCGTCAGTAATAAAAATATCAAATCCACAAGGACTGTTGATTAAGTACTAGAGACGTCACAAGATAAGTTATCTAGATGGTCGAAAGCTGGCTTTGGCGTTTGCAAACTAACGAGGGTGATTGAAAAGGGAAAGAGAAGGATGAGAGAAAGAGAAAGAACTAATCTTGGGTGGAATGAGCTTCGGGAGATGATTCTAGGATTTCGATTTCATTGTAATATTAGGAGATACTACACAGATTGCCTAGTTTCTACCCTCTATGTCCATGCTCTTGTAGGAAGTTAGATTGTTCAATATCCCTAAGTATCAAATAGAGACGGTCCCTGTGAAATCCTGTAACGATTAACCCCCCCTTTCACGAGGGCGCCTCGGTAGATCACTGGGATACACATCTAGTAAATAACAATAAGGATAAGGGTTACCTACCTCCTCATGGAGGAATTACCTCTCCCTTCAAGAGAATGTCCTAGACGTCCGTGAACGGGTTACCCTTGTCACTAGGGTCCCTCGGGTATACGATCTAGAGCACTCTCTTAATAAGAGCAGCAATTCCTAAGGGATTGTTTCTCCTTTTAAGGGAACGTCTTAGACGTCCGGAAAGGGTTGCCCCTGTCACTAGGGTACCTTGGTCAATACGCTCTAAAGTATCCCCTTTGCGGGATCAACAATCCTCCACATTAAGCAATCAAAGCATAGAAACGTAAACATGGCACACACGCAACTCATCAAGCACGAACAAGGCATCAACAGGTCATTGAATAGAAACAAGGCGAATCTACATTGTTCTACATCTCCATCATATTACAAATACTTCCTAATTCTAGAACAAGATGTCTACTTCATTGTGGGGAAGAACAACCCCAGAATATAAAGAAAAGCATACTTACAACCCTAGAAGAAAAGGAAGAAGATATGCTTGATGATTTCGATGTCTTGGGGATGCTTCTTTGCTTCGGAGATGGACGGATCGCCAAGGGACGACGATAGATGGAGCTCTAGTGTTTCCCCCGAAGGAGAAAATCCTTTCCTGAGGAGAGAGAAGAAGTCTCGAACTAAAGATCCTCCTGAATAGGGTTTCTTAACCCTTTTATACGCTAGGGTACGGGTGCCGCATGGCCCGTGGCACGACCGTGCGAGGTTAGCATGGCCATGCCCATCCTCTCTTCTGGTTAGGTGGCACGGTCGTGCGATTCCGCACGACCGTGTCTTCTTTCTGCACTGGAGTGGCCACACGACCGTGCAAGGTTGCATGGTCGTGACCTTCTACTTCTCTGCCCAGGGTCATACGACCGTGCGGAATTGCACGGCCATGACCCTCTCCCTCTCTGGAATGTTGGCACGGCCGTGCCATTTGGCACGACCATGTGTTGCTTGGCTGCTGATCATGGGGGCATTGTCGTGCAGATTTGCATGGCCAAGCATTGTTCTCCTTCGGTTGTGGTTGCATCACCGTGCAAGGTTGGCACAGCCATGCACTGTCTCCCTTCTGTTTAGCCACACGGCCGTGCGAGGTTGCACGGCCCAAGCTCCTGTGTGCGTTTTAGCTATATTTTCACTCCAAATAGCGTTCTGTCAACAAGAAAACCCACAAAGAGCAGATCTCCGAACAAAAGAGTATTTATGATGAGTATGCACTAAAGGAGACGATGATGCAAAGAATATGTATGCATAAAGCAAGTGAATGTGCGCTAAAACATGCATAAATGATCATAATTTTTGCGCGCATCACACCCCCAGACTTAAATCTTTACTTGTCCTCAAGCAAAACCCACAATCTAGATTCATGTGGTTAGATAGTGCATCATAATCTCTAGCAAGTCAATCTAATCCTATCAGATGATTTCATTGGTGAGCAAGATACAAAAATAGTTTGAGTATAGCGTAAGTAGTGGTCCTCCGTGCTCAGTGCGAAAGTGACCTAAATTTATCAAGTTTCAATCCCTAAGTCTAGTCAAGTCATCATAAAATTATGTTCCTTATGCTTTCGGTGATAGGCACTTACCTGCCACATGCAAGGTTCATTCCCCTAAAAAATGCTATGCATCGTCTACACAAGGTCTCAAAGGAATACTCAGTATCAAGAGAAACATAGCATTCATTTCCCTAGTAACCTAACTCGGTTTCAAAGGGGTGAATTACTAGTTTTCACTCACGAAACAATTTTTTTATCCCTTATTTTTTTTCATTCAATTTTTTTTTCTTTTTGAATGTTTGCAAAGTACCAAACTTGAACAAACTTTCACTTTTTTTTTTTGGGATTACTTTTTTTCCAAATGAGCTTACATGATCTGAGTTTATCCAGTAACCAAAATGTAGTTGAGAGGTCACCATAGAAGCACAAGTACTAGTCCAATTCTATGAATCATGACTATTTTAGAGTTATCAACTATCAAAAATAGACATAGTGTATAGAGATCCTAAAACAAGGCCAATACTTAAACTCTTATAGTAAAAGCATTGCTCACTTTATGCTACCAAAGATAGAAAAAGATATATCACTAAACATACTAGCACCATAAGTAACACATAAAATCTAGAATAAACGTGCTAGTATTTTACAATAAGGAACAAGCAATCATGATGTGATGTAAGATGCAACTAGCAAAAATTTTATTATGCCAAAGAAGAAAACAAAAACAAAAACCAAATGTATCTAATGCACCCCCCCCCCCAGACTTAAACTTTTCATTGTTCCAATGAAAACTAATAACAATGTGGAGGAGATTAAAAGTAAGAGAAATTACCAAATAATGTGTGTCAAATGCTCATGTCATCAACTTCTCCATCATGTAATTGTACTCCTCCTAATCTTTAAGTCATATAAAAGAAGGTAGACAACGAAAATTAAGTAGAGGATACATGTTTATTATAAAGAAATGAAAATGGAAATAATTAAAGATATGAATGAAAACAAAGGTAAAGAACTTGGGTTGCCTCCCAAGAAGCGCTTGTTTAAGGTCATTAGCTCGACCACCTCATTAGATTCATCGAAATCTCGCTCTTGGAGGGGTAAGATATTTTAGAACCCTCTTACCAAGGGCTCTTATTATGGAGGGAGCTTTCATCAAAAAGTGAAGAATAACTCTCTCCATCTTCGTCTTCTTAGAAATTCTTTCAGGAGGCTGAAGATGGTTCAGATCGAGCTTCCAATTATAGGCCCCATGAAAATCTGTACACCCAAAAGAAAAGCATGTCTCTCCCAAGCATGCTATATTAGATAGAATTAGAACCTTATTAAGATGAACTGAGTATGTATCAAAAATTGAATCACATCCAATAAAATTAATTATGGGTACCTCTATAAAGTTTTCCAAAAGATCTCTAGAAATACTAACCTTGCATTGTTGAGATATACCTGAAAGTTCTAAACATGTGGATGTGGCTTCTTCAGAATTAAGTGCTGGTTCTAGCTCTGACTCAAGTGGTGGTTCTTCTGAAAATGATGATTCTTGGGGCTTTGCTTCCATTGCACAACTCCCTACACATTTATCATCAACCAGTTCCATTCTTTCAACTTCCATAGTGTCAATTGGTTGTGTGATCAAAGTAGGTGATTCTTGGGGCGTTCCCTCCATAGTATACGTCCCTACACTTTTATCCACCACATCACCATCAAAAGTACTGAGGAGTCCACTAACATCAATAGCATCAATGGAGGGATCAACAACATTATCAGATATTTGAAATAATATTCGTAAAGCTGAGATCCCCCGTTGCACCATTAGCTCTTCAAAAACTTATGTTGTGGTCTCCATCTGACTTGAAGCAAGGATATTTGTGTGTTGGGAGTCCTCCAAGTCAATCATCTCATCTGGTTGTGAATGATGTGGTCTGCCAAGTGAAAAATCCTCCTGAAACTCTGAGAAACTTTGAGATGCTTGAAAAGAATGATCAACACCTTGCACACTTCTATAATCAAAATTTTGATAATCCCTCCAATCCTGATTGTAGTGCTGAGGTGGGTCAGAGTTCTGCTGCTGGGAAAATGACTGCTCACTCTGCTCTAGAATTAACTGAGGTTGAAAGTTCTGAATTTGATAATCTCCCCAGTCATAGCCATAAGTATTAGGAACCTGCTCATATGCATCTTGATGTTGAGGTTGAACCAAATACTGAAGTTTCAGAGTATTAATAGATTTTTGGAAGAAGTGACAAATAGCAGCTGGATGAGATGTGCTACCACACACTCCACAAAGGAACTCAAATTCCTCATCTTATGAGTCATAATATTCATCAATAGAAGATCTTGCTCTTGCACTCATGGGTGTGAAAAATTCTCTTGAAGCCCTGCTTGACATATTAGTGCTCATGGAAATCTAAAAAAAAAATGAGAACAAACAAAAATGAAGAATTAAAGAAAAGAAATAAAATGCTATAAGAAAAACAAGAAAGACAATGCAGAATTTAAATTGCAAGGAAAAAAAAGTGCATAAAGAAAATAAGGGAGAAAAAGCAAAAGGAAAAAAGAAAAATGTCTAGAGTAACTCATATGCTAATCAACTAATGTTAATGCGAATAGACCCCAGCAACAGCGCCAAAACCTTATTACGTCTAGAGTAAGTATGCTTTTCTTTATGTTCTGGGGTTGTTCTTCCCCCACAATGGAGTAGACGTCCTCTTCTAGGATTAGGGAGTATTTGTAATGCGATGGAGATGTAGAACTATATAGATTCACTTTGTTTCTATACGATGACTTTTTAATGTCTTGTTCATGCTTGTGTGAGATATTTATATTTCTATTCTTTGATTGATTGATGTGGAGGATTGTTGATCCCGCAAAGGGAATACCTTAGAGCATATTGACCAAGGTACCCTAGTGACAGGGGTAACCCTTTCCGGATGTCTAAGACGTTCCCTCAAAAGGAGAGACAATCCCTTAGGAACTGCTGCTCTCGTAAAGAGAGTGCTCTAGATCGTATACCCAAGGGGCCCTAGTGACAAGGGTAACCCATTCACGGATATCTAGGACATTCTCTTGAAGGGAGAGACAATTCCTCCATAAGGAGGTAGGTAACCCTTATCCTTATTGTTATTTACTAGATGTGTATCCCAGTGATCTACCGAGGCGCCCTCGTGACAGGGGGTTAACCGTTACAGGATTTCACAGGGATCGTCTCTATTCGATACTTAGGGATATTGAACAATCTAACTTCCTACAAGAGCATGGACATAGAGGGTAGAAACTAGACAATCTATGTAGTATCTCCTAATATTACAATGAAACCGAAATCCTAGAATCATCTCCCGAAGCTCATTCCACCCAAGATTAGTTCTTTCTCTTTCTCTCATCCTTCTCTTTCCCTTTTCAATCACCCTCGTTAGTTTGCAAACGCCAAAGCCAGCTTTCGTCCGTCTAGATAACTTACCTTGCGACATCTTTAGTGCTTAATCAACAGTCCCTGTGGATTCAATATTTTTATTACTGATGATGAAACCGTACACTTGCGGTTACGTAACACCAGGACAGTGGGATGTTGGCCGAGCGGTCATTCTTCTCGGCCCGAAGACAAGGTCGCCCGGACGATCAATAGCTGGCCGAGAGGCTCTTCCGCTCATCCTGTAACAGACAAAAGGAGGATCAGAGGATATCCTTCTGGAAACCTGTGCCACCGACAGATGGAATGCTTGGCGGCATGGTCAGGCAGAAGATCGTACGACATATGCTTCCACTGTCTTGTCAGAGATATGCTCAGGTCGTTAAGATATGGTGTCAGGGATACTTTTCTGTCATGTCTTTTTATAGTATGCTTTGAGGAGCGTGTGTACCTCAAGAAGCGTGCACGTGCTCCCCGAGAGTCCTATATAAAGACCCCCAAGCTTCGATGGAGGTATGCATAATATCTACTGTAGCTACAGTAACTCTGCCATTTCACTTCCTTATTTCTTCTACATCGCCGGTGGTTGACTTGAGCGTCGGAGGGTCATCGCCGGGGAACCCCTCCCTTGCTCGGCACTGACGTTGCTGTGGTTGCAAGTTTCATTAACAAGAAGTCCACCAATGATCCATGGGAGCGCCATGTCCCCAGCATCCATCACCCCGACTCTCGGACAGGATCAAATTTGGCGCCATCTGTGGGAACACACCTGCATCTAAGACGAAAAGATGGAGAACGCTGGATGACTTCACACCGTGATGCTCACTCAAGAGGAGCTCGACGCACTAATACAAGCACGAGTGGCAAAGATAGTTGAGCAACAGCAGCAAAAGGCATTAGCCGACCGACTGGCGCAACAAGCAACGTCGGCCTCTGGAGGTCGAACAGCTCACGACGATCGACCGGAACAGTATTCTATTTGGGGACAAAATAGACTACCGACCAGCATACATAGAGAAGCTCAACCCACGCCTATTCCATTCCATCAGGCTCTGTTCCAAACGCCCTCAGAGATTGCACAAGCAAATCAGGAGAGGGGATCTTCTTCAGACGAAGTGCCCGTTCAGGACACAAGGAAAGGCAAGGCGCCCCGAGCTGATGCATCTCTAGAACGGATCAACCGCCAGTTCTCTGAAGCAATACTTCAAAACTCGTTGCCAAGGCACTACATTCAATTGGCAATTGGAGAATACAATGGATTGATCAATCCGGATGATCATTTAGGAAAGTTCGACAACGCTGATACACTTCACCAATACACAGATGGGGTGAAGTGTCGGGTCTTTCTTACCATGCTCTCTGGCTTGGTGCAGCGGTGGTTCAGAAGGTTGTCGGACGAGTTGATTCGAAGCTTCAAGGACTTCCGAATGACCTTCTTACACCATTTCGCATGCAGCAGACGCTACCAAAAGACAAGCGTCAGCTTATTTTCCATGAAGCAAGGACCCTGGGAAGCCCTTCGAGTGTACATTCAATGCTTCAACCAGCTAGCCATGGATATCCCTTTGGTCTCATCTGAGACCATGATGAATGCGTTTACTCAGGGCCTAGTTGAAGGAGACTTCTTTCGGCCGCTCATCCGAAAGCCACCCCGAGAGTATGACCGCATGCTCAAGAAAGCCAGTGAATACATAAATGTGGAAGAGGCCCAGGCAGCAAGAAGGAAGGAGGCGCCAGCCGAGTGCTCGGCGCCGACTGAACGCAAGCCACCAAGCGGCCCACAACCGCCCAAGGGGCCGAGAGCCTAAGGAGCATGACCACATCAGGAGACGAGGGCTCATGTCGTGCAACATGTGGCCTCCGGCCGACCAAAGGCATTGAAGGGCAAGGTATGGACTCTCATGTTTTGTTCCTTTCACCAATCGACGTCCCACAACACCCGTGACTGTCGTGGGTTGACGCCAGTTGCCTGACCGACACCAAGGGGTTATCGTCGCGGATCGATTTCACCCGACCGACGACATAGGCATCAAACCGCCAGGCGACGAGAAGATGACAGGAGGTCACTCGAGCGGTAGCACCACCATCAACAGAGGAACAATGACTGTCCCCGAGCTTCACACGAGCGACACAGGCCATCCACTCAGGAGGAGGAAAATAGAAGCAATGTCGCTCGGAGAGAGAAAAATATCATTGCCGGTGGACCGACCAGCGAAGACTCCAACCGAGCCAGAAAATCATACGCTCGGCAGCTGGAGATCCATGCCGTGGGCTGTAGCTGGGAGAATGAGAGCGGGTCTGAAATCAGCTTCGGCCCTAGGGATCTTGAGGGAATAGAAGTTCCTCAAGACGACACCCTCATCATCCGAGCGGTGATCACCAATTATACTATTCACTGAATTTTCGTTGACACAGGTAGCTCGGTAAATATAATTTTTAAGAAGGTGTTCGACCAGCTCCAAATCGACTAGGGCGAGATGCTGCCAATGACAACCTCACTATATGGGTTCACTGGCAACGAGGTGCAGCCGATCGGCCAAACTAAGTTGGCCATATAGCTCGGGGAGTAGCTACTCAGGAGGACCCGAACCACTAATTTTATCGTGGTGGATGCCCCCTCAACCTACAATGTCATCCTGAGCTGACCGACCCTCAATGAATTTCAAGCGGTAGTTTCAACCTACTGCCAGAAGATCAAGTTCTCGATGGACGGCCGGGTGGGAGAAGTAAAAGGGGACCAGCTGGCCGCTCGACGCTGCTACGTTGAGATGGTCAAGACCAAGGTCAGATCTACACGAAAGGCTCCTAAACTAGAGGTAAGCGCCATCATTGAAAAACCGCCTACTCTAGTTTATGAGGAGAAAGAGGAAGTGTAAATCCATCCTCTCTGAACGGAAGCAACAACTTTCATAGCGTCCGACTTGAAGGTCGAATAGAAGGCGGAGCTGATCACCTGTCTCCAACAAAACCATGACGTGTTCGCATGGCCAACACACAAACTCCTCGGGATTTCCCCGAGCATTGCGCAACACCAACTCCATGTCCGACCGGACGCTCGGTCGGTGAAGCAGAGGAAGAGAGATTTCAGTGTCGAACAAAATCTGATAATCCGAGCGAAAATAGAGAAGCTCCTGGAAGCTGGCCACATTCGGGAGGTTCAATTCCCAAGTTGGCTCGCCAATGTAGAGTTGGTCTCCAAGCCAGGCAATAAGTGGCGGGTCTGCATCGATTTTCGTGACCTTAACAAGGTGTGCCCAAAGGACTTTTACCCGCTGCCCCGGATCGATCAGATGGTAGACTCCACTGCTGGGTGTGAGCTTATATGTATGTTGTGTAAGAAACTAGGGAGCTAAACACGCAAAAGCGCAGCGGAAAACATCTAGTTCCTTTCCAATAGATCCATGCGAAAGGAAACCATATACTAAGTATTAATTATCTACATGAGAAAGTTATACCTTTGTTGCATGCCCTTCGCAATCCTGATTCCAACGTTTCTTTAGATGCGGATCTTAGCGTGATCAAGTGGTCGTGCCTCTATGGTATCCACACGAACAAGTCTCGTTTGTCTCACAAACTCACAAGGTGGAGAATGAAACAACCAAAGGTTGTGCTAGCAACCTTTCTTGGAGGTTTCGACCAAGTGGAAGAGAGGAGGAGGAAGAAGAGCTAGAGCACCAAAAACTCATCATGAAAATGAATCCAAAAACCCCCTTTTATAGATTCATGAAGTTGCCTCATGCCTTAATGTCAATTGTTTTGATTGACATTAATATCTATCTTCATCCAATGAATCCAATGCATGTGCAATTCAAATGGTTCACTCTTCATCCAAAGAATTCAATGCATCCAATGCATGCAATGCATGAACAATTCAAATTGTTCACTCTTCATCCAATGTATCCAATGCATGAGTAACTCAAGTTGTACACTCCTCTTTCTTCATGAATTCAAATTTCATGAAATCATATAATGAGTCCAACTCATTATTCATTAATTAATTCATGAAATCATATAATGAGTCCAACTCATTAATCATTAATCCAATTGATTCAATGAGTCTAATTTGAATTGGACTCAATCCAATAGTTGGATTTAATTGAGTCTTACTCGATGAGTCCAATTTGAATTAGACTTAATCCAATGATTCATCATCTGAATCTATCTCCATTGACTTGTTCTTTATGTGTGACCCAATAGGTTCTTGTAATGTTGGCAATATATCCAAATCAACATTCAAATACATAAGCAATGAGTGACATCTAGCAAGGCATCATTGCTACCCAAGTGACGAGAATGTCGAGATCCGACTTAACCTTTCCGTGGCTATTATCTTGTATGACTCAATCCTTCTATCTTCGATATCTAGATTGATCAATGAGGCATAGACCGTGTCATCCTCTTATCAATCTTTATATTTCTTGATCTCTAAGTAGACACATTCAATTAAATAAGCTCAATATCACATATTGACTTATTTAAGCATGACCATGCATTCTTGTGTCCTACTAATCAAGGGGCCCATAGATATCACTTTCGTCATATGGAAGGGATAGATCCCATCTACATCACTCACATCCCTCAGTATAATTTATTGCATACCCAGTGATCGACTTTATAGTACACCCTGTTACGGGTGACGTTTGACGATACCAAAGTATACAACTCCTTATGTAGGAAACCGTAGTGACTTCAGGTCTAAGGACTATTAATACCAATAGTCATATGAGAATATTTATGACACTCATACGATGATCCATAAAACATTCTCATGGTGGGTCATTTAGTACATATTCTCTAATATATACCCATGTGTCAACCTGATATCTCATATCCATGACTTGTGAGATCAAGTCATCCGTTGACCTACATGCTAGTCTCAATGCATTAATATTATCCTTGTATATTAATGCTAGACTATGAACAGTTAAGAGTAGTACTCTATGCATATCTACAATATCTCACTATCAATTCAACCAATTGATATGTTGTAGATTAGAACCTCCTACTCTAGGACATTATTATGCTTATTCATTCGGCACTAAATTGAAGTAAATATAATAATTAACTTTGCCTTTATTAATAATGAAACATGATACAAAAGGAGCCCTTTACAATCATCTCATAATTGGTACTAGGACTAATACTAACATGTTGGACACAAATTAAGGGTACCACCAAGTGCCGCTCGCCAGGGAGGATCAAGAAAAGGTCAGCTTTATTATGGCCGATGGAATATACTATTATAATGTTATGTTGTTCGGATTGAAGAACACCGGAGCCACCTATCAGAGGCTGATGAATAAAGTGTTCTGGCGGTAGATCGACAGCAACATGGAGGTATATGTCGATGACATACTAATTAAATCCCTCCGAGTCGTTGACCTACTTGCAGATATTAAGGAGACTGCCAAACACTCAAGACGTACGGAATCAAGCTGAATCCAAGCAATTGTCTGTTCGACGCAAAGAGCGGGTGATTCCTGGGTTACATCGTCACCGAGCGGGCCATCGAGGTAAATCCTAGCAAAGTGAAAGCACTACAAGATATGCCACCGCCAAGGAATCTTAAGGAAGCCCAATGTCTCACCGGTCCGATAACTGCACTGTCTCGGTTCATCTCTAAGTCAGCCTACCAGAGCTTGCCGTTCTTCAAGATATTACGCCGAGCCAACAAATTTCAATGGGACTAAAAGTGCGACCGAGCGTTTGAAGAATTGAAGGAGTACCTTAATTCATTGCCTGTACTAGCTAAGCCAATTGTCGGCGAGCCACTCAAAATTTATTTATCCTCGACCAAGCACGCAGTCGGCTCGGCACTAGTTAGGCCGAACGACGAGGAACAACTGGTGTACTTCTTGAGTCATATATTGAAAAATATTGAATCCTGCTACACCGACCTTGAGAAGTTGGCTTACACATTGGTACTCACCGCTCGGAGGCTTTGCTCATATTTCCTCAGCCACTCCATCATCATAATGACCAACAGTCCCTTGGGGAGGGTGTTGCTGAATCCAGAAGCATCTAGACGGCTAATCAAATGGACGATGGGGCTCAGTGAGTTCGATATCCAATACCATCCCCGAACAGCTATCAAAGCGCAATCCTTGGTGGATTTCGTCATTGAGGTACAGAATCCTGAACCAGAAGTCGTTTAGAGAATATATGTAGACGGTTCGACCACTCGGCAGGGGAGTGAGATCGGAGTACTGCTCATCTCCCCCAAAGGAGTGGATGCAGCTGTCCGTTCGGCTAGACTACAGGGCAACCAATGAAATCGAATATGAAGCACTTATAGCTGGCCTACAAGCCGCTCGGCACGTCGGAGGCGTCAAGGTCCTCATCCACTCGGACTCGTAGTTGGCCACTCAACAGGTGGCCGGGATGTTCTAGATAAGCAACACGCAGCTCAGGCTCTACGCTGAGGCTTTCGAAAAGCTGAAGGCTAACTTTAGGGAGGTCGTAATACAGAAGATCCCCCGAGCAGAGAACCAAGCTATAGATAAATTGGCCAAACTAGCAAGCTTGTTATTGTCGATCATCATATCATAACCAATCGAGCAGGTGTCTTTAGTGGCCCACATTGACCGGATGAAGGGACTTACCTTCCTAGACGACTGGAGGATGACACTGACGGAGTTTCTACGATCGGGAGCTACACCATCCGATCGAGAGGAGGCCCTCTTATTAAGAAAGAGGGCTAGTCGGTTCACTCTAATCGGAGATCAGCTCTACAAGAAGGCTTTCTCTAGGCCCCTACTTAAATGCGTTGGGTCGGAGGATGTCGACTATATACTGCAAGAGGTATACCAAGGGTCCTGTGGAGGACACCTGGGTGACCGCTCATTGGCAAGGAAGATCTTACTTGCCGGATACTTCTGGTCGACCCTCCAAGAGGATGCCGCTCGGACGGTTGCCACCTACTTGTCCTGCTAGAAGTATCACAACCTCTCGCACCTACCAACCGAGGAGATGAAAGCGCCCACAGTAGCTTGTCCATTTGACCAGTGGGGTATAGACATCGTGGGGCCCTTCCCCATGGCGATGGGTTAGAGGAAGTTCCTGCTCGTCGCGGTTGACTATTTCTCCAAATGGGTTGAAGCCAAGTCATTAGCGAGGATAACCGAGCAGATGGTCATGAAGTTCATTTGGTAGCACATCATTTGCCGGTTTGGGATCCCACGCCGGCTCGTCTCCGATAATGGGAGACAATTCATGGGTCAGAAGCTCAAGTAGTAGTGTGAAAGGTACGACATTCAGCAAGCCTTCACGTCAATAGCCTACCCTCAGAGCAACCGGCATGCGGAGGTCGCTAACTGTGAAATACTTCGAATCTTGCGCGTTTGGCTCGACCACGTCGGAGGGAGCTGGGTAGATGAACTCCCCAGCGTGCTATGGGTGATTCACATGACTCCCAAGGAAAGGGACTAGAGCAACGCCCTTCCACCTGATATATGGTGGCGAAGCGGTCATCCCCGTTGAAGTTAGGGTTGAATCCGACTAAATACAACACTACAATGAAGACAACGCCAAGCGGAGGTTTCTGGAACTGAACTTGGTAGACGAAGCGCATGCTAAAGAGGCCATCCGGCTGATGGCATTCTGACAGAGGATGAAGCAGAGCTACAATCGAAGGGTGATTCCAAGATCGTTCCAGGTCGGTGACTTGGTATGGAAGAAAGTGAAGCTGGTCGGTGACGTCACCAAGCTGGAAGCTCCGTGGGATGGACCCTTCAAGGTCGTGGAAAAGCTTCGCTCGGGCGCCTACTACTTAGAGGACAAGGATGGGTGACGACTAGAACGTCCATGGAGTGCAAACCATCTCCAGCCTTACCGAGCCGGATGAGAGGTGCGCCGATGTGATCAATGTACATTTATATCCCTATGTTCCTTGATGCAAGATGAGAAATAAAAGATTAAGTTTCCAAGCTTTGTGCCGAACAACGTGCTAATTGGTCAAGCGGCGACCTTAAACCCGAGTCTTTGTCAAATCGTCAAGCGGTGACGTTAAACGCGGGATCATCATCAAATCGTCAAGCAGCGACGTTAAACCCTGGTCTCCACCGACGGTCGAGCGGCGACCTTAAACCCTTGTCTTCACCAAATCGTCGAGCGACAACATTAAATCTCTGTCTTCACCAAATTATCGAGCGGCGACGTTAAACCCCGGTCTCCATCGACGGTCGAGCGGCGACCTTAAACCCCAATCTTCATCGAACCGTCGAGCGGCGACGTTAAGCCCTTGTCTTCACCAAATCATCGAGCGGCGACGTTAAACCCCGATCTCCACCAACGGTCGATCGTCGATCTTAAACCCAGGAGAAGGTATAAACCTTATTGAATTCGTCAATGGTCGATCGTCGACCCGCAATTCGTCGGGGTAGACGGAAGACAGGCCATGGTTATAGCCGAGCGGAGAAACTGGTGCTGAGCACGGAAAGAAACAAATCATAAAGAAAAGCCCCGCTGAGCGGGCAAACCGTTCATTTCACAAAAGGATACTGCGGCAGGAATATATTTAGACTTTTCAACTTTTACAGGACTACCTCACTCAAGATAATCATGTTGGAATGTATACTAATAAAAGTCTAGCTTTTGTAAACATTTATTTTGAAATAAAGAATCACATTGGTCAAAAATATCTACATTTATGCTAAGTTGTTCAATTAATTTATATTGTAGATAACATGGTGTGTGGTGTCACACATAGAAGATCATGTTATCGGTTCTTTATAAATTTTAAACAGTAGCTTACGACTAAGATAGAAAGGAACAAACCATTGGAATAGTCGTAGTGTAATTAGGTGTTAGTTTATATTGACTAATAAATTATACTAGTACACTTTGAGTGTACTGAGCAGGACCATTTAAGGTAAGTTCTTTTTATACTGATTTAATAAAAGAACAAGACGTTAGTTATTATGGAAGTATGTGCCCTTAATCCTAATATAATAACAAGCATATATATTTAGTATTTATTTCTTTGACTTATCAATGGGTGAGATTTAGCTCGATAAATCAATAAGTCCGATAAGTTGGGAAATGATATTACTTATAGTGTGTGTTTTTGATTATAGAAGGAAACTGTGCTCTAGTAATCTAGGTTGAGAATGTCCCCAAGAGGAGCTCATAAGGATTGTCATGTTAAACCCTGCAGGTGGACTTAGTCCGACATGACGATGAGGTTGAGTGGTACTACTCTTGGACTAAGATATTAATTAAGTGGGTTGTCAGTAACTCATTTAATTAGTGGACATTCAACATCTTAAACATAGGGAGACTAACACACTCATAATAAGTAGGAGTCCAAAATGTAATTTGGGATTAGTGCGGCAGTTCAATAATAATTCTTTAGTGGTATGAATTATTATTGATGAAATTAAGTTGTGTGTTCGGGGCGAACACGAGAATCTTATTTTCATCGGGAGACCAAAACCAATTCCTCCTCTCGGTCCGTATCGTAGCCTCTTGTATATAGAGATTTATACCTACCACATACCCACTTCTTACCCAACCCAAGGGGGCCGGCCAAGCTAGCTTGGAACCCAAGCTAGGGCCGGCCAAGACCAAGTGGTTGAGCCAAGTTGGTGGCCGTCCAATGCTTGGAATCCAAGCATGATGTGATCGGCCACATCACATTAAAAGGGATTTTATTTATAAATTTTTCTTATGTGGATTCCATGGTTTTAAACGAGAGTTTAAAATTTAAATTTTTCCTTTTATAGCTTTCTACAAAAGATTAAGAAAAGATTTGAAATCTTTCCTTATTTGTAGATTGAAAGGTAGATTTTAATTTTGAGAAAACTTTCCTTTTTAACCATGTTCATGATTTAAAAGAGAGTTTAAAAATTAAATATTCTCTTTTATAGGTTTCTACAAAAGATTAAGAAAAGATTTGATATCTTTCCTTATTTGTAGATTGAAAGGAGATTTTAATTTTTAGAGATAACTTTCCTTTTTGGAAATCATCCACATGTTTAAAAGAAAGATTTTAATTTATAAAATTGTATTTTTACAAACCACCATGAAGGGAAAAGTTATTGGAGAAATTTTTTATAAATTTCCAGAAATAAATTAGGAAGTTTTAATTCTTATGTTAATTAAAACTCTCCTTATTTTGGAGATTAAAGTGGCCGACCATTATAATTAAGAAATGGAATTTAATTTTAATTAATTAAATTTTTTCTTTTCATGGCAAAGGAATTAAGGAAGTTTTTTATTTAAATTTTCTTATTTGCCAAGGCCAAGGATTATAAAAGAGGGGGTAGAGATGCCTTCAAGGGTAACAACTCTATTCTTTTTCTTCCTCTCTTTTCCTCCTTGGTGTGGCCGGCCCTAGAGGTTCTCCCTCTCCTCTTCTCTTCTTCTTTAGTGGCCGGTTTTCATCTTTCTTTTGGAGTTGGTGATGGTGGCCGGTTCTAGCTAGGAGAAGAAGGAGAAAAAGGAGGCTTTGTTTCTTGCATCCCTTGGAGCTTGGTGGTGGTGGCCGGACCTCTACCTCTCTTGGAGAATTGATGGTGGCTGAATCTAGCTTGGAGAAGAAGGAGCTTGGTGGTTCTCGTCTCGGAAGATCGTTGCCCACACAACGTCCGAGATTAGAAGAGGAATACGGTAGAAAATCAAGAGGTTATTTGCTTACAAAGAAAGGTATAACTAGTAATTGTTTTCCACATCATACTAGTTTTCTTTGTATAGTTATTTTTGGAAATACCAAATACAAGAGGCATATGATTCTAGAGTTTTCGGATTTGTTTCGAATTTGTATTTCTTTTGTTTTATTTTTCAAATTTGTGATTCGATTGTTCTTTTTGGTTAAACCTAGAGTTATATAAGGAAATTAAATATTAGCTTTCCTTAAAAGGCTTTGTCTAGGCGGTGGTGGATGCTCCCATACCCAAGAAGGCCATGTGCCTCACCATGCAGTCTTGGAAACCAATTTTGAAAATTAATATTTAATTAAATATATAACATAGGTTGATTTGGATCAATAGTGTTAAATTCCGCTTGCGATCCAAGTCTAAACCATTAAGAACAGATAAGTTAAATTTGGAATCAATAATGTTAAGTTCCATTTGCGATTCCTAATTTAACTTCTAAAGAACGCAATAGGCTGTTTAGGAAAAGGTTCGACACTTGTACAAAATTTTTGTGCAGTGGAACCGGTACGATCCTCCTAGGACCAACCAACAAATCGAACACATCGTCGGACATTGAATCATTCTGCTGGCTTCGGTTGATGACGTCGTCCGTCAGGGCTTCAGGGAGGTGGTCGCTCGCCTTCAGCTGACCAAGCATCCCGTCGATCGCTAGCTCGAATGCTCTGATGATCTATCAGACAACTTTGTCAGTGAACTGGTCTGAGAGGAGGTACTCCTGTTTCATCACTGCAAATCGGCTCGGCTCATCCTGTTGATAGACCGTCATGGTAGAACAGGAGGCCTCTAGAGTGTGATGTGCGTAGATCTTATGATCATTTACACATATTTTGACGCACATTCACTTACTTTATTCACGTATATTTTATGCATGTTCACCTCTCTTAGCATATATTTAGCATAAATACTCTTTTGTTCGGAGATATGCTCTTTGTTTAGTTTTGTGTTGATAGGGATAACTTTCGGAGAAAAAATAGCAATTATTGACGCGCCGAAATGAGGCAGAGAATACGACCATGCAACCTTGCATGCCTGTGTGGCCAAACAGAAGAAGAACATGGCACGGTCATGCAACTCTTGCATGGTCGTTCGGCCAAACAGAGGAGGATCCATGTATGGTCGTGCAAACCTGCACGACCGTAACCCCCCCCCCTCCCCCACTCCATGACTGCAACCAAGCAATGCACGACCATGCAATCCTGCACGACCGTGCCCCAGAAGCAGAGCCCTAGATCCATACAATCATGCCAATTGGCATGACCGTGCAGCATGGCCAGAGACAAAAGAGAACACGGTCATGCCATATCTGCACAACCGTGCAACACGGCCAGAGGTGAAGGAAGACACGGTCGTGCAGATCTCGCACGACCGTGCCACTCAACCCGAATGGAGGAAAGTGTTGGCCGTGTGGATCTCTTACAGCCATGGCACGGGTCGTGCGACGCCCGTGCCCTAGCTTATAAAAGGGTCAAGAACCCTATTCTTGGAGGCATCTTTGGTTCGGGACTTCGTCCCTCTCATCGGGAAAGGGTTCTCCCCTTCGGGGGAAACCCTAGAGCTTCATCCACCGCCGTCCCTTGACGTTCCATCCATCTCCAGAGCAAGGAGGCATCCCCAAGACATCGGAAACCTCGGCAAGCATCTCTTCTTCCCCTTCTTCTCACATCAAGGGTTACTAGTATACTTTACTTTATGTTTTGGGGTTGTTCTTCCATCATAATGGAGTAGATCTCCTTTTCTATGGATGTAGGGAGTAGTTTTGAATAGGGTTTGATGTAAGACTCATGTTTATGCCCTTACTTATTAGATGATTTTGCTTGCTTTGTTTCTATTTGATATGCATGAGACTTGCTGAGATTATCTCGTCATATTGATCGATTTTGTAGGAATTTCTAATTTCGTAAAAAGAAGATCTTAGATCGTACACCCGAGGGGCCCTAGTGATAGAGGTAACCCGTTCACGGACATCTAGGATACTCCCTTAAAAGGAGAGGCAACTTCTCCATAAGGAAGTAAGAGACCGAACTAAACCCTTATCTCTATCCTTAATGATACCTATTGGATTTGCATTCTTGTGATCTACCGAGGTGCCCTAGTGACAGGGGTTAATCGTAACAGGATTTCACAGGGATCTTCTCTATTTAGTGCTTAAGGATAGCAGCTTTAACTTCCGACGAATGCATGTCAATTGACAATGAGGAAAAGATAGAACATGATACATCAGGTTCTACCACAACGAAATCGAAATCTTAGAATCTATTTGCCAAAGCACAATTCCCTCCAAGATCGATTCTCTCATCCTTTTCTTTCTCTCTTCAATCACTCTCATTAGTTTGCAAGGGCCAAAGTCAACTTTCGATCGTCTAGATAACTTACTTTGCGACATCTCTAGTGCTTAATCAACAATCCCTATGGTTCGACAATCTTATATATTACTGATGACGAATCCGTGCACTTGGGGAATCATAATAAGTTTTTGGCGTCGTTGTCGGGGACTATTTTTGATTAACATTAGTTGATTAGCATATGAGTAACCCTAGATATTTTTCTTTTTCCTTTGTATTTTCTTTCTTGTTTTCATTATGCACTTTTTTTCTTGCAATTTAAATTCTACATTTTCTTTCTTGCTTTTCATATAGCATTTTATTTTTTTGTCTTTAATTCTTCATTTTTATTCTTTTCTCATAATTTTTTTTAGATATCCATGAGCACTAACATGTCAAGCAGACCCTTAAGAGATTTATCTACACTCATTTCTGCAAGATTTTTATCTCCAATTATGCAACCTCATATTGAAGTAGAAAGTTTCCAACTAGACCTAGAAGTAATTTTCATGATACAAGGTCACAAATTTAGAGGAGAAGTATCGGAAAGTCCTTATCTGCACCTTGAGACATTTCTAAAGCTTTGTGATATGGTGAACTATGAAGGAGTGTCAGCGGATGCAGTTTGATTGATGGCCTTTCCTTTCAGTATCAAGGCTAAAGCAAGTACTTGGCTATATTCTCTCCGTCCTCAAAGTATTACAAGTTGGGAACAATTAGAGAAGCAATTTTTGAATTATTTTTTTCCTCCAAGTAGGACGATTTACATAAGGAATTGCATCACAAGTTCTGCTCAGGCATATGGAGAATCATTATTTGAAGCATGAGACATATTCAAGAGTCTACAAAGATAGTGCCCTCATCATGGTTTGGAAAAATGGCTGACCCTATACATATTCTATAGAGGAATTTCTTTCTCAGATAAGTATTTGTTAGATTCATCAGCTGGAGGTTCTTTTATGAATAAGAGTGTAGATGAAGCATATACACTAATTGATCAAGTAACATTGAACCTCCATGAATGGTTGAACAAAAGTTGGATGGAATCTCCCTAAAAAATTCAAGAAGTGCAAGCCATAAATGCAAGAGAGCCTGTCAAACAAAATGCAGATCAACCACCTAAAATTATTGAAATTCACAAGTCACAGAATGAGGAGTTCAAACATTTGAGGGAAAAGATTAATAGCATAGTTTCAAAATTATTCAAAGAAGACCTTCCTCCTACATAGACAAGATCTAGTGAAAATGGCAATGATATTAAGTTGAGAAGTGGAAAGAATCATGAAGAACTTCTGAGAAATGACTTGTACAGAATTGAGGAGAAGAATAATAGAATATCACAAGAACTCAATTCCATTACTCTAGGAAGTTTCCACAGGCCACAAGTACCTTTTCCTCAACGATTGATCATACCAACACTAGATAAGCAAGTTGGATCTCCTCCTCAAGCTAAAAAGGAGTATGGGAAAATGGAAGTACCTTTCCCGAGACCTTCACTAAAGGTTCCTTTTCCACAAAGGCTAGTGAGGGTAAATGAAAACGAAGACTTTAGCAAATTTTGTGACACTAATATGGTTGAGTGTTGATTTCTGGATGTATATGAAGATGAGGACTTTTCAGATGAGGATTGTGATGATAATGCAGTGGATAACAAGTTTTCAGATTTACCTTCTAGGTTTATAGGGTGTTATGATGAAATTGAATTTTCAGATGATGAGTGTGATGTGGTAGATCAACTTAAAACTGCAAATGAAGTTAGTGATCCTCCTATAGATGATTTTCCCACTAAGGATATTGATGTTGGTTTATTTTTTGATGCTTGTGTTGATGATGATGTTATGAAAGGAAGTGTAGGGTGCTGTGTTGTGGAAGCAACATCTCAAGAATCACCTCCTTTATCTACACAACCTTCTGAGATTATGAGAGTTGCAGGGATTGAACATGTTGTGGACCAATGTGCAGGGACTTGTGCAATGGAAGCAAAGCCCCAAGAATCACCACTTTTAGAGGCACCACCACTTGAGCCAGAGCTAGAGTCAATACAAGATTCAGAAGTCATATCCACATGTTTAAAACTTTCAGGTATCTCTCAGCAATTCAAGGTTAGTATTTCTAGTAATCTTTTGAAAAATTTTATAGAGGTACCTATAATTGATTTTGTTGGATGTGATTCAATTTGTGATACATACTCAATTCATCTTAATAAAGTTCTAGTTCTATCTAATATAGCATGCTTGGGAGAGGTATCTTTTTCTTTTGGGTGTGCAGATTTTCATGGGGCCTATATTTGGAAGCTCAGACTAAACCGTCTTCAACCACCTGAAAGAACTTCAAAGAAGACGAAGATGGAGAGAGTTATACTTTGCTCTATAGCTCCTTTGATGAAAGCTCTATCCATAATTAGAGCCATTAGTAGGAGGGTGTTGAAATATCTTACCCCTCCAAGAGCAAGATTTCATTGAATCTAATGAGGTGGTTAAGCTAACGACCTTAAACAAGCACTTCTTGGGAGGCAACCCAAGTTCTTTCTTATTTTATTTATGTCTTTAGTTATTTCTTGTTTTTATTTCTTTCCTCATAATAAGTATGTATCCTCTACTTAATTTTTGTTGTCAATTTTCTTTTATAGGACTCAAAGATTAGGAGGAGTGCAATTATATGATGGAGAAGTTAATGACATGGGCATTTGGCACACATCATTTGGTAACTTCTCTTACTTTTAATCTCTTCCACATTATTTTTAGTTTTCATTGGGGCAATGAAAAGTTTAAGTCTAGGGGAATGCATTAGATGCATTTGGTTTAGTTTAGTTTTTGCTTATTTCTTTTGCATAATAAATTTTTCCTAGTTGCATCATTCATCACATCATGATTGTTTGTTCCTTAATGCAAAATACACGTTTCATCTAGTTATTTATGTTGTGTGATTTGGTATGCTAGTATGTCTATTGATCTTTATTTTCCTATCCATAGTAGCATGAAGTGAGCATTGTTATTACTAGAAGAATTTGAATGTTGGCCTAGTTTTAGGATCTCTACACATTATGCTTGACTTTGATGGTAGATATTTTTGAAAATAGTCATGATTCATAGAACCGGACTAGTACTCTTGCTTCTATGGTGGCTTCTCAACTACATTTTGATTACTGGATAAACTCAGATCATGTAAGCTCATTTGGAAAAATTAATCCCAAAAAAAAATGATGAAAGTTTGATACTTTACAAACAATAAAAAAAAAGGAAAAAAATAAGGGATAAAAAATAATTATCGTGAGTGGAAACTAGCAATTCACCCCTTTGAGATCGAGTTAGATTACCGGGAAAATGAATGCTATGTTTCTCTTGATACTGAGTATTCCTTTGAGACCTTGTGTAAACGATGCATAACATTTTTGAGGGGAATGAACCTTGCGTGTGGCAGGTAAGTGCCTATCACCGGAAGTATGAGGAACACGGTTAAATGAAAAATTGACTAGGCTTAAAGATTAACACTTGAAAAAGTTAAGCAACTTATTACACTGAGCACAGAGATCGTCTACTTAGGCCACACTCAAATAATTTTTATATCATGCTCATCAATGAAACTATATGATAAGTTTATAGTGATTCATTAGGGATTATTATATGTCATCTACACACATAAATCTATATTACGGGTTTTTCTTTAGGACAATCAAAGGTTCAAGTATAGGGGTGTGATGTGCGTAGATCTTATAATTATTTACACATATTTTGACGCACATTCACTTACTTTATTCACGTATATTCTATGCATGTTCACCTCTCTTAGCATATATTCAGCATAAATACTCTTTTGTTTGGAGATCTACTCTTTATTTGGTTTTGTGTTGACAGGGACAACTTTTGGAGCAAAAACAACAATCGTTGATGCACCAGAACGAGGCAGAGAACACGATCGTGCAACCTCGCACGACCGTGTGGCCAAACAGATGAAGAACATGATGCATGGTCGTGCAAACCTGCATGGTCGTGCCCCTCGCCTCACGACCGCAGCCAAGCAATGCACGACCATGCAATCCTGAACAGTCGTGCCCCAGAAGTAGAACCCAGATCCACACGGTCGTGCAACATGGCCAGAGACAAAAGAGAATATGACCGTGCCATATCTGCACGACCGTGCAGCGCGGCAAGAGGCGAAGGAAGACACAGTCGTGCAGAGCTCGTACGACCGTGCCACTCAACCCGAAGGGAGGAAAGTGTTGGCCGTACGGATCTTGCACGGCCGTGGCACAGGTCGTGCGGTGCCCGTGCCCTAGCTTATAAAAGGGTCAAGAACCCTATTCTTGGAGACATCTTTGGTTCAGGACTTCGTCCCTCTCATTGGGAAAGGGTTCTCCCCTTCAGGGGAAACCCTAGAGCTTCATCCACCGCCGTCCCTTGATGTTCCATCCATCTCCAGAGCAAGGAGGCATCCCCAAGACATCGGAAACCTCGGCAAGCATCTCTTCTTCCCCTTCTTCTCACATCAAGGGTTGCAAGTATGCTTTACTTTATATTTTGGGGTTATTCTTCCCTCACAATGGAGTAGATCTCCTTTTCTATGGATGTAGGGAGTAGTTTTGGATAGGATTTGATGTAGAACTCATGTTTATGCCTTTACTTATTGGATGATTTTACTTGCTTTGTTTCTATTTGATATGCATGAGACTTGCTGGGATTATCTCATCATATTGATCGATTGTGTAGGAATTGCTAATTTCATAAAGAGAGGATCTTAAATCGTACACCCGAGGGGCCCTAGTGATAGGGGTAACCCGTTCACGGACATCTAGGATACTCCCTTAAAAGGAGAGGCAACTTCTCCATAAGGAAGTAAGAGACCAAACTAAACCCTTATCTCTATCCCTAATGATACCGATTAGATTTGCATTCTTATGATCTACCGAGGTACCCTAGTGACAGGGGTTAACCGTAACAAGATTTCACAGGGATCTTCTCCGTTTAGTGCTTAAGGATAGCAACTTTAACTTCCGGCGAATGCATGTCGATTGACAATGAGGAAAGGATAGAACATGATACATCAGGTTCCACCACAACGAAACCGAAATCCTAGAATCCATTTCCCAAAGCTCAATTTCCTCCAAGATCAGTTCTCTCATCCTTTTCTTTCTCTCTTCAATCACTCTCGTTAATTTGCAAGCGCCAAAGCCAACTTTCGACCGTCTAGATAACTTAGTTTGCGACATCTCTAGTACTTAATCAACAGTCTCTGTAGTTCGACAATCTTATATATTACTTACGACGAATCTGTGCACTTGTAGAATTGTAACAGGGTAACTTCATCATGCTTGAGCTTCTTATTTAAAGACTCCTCTCCAACCACTCAGCATGCCCGCTCGACGATTAGATAGTCCTCGGCTTTTTAAGCTTTTGGGTGAGCTGCAGAGCCTCCTGGTTCTTTAGCTCCAGGTCGGCAATGGCTCACTGTTTCCTTGTGGTGGCCAGCTCGAGCTCTTTGTCATAGGTCTTCAACTGTGTCTCGATCTAGCCCAGCCTGATAACCTGATCGGTAGACTTCTACTGCTTGGCCACAAGGAGTTGTTGGGCCTTCTCCAGATCGGCTTGTAGCTGTGCAACCGATGACCCCTGGGAGGAAGAGGCGCCACCAGAAATCTTGAGCTTCTTCAGCTCTTCCTCCACAAAGGCGAGTCGTTGGCACATGGCCACGCTCTCCACCTAGTACTGCAAGGGAACAAAAAAATATTAACGTCGGTCGGAGGAAAATTATGAAGTGATGAAATACGTACCCTAGTGGACATCTGCAAATGACTGTTACCGAGCGATCCTGGCGACATCATCGTCGCTCGAGCCCGCGCTTCCTCCCAAATACTGGCAAGTGGCCCGTGGATCAGGATCTTATGCTCAGGGATAGTCGGACGGGCGCACTGCTCCAGGTAGTCTTCTGACGAGAGGTTGAGGGTCGTGATCACCGATCGCCGGTCGCTCGGGTCCGATGAGGAGGAAATCGTCGGGTCGGAAGGAGCAGCAGTCGACGCTGGGTCGATCCTAGACCGCAGTGGTCTCCGTTGTGTTCGGGATGGAGGCAGAGACGCGATAGGTCGTGCGACGATAGGCTCCTGAGGAAGATCGACCAAGGAGGGTGTCCGATCGGAGGGAGTGGCCTCTACTGTTTCAGGGATGGCCACGGGAGATGATGTACCGCCTCGCTCAGAGGGTCTCACAACCGAGGTGGCAGATTAGGAAGGAGTGGTCGTGCGACATCTCTTGTGCTTGATGAGCGGCTCACCGTCGCCTGAAGATCCCGAGCTGCCGATCTGGGAGGAGGGTTGTGCTCCAGAGGGGAGTGGATCACCCGCCACCTTTGTGTCGGTCGTCCGACTGGTGTCGCCTTCGACCATAATTGGCATCCCCTCGCTCTCCACCAGCGTGCCCTCGTGGGAGCTGACCAGCGTCAAGCTGAGGCTCACCATCTCCTTTGCCGCAACTGCCTCGATTTCAGCAACCTTAAGCTTGGTCAGACCGGTCGCACGTGCTCACATCATGATTTCAACTGCAAAAGAAGAAAAGAAATCAGTTAGATTCTAGGGAGAAGGGTAAGAAAACCCATACCTAAGCAACTCAGGAGCCTCGCACGGATCGGACTTAGCCCGAAGATATACATAACACCCTTCAGCAGTAGCTTATGGATGTCGTATTTCTGACCGGACAGAATGTTCGCTGCATGAAGATAATCTGGTCGGCTCTTGTACTTCTTTAGATCCGGCTGAAGGGGTAGTCCTACCTGCCAGTGCGTCCAAAAGCTCGGTCGTTCAGGAAGTCGCAGAAAGAAAAAATACTCTTTCCAATGCTTATTGGAGAGGTCATCTTATCAAAAAATACTAGCCCGACCCGAGACTGAAAGAGATAGGTCCCCAGCTTGAACTGTTTGGGGTAGTAGAAATACTGAAAGACTTGAGGGGGTCAAAAGGATGTCGTGCAGCCAGAACAAGACAACAACGCCGCACAGTAGATGAAAAGAATTTAGTACTAGTTGGAGGAGAGGAACGCGGAAGTAGTTACAAACTTCAAGGATGGATTGGGAAGCGGAGACCGACCATAAATTGGTCTCTGAACAGACATATTGTGTCGATCGGCGGATCATTGGGTCGGTCGGATGAAGAAGCCAAAATGATTTTATGGTCGGGGGGATTTCGAAAGCGTTTCGGAGGCTCTCGGCATCACCCTCATCAAACATGGTCTACATGGTGGTATATCAAAGACCAGGAGCGGGATCGGACGACCGGGAAGAGCTCACCATTGTTGCAAAACAAAAAACAGGAGGTTCGCCGGAAGTTTAACGGAGCAGTAAGTAGGAAACACAAAACAAACACTAAGAAAACTGCGGGGAATGAAGAGGGTTGCGAGCGATTGGAGAAGGGAAGGAATGGGATGCCGTATGGTTGACTAGAATGATGGAAGCTGGTGAGGAACTTGTTTTTGATGACTATGATGACACTTTAACATGGAGCATTGTAGCAGAGGCTGCTGGAGTAGAAGAAGAGACAAGACATACTAAGCAACAACATATCTCAAACCCTATTTATAGGGGAGCTTCAACTTCAACTTCTAGAGGCAAAGGTAGGGGAGGACGAAGAGGCAGGGCAACAAGCCAAACTACTTGTACTCTACGATCACTAGCGGATAAAGATGAAGAATCTACTGATGAGGGAGAGTTTGATGATGACATGTTAAAAGATTATTATTCGGACATTGATGAAAACGTGAGGATGGTGATGGGGATGAAATAATTGAATTGGAAAGTGATTGATCTGAGTCTATTTTGTTTTGGAAAAATTAAATTGTTTAGCATAAGATTTAGATGTGTTGTTTTATTGACAATATTGAGTTTTTTTTTTTGCTTGAAACTTCATTGTTTTTGGTGTTTATATAGTTTACTATGGTTAATAGTTGATTTTTAGAAGATTAGGGTTTAGAGTTTTAGGGTTTAGGCATATATTTTCTATTTATTATCGCCTCATGGCCAGGTGATCGCTTTTTGTCGCCTAGGCGTTCGGGCGCTAGGCAGTGACTTGTCGCCTTGGCCTCGCCTAGCGCTTTGACAACTCCAATTATCACTAACTAAAATCCTCTTTATTTTATGTAGTGAATACTTTTCTCCTAGCTTTAGCTTCCGAGTCTCTACGGTTGGAGTAGGCCGAGTTGGATAGATAAGAACAACTCCTTTTAGTCGAACGGGAAAATCCACCGGCCGGTCCTTCTGGGAGAGGCGTCTAGCAGCCGGATGGGTGATATCAGTACATCACAAGTTGTGGAAGGGGAGTTGCTTTCCGACCCTCTCCCAGCACTAGGAGAGGTTCCTCTTTCTAAATTCGATGCGCCACCGAGAATTAGACATAAGAGACGCCGCCTCATCCCTACTACACAACCTTCTTCAGGGTAGACGTCTCCAATTATTGCGCCCGACCTACACCAGCCAGGGAGGGCACTCCAGCTCCATCAACAACAACTCTCCTTCCGGTAGCCCAGTTCAAGGGGAAGCAGTCTTCCAACCGAGCGGATCTCCTGTCAATCCTTCCCTTCGACCGCCCTGTTTATAGGGGCTTCATCTAATAGGCCGAGGAGCCGCTACCAGTTCTTGGTTGCCTTGGATGTGCCCTTCGCTCATCGGGTAACTTCACCCTCGGATCCACCCCCGACTTGCGGGCGAATACTACTAAAGGATTAACAGAGGCCTGGGAATTAGCGATGACCCAGTTAGCAGGCACACTGTGACGAGGATGGCAGATGGATTTGTCCAAGACTTAATCATGGTAAGTTTCTGCTAGCCTACCCCTTCTTACCTGAAACATTACTGATAATGATTTTTCTCTAGTTTTGGAGAGTCGCGATGAACATAACCCGAGCCATGGTGGACCTGGCCTGTGAGAACGAGGCATTAAAGAGGCGACTATCAGAATTGGAATCTTTTCTAGCCCCTGTCCAAGTACCACAAGGAGCTCAGACCCAGACTGTCTAACTGAGCAAGCTAGAAAGGCAAATTTAGGAGGCTCAGGAATTGGCGAGCGCTGAGGCAGTGATAACAAGTATTTTGATGTATTATTTCGATTCTTATACTTGACATATTTTACCTTCTCGTATGCTTAATTTCACATTTATATTATATTTTGGAGTAGGGATCTATTTTGGACTTAAATATAAATTTTCTATAATTGTAGAATTAAATCTCATGTTTTTAATGTGGTTTGTAGGAAACCTAAAGAGTCATGATTAAGGTTTGATCGAATTGAATCTATCATGATTAAGATTTGATCGAATTGAATCTGACTTGATTTGATGGTTAAATGGAAGAGATCAAATTGAATCAATATGAACCGTTGATCTAGAATTAGAAAGATCTTATTCCTTCATTCAGATCTAAATCATCCAACTCTCTATCTAAATTTGAAATTATATGGATCGTGAGATCTAAAGAATAAATTAATCTCAATTTAATCTTAAAAGATCTGAATCGCTCATCTTAAGATCAGACGTTCAGATCTCCATCTGACTGCTCAAATTTAATGAGAGAAAAAACCCTATTTTCTCTTTAAAACTTACGCGGATGCACGGTGACAGTCGGCTCGGGCACTATTCTTCTGTTTTCTTCTCCCGACGCCTGCAGCCCCAAATTCCCTTCTCTTCCGCGATTCTCTTCAGTACGGCGACGGCAGCTACTCCGAAGACTCCTGTGAGCGGCGACGACTTCTTTTCAGTGTCCTCTTCCGGCGGAGTGGCTCGGCTCCAGCGTGACGAGGTTCCCCCTCTTTTCTATTCCCACTCGGCGACGGCGGTTTGAATTCGGAGCTAGGGTTTTCACCGGAGTGGTTTGCTCCGGTGATTTCTTTTCCTCTCCCGCCCTACCTCAGGAGATTCCCTTAAGGACGGTGTTTGCAGAAGCAGGGAGTTTCCCGCATTGAGGAAGTCGGCAACACTGTTCTTCTTCTCCGGTGAGTTTGGTTCTGAATCCGATGCTGAGGCTGCTGTGGACCCCTTGCGAATGTGGTTGCAGGAGCAAGAGTCTCCAGCAATTCAGTGGGTGTAGTTTATCCATCTCCGGCAAAGCAGTGAGCACCCTCCCATTTCCAGCCGGCATTCCATTGTTCAACCTCAGTTCTTTATCAATTTCGACGGAAGACAACAAGATTGATGTCTGAATTCTTCCTCTATGGTTGTTAGAATCTTGTTTTTGCTTTCTGTGGTGCTGTAATTTGGTGTTGTTTTCCTATACATCCAAGCTATTAACTTCACGTGGCTTGCATCGTGGGGAGCAGTCTATAAGAGGTCAGTCATTGGTGTTGTTTTCCACCGGAGCTAGTGGTTCTATCTCCGGATTCTTCGTATGACGGTGAGGAGTAGTTAGATTGAAGTTGATCATGGAAAAAGGAGTTTGGTTAATTTAGTTTCTTTTCTTATTAGATTAAAAGCATGTTAACTTATAACTCAGTCGAACAGCACGAGAGTTTGAAATATAGCCATGAGAGCATGCTCGCTTTTAACTCGGTTAAACAACACGAGAGTCTAGAATATAGGCGCGAGAGCATATTTGTTTATAACTCGATCGAGCAGCATGAGAGTCAAGGACAAAGACATGAGAGCATGCTCGCTTATAATTCGACTGAGCGGTACGAGAGTCTGGAATATAGGCGTGAGGGCATGTTCGCTTATAACTTGGTCGAATGACACGAGAGTCCGCGACATAGGTGTAATAGCATGCTCGTTTATAACTCGGTCGAACGACACAAGAGTTTGGAATATAGGTGTCAGAGCATGCTCGCTTATAATTTAGCTGAATGGCTCGAGAGTTTGGAATATAGGCGTGAGAGCATGCTCGCTTATAACTCGGTTGAATAACACGAGAGTCTGGAATATAGGCGTGAGAGTATGTTCGTTTATAACTCGGTTGAACGGTATGAGAGCCTGGGATATAGGTGCGAAAGTATGCTCGCTTATAACTCAGTCGAACGACACGAGAGTCTGGAATATAGGCGCGAGAGCATGCTCGCTTATAGCTTGGTTGAATAACACGAGTCTAGAATATATTCATGAGAGTATACTCGTTTATAACTCGGCTGAATGGTACGAGAGTCTGAGACATAGGTGCAAGAACATGCTCGCTTATAACTCGGTCGAATGGCACGAGAGTTTGGAACATAGGTACAAGAGTATGCTTGCTAATAACTTCGTCGAACGACATGAGAGTCTAGAATATAAGCATGAGAGCATGCTCATTTATAACTTGGTCGAATGACACGAGAGTCTGGAATATAGGCGCGAGAGCATGCTCGCTTATAACTCGGCCGAACAGCATGAAAATATGGAATAAAGGCATGAGAACATACTCGCTTATAACTTGGCTGAATGATATGAAAGTTTGGGGCATAAGGCTTTCAAGATAAATTTGCATGTATTTTCATTAAGTGTAAATATTCAACATGATGTACTAATTTATTACAGGTGTACTCTTAAGCCCTTTAGGGCTGCAAATGATTTGTGCTTCAAGACCACTCCAAATTCTTTCCCTCTGCATCTTGGAGGTAATAGGAGCCAAAAGCGAACTTTCACACCACTCTATACGGTCTGCCCCACTGTAGCTCTAGCTTACTAACATCACTGATCAGCTTGATCCGCTTCCAGACCAAGTCCTCCACTTGAAAAAAACCTTGGAATAACTTTCTATTATAATTTTGTTTCATTCTTTGACGGTACACCGTCAGTCAAGCAACTGCCTTATTTTTGACTTCTTCTATCAGATCGAGCTCCATGAGGCATCGCCCGAAATTGTCTTCGTTATATAATCATCTACGATTGGCCTCCATGCCCATTTCAACTGGGACAACTACTTCTCCTCTATAAATAAGGTTAAAAGGGGTTATATCTGTGACTTCTCATGGAGTAGTGCGGTAAGCCCATAACATACTAGACAATTCTCTCAATTTCCTCCAACATTATGAAGCTTAGTTTTGAGTCCTCTAATGATTTTCCTATTAGTGACTTTCACCTGACCGTTGCTTTAATGATACGACACAGATGTAAAAGCTTGTATAATTATTGGGGCAATTTCCCTAGGTCAAATTTGACCAGTTTGACTAAGCTTGAGTTGAGTAGAGCTTGAGTCGAGATTTAAGTTTTGATGTTTGACAATATATGGAGATTGCTAGGGCAATCTTCCGTTTGACAATGTATGGAGATTGCTGGAGCAATCGTCCGATTGTGGAGATGGTCAAGGGGTTGACCAAGTTGATGAAAAGACAAGTCAAGTGGGTCAGTGTTCACCGGAGACTTGACCGGGTAAATCCTAACTGGAGATTAGGCATATGGGAAAGTCCTAACCGGAGGTTAGGCAAGAGAGAAGTCAAGTAGGTCAAGGTTGACAGGAGACTTGACTGAAAAAGTCCTAATTGGAGATTAGGCAAAGGTAAGTCCAACAAAAAGGTTGGCAAGGGTGAAAATCCAAGTAGGTCAGTGTTGACCAGACTTGGTGGTGAAAGTCCTAATAAGTGAGATCAGGCAATTGGAAAGTCCTAGTATAGCTAGGCAAAGGTAAAGTCCTGGTGAGGAGCCAGGCAATTGGAAAGTCCAAGTGTGATCTTGGCAAAAGGAAAGTCCTAGTGAGGAGTTAGGCAATTGGAAAGTCCAAGTGTGATCTTGGCAAAAGGAAAGTCCTAGTGAGGAGTTAGGCAATTGGAAAGTCCAAGTGTGATCTTGGCAAAGGTTGTAAGTCCAAGCATGTGGTCTTGGCAAGGTAAGTCCTAGTGTGACTTGGCGAGGAGAACCCAACAACTAGGATGAGGCCGATGGAAGCTCCAGAAGGCAAGGCGTGAAGGATGGGGAGATATCCGAGGGACGCAAGGCTGATGGAGGAGGCTAGAAGGCTAGTTCGAGGTTGGTCGGGAGTAGCCAAATGCTAGGCGTGCAAACCTAATAGGTCACGAATGACCGGGAGTTAGGTTTGAGAAGCTAGACTTGAGTTTGAGTCAAGTCTAGGGTGTGTTTAATCGATTGGGCGATCGATTGAACAGGCTCCAATCGATCAGTCGATCGATTGGAGTGTGCACGATTGTTTGAATGATCCAATCGATCAGCCGATCGATTGGGGTCAGGAAATCGCAAGCACAGAAGCTCTCCCAATCGAAATGGCGATCGATTGGGAGCTGTCAATCGATCGGTCGATCGATTGGGCAGGGGTGTTCTTGCGCGATCGCGAGAAGCACAGAATGCTTCTGGATCGATCCACCGATCGATCCAGATGTTCCAAATCGATCGGTCGATCGATTAGGATTCGATCATTGCGCAGGATTCAAGTGATGGATGGCTAGGATTGTCCGGATATGACGTGGCGATCGATTGGGGATGAATTCAATCGATTGGAGCTACTATATAAAGCCCAGGCGGAGCTTTTTCTCAGCAGATCTCTTGCGATCTTTTGCGCAGGTCTTCAGTGATTCACAGCGAGATCTACTCACACTAGTTCTTGAAGGCACTTGGGGAGTTTCTCCAAGGTTCAAGAGGCGACGACAAGCACAAGTAAGCAAGAAGAAGGGTGTATTACATTGTATTTTTGTTTCTTCTTCTTGTGTTCGTGTTTGTGTTTGTGTTTGTATGTGAGTACTGTACGAGGCTTCTCTGCCTCCGGCTACGACCGAGAAGGAGGTTTTCATTAGTGGAGTGAGCGTATCGTGTGGATCCTTGGATTAGTCACCTCTTCTTGAGGTGGATACCAAGTAAATCCTTAGTGTTAGCATTGTGTGTGTCTTGTGTTTATTTCCGCTACATATTATCAAGACGAAGCAACCGACAAGCGTGACGAAACGCAATTCCCCCCCCCCCCCCCCCTCTAGCGGACATCAAGGTCCCAACAATTGGTATCAGAGCGAGGTCGCTCTTCTACGGACTAACCGCCAAGAGAGCAAGAAGCTAGAGGAAGAAGATGGACTTGGGAGGTCCACTTGGATGGGACATCCGGATTCCTCCTCCATACGACAAGGAAAACTTCACCTTTTGGAGGAATCGGCTGGAGACGTGGTTCCAAATGGATTGGAACCAATGGGTTATTTTGAGTAACCCATTTGAAGCTCCTACGGACAAGAAGGGTAAACACCTCCGACCTCAACATTGGACCAAGGAACAAAAGGAGCTAGCGGAGGCGGATAAGGAGGTAACGAGAATTTTGCATAATTTACTACCTTCTAATGTTTTGTTGAGTGTAGGTGAAACCACAAATGCAAGTGATCTTTGGAAAAAGATCATTGCCTATCATGAAGACCCTACACAATTCCAAGGAGTGGAAGAGCTTAAGGAGAAGGGCTCATTGGTCCAAGAAGAGAAGGACCAATCCGATGTTAACACAAGATCAACATTCGAGGAGGAAAAGGAAGAGGAGGAAGAGAAAGAGAAGGAAGAGGAGAGATCTTCCACATCCTCAAGAGATGAAGAAGTGGAAGAGTCCACATCCTCAAGTCAAGAGGAAGAAATAGAAGATGATGTCATCTCTACATTGTAAGAAAAATCAAATGGAGGATCAAGCATCAACCCTACAAGCAAAGGTATAAAGATTTTAATTATCAAAGATAAAAAAATCATATCATTTGCTTTGAGTGTAGGGAACATGAGCACTATAAAAGTAAGTGCCCCAAATTGGCTAAGAAGAAGAGCCAAACAACACTAAAGGCTAAGGAGAAGCCTAAAGTGGTTGATCCCATGGAACACAAGAGCAAGGAGCATATTGTGTGCTTCTCATGCAATCAAAGAGAGCATTATAGAAGTCAATATCCTAAAAAGAAGAAGCCAACTAAAGTCAAAGGAGGAAGCACAAGTCTAGGGGGAGCTTCCAAAGTAAAAACTAAGATATCATTTAATGAACATATTCCTTTGACACATGATAAGAAGCATATTAGAAATAATTCTTATCATTTTAATGCAAATTATCATGAAAATAAAAAACATGATAGCTTTAAGGGAAAATGCATACCTCCTCATGCTAGATCTACCGTACCTAAGGTTAGGAAGGTAGATAACTACTTAGGCAACAATTCTAAGGATTTTAGATATAAGCCTAAGGCTAGCAATGCTCATAGGAGTCAAGAAAAATCCAAATCTATAGATTTAATGACGGAGAATCAAGTCTTGAGATCAAGACTTGATAACTTAGAAAGAACCCTAGCAAAAATGGAAAATATGCTTAAGGGTCAAAATGAGCTTAATCTAGGGAGAACTAGGCAAGAGTCATCCAATGGCTATAGAGGTTTGGGATACAAACCTAAAGCCAAGAAGGATGTGACTTCCTTTCATAGGGTTCCATATAGTTATGGGACCAACCTTAGGATTAGAGGTCAAGTCAAGGATACTAGGGAAGGAATCCCTAAAGGTCCTTTTGGCAAGTCCAATGTGACTAAGACTTCTAAGAAGTCTAACAAAGTCACAAAGAAGCTCACAAAGGAGACCATCCCTAGAGTTGACCTAGTAAAGGTGACTAAGACTCCAAAGAGGCCAAACAAAGTCACAAATAAGGTTACAAGGGGAGTTAGCCCTAGGAGTGACCTAGTAGAAGTGACCAAGGCTTCTAAGAAGCCTAGAAAGGTCCTTAGGAAGGTATCTAGGGAAGTTATCCCTAGTGAGTACCTATAGCATCCAATGAGCACCAATAGGTTTTGGGTTCCTAGGAGCATATTCTCTACACCCTAGATGGGTTTAGAGAGTGTCAACTCCAATTGGAAGGATAGTTAACCCAACCTTGGAAAGTTGACACTTGAGAACATTTTCAAGGTTATTGTTAACCTTCGAAAATGAAAAGGATTATAGGGTTACTCTTTGAAAGAGTGATATATGTGCCAAAATTTGAAGAGTTGAACTCAATCTAAATTGGCATACTTAAGAAAAGTATAAGAAAAATCAAGTTAGAATTTTGATACTTTCTTAAAGAGTTAAGAGAAAACTCATGCTTTAATCAAATGTGATTAAAGCCTTGAAGAGCAAAAATGTGTCAAAATTGAGGAGTTAAATCTAATTTAAATTGACACATTTAGAAAAGATAAGAAATGCCAAGTTGGGGTTTTGACATTTTCTTAGAAGGCTAAAGGCGAATCTAAGCCTTAATTTGATTTCATTTACTCTTTGAAAGAGTAAAATGTGTCATACTTTGAGGAATTTGTTTAATTTAAAATGGCACAAATTTAGAAAGGGAAAAAGAAATGTCAAAATTGGATTTGGCACACTCTTGATGAAATTGGGCAATCAAGGATTTAATTTTAAGGTTTAGCTAAGAATTAAGGATACTTAGATGGATTATCTAGGTATATTTTGTCTATGCTAAAATGTCATGATTGTTTGCCCATTATATGTCATGACATCATATTTATTTTTGCATTCATGATTATTATGAAAAATACAAAAATACCATGTCATGGCATACATATATCATGTAGTTATAGCCTGTTTTTCTTTTGAAAAATACTTATTTTGATGTATGTCATTAATCATCATGCATTATGTTAATTTTCTTGTAATTAAGGATGAAAGACATTTATTAAGAATGGTAAATATTCCAACAAGTGGGATTATACCAAATGACATCCTAGGTGGATGATCATAAGTCTCTTAATGCCTAGATAGATATGCATGATCCCTTAGTTTAGGGAAAAACCAAATATACATCTCACAAGAATTATAAGGTGACTTGAATGTGTTTTAATACACATTAGATATAAGTGAGATGTTAGGATGGTGAACAAAACTCAAGATGTTGATGTAGTGTATCTTGTTGAGTTTTAGGTTCATCAAAACACATAGTTATATGTCTTCCAATCATTGGGAAAGCTAATGTACAAGTCATGTGCATTGAGCCCAAAGAACATGGTTGGATATTGGTTTTGAAAATGATATTAAAATGCTTTTGGAAAATCTTAGTGAAGACTATCTTTTGATAGTGATCATCATTGAATAGTTAGACATAAATTTGAAGAAAACACTAAAGTTTTTGTAAGTTTTCAAATTTGTGTCAATCTTTGAAAATAAGAAGTATTTTCATAGAAAACTATTTTTCCTTGATAAAGAATACCCTAAATAATGTCTACATAAATTTTCATGATTTTTATAATTTTGTAAAATTTTGGGGGAGTTTCTGAATTTTGCTAGAATTGAATTTTAGGAAATCAGAAACCCAATTGATCAGCCAATCGATTGGGATGGGTTCAATCGATCAGCCGATCAATTGGGAAGTCATTTCGCGCGAACAGAAGGGTATTGAATCGATCAGCCGATCGATTGACCCAGGCTGGATCGATCAGTGGATCGATTCAGAGGGTGTTTCTGCGAGCAGTAGCTTGCGGAATCGATCAATGGATCAATTAAAGTAATTTCAATCGATTGAGTTCCAACATCAATCGATTGGGAAGTCTGATTTTGGCCTGAAAAGTCTGATTTCAACACTTCAAGTCACTTCAAGTCCCAATAACCATTCCAAACTCCTTGGAATACATTTGTAGACATTTAGGGGGAGTTTTCATGATGAAAACAAGTATGGATTGGTTAAAAGAAACCAAAGTGAAGTTTAGGATAAGGTTTAGTTTCTATTCTGAATTTTGGAACCTTAAAACTTTAAGTTTTGGTTTTCAAGGGACATTAACCATTCTTAACCCTTTGGCATACACTTGTATCCATTTAGGGGGAGTTTTCATGATGAAAATAAGCATGGTTTGGTTAATGTCGACTTAGGTGAAGTTTAGGTTGAGGTTAGTTTCATTATTGAATTTTGAACCTCAAAACTTCGAGTTTTGATTTTCCTAATTATTTAGGAACTCCAAGTCATTGTTGGTACAATGATAGAGGTTTGACCATGTTTTTAGGGGGAGTTACTCTTTGAAAACATAAAAATATTTTCAAAGACCTTGGAAGGTGGGTTAAACATTCGTGATGAATTAATACTCAGGGTCGAGTATTGGAGAGCAATGGAAGGTTGGTTATCTTCATTACTAGGATGTTAAATGCTCTTGGATGAGCATTTTGGAGTAGATGTTTGCTCAAAGGGGAGCATTGGGTTCAATGAGGGGGATCAAACTTTCATTGGTATAGTGACAAATGCTCTTGAATGAGCATTGAGAAGAAGATTATTGCTCAAGGGGGAGCATTGGATACAATGAATAGGATTTTCATTGGTCAAATGGTGAATGCTCTAGATTGAGCATTGTGAAGTGAAGTAGAGCTCAAGGGGGAGCTTTGGAGACAATGAAGAGTATAAGATCTTCATTGTGGGGTTGTTAACAACACATGAGGTTGTAAACAACGGAGAGTTAACTCTTGTGGAGAAGAGTTTGTTTTCTGATTTGATGTGTGACAAAGGGGGAGAATGGAAGGTTAAGTTAGGCCTTCATCCTAAGCAGAGGGAGTTTGCCCTCTAAGAAAGGGAGAGAATGAAGGAAACCTTCATTCATGCTTTGTCATGAGAGGATTAAGGCTATGAGATTTTGCCTTCGTATAAAGAAGGGGTTAAGGCTATGGGATTTAGCCTTGTGATAAAGAAGAAGTTAAGGCTATGGGATTTAGCCTTGGTATAAAGAAGAGGCTATGGGATTTAGCCTTGTGATAAAGAAAAAGTTAAGGCTATGGGATTTAGCCTTGGTATAAAGAAGAGGCTATGGGATTTAGCCTAACTCAGAGGAATTGTCAAACATCAAAAAGGGGGAGATTGTTGGGGCAATTTCCCTAGGTCAAGTTTGACCAGTTTGACTAAGCTTGAGTTGAGTCAAACTTGAGTCGAGATTTAAGTTTTGATGTTTGACAATATATGGAGATTGCTAGGGCAATCGTCCGTTTGACAATGTATGGAGATTGCTGGAGTAATCGTCCGATTGTGGAGATGGTCAAGGGATTGACCAGGTTGATGAAAAGACAAGTCAAGTGGGTCAGTGTTGACTGGAGACTTGACCGGGTAAGTCCTAACTGGAGATTAGGCATCTGGGAAAGTCCTAACTGGAGGTTAGGCAAGAGAGAAGTCAAGTAGGTCAAGGTTGACAGGAGACTTGACTGGGAAAGTCCTAATTGGAGATTAGGCAAAGGTAAGTCCAACAGGAAGGTTGGCAAGGGTGAAAATCCAAGTAGGTCAGTGTTGACCAGACTTGGCGGTGAAAGTCCTGATAATTGAGATCAGGCAATTGGAAAGTCCTAGTATAGCTAGGCAAAGGGAAGTCCTGGTGAGGAGTCAAGCAATTGGAGAGTCCAAGTGTGATCTTGGCAAAAGGAAAGTCCTGGTGAGCAGTCAGGCAATTGGAAAGTCCAAGTGTGATCTTGGCAAAGGTTGTAAGTCCAAGCATGTGGTCTTGGCAAGGTAAGTCCTAGTGTGACTTGGCGAGGAGAACCCGACAACTAGGATGAGGCCGATGGAAGCTCTAGAAGGCAAGGCATGAAGGATGGGGAGATATCCGAGGGACGCAAGGATGATGGAGGAGGCTAGAAATCTAGTTCGAGGTTGGTCGGGAGTAGCCAAATGCTAGGCGTGCAAACCTAATAGGTCACGGTTGACCGGGAGTTAGGTTTGGGAAGCTAGACTTGAGTTTAAGTCAAGTCCAGGGTGTTCAATCGATCGGGCGATCGATTGAACAGGCTCCAATCGATCAGTCGATCGATTGGAGTGTGCGTGATTGTTGGAATGACCCAATCGATCAACCGATAGATTGGGGTCAGGAAATCGCGAGCACAGAAGCTCTCCCAATATATCGAGTGATCGATTGGGAGCTGCCAATAGATCGAGCGATCGATTGGGAGCTGCCAATTGATCGGTCGATCGATTGGGCAGGGGTGTTCTCGCGTGATCGCGAGAAGCACAAAATGCTTCTGGATCGATCCACCGATCGATCCAGATGTTCCCAATCGATCGATCGATCGATTAGGATTCGACCGTTGTGTAGGATGCAGGTGATGGATGGCTAGGATTGTCTGGATGTGACGTGGCGATCGATTGAGGATGAATTCAATCGATTGGAGCTACTGTATAAAGCCCAGGCGGATCTTTTTCTCAGCAGATCTCTTGCGATCTTTTGCGCCGGTCTTCAGCGATTCACAGCGAGCTTCTCCGATCTACTCATGCCAGTTCTTGAAGACACTTTGAGAGTTTCTCCAAGGTTCAAGAGGCGACAATAAGCACAAGTAAGCAAGAAGAAGGGTGTATTACATTGTATTTTTGTTTCTTCTTCTTGTGTTCGTGTTTATGCTTGTGTGCGAGTACTATATGAGGCTTCTCCGCCTCCGGCTGTGATCGAGAAGGAGGTTTTCATTAGTGGAGTGAGCGTGTCGTGTGGATCCTTGGATTAGTCACCTCTTATTGAGGTGGATACCAAGTAAATCCTTAGTGTTAGCATTGTGTGTGTCTTGTGTTTATTTCCGCTGCATATTATCAAGACGAAGCAACCGACAAGCGCGACGAAACGTTATTCACCCATCCTCTAACGTTATATAATCATCTACAATCGGACTTCATGCCCATTTCAACTGGGACAACTACTTCTCCTCTATAAATAAGGTTAAAAGGGGTTATATCTGTGACTTCTCGTGGAGTAGTGCGGTAAGCCCATAACATACTAGACAATTCTCTCAATTTCCTCCAACATGATGAAGCTTAGTTTTGAGTCCTCTAATGATTTTCCTATTAGTGACTTTCACCTGACCGTTGCTTTAATGATACGACACAGATGTAAAAGCTTGTATAATGTCATAACTTGAGCACCATTCTTGGATCTTTCGACCTTGGAACTGTCTTCCGTTATTTGAGATGATCTTGTATTGAATCCTAAATCGGTATAATATGTTCTATCATAGAAACTTAATGATCATTTGCTCGGTTATCTTTACTATTGACTCAGCTTCTATGACCACTAAAAGAAATCTTTTCTGAGCAGACGCCATCAGGAATGACCCCACAATATCCATGCCCCACTAGTTGAACGGACATGAAACAATTGAGGTCTTTAAAAGTTAGATGGGGTGGTGTGGGATGTTCTGCTGCTTCTGATATGATAGACAAGTGACTACAAGCCGAGTCGGGTCAGCTTATAGAGTAGGTTAAAAGTATTCGGCCAACAAGATCTTTCGAGTGAGCGATTGAGAGCCCGAGTGGATTTCACACGAACCCTGATGTACTTCTTGTAAAATGTACGGTACATCATCCGACTCGACGCACTTGCGTAAGGGGCAAGAGAAAACCCTCTTATATAGATGGTCCCCGATTAAAGTGAACCGACCAACCTTTTTCTTGATCATATGTGCCTACTCCTGGCTGGCTAGTAAGATTCATTGCTCAAGAAATGAAATTAACGGTATTCTCCAATCAGTTTATAATTCTAGCTTGGTCTATCTTTTGATATGAGCTATCAATAGTGTCTGCTCGCTTATCCAAATTCTATGGGATTAGGGAGCCGACCAATTTGGCTAACTCATCGGCCTTTTGATTTTCCGATTAGGGAATCTTTTGTAAGAATACTTCTTGAAATCCTGCTTTCAACTTTTCGAATGCCTCTACATATAGCTTGAGTCATTCATTATTAATTTCAAAATTACACGATAATTGTGTTGGTTAGTCCTAGGAAAACGTATCGATTCCACTGTACAAAAATATTTTGTACAAGTATCGAACATTTCCTTAAATAACCTATTGTGTTCTTTAGAAGTTAAATTAGGAATCACAGACGGAACTTAACATCATTGATTCCAAATTTAACTTATTTGTTCTTAATGGTTTAGATTTGAATCGCAAGCGGAACTTAATACTATTGATTCAAATCAACCTATGTTATTAATTCCATTAAATATTAATTTCCAAAATTAGCTTCCAGGACTGCATGGCGAGGCACATGACCTTCTTGGATATGGGAGCAACCACCACCGTCTAGTCAAAGCATTTTAAGGAAAGCTAATATTTAATTTCCTTAAATAACTCTAGGTTAACAAAAAAGAACAATCGAATCACAAATTCAAAAAAGAAGAAAACACAAACTCGGAAAATAAATTCGAAAAACTAGATCTAATTGCCTCTTGTATTTAGAATTCTTACAAAGAAAATAACTAGTATGATGCGGAAGAAAATTACTAGTTATACCTTCTCTTTGTAAGCTAATGACCTCGAGATCTTCTGCCGTATTCCTTGCCTCGCCTTGGACGTCGTGTGGGCGATGATCCTCCAAGATGAACACCACCCAAAAGCTTCCTCCTCTTCTTCTAAAATCCGGCCACCACCACCACCAAGGAGAAGAGAGCAAAAGGGAAAAGAGAAGGGAGAGAGGGGCCGGCCACTTGAGATCTCCAAGCAAAGGAATAAGAGTTGTGTCTCATGAAGCCCCCTCACCCCTTCTTTTATATTACTTGCCCAAGGCAAATAAGGAAAAACATTTTATAAAAAATAAAATCATCCAAGAGTTTTTCCTTTTCCCTTTTAATTTTTCCTTTTCTTTCCTCTTGAATCACCAATTTTGATTTTGTGATGATTTTTTATTTTATTTATGGTCGGCCCCTTGCTTGGGCACCAAGCAAGGTGGCCGGCCACCTCATTAAGAGAAAAGGAAATATTTTTTTTTTTAATTTTACAAGAAGAAATCCTTTTGTAAAATTTACAAGCTCTCTTTCCTAAAGTAGGAGTTAAAAAAGGAAAGTTCTAAAAATTAAAATCATGTTTTAAAATTTAAAACTTCTCTTATAAAATTTCATTTTTTAACATGATAATAGAAAATTTTAATTTTAAAACTTATCTTCCTTTTTTTTCTTAAACCATGAGGATGGTTAAAAAAGGAAAGTTTTAAAACTTTTAAAACTCTCTATTAAAACATGTGACCTAATTCAAATAAGGAAAGTTTTAAAAATTAAAATCTCTCTTTTAAAACTTATAGTTTTCTACAAAGAGAAGATTTTAAAAATTTAAAACAACCCTCCCTTTTTGATTTATTGTGGCCGGCCCTTTCATGCTTGGTCACCTAGCAAAGGGTCGGCCCCTATAGAAGAGGATGTGGCCGACCCTTGCTTGGTCACCAAGCATTGGACCGGTCCACTTCTTGGACACCAAGAAGAGCCTTACATTTAGATGGACTTGAGGCTATAATGAGGCTACGACAGGGACCTAGAGGAGAAATGAGTTTTGGCCTTCCGATGAGCTTGAGTATCCCGTGTTCGCCCCGAACACACAACTCAAGTTTATCGATAATAACTCATTCCAATAACTCATTCCACTAGAGAGTTATTATCGCACTGCCGCACCAATCCCAAATTACATTATGGGCTCCTTCTTATTATGAGTGTGTTAGTCTCCCTGTGTTTAAGATTACGAATGTCCACTAATTAAGTAAGTTACTGACAACTCACTTAATTAATATCTAGCTCCAAGAGTATTACCACTCAACTTCATTGTCATGTCGGAATAAGTCCACCTGCAGGTTTAACATGGCAATCCTTATGTGCTCCTCTTGGGGACATTCTCAACCTAGATAACTAGGACACAAATTCCTTCTATAATCAACAATACACACTATAAGTAATATCATTTCCCAACTTATCGGGCATATTGATTTATCGAGCTAAACCTCACCCTTTGATAAGTCAAAGAAATAAACATTAAATATATGTGCTTGTTATTATATTAGGATTAAGAGCACACACTTTCATAATAACTAAGGTCTAGTTCTTTTACTAAGTCAGTACAAAAAGAACTTACCTAAATGGTCCTACTCAATACACTTAAAGTGTATCAGTGTAATTTATTAGTCAAGATAAACTAATACTTAATTACACTACGACTATTCTGATGGTTTGTTCCTTTCCATCTTAGTCGTGAGCAACTGTTTATAATTTATAGAGAACCGACAACATGATCTTCTGAGTGTGACACCACACTCCATGTTATCTACTATATAAATTAATTGAACAATTACATTTAATAAATAAATGCATATATTAACCAATGTGATTCTTTTATTTCAAAAATAAATGTTTACAAAAGCTAGACTTTTAGTATACACTCCAATAATCTCCCACTTATACTAAAAGACTAAGCTGCCATATCTATTGCCATACATCTGATTCCCATCCCCTCCACATGTCGATCAAAAGCTTTCGCCGGAAGGGCCTTAGTGAAAGGATCTGCCAGGTTATCTGCTGATGCAATCTTGGCAACGACAACTTATCCCCGCTTGACGATGTCTCATATCAGGTGGTACTTGTGCTCTATATGTTTACTTATCTTATGGGCTCATGGTTCCTTCGAGTTTGCAACTGCACCGCTATTATCACAATAAATTGTGATGATCTTGGGCAAACCAGGAATCACATCTAAGTCCATTAGAAAGTTCCTGAGCCACACAGCTTCTTTGGCTGCCTCAGAAGCTGCCACATACTCAGCTTCCATTTCTGCTTAACACTCCTTCATGCAATGACTGCACCTCCTAGAGTAAACACATAGCCTGACGTAGACTTACTGTTGTCCCTATCTGATTGGAAGTCTGAATCTGTGTAACCCATAGGGAGCAAATCATCTACCTGGTAAACTAGCATATAGTCTCTAGTCCTTCTCAGGTACTTTAATATATGCTTCTCAGCAGTCCAATGTCCTTGTCCAGGGTTACTCTGATATCTGCTAACCATGCCCACGGTAAAATAGATATCAGGTCTCGTACACAGCATTGCATACATAAGGCTTCCTACAGCCGAGGCATAAGGAATTACCTTCATATCCTCTATCTCCTTTGATGTCTTCGGAGACATCTCTTTAGATAAAGCTACTTCATGCCTAAAAGGTAAGAAACCTTTCTTGGAGTTTTGCATGCTAAAATGAGCAAGGATTGTATATATATATAAAGCTTGGGATAAGCACAACATTCTTTTCTTGCGATCCCTTATAACTTTGATCCAAAGAATGTGTGCACATTCTCCTAAGTCCTTCATATCAAATTGTTTGGACAACCATACCCTTACGTCCAATAATACCTTGACTTTGTTGCCAATTAACAAAATATCATCTATGTATAGTATAAGAAATACCACCACGTTTTCGTTACACTTCTTGTATACACAAAACCCATCCGGACACTGAATAAATTCATATGACTGGATTACTTCATTAAACCGGATGTTCCAAGACCTTGAAGCTTGCTTCAGTCCATAAATGGACCGATTGAGCTTGCACACTAGATGCTCTTTGCCCTTTTCAATGAACCCTTCTAGTTGCTTCATATGGATGTTTTCTTCAAGACTTCCATTAAGGAAATCTGTATTGACATCCATTTGCCAAATCTCATAATCCATATGAGCGACAATGGATAAGAGTATCCGGATAAACTTTAGCATAGCTACCGGCGAAAAAGTCTTCTCATAATCGATTCCCTCTTTCTGAGTGTACTCTTTCGCAACAAGCCTTTCTTTGAAGGTTTCTACCTTCCCATCTGTCCCTCTTTTCCTTTTATAGATCCACTTGTATCAAACGGCTTTTACACCATCAGGTGGTTCTACAAGCTCCCAGACCTTATTAGAATACATAGATTCTATTTCGGAATTCATTGTCTCTTGCCAAGATACTGCATCTATATCTTGGAGTGCTTCATCATATGTCCGGTGATCAGGTTCATGTTTACTCAGAATCAAGTCCGAAGACTCTCCCAAAAACATGAATCTCTCAGGCTGTCTTATAACCCTCCCACTACGATGAGGCACCGTCTGTGGTTGTGTATTATGTGTGACACGTGTTGCAGTCTCTTGTGGTACTTCATCTTGTACTGTTGGTACTGAAGTAGACGTGTCCTCTCTAAGTTCTTCTAGAACAATTTTGCTACCGGACTTGTGATCCATTATATAGTCTTCTTCTAAAAACTGGGCATTGGTGCTAACAATGACCTTCTGGTCTTTAGGACTATAAAATAAACCACCTTTCGTTCCTCTGGGATAACCCACAAACACACAGACTTCTGTACGAGATTCTAACTTATCAGCATCTGGTTTCAGCACATGTGCTGGACTACCCCAAATCCGAATATGTCTTAGACTGGGCTTCCGCCCATTCCACAATTCTGTGGGAGTAGAAGATACTGATTTAGAAGGTACTAAGTTCAGAATGTGCGCTGTTGTTTCCAGAGCGTATCCCCAAAACAAATTTGGTAATTCTGAATAACTCATCATCGATTTAACCAACTCCATAAGAGTTCTATTCCTTCGTTCTGCCACACCATTCTGTTGGGATGTACCAGGTACGGACAATTGGGATTGAATCCCGACCTCTGATAAGTAATTCCAAAACTCTCCTAAGAGGTATTCGCCACCACGATCAGACCATAGTGTCTTGATACTTTTACCTAGACATTTCTCCACATCAGCCTTGTACTCTTTGAACTTATCAAAGCACTCAGACTTGCGGCGCATTAGGTAAATATATCCATATCTTGAATAATTGTCTATAAAAGAGACAAAATATTCAAAACCACCTCTAGCCTGGATAGACATAGGACCACACAAATCAGAATGAACCAATTCTAATGCTTCTTTGGCTCTATACCCCTTGGCCTTAAAAGGTCTCTTGGTCATTTTACCTTCCAAGCAGGATTCACATGTTGGAAAGTTTTCCAACTCTAATGGACCCAAGAGTCCATCGGTTACAAGCCTTTGAATCCTACTTAAGTTAATATGACCAAGCCTTAGATGCCAAAGATGCGTTTGGTTCATTTCCGAAGGTTCTTTTCTCTTATAAGAGTTAGAAGATGTGTTATTAATTTCCATATTTTTCTTTGTGGGAGAAATTGGATTTAAAGTATATAAATTATCAACCAATACACCAGAATAGATAATCACTTTATTTCTCTTTATAACCACATTGTTACTAAAGGATACTAAATATCCATCCAAATATAATTTAGAAACTAAAATTAAATTTTTTCTAAAATTGGGTACATAAAGACAATTTCTTAAAACCAATTTCCTATTCCTATCAAATGATAAGTAAACGTCTCCCACTGCAATAGCCACCACCTTAGTAGCATTGCCCATGTAGACAGTTATCTCTCCATCAAATAGTCACCGGGTTTCCTGGAACCCCTGCAAAGAATTACAGACATGATCAGTGGCTCCCGTATCTACACACCAGGTGCTAGTAGATAACACCGCTAAACATGTTTTAACTACTAGAGCATGAGATATACCTTTATTGTTCTGATTCCTACGAGGACAGTCTACCTTCCAATGCCCTGTCTGCTTGCAGATGAAGCACTTGCCCTTTGGCTTCTTCATTCTAGCTTTTTGTCCCTGAGGTTTATTCACTCTCTTTGCTGAAAAGACCTGTTTCTTCTTCTTCTTGCCTTTCGACTTAGAAGTAGAATCATTTTCAGCATAGTGAATCTGAGAACTTTGACGAAATATACCTTCTGCTACCTGTAGTTCTGTCAGAAGTTCCGCCAACGTATACTCTCTTTTGTTCATGTTATAGTTCAGGTGGAACTGCTCAAAACCTCTGGGTAGCGTTTGGAGAATTATATCGACCTGGGTTTCCCCATCGATTTCTCCTCCAAGAACTTGTATTTCATTCAGATAGGCCATCATTTTGAGGATATAATCCCTTACGGGTGGTCCCTCAGACATGGTGGTTGTCATTAATTTTCTCATTTCCTCTTGCCTAGAAGTCCAACTCTGGTGCCCAAAGAGTTCTTTGAGATTATTCATTATATCATAAGCTGTTGGTAAATCTTGATGCTGATATTGCAATACATTTGACATTGATGCCAAAATAACACCGCACCATCTCATCAGCTTTTACCCATTTCTTATGATACTCAATCTCCTCTGGGGTAGAGTCACCATCAGGTGTATCAGGGAAAGCCTCAGTCAGTACAAACTTATAGCTTTCAGTAGTAAGGAAAATGTCCAGGTTTCTTTTCCAATCTATGTTGTTGGGGTCCAGTAAGTTTGTTCTCTTTTAGTATAATGGCCAGTGGGTTGAAAGTCATCCTAATAATCACAAAAATAACTTTGGTCAGGACTCTAAATTTAGAATAATATTGATTCCTCAAACAATACTATTTTAAATTAACCAACACCTCAAAACACCATGAATTTTGTATGCCACGATAGTATGGACGTATACAAATTCAACTTTTGTAAAAGGAGGGTATAACCCATTAATTTTATTATCTTGTCAACCTAACTTTTTGACAAATAAAATTAATAGTTGGTTTCCTTCGGTCACACAAATAATAGCAGTGACTTCGATGGGGAGGATACTATTAGACGTGTCTAAGTATATACCATTACTTGACACTAAGTCCATTAATAATATTATGCCCCTTCCGATGGGGAAGATCACACGCTCTTAATTAATTTCTTATAGTCATCCAAAATGGAAGTTTGATCTAGTGATCCGCAAACAAACTCATCCGAATGGAGGAAGGCACTCAGAGCCAACGCGCAAGTTTGTTTGCATCACTTACAAACCAGTAATGGAGACCATGGAATTTATTAAAATAAATCCCTCTCCCACTTAGTTATTTAAAGTGAGGAATTTTAAACTATCCTAGCATACATCACATGCATACACACACATCACAGTAAACAAAAGTAATAAATATGGAAATTATTTTCCAACTATTATGGCATTTTTCTGTTACTGTCCTCCATGTGCACCAACCCTAGCTGTTCCCATATTTAGCCACCACCATCAGGTCGAATCGTCACATCCATCTTGCTTCTTATTCCACTGCGCCTCTGGTGCTCCAAAAGTACCACGTCTCGCAAGAATCCGATCTGCGACAAAAATAGAATTTTATATATATCGATCCTATATTCCACAAGGGAATGTACATGTAATCTAGATCGAAAATAAAATTCTAAAATCCTAGGGCTAATACAGTTCCTGCTGTATTAGTTACATACAATCATGCACACATAAAATATTGCCCTTGACATGTCCAAGGGTCCAATCACACACAACATCAATAAGCCATAATAGTTGGAGCCTGCAACCAAAGAGTTAGCACATCCTATTATTATCCTACCTAAATTATGTATGACATGTGCATAACCTATTTGAATTCTAAACACACAGAGGCAAACCCTAGCTCTGATACCAATTGTTGGTTAGTCCTAGGAAAACGTACCGGTTCCACTGTATAAAAATTTTTTGTACAAGTATCGAACCTTTCCTTAAATAACCTATTGTGTTCTTTAGAAGTTAAATTAGGAATCGCAGACGGAACTTAACATCATTGATTCCAAATTTAACTTATCTGTTCTTAATGGTTTAGATTTGAATCGCAAGCGGAACTTAACACTATTGATTCAAATCTACATATGTTATTAATTTCATTAAATATTAATTTTCAAAATTAGCTTCTAGGACTACATGGCGAGGCACATGGCCTTCTTGGATATGGGAGCAACCACCACCGCCTAGTCAAAGCATTTTAAGGAAAGCTAATATTTAATTTCCTTAAATAAATCTAGGTTAACCAAAAAGAACAATCGAATCACAAATTCGAAAAAGAAGAAAACACAAACTCGAAAAATAAATTCGAAAAACTAGATCCAATTGCCTCTTGTATTTAGAATTCTTACAAAGAAAATAACTAGTATGATGCGGAAGAAAATTACTAGTTATACCTTCTCTTTGTAAGCTAATGACCTCGAGATCTTCTGCCGTATTCCTCGCCTCGCCTTGGACGTCGTGTGGACGACGATCCTCCAAGATGAACACCACCCAAAAGTTTCCTCCTCTTCTTCTAAAATCCGACCACCACCACCACCAAGGAGAAGAGAGCAAAAGGGAAAAGAGAAGGGGGAGAGGGGTCGGCCACTTGAGATCTCCAAGCAAAGGAATAAGAGTTGTGTCTCATGAAGCCCCCTCACCCCTTCTTTTATATTACTTGCCCAAGGCAAATAAGGAAAAACTTTTTACAAAAAATAAAATCATCCAAGAGTTTTTCTTTTTCCCTTTTAATTTTTCCTTTTCTTTCCTCTTGATTGAATCAATCACCAATTTTGATTTTGTGATGATTTTTTATTTTATTTTATGGTCGGCCCCTTGCTTGGGCACCAAGCAAGGTGGCCGGCCACCTCATCAAGAGAAAAGGAAATATTTTTTTTTTTAATTTTACAAGAAGAAATCCTCTTATAAAATTTACAAGCTCTCTTTCCTAAAGTAGGAGTTAAAAAAGGAAAGTACCAAAAATTAAAACCATGTTTTAAAATTTAAAACTTCTCTTATAAATTTTTTTTTTAACATGATGATAGAAAATTTTAATTTTAAAACTTATCTTCCTTTTTTTTCTTAAACCATGGGATGGTTAAAAAATGAAAGTTTTAAAACTTTTAAAACTCTCTATTAAAACATGTGGCCTAATTCAAATAAGGAAAGTTTTAAAAATTAAAATCTCTTTTTTAAAACTTATAGTTTTCTACAAAGAGAAGATTTTGAAAATTCAAAACAACCCTCCCTTTTTGATTTATTGTGGCTGGCCCCTTCATGCTTGGTCACCAAGCAAAGGGCCGGCCCCTATGGAAGAGGATGTGGCCGGCCCTTGCTTGGTCACCAAGCATTGGACCGGCCCACTTCTTGGACATCAAGAAGAGCCTTACATTTGGATGGAATTGAGGCTATAATGAGGCTACGATAGGGACCTAGAGGAGAAATTAGTTTTGGCCTTCCGATGAGCTTGAGTATCCCGTGTTCGCCCCGAACACACAACTCAAGTTCATCGATAATAACTCATTCCACTAGAGAGTTATTATCGCACTACCGCACCAATCCCAAATTACATTATAGGCTCCTTCTTATTATGAGTGTGTTAGTCTCCCTGTGTTTAAGATTACGAATGTCCACTAATTAAGTAAGTTACTGACAACTCACTTAATTAATATCTAACTCCAAGAGTAGTACCACTCAACTTCATTGTCATGTCGGACTAAGTCTACCTGCAGGGTTTAACATGACAATCCTTATGAGCTCCTCTTGGGAACATTCTCAACCTAGATAACTAGGACTCAGATTCCTTCTATAATAAACAATATACACTATAAGTAATATCATTTTCCAACTTATCGGGCATATTGATTTATCGAGCAAAACCTCACCCTTTGATAAGTCAAAGAAATAAACATTAAATATATGTGCTTGTTATTATATTAGGATTAAGAGCACACACTTCCATAATAACTAAGGTCTAGTTCTTTTACTAAGTCAGTACAAAAAGAACTTACCTAAATGGTCCTACTCAATACACTTAAAGTGTATCAGTGTAATTTATTAGTCAAGATAAACTAATACTTAATTACACTATGACTATTCTGATGGTTTGTTCCTTTCCACCTTAGTCGTGAGCAACTGTTTATAATTTATAGAGAATCGACAACATGATCTTCTGAGTGTGACACCACACTCCATGTTATCTACTATATAAATTAATTGAACAATTACATTTAATAAATAAATACATATATTGACCAATGTGATTCTTTTATTTCAAAAATAAATGTTTACAAAAGCTAGACTTTTAGTATACACTCCAACAAATTGTTAGACCGCTAATTGGGAATCCGAGTAAATTAGGACTCGACAGCTCTCACATGTCATGCAGTCTGTAGACTGACTATCAATGCCTCATATTCTGCTTCATTATCGGTAACCCGGTAATCCAGCCGGATGACATCTGCAGTCTATCTTCTCTAGGCGATATCATGAGAATCCTAATTCCACTGCCTTGCCGACTTGAAGATCCATCTACCTATATCTTTGAAGTTTCTTCTGGCTCTAGGTTTTGTATTTCAATCATAAAATCATCTAAGGTTTAAGCTTTGATGGCCACTCAGGGTTAATATTGTATATCATATTCGTTAAGCTTCATGGTTTATTTAATCAACCTTCCCAAAGCCTCCGGTTAATGAGCACTCACCCCAAGGTGATGTTAGTCAACATGATGATTGGGTGAGAAAGAAAATAGGGGCGTAACCCCCCGAGCGGGAAGGATTAGCCCATATGCTAATCTCTCAAAAGTGGTGTAGCGATATTCAACATCCTTCAATAAATGACTCATGAAATACATAGATTGTTATTGGTTTCCTTCTTGCTGGACTAACCCAACAACACTCTTATTAGAAGACAAGTACACCCACATTAGTTCACCCACTATTGGCTTAGCAAGTACAGGCAGGGTGGACAAATAGTCTTTTAACTCTTTGAATGCCTTGTCACACTCAGCGTCCCATTGAAATTTGGTGGCTAGGCGAAATATCTTGAAAAAGGATATGTAGGATCGAAAGGGAACGATAAGGGAGGTGAATATCGCTCTTTAAAAACTTTTTCTTTTCGTATTGATTTGTAAAACGAATATCAAAGCAGAAGCAGAAAAAGTAATACAAATAACACAAGTTTATTACTTGGTTCGAAGCCTACGTCGACTCCTACTACAAGACCTGCAATCCTTAATCGCACCGTTGGGCAATCCATTATAATTCTTCTTTCCAAAATCTTCGAAAAGAAGCATACGTACAAATGCAAGTAGAAGATAGTAACAGACTACTATCTTCTTTCAAGTTAAATACAATGCAAGCTTAAATAAATATACCAACAAGAATAGAAAATGAAGCTCGGTCGACACTTTTGGATGGAGTAACTTGCTTGAAGATGAGAAGCAGAGAAATAGCACAAATAAAGAATTTTCACAGAGAAGAACAGAGAACTTCGTTACTGCCTCGGACCTCGAGCTCTCTTTTTATAAGCATGGTTCAGTTGATTGAAAAATCCTTCGGTCGACTGATATGTTCGATCGATCGAATCTCCTATCGGTCAACTGAACTCTTTACTTTGATTCTTTGTTGAGATCCGATCTTTGGGCATTTATGATCTTTAATGGTTTGGTCAACCGACCATCATGTTTAGTTGACCGAATAGTGAACTTTCCTTGTTCGCTGAGATTTACATTTAATTCTTCATTAATGATGTGATCTTTTGGTCGACCGATCCCTATGTTCGATTGACCAATCAGCCTGGCTTCCTTCTTTTCTTCGGTTTGATATGATCTCTGTCATGTCACCATGGTTCGGTTGATCGATCATCTAGTTCGATTGACTGATCATCCCTTGATCGAACTTTGTTCTGCTCTGGTCTGAATTATGGTCTGAGTTGATTTGGTTCGATCGACTGATCCCTGGGTTCGGTCAATCGATCAGGCCGATTTCTGCAAAATAGAGTTAAACAATATATTCTTGTAAAATAAAGTTAGGATAATAATATATGAATACTAAGATGTATGAGTAGTATTTGACAATAGAACTATCTTGATCTCAATTTGAAAACCTTCCCGATTTTTTCAGTTGGATCAGCGACCTAGGGTTTGTTCCTTTCTGGAACACGACCTCACTGTCGCTCCTTTAGTTTCATACCTCAACTTATCTACCAAACATTGGTCCTCCAGACCTGTTTGGGCTTTCTTTGCTATGTATCTAATCCCCGATCTACTAAGACTTTTCCTGCGATGCTACATTAGCCAATAGTAATAATAGTAATACAGAACTATATGGTAAAACTAAACTTAGAATTATCGAGATCTGCTGGTCTGGTCGACCGCGCGCGGTCGACGGAAAACAAACTTACCAAACATTGACCCTCTAGACTTGTTTGGACTTTCTCTGCTAAGTATATGATCCTTGATCCACTAAGACTTTTCCTGCAATACTATATTTGTCAATAGCAATAATAGTAATACAGAACCATACGGTAAAACTAAACTTAGAATTACTAAGATCCGCTAGTCTGGTCAACCAGAAACCATCCAATCAACCTTGCTTAGAGTTCACTCCTCCAAGACTTCCCTTTACCTAAGGTTACCTCCCCTTAGGATTTTCTTCATCTGGTTTTCACTCACCAGAATCTAGAGTTATCTCCTTCTAGGATTTTCTCCACCTGACTTCACTCATCAGGACCTAAGGTTACCTCCTCTTAGAGTTTTCTCCACCTAGCTTCACTCACCAAGACTCTGCATTAGGTCGGCCCACTAGGGATTCGATATCGGGTCCTCCAGACCTATCTAATCTTTCTACCTGACTGCCACGATCTACCGAGATTTCCCTTACATAGTAGCAACTAGGGCTTTCCTTGCCTAGCCACAGTTAGGACTAGTCACTCAGTTGACTTCTCACCCTTGCCTAGCCACGACTAGGACTTTCCTTGATCAAGTTCATTTAAACATATTTATCGGGCATTAAAACCTTGGAGGTCGATTGCACCAACAGGATAAACTCTGGTCAAGCAATCTTGATATGAAGTGATACAATATTGTGATCCACCTGGTCAATCATTGGACTTCCTTCAGATTACACGGAGGAGTCATGTCTTGGAGAGCTTGCACCTTCCTTAGGTTAGCTTCTATCCCTCGCTCTTGTTAGTTAGAGCCCTAGAGCCAATCATTTGATGATTGTATGGACTCATGTATATCATATTCTTGTATATTAATAAAGGCATTTGTTTGGTTATTATACTTATTTGTATTAGTGCCAAATAGACTAAGTATAATAGCGTCCTTGAGTAGAAGGTTCATACCTATATCAATCGATTAGTTGAATCGATAGTGAGATGATATAGGGAACACTACTCTAAATCATTCCTAGTCGAGTATTAACATTCAGGGACAATGTTAATATAATAAGACTAGCATGTAGGTCAGCTCGATGACTTGATCTCACAAGTCATGGATATAGAGATATCAAGCTGACACATGGGTATGCATTAGATAATGTATACTGAATGACCCGCCATGAGAAAGTATCATGGATCGTTATATGAGTGTCATATACTTTCTCATGTGGCTATTAGTATGACTATTAGTCCTTAGACCTGAAGTCACCATGGATCCCTACATAAGGAGTTATGTACTTTAGTTTCGTCAAACGTCACCCGTAACTGGGTGGACTATAAAGGCGATTACTGGGTATATAACAAATTATGCAGAGGGATGTGAGTGATGTAGATGGGATCTATCCCTCCTATATGACGGGAGAGACATCGATATTCTTGATAGAGTGAGACCACGAAGTATATGGCCATACCCAAATGAGTCAATATGAGATATTGAGCTCATTTGATTGAGTGAGTCTACTCGGAGTTAAAGATTTAGATTGGTCAGAGGATGACACGGTCTATGCCTCACATTGATCAATCTAGATGTCTAGGATAGAAGGACACTTATCACATATTGTGAGGAGTCACAATTAGTAGTCACAAGGTGATGTTGGATCTCAACATTTCTTGTAACTTTGGTAGCAATGATGTATTGCTAGATGCCGCTCATTGCTTATGTTTCTAAAAGAGTTTATAACATTGCCAACGTTACAAGAACCTATTGGGTCACACACAAAGAACATGTGCATGGAGATTAGGTTCATATGATGAACCAATAGGATTAGATTCATATGATGAATCAAAGATTGGATTCAAATTAGACTTATTGAGTTAGACTCAATTAGATTCAATTGTTGAATGAGTCTAATTTAAATTTGATTCATGAGTCAATTTATATTAATGAATTGAGATTCATTAAATTAAAATTGACTTGAATCAAAGCTTGAATTTAACTCAACAAGGAAGAGCATTGGTCAAGTTTGACTTGACCAAATAGAGGTTGACACATCAAGTTTTGACTTGATGAATTGACACATCATGAGGATGACTCATCCTACATGGCATGCCACATCATCCCCTTATATAATGGTGTGCCACCTCATGGAGGTTACACACCATTAATCCTCTTAATGTGGCCGGCCACATTAATGTGGGGGTTACACATGTGGTGGTCGGCCACACTAAGTGAGGAGAGGGTTTCATTTGGTGGCAATTGAATGGTGTTCAATGCTTCTTCTTCCTTGGGTGCTTCTCCCTCTCTCTAGCTTGCTGATGGTCGTGGCTTCATGGTGGAGAAGAAGTGAGAGTTGATTCCAAGCAACTAGGTGGTGTGAAGGTCACAAAAGGAGAGTACCTAGAGGAGTGTGTGAGTTCCTTTTCCCTTCTCTCCTTTCTCACCTTTTAGATCCAATCCGAGAGCCCTAGAAAGTGCTAGCACACTTGTGGGTTCTCCTCTCCATCTTTGAGTGGTAGAAGACCACTCCTTGTTCGTGTGGATACCGCTAGAGGACCGTTCGCTTGACGGTCTCGAGATCCGGCTACCTTTTGGACGTTGCGGGATTACGAAGGGCACGCATCAAGGGTAAATGTTTTTCCCTCGTAGATCTAAGAGTCGATCGTGTTTTAAACTCGTACTCGTATTTTTTGAAAGTTTTACTTGCACGAGATCCGTGGCTTGGGCGATTCGGGGTTTCCGTGACGCGAAAAGCGGTTTTCGCGGCCCGAAAAACCCAACAGCTCTGTCACTATGTAGCCTAGGAAATACCCGCTATTTGCTCTGAACAAACACCTGTTGGAGTTGAGCTTAAGTCCATACTCTTTTAATGTTCAACAAGTTTCCTCTATGTTGGAACATAGGTCAACTGCTTAGAGGGACTTTATAAGAATATCATCCACATAAACTTCCATGTTCCATCCGATCTGCTTACGAAACACTTTATTTATAAGTCGTTGGCAAGTAGCTCCTGCATTCTTTAGTCCAAACGACATAATATTTTAACAGCAAGTTCTTTCAACAGTAACCTTTTCCTGATTCTCTTTAGCCAGTGGGACCTGATGGTACCCTTGGTACACATCCAACATGCATATCAGCTCGCAACCGGAGGTTAAGTCCACTACTTGATTTATGTGTGACAAGGGACAATAGTCCTTGGGGCACGTCTTGTTCAAGTCTTTAAAGTTGATGCAGACTCACAATTTATTCCCTCGTTTAGATACTAAGACCACGTTTGCCAACTAACTTGGGAACTGTACTTCCTGAATATATCCGACCTCTAACAATTTGTCTACCTCTGCCCAAATGATTTTGTTCTGCTCGTCTCCAAAATTCCTCTTGCTCTGTTTGATCGGACGAGCGTCTGGGAGGACGTGGAACACATGTTCCATAATTGTTGGTGATATGCTTGTGATTTCTTTAGGCGTCCAAGTGAATATATCATTATTACGCCTTAAGCACATGACAAGCTCTGCCTTGAGTTTTGGGGCCAGGTCAGTAGATATCCGAGTGGTGGTTTCCAGCTGCCCTGGTTGAATATTTACCTCCTCCTTTTCTTCTTATATGAGTGTCGAGGGTGTTTCACGAATAGTATTTGTTGGATCGAAAGCGCTAGAGGGGGTGGGGGTGAATAGCGCTCATAGCTTTCACTTTCGTTTTAGAAAACTTTCAGAGTAATTATGCAGCGGAAAAGTAGATAATAATATAAACGCAAACACCAAGGATTTTTTACTTAGTTCGGAGCCTGGGACGACTCCTACTCCAAGGCCCACGCTCGTTGAGCGTTTACTTTGGGCAATCACTATCAATCCAAAAATATTATAGTTTAGATTTATAATATTAAACAGTAATAAAATAATACCGACAACGAAAACAGTAATCTTTGAAGCTTCTAGTTGTCGGAGACTTGTTATAGCTTTGCTGGATCGATCTTTGAGCAGCACACAGAAGAAGGGTTGTCAAATTGTATTGTTCCTTTGCTACTGGTTGATGCAGGCTTATATAGCCTGTTGAGGGCGCCTCCAACACCATGGAGGGTGCCCTCATCCGCACCGAATCCACAGTATGGATGAGCTCTGACCACTTCGCAGCTTATCCACCTGAGGGCGCCTCCAACCGCATGGAGGGCGCCCTCCACCTACGTCCAGGGCACCCTCAAGCTCCATGAAGGTGCCCTCTCCTTAGCGTCCAGGGCGTTCTCAAGCTCCATGAGGGTGCCCTCTACCCTGCTGCGTGGAGGTTATCAACCAGTGACCTGAGGCGCCTCTAAGCTCCATGGAGGGTGCCTCAGGGATGTTCATCTGAGGCTTTTACTTCTTTTTCACCCCCTGCAAGATGGGTTAATCCAAAATATAAAACACATCCTGCACGACAGAGTTTAACACAACAAAATAAGTTAAACAAAAGAATTTGACAGTCACCGAACTGTCTGGTTCTGACTTTGGATTTCCGACCGGAAACCCTAGGTCGAACCGATGTCTACTGTTCCCTCACTGGGGAACGCATCCTCACCTACTCCACTCAGGAGAGTTTACCTGTTGCCAGTTGATCCTCCAGATAAACTGGACTTTTGCTCAGCGCTCGAGGCTACAGGACTTCCGTTGGACGTCCGCTCCATAACCCGTCTAGTTTTTCACCTGGTTTGCGACACCAAGACTTTCTACCTAGAATCCTCGACTCTAAGACTTTTGCCTAAAGCCCTCGACCTGCCAAGACTTTCCGCCTAGAGTTAGCACCCCCTAGGATTTAAGATTACCACTCCTAGGGTTTTCCACCTACCTAACAGTAGCTAGGACTTTTGCTTAAATACACTTAGGACTTTTCTGCAAACTCATTTAAACATGTTAGATCACAAATGACCTTAACTTTGAACTCTTTACCATTATCAAAACTTAGGTTCAATCGTCGGATACTTACCGCACCAATAATCTCCCCCTTTTTAATTATAGCAAGAAAATTCAAAGTTAAGTAAAAATATAACAGGATCATAGTATAGTAAGATAAATGACATTAAAAAATATAGCATGTAATGCAAATAACAAATTGTAAAATTGTTCTAATTACTCAACTTTAACTTAGCTTTAACTTAATTTATCTTTAACTTAACTTTCACTTTCCTCTCTCCCTTTGCCATATATAAAAAAAATACTAATTTTAAAAGGGAATAATTAGCTCCCCCTGAAAGGCATCTTGGACTTGAAAAAGAAAATTTGGCAAAAATATTTTTTGAATCTTTGAAAATAACTTATACATATAAAGAAGTTTAAAACTTAGTAAAGTACTTAAGCTTTTAAACGATGTGAAAGAGAAATCCAAAGAAGTACTTTACTCAAAACTTAGCTAGATATTTAAGATTTTTTATAATAAAAAATTTGATCATAATTTTGATTTTAGTAAAAATTAGCTTAAAGAATCTTAAAATCCAAAAAAAAAACTGTAGTTAAAATAATTTTGCTAAAAGATATTTTTAAGCTAAGTCAAAAATATTTATTTCAAAAACCAAGAACAAAAAATGTCAATATAATATAATTTTAAAAACTAAATCAAAATAAAATATCAACCTAGTTTTAAAAAAATCTCTTATTTACTCCCCCTTGATTAATGCCAAGCAATGTTGTTATGAGAAAGTCCTAGGGTCCAAGCATAAGTAACCAAAATATTTACTTACAAATATCTGTCTAACCTTTAGTTACTAGTTATTTACCAAGAGGTAGTAGCTTTCATTTGATTAGTCAAATTAAGTAAAATGTTCTAGTTAGTTTTGACTAAACATGGATCATTTAATTTGATTGATATAAAGTTTATATTTATTGCCCAGACTTATGTCAATGCACAGACATAAGCATTCTGAAGTCCAAGCAGTACCCTATGCATCTCACACCATTCTAAGTATTTTTCATACACAAGCAAGGTAAATCTAGTGTGCTTGTGAGATGCTCTGGCTAGGAACTAGGGGTACATGCTTTCTAGGGGTAAATACCTAGACTAAGTCCAATATTTTGAAAAAATAATAAAATTAGAATTTTGAAAATATTTTTCCTAGAATTTTAAAACTAAGGAACAGACTGAAATGACAATTATAAAGTAGAATGAATTCAAGTCTATAAAGCATGTTCATCAAACAAACTGTCTATAGATAGTATGTCAAATATATACAAACATAGAGAAATATATGGACTGATCAAGTCGAAGCATCGTCAGTAGGTGGTGGTAATAGTCGCTCAGGGCCCCATGGAGTTTGAAGAATCTGGTCAAGTCTGAAAGTCACATCATCTCGGAGAGTAGTCATCTCTCCCTGAAGTGTGCTGAAGCCATCCAAGACTGACTACTGTAACTCCTCGAGACGAGTGAGGCGATCCTCGACAGATAGTGAAGACGAGGGCCGGGTCGAAGTCGAGGGTCGGGTCGAGGTAGAGGGTTGTGCTGGAGGAGGATCCTCAAAGAGATCTACCTCTGTAAACTCTAACCACTCCTCTCCCTCGGTAGGGGCATAAAAATCATCTCCTGCTGGAGCTGCTGGCTGTGGCCCACCTCTCCAGGCTAGGATCCCTTGAGCGGTAATATCTATATGCACTAGGGCTAACTGACATTGTCCGAACTCATCGTAAGGACTAAGGGAAGTAACCCTCCCTTGGGTGGTGTCTATCTCTAAGGTCGAAAACATATATGTCAAGACATGACAGTAGGGTATATGGATCTCGAGCCTAGTGATAAGACCGAATGCACGTATAATGTTATGAAACATATGTAATGCTATATCTATATCCAAACGCTGACAGAGGGCGTACAAAAAGAAGGAATGAGAAGGGTACATCTTCGAAACATTCCAAGATGCAATCGGCAAAATGCAAGAAGTCAAGACTCGGTACATAATATAGTCCTGGACCCTAAGAGAGAGTGACCTGATGTCAGTCACTACAGGTGGTCTCTCCTCCCCAAAAAGATACATATAGATAGTATCTAGGGTGATATGAGAGTAGGGCTCACCAAATGGCAAGTCCCTACTAGGGTAGCACAAAAAGGAACATGTGGATGGCCTAAGTCCTAGACTAGTGCATAAAAGGGTGGGAGAAAACTGAAAATCTCTTCCACCAACTCTGGTGGAGTAAGTCAAATCATCTACTCTATCTAGATTATTATAAAACTGTACACACAGGTCATGATTAACTGCATGGCTGCAGTAAATCAGCTTATCTAGCTGGTAGTGCTCAAATATCTGGATGATAGATGGGCAATATCTAGTAAAAAAAGGATCTGCTTAAATAACGATATTTTAATGGAGTAAATTTATGTCTAAGGAATTATATCCTATGTCGCTCAGAGGGAAACCTAGCTTCAGTGGATGGGGTACTACCAGAAGTAGCATCTACATTCCTTCTCTTCCTATTTTTATACATTCAAACATAAACAAAAATATATAGAAAAGTACATATTGAAGCAATATAACTAAATAGGGTATACCTAGGAGGTATTTTGGGGTCGGAAGGGAGAAAACTGGTCTTGGAGGGCGCCTCAGTGTGATTTCTTTCGTGAAAAACGCGAACAGAGATGCTCTCTATTCACTGAAAAAAATGGCGTTGAGGGCACCCTCAATTGGTTATGGGGGGCGCCTCCGACTGGTGGGAGGCACCCTCCAGGGTTTTGGCAGAAATTCTCCCGCTGCTCACGAGGGCGCCTCCTTTTAAAAAATTTATTTTATTTTATTTTATTTATTATTTAGATTGAAATTGATTTATTAATTAGTTTAAAATTGATTTATTTAATTAGGTTAAAATTGATTTATTTAATTAGGTTAAAATTGATTTATTTATTAAAATTGATTTATTTAATTGATTTATTAATTAGGTTAAAATTGATTTATTTATTAATTTAAATTTATTTAGGTTAAAATTAATTTATTTATTAAAATTGATTTATTAATTAGGTTTAAAATTGATTTATTTATTAAAATTGATTTATTTAATTGAGTTAAATGATTTTATAAATGTGGTTAAACTGATTGATTTTATTCTACATTTTACCTGGGTCCATCTCACCCATTTCTAAGTTATCAATCAGGAAACCTTATGAATTTTGTGAGATGGTTAATTTTATCTTTGATTTAAATTATGTCTAAGGATTAATTTACATTTGGGTTAGACTCAGGTTTTTCAATTAGTCAATTAAATATACATTTCAAAGATTGGCTTCCAGGCTGTAACGAGGCACTAGGCCTTCTTGGGTATGAGATCATCCACTACTTCTAGACAATGACTTTTAAAGAAATTCGATATTTAATTTTCCTTTTGAAACCCCTAGGTCTAACTAGTCAAGTGTAAATTACGCCTAGGTCCTTATCTAGCATAATCTAAGCATGTGTAATAAAAGCAGTAAAAGCAATCATCAAACAATTCTATCTGTTGATAAAAATGGTCTTTCTATTGACTCCCCCTGGATCATAGCCTCGATAGGGTCTATTAAGGTAATGAATTTGATCCTTGGAGACCCAATAGTGTTCAAGTCCAACTTGATTAACCAAGTTTTACTTGGGGATCCATGCTTGGACTAATTTTCTATTATTTCGATTAACAAGGGATAAATAAGATTTGAATTTTCTATTAGCCTTAAATCCAAGTCCGGATCGGTTGTAAACGGCTCGTTGTTTTCCAAGAATCAGATCAAGATTCTTGGAACCCAAAGTAAACCGTTCCAACACATCCTTTAGTTCTTTGACTTGATTTTTTAGGCTAAAATTCTCTTCCTCAAGTTTTTGGACTTGGGTTGAGGTTCTAGTCTGATCGAGATTAGTCAAGGAGCTAGGGTCATTCACTTCTTTAAGGGTTGTTACCTCCTTTTGAAGTGATTTGACCCAGACATTCGATTTAGCTAACTTGCACATTAAATAATTAACTAAATTATGCAATGAATTTCTTACAGTGGGTTTGGGTACTTTGGAAACGGATATGGATCCGTGGCTTCACTCAGACTCAACTTCTGATTCACTTTCGGTCTCCGATTCGTCGATGTATTCCCGGGCTGTCAGTGCAAGGAGCTCATTTGTTCGAGCTCTTCGTCGGAATCTTCTGAAGAGGACTCATCTCATGTCGCATGTAGTGTTTTCTTCTTCCTCTGCTTCTTTGCTTCTTTTAGGTTTGGACAATTAGCCTTGACGTGTCCCTTTGATTACACTCATAGCAGGTTACTTTGAACTTTACCTTTGGACTCATTAGTACCTTTTTGGACTGAACCACCTTCTTGATATCCTTCTTTGTGAACCCCTTCTTCTTTCTGTAGAGCTTGCGTACTAGGTTAACGAGTTCGGCTTCTATCTCCTCATCGTCATCGTTTGAGTCTGGTTCTTCTTCGAACTCTAATTCGGTTTTACGCTTTGCTTTTGCTTCCCAGGTTCAATTGTACCTGCAATTAAGGCAATACCCTTCTCGACAGAGCGTGTATTAATCTGTTCGTGTAATTCAAATTCTAAAAAAAGTTCATCCAACATAATTAAAGAAAGATCCTTGGATACCTTGTAAGCATCTACCATGGATGCCCACAAAGTATTCCTCAGAAAAGCGTTTAACGCATACCTGATTATGTCTCGATTTTCCACCTTCTGTCCAATTGCGTGAAGATCGTTGAGGAGGTCTTAGATGCGTGCATGCAATTGACTTGCTGTTTCACCTTCCTGTAATTTAATGCTATATAATTTATTAAAAATCAGATCCCTTTTACTTACCTTTGTGTCTGAAATCCCTTCATGCAGCTCAATCAGCTTCTCCCATAAGTCTTTGGCACTTGAGAATGGTCCAACTCGATTCAGCTCCTCCTTTATTAGACCACATTGAAGGGTGAAAGTTGCTTTGGCGTTGGCCTCAACCTTCTTGATTATGCTCATGTCCCCATTCTCGCATGAGACTGGTTTCCCTGAGCCATCGAGTGGAAGTACGATGTCAATCTTTATGATCATCCACAATTCAAACTAAGTTTGGAGGTAGGACTTCATTCGACCCTTCCAGTAATCGAAGTCTTCGCCGGAGAAGAGCGGGGGTGGGTTGTGTTGTAGCCTTCTTGATGACCCATTGTTAAAAAAAATCTTGCACACACACAAAAATAAAAAAACTTGTTCCAAGACTCAGTCTTGGATTAGTAGTGCGGGATTAAGAAATTAAAACATGAACTCGAGTGGTCTTGCACTAACTTCGAGACAAAAATTCAATTACGAAGAAAAAAACAAATCGGAAGGCGACAATTTTACCGATTCCGATCGACTCAGAAAAATTGAAAAACTACCACGAAAAGTTTTGCTTGAATGGTGGTTTCACCAATTCAAAGAAACCTCGCTCTGATACCAATTGTTGGATCAAAAACACTAGAGGGGGTGAATAGTACTCGTGGCTTTCACTTTCATTTCAGAAAACTTTCAAAATAATTACGCAGCGGAAAAGTAGATAATAATGCAAACGCAAACACCAAGGATTTTTTAACTTGATTCGGAGCCTGAGGCGACTCCTACTCCAAGGCCCATGATCGTTGAGCGTTTACTTTGGGCAATCACTATCAATTTGAAAATATTACAGTTTAGATTTACAATATTAAACAGTAATAAAATAATACCAACAATGAAAACAGTAATCTTTAAAGCTTCTAGTTGTCGGAGACTTGTTGTAACTTTGCTGGATCGATCTTTGAGCAGCACACGGAAGAAGGGTTGTCAAATTGTGTTGTTCCTTTGTTGCTACTCGAGACAGACTTATATAGCTTGTTGAGGGCACCTCCAACACCATGGAGGGCGCCCTCATCCACACCGAATCCGCAGCGTGGATGAGCTCTGACCACTTCGCAGCTTATCCGCCTGAGGACGCCTCCAACCGCATGGAGGGTGCCCTCCACCTGCGTCCAGGGAACCCTCAGGCTCCATGAGGGTGCCCTCTGCTTAGTGTCCAGGGCACCCTCTACCCTACTGTGTGGAGGTCATCAACCAGTGACCTGAGGCGCCTCCAAGCTCCATGGAGAGTGCCTCAGGACTGTTCATCCGAGGCTTTTGCTTCTTTTTCACCCCCTGCAAGATGGGTTAGTCCAAAATACAAAACACATCCTGCAAGACAGAGTTTAACACAACAAAATAAGTTAAACATAAGAATTTGATAGTCACCGGACTGTCCGATTTTAACTTCGAATTTTTTACCAGAAACCTTAGGTCGAACCGACACCTACTGTTTCCTCACCGGGGAATGCGTCCTCACCTACTCTACTCAGGAGAGTTTACTTGTTTCTAGTTGATCCTCCAGACCAACTAGACTTTTGCTCAACGCCCGAGCCTCTAGGACTTTCCGTTGGACGTTCGCTCCACGACATGTCCATTCTTTCACCTGGTTCACAATACTAGGACTTTTCACCTAGAGTCCTCGACTCTAGGACTTTTGCTGGAAGCCCTCCACCCGCCAATACTTTCCGCCTATGGTTACCATCCCCTAGGATTTTTCACCTGCCTAACCGTAGCTAGGACTTTTGCCTAAGTACACTTAGGACTTTTCTGTAAACTCATTTAAACATGTTAGATAAAAAATGACCTTAACTTTGAACTCTTTTCCATTATCAAAACTTAGATTTGATCGTTGGATGCTTACCGCACCAACAATATTAACTTCCATTCGTTAGCTCTTTCGAGCTATATTGGTCTTAGTCTTACTGATATTAACATAACACTTACATGCCACTAACTAGTTTCCTTTGACTTCTCTAACCTGATTGACCACAGGGAATTTAATCTTCTGATAGAAAGTTGAAACAATCATCCGAAACTCATTTAAGGTCGGTTGGCCTAAGATTACGTTGTAAGCTGAGGGCATGCCCACCACTATGAAAGTCGATCGGCATGTCTTCATCAGGAGCTCCCCCTAAGGATATGGATAACTTAATTTGCCTGAGTAGCTGAATCTCATTGTCCGTGAATCTGTACAGGCATCATCATGGGTTGGAGCTCATTTTTTTCTATTTACAACTGCTCAAACACCTTCTTAAAGATAATGTTGACCGAGCTATCTATGTCAATAAAAGTGTGATGTATGTTATAATTGGCTATAACAACATTAATAATTAAAGCATCGTCATGGGGTACTTTCGCCCTTTCTATATCCTTAAGACCAAAACTTATTTTGGACCCCTGTGCTTGCTCCTGTCTACATCTGATTGCATGGATTTTCAGTCGGTGAGTGTGTGATTTGCGGACCCGGTTGGAATCTCTATCGGTTGGGCCTCCTGCGATCATACTAATATACTCCAGCGGTATTATTGTGGTTTCTTCTTGCCGCATCTGGGGACGCTCCCGTTCAACCCGGGCGAGGGCCTGGGCCCGGTTCTCTTATTGCTGGGGCATTTGTTGGTGTCGCTCGGCATCTCGGTGGTTCGTTCGATCGTTGGTAACGTCGATGGTAGGTACAGAATTTTGGAGTCCATCGGTCCAGGGGGACTTAAGGAATCACGTCCGTTCGGCCTCCACATATTGTACAGCGTTAGGCCGTTATTCGTGATGATGAGGCTGAGGTCCCGCTCGGGGTCCTTTTTATGGAAGGGGCAGGGGAGGCGCTCGGGCACAGAGGCGGGAGCAGGCGGTACTACTTCCTTCTTCCGAGCAGATTGGGCTTCCTCTACGTTAATGTACTTGGTCATCCTTTCAAGTAGGTGATCAAAGTATCTGGGAGGCTTCTTGATCAGGGATTGGAAGAAGTTCCCATCAGTGAGCCATTGGGAAAAGTCACTCACTAGGATCTTTGGGGTGGTCGAAGGAACGTTCATGACCACCTGGTTGAATCTTTGATGTACGCACATAGTGCCTCCTTTAGCCTCTGTTTAAGGGAAAAGAGGCTTAGTGTGATTTTGTGGTAGCGTCGGCTACTGGCGAAGTGGTGAAAGAATGCCTTGAGGAAATCCTTAAAGCAGCAGATGAACTCGGTGAGGAGCCGGTTAAACCACCTTTGTGCCAAGCCAGAGAGTGTGGTAAGGAACACTTGACATTTTACTCTATCCGTGTATTGGTGAAGGATGACTACATTTTTAAATTTAAGGAAGTGGTCTTCTAGATAAGTCGCCCCTCCATATTCTCCAATTGTTAGGGTCGAAAGTGGTTTGGCAACTTGTCCTCCAATATTTTTTGAGACAATGACATGCTTATCCATTCAGGAGAACCATTCAGGATCTGAGCTTGTCCCTTCCATGGATCTCGAAGGGGGGCATCCCCAGAAGAGGATCCTTGGGGCTTCTCCGCTCGACCCATATCCTCAAAGGGCGTGCAGAATAATTCCTGGTGATAGGCGGTCGGGGAAAGTGACACGGGTGGGAGGTTGATTGATTGAGCAGGTGGTTGCACGAAGCCAGTCAGTGGAGGAACTAGTTGGAACCTAGTCGTGCCTTCTACTCAGGTCCCTCGCTCAGTGTGAGGGTCTGTCATCTATGCAGCCCCCGACTGTTGCTTTTTGTTGCTACATTAACTTTTGCGCTCGGGTAGTTATTAGAAAATCTAAATCTTGTTGTGATAAAGTAACTATAGTAAATCATCCAATCTCCTCCATCTTTGCATTTTAGATTCAAGAGAGGTTCCTATAGACAATGTCAAATTTGATCCTGTCTGAAATCGAGGGAGATAACGTGATAGATAGATGACTGTGAGAAGACTTTGAGGTGGAAGAAAATGGCTACTCCTTTATGTGCACACCAGAGAGAGCAAATGCAAACGTTAAAGTGAGAACTAGGAAGGGGGTCCCTGGCGTAGGCACTCCGACGCTCAAGTCCGAATAGTGGCCAAAAATGAAGAAGATTAACAATAGCTTAAATGTCTGCATGAGTGTAATGTAAAAGTTCCAATTAAAAGTTACTTGGCCAATGAAGAGAACCCTCTTTTTATACTGACCCTCAGAACCTCCGTAATAATGAGGTGTCAGAGAATGTCGGGTATCAAAATATATTGAGTAATGGAAGATGTATGGTCACCCTTGGAGGAAGGTTCCGTTACATGTATATGAACCGTCTTTTATAATCTTCACAATAATGAGGCAGCTGAGAATATGTCATGTAACGTCAGCTAAGCAACGGAAGATGTATGGTCACTTCCAGAGGAAGATTCCATTTAATACATATGTTATAGTAGTAAAATATTTCCTTATAGGTAGCTGTTATTCTTTGACAGGTTGTTGTGATTTTCTAACAATGTTATATCCTAAAGGCAATTCGATGGACCTTGTAACCGAGTGGCTATATACTAGGAGACTTGCATTGATAAGTGGGGAGCTAGACCCTGTAGGTCCAATTGACGATTGGGTCAATTGGATATATATTGTGTGCCTTGGTGTTGAGAAGTAGGGAGTTGAGCCCTTTAAGTCCGATCGACTCCTGCACTAACCGGCTATATGTTGTGAATGTCTGACCGGCGCTGGGTCTGATCGGCTATATGCTATGTGCCTTGGCATGAGAAGTGATGCACTGAGCTCTGAATGCCCGACTAACACTAAGTCCTTATATGTTATGTGCTTTGGCATTGGGAAGTGAGGTGCTGAGCTCTGAATGTACGATCGATGTTTGGTCCGACCGGCTATATGCTGTGAGTTGCACTGTAGAAGTGGGGAGCTGCATCCCGAAAGTCTGACTGACAATTGGGTCGACCGGCTTTATGCTAAATGCCTTAGCGTTGGGGAGTTGAGTCCTGATCAGGGTGACTCATTCAGCTGTATATATCCTGACTTTGGTTGTCATCTCACCTTGACTTTGACTGCTACATCACCTGACCATGGATCCCACATTACCTTTGGGACCATTCGTAACAAGTATAATTTGAGTGTTTTGAATGAAGTATTAGTATAATTTTGCACATTTGTAATTAGTATAATTTAAACCTTGTCAATTATCCATAAAGGTTTGGATCTTCAAGACTTATCCAAACTGGATTGCAGAATTTACAGATACTCTTTCTGGGTACATTTGTGAAAATCTTGCAGTTCATCTCCATTCTAAAAGGATTGTAATTTAAACCAGCAACAATTGTGATTTTAAGAACTTTTAAGATTGAGTAATTGCAGCAGAGTTTCTTTCATCTTGTATATTTATTGTCTTCGAGATGATTTCCTTGGTAACTGGTGATTCCTGATTAATTAAATGTAGCTGCAAGAGCAGTGGTTTTATTTTTATTTTTTGTGAATTTATAATTGTGGTTCTTCAAAAGGAAACTATTTCGGTTGGATGGTTGCAGAGATCTTGTGGAAATAAAAAAAAAAAATCCTAATTAATTAAACTTTGGATCGATGTAATTGTGGGAAAACTATCTGAGTAGCTTGATGAATTGCTACGTGGAACATCTTGTCTAGCTTCAAAAATGGATTTTATAAATTATAGTTCAAATTTACTTATCTACTTGTACTCTGTAGATAAAAAATCTCAGCAAGAGAGCAGCAGAATGAAAATGAATGCAGTCCATTAAGTTTCTATTGTTTATCTTTCAGTAAATCTTCTGACATGTTTTTGGTGATCATGATGATACCCTCAACAAAATTACAACATGATTTTGTGTTTCCGTTATTGGCACCTTTCAGTAATTTATTTGTTGATAGGTTCCTTATTTCTTGTTTGCAAAGGTTTGTTCGATGCCTCCATAAACCCTTTTTGTCGCTTAATACTCTTCCACTATCTTTCTACTCCACTTAAATAATCTTTCGTTTGTGACATTTGTTTTTTTAATTTAGTTATCATCCAGCACAGATCCAAAACCTGGCTGAAGGACTAATCAAATTCCCATTAGCTGGCCAACAAGTACACCTCTAACAACTCATTGCGTATTGTTTTTTTCTATTAGTTCTTCATATCATATTAAACAGAATGGATCTCAAGGTGCAGCACGAGGGAAGTGTCTTATCTCTTAGCTCTTCGAATTAAAAATAAAATTTAATTTAATTAAACATACCAATCAATGTAGTTAGTGCTGTAAAAAAAAATAATCTCAATTAATTTTATTGATTATTTTTTAGAGTAATCGGTTCAGTCCTACGGAAATTTTTCATCAGTTATTAGGATAAATTGGAAAGCGCATATGACGGCCAGTCCAGAAGCCCAGCATCCTTTGGTTGTACCCCTTATTTAGCGAAAAAATTCTTATAAATACGCCATAGCTAAGGATCAAATCATAAATATCTAGATGACAACCTAAATATCTAGCTAAGTGTCTTGTCATTGGAATCTCCTTAAGAGTTCTCTAATATTTGGGTGGCTTCGTTGATGGTTTTAGGAATAGAGAATGCACCTAAGACCATAGCTAAGTAAGAGAAACTATAAAGGAAGAGATTAACTACGTAAAGAAGTAATTATGTTTAGGTCTGCGTTGTTGACCAATATTCAGAATCTTAATTAACCTGGTCAGTTTGACCATACGAATGGCTTACCTTATTTAGCTTGAATTAACCCATTCAGTTCATCCTGTTTGGCCACATCACCTGACTTCCCTAAACCAAAGTAGCTCATTCCTATCAATTAGGCCAATTTTGGTCCTTCGGATCGGCCAACCTATTCTACCCCGATTAATTAGACTAATTGAGATCAATTACGCTTGAATTGAATGTTGGGCAAACGATGATGAAGTTCAATGCCTTTGTGTTGCTCATAAAATCAGCTAGTGTTTTAGAGTTGCGAGTGAATATTATTCCGCAAGGAGTCAGGATTGAATAATATTTTGCAAAGAGTTGTAGGAAAATGTATTTTGATAAAAAATAATTTAACTATTTTGCAAAGAGTCAGGAATTTATGTCACACAAATGTTGTGTTAATAAGTCTAAAATATGAACCACTATAATTTTTGAAAGGACGCACCTAAAATTTGAAATTGCACAAAAAGTGCCCCGAGATTTAAGAAGGTAAAAAGGCACTTTTTTTTTCTTCTGTTTTATCTCTCTCCAAAGTTGATTTTTATTCGATTTTCTTCCATACATGCAATAAGTTGGTGTTTTTCTTTTTTTTTATTAAATTAAATTAAATTATTCTCTTTTCTGTATATATATAATTATCCTAGTTAGTCTTATTGACTATCTCTGAGGACGCCCAGTATCCTTTGATTGCGCTCCTCATTTGAAGGAAAATTCATGGAAATACGTCGTAGCTGGAGATCGAACCATGGGTACCTGGGTGACAACCTGGATGTCCTACCACGGTACCATGCCCCAAGGACCTTTTCTGTATATACATGCAACAATTATTGGGGGTGTTTACATGAGGTGGGCATAATTTTTTTTTTTTTTGCTACGATAATCATTATAGTAATGTTCCGAGCAATGATGCAATGTTAAATCCTTCAACAAATAATTAAAGGATTTAAAGTTTGAATCTCAACTGTAGTGTATTCTAGGAGATTTTCCTTCTAGTAAAAAGGAGATTTAAGAATATTGACTATTTAGATGGGTCTTCATGAGTGCTTTCTGATTTAGTGCCCTATGAAAAATGGGGTTAGATCAGTCACCCTAGGTTTAGTCTATTTAAAGAGCAGGATATCTAATGCCAACTAAAAAAATAATCATTATGGTGTTGGTGTTAAAAAACCAGCACCACAACGGTGCTGATGTATTAAGTTGTGCTATTAATTTTTTAAAAACAATAAAGAAACTCATTGATGGACCACTATGGTATCGGTATTAAGAAACTAGCACTACAGTGTTGTGATCTTCTCATAAAACTTTGCTAGTTTTGGAAGTTCAACATCAAAGTGGTGCTAATCTTTTAAGATCAACACCACAATGTTCTAGAATTTTAAAATTATTTGAGTATTGCTGGAAGGTCTAGAAATAGTAAAGGAGAACACCTTTGAACTCTTCTGCATTAGATAAATCCACTGGACTTGGATTGTGTATGATTTGAGTTCTCTAGATCTATTAATTGGTTTTGATCGTAATTCATTGATAGACTTAGAAAATTTGAATTTATGAAACCTTATCATAAGATGGAAGATGTGGTATATATGATATGAAAGCCTAGGTCTTAGCTCTTAAACAAATTATGAGTTCATCCCAATTGACACATAGTCTGAAACTTTCTAAACCTTTTGAGAAACATTGGAAAATGATAATTGAGGGCACACTTGGATTCAGGGGCACTAAAGAAACTCATGAGACTTGGAATGAATTCGATCTGAGCTCTCTAGGTCTATCAATGAGTTTCGATCAAAACTCATTGATGGACTTAGGGAAATATAATTCTGAAAATTTGCAACGAGATGAAAGCTCTGAGTATGAAGAATATAGAGATGTTGTGAATTAATGGTTGTCTCCAACAAGAAGTTATATTTGTGTGTCAAGTTGCATGAACATAGGTAGAGCTGTCAAACGGGCCAACCCGTGGCGGGGCGGGTCGGCCCGTGGCGGGCTAATCATTTGGCGGGGCGGGGCGGGCCAACCCGCCAACTTGGTGGGTTAGGAAATTTCCAACCCAACCCATTCTAAGGCGGGTTGCGGGTTTGGCGGGCCAACCCGCGGGCCCATCAAAAATTAAAAAAAAATAAAAAATATTTCATATCTTCAACATTTTACTTTGAAAAAGTTTTCTACAATTAAATGTATACATAAACATGTATTTTATATATAAATGAACACAAACGAGTACTTATGTTGGATGAAAAATACTATTTTTATTTCAAAATTATAACAAAGAAAGATAATAAATTGGCCTAAAACTTACCTTACATGTGTTTTTCAACGCGCGGGCCAACCCAAGCCCGAGCGGGCCGACCCGCGCGGGTCGCAGGCCTAGGCGAGTCGGCCCACGGCGGACTTGGGTTGATAAAATTTCAACCCAACCCGCTTAAATTATTTGGCGGGACGGGCCAACCCGACGGGCCCAACCCAAATTGACGGCTCTAAACATAGGTGTTGGTCTTGGTAGACCAGCATCGCCGTGGTGTTGGTATTCCAAAACTAGCATCATAGTGTTGTGTTCTTCTCAGAAAGTCTGGTGCTAATTTTGAAAGATCAGCACTAAAGTGGTGCTGATTTTTAAGACCAACACCATAATGTTATGAAATTTTAAAATCGTTTTGAGCATTGTTGGGAAAGTCTAGAAATAGTAAAGGATGACACCTTTTGATTCTTGTACACTAGATAAATTCACTGGACTTAGAATGAGTCTGATCTGAGCTCTCTAGGCCTATAATAAATCTTGATTGAAATTCATTGTAGACCTAGGTGATTTGGATTTTTTAAAAGTTGACAAGTCATGGAAGAGAGTAGTGCAGTGAATATATTTATAGTGTCCATGCCTGATTCTGACATTCTTATAATAAGTTATGTGTATGTTTGTATCAATTGCTTGATTTCGGAGGTCATATCTTTTAATTTGGGTATCAGAACGAGATGTAATTTTTTTTTGAATCGAAGCACATTCATATATCTACATTTGTTACTGAGTGGCACTCATAATAGCTCAGTTGTGAGCCCAAAAAATATCATTTAAAGCTTTTTTAAAGGAATCAATGGATTTCAGTCAAAACCTATCGATGGACTTAAAGAGCTCTGATCAAACCCATTCTAAGTGCTACATGTTTCTGAAGTATCCCAAAGTTTATAAGTGTTCAAGGATATCAGTTTGAAGTCATTAATAGTAGTGATCAGAAGGTTTCAAAGCTTATGACTTTAAGACAATTAATACATACACATACATTATTATAGGGTTGTCAGAATCAAATGTGGATATCAGAAATACCTTTGCTGTGTAGGACCGTTGACACTTGAGGGGGCGGAGGTGAATCACATGTAGTTTAAAGATGTTTTATCTTTTTCGAAACTTAAAAGAAAATACATAGTAGAGTATAAGAAAGGAAAGCATAAGAAGAACAAAACACAAGAACTCAGTCGGTTACTTTGTTCGGAGCGTTCGACAACTCCTACTCAAAGACTCAGGTCCCTTAGACATATTGATGGACAATCACTATAAACTCGAAAATTACATAATTTTAAGTACAATATAGGTAAATAAAAATATACTGACAACAAAAAGGAGTAGAAGTTTGATCGTTGGTTGTCGGAAGCAGCCTTTCAGTGTCGTAGGAGTCTTCTTGGAGCAGCGAGCGAGTACGAAAGTTAGAGCGAATGTTGATCTGAAGCTTCTGATCGAAGTCCTTTTTATAGGCATTTTTCAAAAGTCCAGGCCACCCTCGAGTGCCTCCAACGAGGCCTATCCGATCCTGGGACTTCGCTGAATTATCCACGTTCGGGCGCCTGGACCACCTCGAGTGTCTGGAGTGCTGTTGTGGCTGCACCATCGTGAAACTCTATTTTTGAAAATATATCCATCTCCGAGCGCCCAGACTAGTCCGGGCACTTGGACCTTGATGTGTGCCTGCTTTATCAGACTTTGTCACCTCAACTGGTCGCCTGCTTGGTTCAGTCCCTTACCGGATGCCTGGACCAAGTCCGAGTGCCTGGACTGTGTTTAGGCACTTGGATCATGTTTAGGCGCCTGGACCCTTTTTTTTAGCTTTTTGATTTCTTACATCACAAGGTTAACACAAGTAATAATATCGAAAGAAGAGTAGTAATATATTTGATAGTTTTCGAACTATTTGGTTTTGACTTTTAGTTTCGCTGAAACCCTAGGTTGAATCGACACCTATTAGTCCCTCAACCGGGAACGTATTTTCACTGAATCTCTTCGTTACTTATCTTTACTTACCATTTGCAATCACTTGACTTGCCTCTTGATCCACCAGATTTTCTTGCCAGTTATCAGGTCCACAAACCCAACTGAACTTTAGTTAGCTGTCAGATTCCACTGACCCAACTGGACTCCATACCAGATATCAGGTCACACTTTGATATATCTAGATTTTGTACCAGTTATCAGGTCTTCATATCTAACTGGACTTCAGTCTGGTGTCAAGTCCTTTAGATCCATCAATTCCTACACGCTCGATAAAAGTATCAAATCATACAGAATCTAATTTTAACCATTTATTATTTATTAAAATCAAAGTTCAATGATTAATGCCAACTGCATTAATATGCTACACACTCTCTTTCATTACATGCCAATTTTTAAAAAAATTTAAATCCCCTACATCCATCGATGGGTGTCAGTCAAAACTCATTGATGGAGTTTGATAGTTCTGATTGGACTCATTCCAACTCTTATAGATTTCTGCAATACTCCAGAGTCCAAATATATCATTTTTTATTATTTTTAAAAAATTAATATCACAACTTAGCACACCAATAGAACACTGTGATGCTGATTTAAATATTAGTGGTGTTGGTTTTTAAATCCCAGTACTTTTGTGATGCTGGTGTAATTAAATTGTAATACTGATTTTTAAAAATTAATATCACAATAATTTTCCATGCATATAAAGGAGAGAAAATTTTAATTTAATTTAAAAGAAAGAGAAGAGATGAAAATTATTACATGCATAAGATTTGCATGGGGTAAAATGGGAAAAAGTGCATTTTGGGGGCATTCTCAGATCTCGGAGTATCTTTTGGTAATCTCAAACCTTAGATGCGTCTTTAAAAAATTATCAAAAATTAACTAACTTTAAAGGTAGGAACATCTTTCTGATTTCTATTTATCTATTATGGAGAAAAGAATGCTTAATTAGCTTAACAAATGACCTAATTAATCACCTTCTGCTTAATTAATCATTCTGATTAGCTCCTTGACACATTATTTTATTTCTCAGCTTAATCACTAACCTAATATCCTTTATAAGTTGATGTTAATAAATTCATTATTAATCAGTGTTCAGTGCAAACAATCTTGGCATGTGGCATACGATTCATCTACCTCTCTCAGTTCAAATAGTTTATAATTCTGCAAACTCTAACAAACAACTTGATTGTATTATTATACTTCATAAGAGTATAATACATTTCACATTATAAATTGTAGATCAATCTCCCCATGGAAAGCATGGAATACCCGTAATAATAAATCAGCTAATTAGAGTTGGTTCTACCTGATAGATTAAGTGATGTCATTTTGTTGTTCACTTGATCTGTAATCATTCGAGGAACTAAAGTGATAAAATTTTGGCGTTTATAAGGTAATAAACATCTTGATACATCATTAAAGCCTGCAAAACGTGATATGTAATTTATTGAAAGAATTGTTAAAGCAGAAAAAAGTTTGCTGATAAAGGTTTTATTAAAAGCAGTAATAAAATGATAATTTCAGAATAAAAAAGGAGGCCATTGACTGCTTTAAATTTTGTAGATGCTAAAAGTTGGGAGACCTGGCACATCAACCCGCATGGTTACCCTCGTTGGTCAGAAACGTCCAGTACTAGCGATTGTGTTTCGAGCCATCGGCCACAGGCTCTGGTGGGTTTCAAAATTGAGACGTGCAATACGGAAATTATTTGTTTTTTTCCCCTGGGGCACGCTGTCATTACGTACGTGGATGCCAACAGGTCAATGAGGGAGCGCCACGTTTCGCCACGGGATTGCATTCTTTCAGTTTCAGAGAACAAGAGTCTGACCGTTGGATCATCCTGCCAATGCATCTTATCCGTCCACAGCCAACAAATTATTTTTTATATTTTTCGAAATTTACTCATGCACCATTTTGTAATTTTAAAATTTATATGTAAGTATCTAAATTTAAGAGTTACTTTTTTTTATTAAAATTAAATATCACACGGGGGAAGGGTTAATTATCCATTAAAATGAGATATAAATTTCCATTTAAAATGGTAATATATTTTAGATATATTTTTAATATCTTTGAGTGGATGAGGAAAATATGTGGGAAGGGTGCAACTTAGTGATTCTAATCTTGTGGCAGTTGGAAACTTCAAGCAATGAAATTGGAGATTGTAGATTTTAATTTTTTTTTTTATTATTTCAAGCAGTGAAATTTAAATGGGAGATTGTAGATTTTAATTTTTGAACATTAATAATATTGCTATCGGTTGATAATAAATTTATTCAAGTCTTTAATCATTGTCTTTGCATGCTCTCTAGTTATAAATCATGGGATTTTACTACGTAAGATCATTTCAATGTTCTTGATAGCATTTGGAATGCGGGAAGTACACATCGTGGAGAAATCATTCAACAATCAAGGGACCTAGTTTGGTTGGTTATAAACATTTTTTCTCATGTTGCATGATATTTTTGGCTCCTCTTGTTTACACTCCACTTGCATAATTTAACACAATCCATGTAATTGAGTTAGTGGAGGATTAGGAAGGTTGATTAATTTAATTAGAATAGACATCTATCTTATTCTTGTATTGGAATATTAAACTAGGTAATATCGAATCTGAGATAATTGGGTTGGTCTTATGGAAGTTTTCTATCGATCGTCAGAGTAAATCAGGAAGTGTTTTCGGCGAGTGGTCTAGAAGCCTAGCACTCGTGAGTGCGACCCCCATTTGGAAAAAAAATCTCTTCAAATACATCGTAACTGGAGCTCGAACTATAGATGTCTTGGTGATAACTTGGCACATTTCCGCTACACCATAGTCCCGGGGGCAAGTGACACATCTACAAAAAAAAAAAAAAAAAAGAGGCCCAGGATCTACGGTACAGCGGAAGGATGCTAAGTTGTCACTTAGGCACACATGGTTGACGTATTTACAGTTGTTTTTCCTCCAAATGGAGTGCGCAATCATATGACAAGGAGCTTCTAGGCCGCTTGTCATGAGCGCTTCTCGATTTACCCTAGCGGGTGGTAGGAAACTTATATAGGGTTGGGTTGGTCGCCCCAGATTCAGTGTTACCTGATTTAACATTTTATCCCCATGGGGGTATAAGTATCTTGGATTGGTTTTTGATGTTATCAAGCAGGTGAAGTTAGACTCTGCGTTATTTGATGCATTGTGTCTAAGTATGTAGGGACTTAGGAACACAAGAAGTCAAGCAAAAGACGCAGCGAGCGAGAAAGATGGCACGGGAAGCAAATTGACAAGCTCAGTACATCCGAGAGATTAGGAGCTGCGAAAGAGTACATCAGTGGACGAGAATGACGTGTATGACGCTTCCGAAGGACGAGAAGCTGGAGGGGAAGATTGCTCGAGGAGAAGGTCGGAGTTAGGTTCAAGTGAGCTCAATTTTGGATGGCCGGAGAATCACCCAAGCGACTGGAACAACCGGACAAATCAACACAAAGTTGACTTGTTCAGGTGGTTGGACCTTGTGTAGGCGCCCAGACCTTGTCCAGGCGCTCGGACTAGTAGGGGAGCCCAAACCACCTTGGGCCAGAACAGCGCACCATCAATACATTGCTATGAGGATGACATTCAAAGTCCACGTCAGCACTAATCTAGGTACTCAGATTGGTCCAGGCGCTCGGGCAAGGATAAAATTTTATCATCAAGTCGTTGAATAACTATTGTGAAGTAGATAAGGTGCATCGCTAGGGCGCTCAGACCGTCTCCAGGTGCCCGAAGATTCCATGTCAACCAACGAGCATATTCGACCAGTAGGCTATAAATAAAGCTATGGTCCTAGGAGTTTATTACAACACTTGTTTATGAACACTATACTTTCATTTCCAAATTCATTCTTTGTTTCTATTCGAGTGTTAAACGTCTATAAGATGCTACTCCGTCTTCATCGAATGAGATCTTCTAGTTGAGCTTCCACTATCTTAGATTTGCAACCTCTCTAGTTGCAAACCAAGTAAATTCTTTTGTCTCTTACTTTGTTTGTATGTTTTTAATTTTTATTAAACTAATGTGTGTTCCTTGCTAAGTTCCAAAAGCGAGAGAAGTGCTAACCTTATTTCAGAGCAATTCACCCCCTCTCACTGGCCTACTCGGGACCTTCAATTAGTATCAAAGCCAGATCACTCTAGAAGGATTAACCGCCTGCTAAAACAAGAAGATGATGGCCAAACTAAGCATCTATCTGTCAAAGTTCGAGGGAGAGTTTGCACTCTAGAAACGTTGAATGGAGGTATTTTTCAAAACTAATTTTGAAATTATTTTAATAATTAAATATGATTTTTTTAGTACCAAAATATCAATAAGGAGAAGAAAAAGAAGAATATCTTTGAATCAAGAATGAGAAAAATGACTTCATAGCTAACGATAGAGCGGAATTCCACCTACTAAGTGTGCCACCGCCTTAAGAAGTCAACAAAATATGCGCTTACGGATCAACCAAAGAACTCTAGGAGAAGTTCTTAGAATTGCACAAAGGGACCTCAGAGGCCAAACTTGCAAGACGCAACCTGCTTCGCAACCAACTCAGCAACCACCGAATGGAAAAGAAAGAATCGGTAGCTCATCTACACGCAACAATCAAGGAGCTGATCACCAGACTCACGGATCTCCCAGAAATGATAACAAACCGAGACTCACTAAGATATGCGTTGAATTCTTTCCCAAAAACACTCGAGTGAACATCCATAGTAGACATTTTCTACATCTCCAAGGACTTTGAGGTAAGTACTTTAGAGAATCTATTTTCAACTTTTGAACTTCACAAGTCGAGATGTGCAGATTTAAAAAATAAGGAAGAAAAGTCAACTCAAAATCTAGTACTGAAAACTAACCAGAATCAGATGCATCACTCGACGAAGACGAAGCAGCTTTTATGCGAAGGAAATTTTCAAAAAAAAATTAAGTCTAATAACTTTGGTAAGAAATAGGCAATGAAGCTAATCCAAAGTAAAAGAAAGGTTCGGTGCTATAATTATCAAGAAAAATGACACATAAAGGACGATTACCCTAAGCTGGAGAAAAGGGAGAAAAAAAAAGGGCCAAGATGAACGAAGCACAAAAATTTAAAAGCTATGTGGGATGAGTCTTCGTCAGAGTTCAAGATTGAGGCCTATGTCAGACTTGCACTTATAGTAAATCATCAAGAAGTCGAAGACGAAACCAACTTATTCGAAATGAGCATCGAGAGCATCGATAAAGGAGGATCTTTGAATTACAAGTCTAACATGATAAGTGAGGTACAATTCTGATCTCCTGATAAGTTGTATGAAGGTATAAAAATGCTATCTAGATCATTATGCAAACAACATAATAAATGCATGAATTAAAAAAAAACAATGAGTTAAAAATAAACTTAGTAAAAACATGTCCATTAGAACTTTTTGATATAATTCAAATAGAAAACTCAAACTTAAAAGAGCAAATAGGAATATTGAAAAAGAATTATGCATGTTAAAATGTTTAGAATTCTAGAAATTTTTAAGGGTTAAATTGGTATTTTAGATTTTATAAGGGTCAAATTAAAAAAATTTCTAGAAATTATATAGGGCTAAATTGATATTTTAGATTTCATAAGGGTCAAATTAGAAATTTTTTTAGAAATTATATACTATGAAAATTTCTAATAAATTCAGTAGATATGAACTTATTTTGGGTTTCTAAATCATGTTTAACTTAATTAAAATTAATTTTTACACATGCTTTAATTTTATTTTAGTTTTAAATATTGTTTACAAAATCAATTAGTTTGTATACTTGCTGTTTATATTTTCTATTGAAATATTTTTTTGTGATTTAGAAATGAATTAACAATTAGAATAACAATTTTTGGAATTTTACAAAATTATATAATTTTTTATAAATTTTTGATCGAGAAATATAATTTAAAGTTTAAATTTTTTTAGAGATGAATTTTGAAAAATCTTATTTTTTTTGACTAATTATCGTTGTATTTTTAATGTTTAGAAAAATCAGTCAGATTTTTAAGATTCAAAAATTATTTTTAAATATTTATTTTTGAAAATAACTTTATATGTTTAAAATATTTTCTACAGTTAAAACAAAAAAATGTTCTACACTTAATTTTTTTATCATGATTTTAAATGATTACTATATAAAAAATTTCAAGATATTTGGCACATTAAAATAATTTTTAAATTATTTTTATAAAAACTTTTGATTAATTGATTAAAAATTATTTATTTTTAACTTAATTTTGGTAAAAAGGTATATAACTGATAATTCTATCTTACAACTTTAGAAAAAGTTTTACCATTTTTCTATATTTTTTCTTCATATTTTCCCTAATTTTTTGATATGATGTGGAGAAGATTAGAGATTAAATTTAGGGGTATAGATGTTAGGATTTTATTGTAATTTTCTTTACATGTTATAATTGTCAATTTATTTACACGCAATAATTTTTTTTATTATTTGTTTTACCTTAACTTAACTTGGGGTGATGCACATCAAAAGGGGAAGATTGTAAGCACCCCAAGTTGATTTTTGATGTGATCAACCAGGTTAAGTTAGACTCGACATTATTTGATGCCTTGTGTCTAGGTGTGCAGGGACTTAGGAACACAGAAAGTTTAGCGGAAGATACAACGAGCGATAAGAATGACACGGGAAACGAGTCAACGGGCTTGGTACATCCGAAGGATGAGGAACTGTCGAAGAATACACTGGCAGACGAGAAGGATGCGCACGACGCTTCCGAGGGACAAAAAGCTCGAACGGAAGATTGCTCGAAGAGAAGACAAGAGTTAGGTTTGGGTGAGCTTAACTCTGGATGGTTGGAGAATCACCCAAGTGGCTAGAACAACTGAACAAGTCAATACGGAGTTGACTTGTTCAGGTGCTCGGACTTGAGGCTCCTAGATTAATCCAGTAGCTTGGATCACCTTGGGCCAGAACAGGCGCCCCGTTGGGATGTTGTTGAGAGGATGACATTCAGAGTCCATGACAACACCAATCCAGGCACCCCGGACCGGTTCAGGCGCTCAGACGAGGATAAAGGATTATCATCAAACCGTTAAAGAGCCGTTGCGAAGCAGATAAGGTGCATTGCTAGGGCACCCGAACCTTCTCCAGGCGTCCGGAGCTGCCATCAACCAACAGATATATTTGACCAGTAGACTATAAATAGAATCTTGGTCTTAGGAGTCTAATACAATATTTGTTTACGAACACTGTACTTTCATTTTCGAATTCATTCTTTGTTTTTGTTCGAGTATTAAACGTCTGTAAGAGACTACTCTGTCTTCATTGAAAGGAAGATGACATGATTTTATATAAGATGTCATTTACTATATTTATGTTTTATTTTTTTTCTGTTGCAAGGAAGATTATTTATGAATTTTGAATTGCAAAATGAATGTTTTCGGAAGTACGAGGAAAAAAATATAACATGAAATAATTTTTTTTGGTAAGATGAAACTTGCAATGATCGTTTAACAAGGCACGGTGTGCAATCCTACCAGAATGAGATGAGAGAGAGATGAATAGGAAGGTGTTAAAATTGAGGTGACGTTGATTTAAGGGTTTGAGAATGAAGGAATGAATTTATTCTTGATGTTAAACTTTATGTTTGGTTAATAGAAATGGAATTAAGATTTTGGAATGAAATCTAAAAATTTAGGTATGGATGAAACCTATCTCTTCCCTTGAGTTTTAATGGAATAGGAATGTGAATTAAGTTTTGGACAAAAATACCCTTAGTATATTTGTTCAATTTGTCTTTCATTTCACACTCTCTCTCCTTATTCTCTCTTATCATATTTTCTCTCTCCTTATTTTATCATCACACTTTCTTTCTCAACATACTTTTCTTTCTCCTCATTCTCTTTCATTACACATTCTCTACCATTTTCTCTTTATATTCTCTCTCATCACACCCTCTCTCTCCTCATTTTCTCGCTCTTCATTCTCTTCCATCATAATTTCTCTCCCATTACACACTCTCTCCTCATTTTTTTCATCATACTTTCTCTCTTCTCAATCTCTATTATCATTCTCTCTTCATTTTCTCTCATCACACTTTCTCTCTCTTCATTCTCCCATCACACTCTTTCTTCTCATTTTCTCTCAATACACTTTCTCTCTCCTCAATCTCTCATTTTCTATCATCATACTTTCTCTCTCTTCATTTTCCCATCACTCTCTCTCTTAAACTATTTTCTCTCTCATCATATTTTCTCTCTCCTCAATCTTTCATTTTCTATCATCATATTTTTTTCTTTCTTCATTTTTTCCTATCACTCTCTCTCTCAGCACACTTTCTCTCTCATAATAGTTTTTTCTCTTCTCAATCTCTCCTATTATATACTCTCTCCTCATCTTTTCTCATAATACTTTCTCTCTCTTCATTTTTTCTCACACTTTCTCTCTCATCATATGTTTCTCTCACATTCAATCTTTCCTCCATCTAATTTTTTCTCTTTTTTTCCTTTAAGAATAAAAAAAAAAATTTAAGTTCATTCCGATTAAAAATATTTAACTAACTAAATATTATTTTTAAAAATGATATCAAACTTATATATACTTTTATTTCATAATATTATGATACTTATTTTCATTCTTATTTCTAAAAAAAATCAAACACCACATGAGATGAGGACAAAAATTAAACTTTATGTTTGGTTAATAGAAATGGAATTAAGATTTTGGAATGAAATCTAAAAATTTAGGTATGGATGAAACCTATCTCTTCCCTTGAGTTTTAATGGAATAGGAATGTGAATTAAGTTTTGGACAAAAATACCCTTAGTATATTTGTTCAATTTGTCTTTCATTTCACACTCTCTCTCCTTATTCTCTCTTATCATATTTTCTCTCTCCTTATTTTATCATCACACTTTCTTTCTCAATATACTTTTCTCTCTTCTAATTCTCTTTCATTACACATTCTCTACCATTTTCTCTTTATATTCTCTCTCATCACACACTCTCTCTCCTCATTTTCTCTCTCTTCATTCTCTTCCATCACAATTTCTCTCCCATTACACATTCTCTTCTCAATCTCTATTATCATTCTCTCCTCATTTTCTCTCATCACACTTTCTCTCTCTTCATTCTCCCATCACACTCTTTATTCTCATTTTCTCTCAATACACTTTCTCTCTCCTCAATCTCTCATTTTCTATCATCATACTTTCTCTCTCTTCATTTTCCCATCACTCTCTCTCTTAAACTATTTTCTCTCTCATCATATTTTCTCTCTCCTCAATCTTTCATTTTCTATCATCATATTTTTTTTTTCTTCATTTTTTCCTATCACTCTCTCTCTCAGCACACTTTCTCTCTCATAATAGTTTTTTCTCTTCTCAATCTCTCCTATTATATACTCTCTCCTCATCTCTTCTCATAATACTTTCTCTCTCTTCATTTTTTCTCACACTTTCTCTCTCATCATATGTTTCTCTCACATTCAATCTTTCCTTCATCTAATTTTTTCCTTTAAGAATAAAAAAAAAAATTTAAGTTCATTCCGATTAAAAATATTTAACTAACTAAATATAATTTTTAAAAATGATATCAAACTTATATCTACTTTTATTTCATAATATTATGATACTTATTTTCATTCTTATTTTTTAAAAAAATCAAACACCACATGAGATGAGGACAAAGATAAAGCTTTTCTTTTTCTCGCTCCCACAGTTCCCTAGATTCCAACTCCAAATTGTCACCAATGGCGATTTTATTGCTTGTGTTGCGATTATTGATGATGGCAAAGTGGAAATGTGACCAAAAAGAGTCTCAAAAGAAGGAAGTGAGCAAAGTGTCCATATAATTGATGGTGTACGGATCAAGAACCTCATCCTTACCCTCCATTCCTCCTCATCCTCGCCCTCAAATTCCTTCTCTCCTTCACCCAGTGCCTCTCTCTCTCTTTCTTCTCTCTCATTCTTCTTTCCCTATTTGACTTCTGCTGCTTTCTTCTTCTCCTCCGCCCTTTCCTTCCTCTTTTCGCTAATACCTGTTCCATCTAATCTAAAGTTTGCATCTTCCGCTCAAAGGTTGCATCTTTCGCTCTCCGCACCACCAAAGTTTGCATCTCTATGTAAAAGTTTGCAACTTTGTATCTCCCTGGCGCGTACTCCCTGTGCTGGGGACGGACTCAAGCTATCTCCTGCTTCGACTGTTGCGCGAGCTTTTTATCCAACAGCGAAATCGATTATTTGGCTTTCTTGCGCTTGAAGGTCGAATCTTGGAGGTTGGGCGAGGGTTTGAGTTCTCTCCGGTTGTTTTGCATCTGTGGGAGATTGCTTTGGAACCATGATTGCGGAGGAGACGAAGGGGATCAGGGATCAGTTTCCTGTGGGCATGCGCGTCCTTGCAGTAGATGACGACCCCATCTGCCTCAAGTTGTTGGAGGTCCTGCTAGTCCGCTGCCAGTATAAGGGTTTGTCCCCAGATTTGCTTATGTTTTCTTATCGTTCGTTTGTACTTTTCTTCTTCATCTTAGAACGTTGAGTTTTGTTCATCTTTCTACATCTGTTGAAGCAAAATACTGCTGTAGAATGATTTTTTTCTCCTTTTTTTCCCCGTATGGTTAAAAGAATGCTTGTTTCTTTGTGGTTTAAGCCACTGCTCTCTTATTTCTGTCATTCGACTGCATTAATGCTTACTTGTTGGACCTTTTATACTTCTCTTTATTGTGTTGAGTATTGTTTTACTTGGAAGAAAGATTGAATGATTCCCTTTTGTATAGTTTTCATCCCAAAGCAAGATTTGAACTTATGGTCGTTTGAATTGGCTCTCTAGTTACGACGACTGATAAAGCAATTATGGCACTGAACATGCTGAGAGAGAACAGAAACACATTTGATCTGGTTATCAGTGACGTGCATATGCCGGATATGGATGGATTCAAGCTATTAGAGCATGTGGGCCTCGAGATGGACTTGCCAGTTATCAGTAAGTCCCAACAACTTCTTCAAATACTAATGGTTTTTGTCATGACTATTAAATAATAGTGGTTATTGTCATGATTATCCTCGCTTGCCATGAACTTACAATTTTGTAATTGGAGTTCCCAGCAGAAATGGAATCCACTCTTTTAGTTTATGTTTTTTGTTACAGGTACCATTTGGTTTCTAAGAGAGAAATTTGTTTTTTTTTCCAATTAAAATGAGATTAATATGCTATGATGCAGTGTTATCTGCAAATGGTGAAACCCAAACTGTCATGAAAGGAATCAGTCATGGCGCCTGTGACTATCTGCTAAAGCCGGTGCGGATTGAGGAGCTGAGGAACATATGGCAACATGTCATCAGGAGAAGGAAGTTTGAAAAAAGATACAGTAATGATCCTGAGAATGGGGATGATGACTTGAGGACTCTTGGAAACTCAGAAGATGGTCATGGGGCAGATGATCTCAATGGAAAAATCACCAAGAAGCGGAAGGATCAGAGCGAAACAGATGAAAATGATAGTGAAGACAACACAGAGAATGACGATCCATCTAACCAGAAAAAGCCTAGAGTTGTCTGGACGATTGAGTTGCACAGGAAATTCGTTGCTGCTGTTAATCAACTGGGTATTGACAGTAAGTATCTTCATTTTTTTTTGCTTTCCTTTATAGAACAGCGAAAAAAAGGGATTAGATGTACTGCAGGTCCATTACTGATGTTAAACTTTTCGCTTTTTGTTCTTTCTTATGCAGAGGCTGTTCCAAAGAAAATACTTGACCTTATGAATGTTGAGAAGTTAACAAGGGAGAATGTTGCAAGCCACCTACAGGCATGTTTCTCAACTTTGCATATTATGGTGAAATTTATTTCGCTCCAGTATATTTTCCATCATGAGCTTGCACCAACATCTCTGGCACTTGGCCATGGACAATGCTTTGAACAAGTTAATTTTCTTAATTGGCAGAATGTCCTCTTGGAGTTCTATAGTTAACGCGGTGATGAAAAGCATTTGAACTAGTTGCTTTCTTGTTTGTTTCTTATTGAGGGTAGCAATTACATTTGCATTTCTTTTGATTGCAGAAGTATAGGTTATATTTGAAGAGGCTTAGTGCAGTGGCTGGCCAACAAGCTTGCATGGTTGCAGCTGTAGGAAGTAGAAGCTCATCATACCTAAATATGGCTTCTCTGAATGGTTTCAGAAATTACTATGCAATTGGGGGATCAAGCCAACTGCCGACCATAGGATCTCTTCAACCGACCGGAGTTCTTGGTAGAATGAACAGTTCATCAACTCTAGGAATGCAGGGGCTGTTGCCTTCCCGCACAGTTCAGCTTGGTGGAATGCACAAAAGCACAAACAATTCTTGTAGTACTGAATTAGGAAATATTCAAGGGATCACATCACCAGGCAACCATCAATTGAGTTTGCTCCATGGGGTGCCTATGAGTTTGGAGGTTGAACAATTTCCGCAACTTAAATTGGAGCAAGAACGGAGAAACCAATTGCCCGCTGGCTTTTCTGGTGTTGGACTTTTGGTTGGTCCTAAAAGCAATTCTTTTCCTAGTAGCACTTCGAATTCTCTTTTAGTTCAGGCGAATAAGCAGCACAATCAATCAGGAGGAATACACAATTATCCATTGGCCAGAATGCCTTCCTCAAGTTCAGAGATTTTTGATTTTGACCTTCAAGATGTTTCTCTGTTTACTTCTAATAGTAGATCTCGTGATGGCTCATGGCAGGGTGCTGCTGCATCAATTGATCAGCCTATTAATGCATTGCCAATACTTGCCCCTTTCAGGAATAATGTCTTCTCTTCTGGGAGCATTGGAGCAAATGTTTCTTCGATAGCATCTCATCCAGTGACCAAAACTTTTGATGAATGTTCAAACACAATGGCTGCTCCTCTGCATAATGCGATCACAAACAATAATATCAACAACCATGTTCCATCGCTCAACGAGAGCACAATTGCTATGCCTCCAGTGCACAATGATTCCAGATTGTCCAATTTTAGCTTGGACAACTCTACACCAAGATGGGATTATTGTTTTAATCCTAATGCAATCTCAAGTACTTACTCAAGTTCTTTGTATCCCAAACATCAGAACAACAATGAAACTGCTCAGTTTCACACATCGGACATTGCAATTGATGATAAAAAGTTGGCTGTCAATGCAGAAGACCAAGTGAACTTTGGGGCATCACTCATCAGACAAGATTGCATGATCGACAGGTCAACTGTTAATAGTCAGCTTAATTTCAAACGTGAACATGAATTGGAGACCTCAAGTTTGCATGGTGGCCTAAACTCAAACGGTTCCTGTCTGGCTGATGTTGTGAATTCCATGATCAAATCAGTAAGTATCTTTTCATGTATACTAGTCGATTGTTCAATAACTGCATGCACAGGGTGTGACCTTTTCCATGTTTGCAGGATGATGATACGTTTGGGGATATCGACATGGGATGCGATCTCTACATAATCGGTGCTTGCATGTGATCTCATTGGATTTGAGCAATTATGGGTTGATGAGATGGTTTATGTTGGTTGTAGTTTGTCTTTGGTTTCTTAAAGAATCTAATATTATGAATGAGAATGTAGCTGAATTATTGCTTTTATGGAAGGGTCCTGGAAACATCTAGCTGAGATCACTGCTTGCTGCCTATCGAATGCAGAGTCATTGTTTGTTTTCTGATATCCCATTCTTTGATCAATTTTTTGCTGTTTAGTAGCTTAGGGGTCGAGGTTACATTAATGTCTGTAGATTGAAATCAAGTCATTTGGGATGCAGAAGCAACTACATGACAGTTATACGATGCCTGTGTCTGTAGGTTAAAATCAAACTCCATGACAGTTATGCGACGAAAGTCTTAATCTTTTTCTTTTGCTGGACATGATGTACCATTCTCAAATCTCCCTATATTCATCTATAAACATTCAATTGGAATGGAAAATGGAGAACTCCATAAAAAAAGGGGGTTTTTTTTTTTTTTGGACAACAGACGTCTATAAACACCACACTTAAAAAGTGTTAAATGACTTTGAACCTTTCAAATTGGACATCTGAGATCATCTTTGGATTATAGAGTGTTCTAGACTCACTGGTGGCCTCGGGAGCCCAGTTTAAAATGTTTAGGGCCTTAAAATACTTCTAGAAAATTCTGAGTTGGACATCAAAGGCCACCAATGAATTTAAAATGTTGTCAATACTTTTTGGACAAAGTATTTAATGACCCTAAACATCCGAAATTGGACATCCGAGATCATTTATGGATCGTAAACAACATTCTAAACTTACAATGATCTTGAGTGCCCAATTTGGAATTTTCAAAGCCACTAAACACTTTCAGTTAAAACTACCATAGATGATCTCAAAGATTCTAATATGGTGTGTTTTGCCAATCAAGGACTTTTTGAAAGTGTTTAATGTTCCTAAACACTCAACACTTAAGACCACCAGTGAGTCTAGGTTGTTGTCTATAATCTATAAATGGTCTCAAATATCCAATTTGAGAAGTTTAAGATCATCAAATATTTTTGTTCAAGAATTCTTGATGGCCTTAAATACTCCAAATTAGAGACTTTGGGATACTGGTTGCTAAAATGTTGCTTGCAAAAATTCATGAAGTACTTTTAGCAAAAATTATTTAACAACTCTAAATACTCTAAGTTATACATGTTAGACCATACATGAATTGTAGGCATCATTCTAGATTCATTAGTGGTCTTAGGGACAAAAGTTCTTATAGACCTAAACATTTTAAAACCCTTCAAAAATTTAGAGATGGAGTAGAAAATAAAAACAAGACTTGGGTAATTACTTGGTTCACAGTCCAACAACCGTTACTCCAAGGTCTATAATCCTATGGATCATTTTAGATAAGCAATTCATTAAAATCCTCTTTCTGAAAACTTTTGGTAAAGAGAGAAATCGTTGTAAAACTTAGGAGATAATACCAACTTTATTAATTTCCTAATAAAATACAATAGTAAATTTATCAACAACAAGAGAGTAAATTTCGGAGTAGGTTGTCAGAGATCGTTTCGACAAAGTAGATGTGCAGATCTTGCTCGAACGACAAAATGGAAGCAGGAGTTGTGTACGAGGAATTGAGAATTGATGTGTCGAGTCTTGGATCCCGAGGATTCTTTTATAGATTTTATCTGGTCGATTGAACACTTATTTAGTTGATTGAACCCAATCAGATCTTGCTATCTTTGCACTTGATTTCAGGATTTTCTGATAGATTGAATGTCCTATCAATCGACTGAACTTTTAATATTTCCTTGCTTGCTCCAATCCAATCAGATCAATCCAACATAATCCGCTTATTCGATAAAGTGATCTTCTTGATCAATCGACTGAACTTTAGAACTTTGTTTACTGTTTGATTCAATTGCATTCAATCTGTTCTTTCCATATGTGTTCGATCGACTAATCCTCCTGATCAGTCAATTGAGCACTTATTCCCTTCATGGCTCAGATGGGTCTGATTTGTGCTTATCTGCTAGGATCGGTTGACCAAACCCTTCCATCAACTGAAAACTTTATTTTTCTGCAAAATAAAATTAGCATAATAACAAAAATAATAATAATGTAAAATAGATTTAGAAATAGATAAAATATGCATGAATTATTTTAATGGTTAAGACTATCATATCTCAATTTAGAAACCTCAGTTGGTTCCTTTAGTCGGATTGGCATTTAAGGTTTATCTCAACTGGGATGTCTTCACTGCCTTCCTGAATCGAAAGGCCTTTCCATGACTTACCTTACTTACCCACTAAACATCCAGTCTAGTTGACTTGCTTGAACTTCTTCTTCTTAGTGTCCGATCGACTCACTATGACTTTCCTTACTTGATGTCCGATCCATCTGACCCATCAAGTGTTCTGCTAGATCAACCCATCTGGTCTTCTGCTTAGTGTTTGGTCTTTCTGATCCACTAAGACTCTCTTGTCTAGTGTCCGATCCTCTTGACCTACTAGGACTTCCGATGCCTAATGTTCATTCTTTCTGATCTATTAGGACTTTCCATGTTAAATGACCTGCATGTACGCTTAAGTCACATATTAAATTCATAATGTCTAACTTTAAACCCTTTTCAAGATATTAAAATACAAGTTTGATTAATAATGGAGTTTGGTTTTGTAGCACCTGACGGTAAAGATAAATACCACTGGATCAAAAAGGAGTAAGCTTTTCGTGACAAATGGAAAAGCAGTGTTCCATCTGCTAAGCGTTCTACCGCCATAAGAAGTCAATCGAATCAGAGTCTACGAGTCTGCGAAGGAGCTCTGGGAGAAGTTCCTAGAACTACACGAAGGAACCTCGGAGGCAAAACTTGCAAGACTGGATTTATTCAGAAACCATATCAACAACATCAAACTAGAACAAGGCGAAACAGTTGCACACCTTCATTCAAGGATCAAGGAGCTCATCACTGGACTCACGAATCTTGGAGAAAAGGTAAGTAACAGAGATTCACTAAGGTATGCGCTTAACGCATTCCCTAGAAGTATTGAATGAGCATCATTAGTAGATGCCTATTACATATCTAAGGATTTAGATTCAACTACGTTAGAAGAATTATTTTCTACCTTTGAAGTCTACAAAACAAGATGTGCAGATCCAAGGAGCCGAAGCACTACATTTCCCTTAAGGCAAAGATGGACGAACAAGATTCAAAGTCCTCTCTCAATGATGATGAAACAGTAATGATGGTAAGATATTTTAAAAAGTTACTTAAATCTAAAAAATCTAACCATCCGTAGGGTAGAAAAAGAAGAACAATCAGATGCTACCACTGCAATGAAGAAGGGCACGTTAAAGACAACTACCCTAAGTTAAAGATCAACGAGAAGGACAAAGGCAAGAACAAGAAGCCCGTTCAAAAGAACAAATACAAGACCCTGAAGGCGACGTGGGATGAAACATCGTCCGAATCGGAGGTTGAAGCCTTTTCCGGGCTTCCGTTGATGGCAAGTCATCAAGAGGATGAACTGTTGGGTTTTTCGGGCCGCGAAAACTGCTTTTTCGCATCGCGAAAACCCTGAAACCCCCTAGCTATTGGATCCGTGCGAAGAAAACTTTTGAAAATACGAGTACGAGTTTCAAACTATGATCTATAGTAGATCTACAAAGGAAAAACATTTTATACCTTTGAAGCGTGCCCTCGCAAATCCCGCTCGTTCAATGGTACGCCGGATCTCGAAGTTGTCAACGTAGACAACTCTCTAGTGATATCCACACGAACAAGAAGTGTTCTCTAACACTCAAAGATGGAGAAGAAGAGCACCACAAGTGTGCTAGCACTTTCTAGGGCTCTCGAGTAGGATTTAAAAGGGGAGAAAGGAGATAAAGGAAAAAGGAATCTCACATACTCCTCTAGGTACCCTCCTTTGTGACCTTCACTTCACCCTTTCTCTTGAAACTCAACACATTCCTCTTCACCTTGCTTGAAACTCTCGGCCAAGAAGAGGAGAAGGAGGAGGAAGAGAGCTAAGGAAGAAGATGCATTCAACACCACTTGAATTTCACAAAATGAAAACCTCCTCCACATTAGTGTGGCCGGCCACACACATGTAACTCCCCTCATTAATGTGGCCGGCCACATTAAATGGAATGGTGTGTAACCTCCATGAGGTGGCACACCATAATGAGGTGGAGATGATGTGGCAAGGTTAGTCATGCCATGTAGGATGAGTCAACCTTCATGATGTGGCAATACATCAAGTCAAACTTGATGTTTTAACTTCCATTTGGTCGAGTCAAAATTGACCAATTCTCTTCCTTTGTTGAGTTAAAACCAACATTTGGTTCAAGTCAATTTTAATTGAATGAATCTCAATTCATTAATATAAATTGACTCAATGAATCAAATTTAAATTAGACTCATTAAACAATTGAATCTAATTGAGTCTAACTCAATAAGTCTAATTTGAATTAATCCGAATCCAATCTTTGGTGCATCATATGAACCTAATCCAATTGGTTCATCATATGAACCTAATCTCCATCCACTTGTTCTTTGTGTGTGACCCAATAGGTTCTTGTAACGTTGGCTGTCACGCCCCGGAGGAGTCCATGTCCGAAGAAATTTCGACAGTATCTCCCCTGTACGGCGGACAATCTGAAGCATTACTACATCACCATATACCTCAGCCACATGCGGCTGGAATAGATAACAATATAGAAATAACACAAACACACAATTAATATACACAGCCTACCTGGCTGGACATAAATGAATAAAAACAACCACACAGTTAACAACAACCCACACGACTGGAAACATGCACAGCGGAAGACACAAAATAATACGAACGTAAAACTAACAATGGCACTAACAAAAATACCTACAACCACCAGACTAGACTCCAAAATCCATATCGAAGCATACAATAAATACTAAGTTCACAAAACCAAAACATAAATTTCGTTAGCAACCAAAACCAGAAAAAAAAAAACTATCCTCGAGTGTGTCGTGGGACTGGCAGCTGGGACTCTCCAAGTATCCATGAATCATCTACTGCTACCTGACGAAAGAAAAATCATTTTTACGGGGTGGTGAGTATTGGAACTCAGCGGGTAAGGAAAGAGATAGTGCATGAACATAACATATAACTAGAAAGTGAGCCAAGAGTATACAGTCTCAGACAGAAATAGCAGATACTACAATAGAACCAAAATAAACACTCATACCTGAAACCATATCCTAGGCTAGGTATAGTAGGACAGAACTGGTACTAATCTGCTACAGTACTACTCATAACTACAGAGGTACTAAGCAAGGTATATAAGAATTTCCAATGACTAAACCTCAGCAACGAGAATATATCTCAACACAAGCACATCAGCATATGCGAACAACAGCAGTAAATAGCAATAACAGCATATATAAACAACAGTAGCCAAAACAAATATAATAACAACAGCGTATGCACGGATGGTCACTCCCGCCCACCTCTCTGCACCATGACCCCTGTATGGTCGAGAGGCCGGGTCAGTGACAGACTATACACCACTCCAGCTACCACTCACACAAATGGCCGAGGGGACAGTTGCATAGTAGCTAACTAGCTACATCTGCGACGGGGTCCCTGCTGCTCGTACTCCAGCTACCACTCACACGAATGGCCGAGTGCGGCAGGACAGGACAAGCGACATCAACTCCAGCTACCACTCTCTCGAGTGGCCGAGGATGCGGCATGCATGTAATGACATGATGCGAACAATGCAACCGTCATCATATATATATATATATAAGCAGAAACAGGTATGCTACATGAAGCCAGCATGCTCAACATAATATATAAATAAATAACAGCCAAAGCATACAAACATGGTATCTAGTATCTGCTACTGATCATGGACAACAACAAGAGACTGTATAGATATGGAACGAATTTCTCAAAGATTTCGTGGAAGTATCAAGCGCAGGAAAGTAAGAGTGGAGTCAAGGTAAAAACAATCCTTATCCAAAATAATTCATGCACTAAGGTCAAAGTACTAAAAGAAAACAAAGCAAGAAGTACCCGCCTTAACTGTAGACTGAGCTAACCAATCTCCACGTCGAAGTACTCGTCTCGAATTACAGTCCTGTAAATTACATAATGTACAATTTAGCTAATTTCATAAACGACACTAGCTAAACCGAAACCTAACTTAATTAGGGAAAAACCCTAATTCAACTATGAACCTCGATTCACCTAAGTCAATAGCACATTCCACTCATTTTGTAACCATAATGATTCATTATTACTTTTTCCTAATCCATTTCCCTGCATAATCAAAGAACCTACACAGCAGCAAAACCACAACCCACCTAACAAATTCTGTCCGAAATCTGTAAACACAGAAAAACCAGCAACACAAACTGCATCACAATCCTCCGAACAAGAGCCCAATCATCAATTCACCAAAATTGCCCTGTAACCCGAGACCATCACCAGTCAAGAACCCAAAGTCAATTCTCAATCACCTCCTTCAATTCTACACTGGAATCCGGAACCATTACAAAGCAAGAACAACATCCAATCCAAACCCCAACAGAAATGCCAACAAAAGTATGTTAAAGGATCATACTTACGAAGGGAATCTACTTGCTGGTTTGGTTAGGGCACGACTTGGAGAGAATCGGCGGCCGCGACTTCGGCTGAGGGTGAGATCGCAAGCTGTGGTGCCCGCGTGAGGGAGATCGGCTGGTGTCGTGATGCTGGTGCACGGAGAAGCAGCGGCTATAGCTCGAGGAAGAAGAAGTCCCGGCTGTGCACAGGAACTCGCAAGGGTAATCGGGAGAAGTCGGCGGCGGGGAAAGGATTAGGGCAGGCAGCTGTGGCTCGAGAGGGAAAATCGTCGGTTGTGGTGTCGCGAGGTGAGGAGATCGCGTGAGGAGGAGAGATCGGCGGCTGTGGCTTGAGAGAGGAAGAGGTCGACGAAGGTGAAGGCTCGAGGGTGAGGGAGGCCGCGCGGTGAAGTCTCGGGAAGGAGTTGGCGCCGTGTCGGGGGGTTAGGGCAAAGGGAAATTCTCCCTTTTATAACTTAGGGAAATTTGATTAAGTCCTAGACCTGTTTCTCAATTAACTCCCAGCTCTGGGTATTCTAAACGGACCTTTCTCGAGCCCAGTAATGCATCCCCTTTGATTACGCCATACGAGCTCCAATTAAATCCCATAAAATTTCTAAAAATTCCTAATAATTCTGTTAAAATTATTCGTCCATTAAACTTTATTATTTAATTATTATTTGGGCACCGTATTTTACATTCTCCCCCACTAATAAAAATTTGGTCCCCAAATTTACTACCTAACCACGTTAAACCACAAATGACATGTTTTATAGTCATCCACTCTAAGCTTAGTATGAGGTCAAACCCCACCTATAGATCCATCACCAGTGTCTGACCAACTAAGTCCAAAGAATATTCTTTGACTTCTTGACTACTAATAAGTACCCCTTTAGATGGTACAGATACTGTTAACTCATGTGTATAGCATGTAGGGGACCCCTAATCTTATCCAAAGATACCCGAGAGATGAACGAATGAGAACTACCAGTATCTATCAATAGATCTACACAAAATGTTTAAAGTGGTTAATACCTCGGAAATCCAATCCCTCAGCCCGTTGTGCCTCCTCCCGTGTGACGGCATAACCTCGTCCCACCTCTGCACTTGATGGTGGCATCCTTAAAGTAGGCTGACGTGGAATCGGAGGAGCGTCACCCTGCTGCTGCTGCGGGTACTGAGGCTGAGTCTGTGGCTGGAATGCCGAATAAGGCTGAGATGGAAGTGCAGGATCTTGCTGTATCGGATACGTCTGATAAGGGGACGCCGCGGTCGAGTACTGCGTGGTCGTTGGCATCACTGGATACTCCTGACTCTGGATATGGTATACTTTTCCCTGGGGTCCCGGCAGTTGCGGCTGATATGAAGCGTTCTGAGTCCTTGGAGGTCCTTTCTGCTGTCGTGGCTGGGTGGATCGCCCTCCCTGAGTGGTATCTTTAGTCGTCTCTAATTGAGCCTTCAGAGGGCAATTCCGACTCTCGTGCCCTGGAAGCTTACAATAGAAGCATATAGCGTGATCCAACGGGCAATCATTCCTGGTATGACTTTTGGAGCCACACTGAAAACACGTGATCCCTCCGAAGTTGTTCTTCCGGTCTCGTTGAGAGGAACGAGAACCCCCATCCGAGGTTCGCCTTGTCTTCTGAGGTGGAGAGGACCCTCCTGAAGTAACCTGTGAGCTCTGTCCTCTTTTCTCCTTCTTCTGCGTCACTTGTTTATTATTACCTTTTTCCAGATTCACCTGTTGCTGAGTCATCTCAATGAATAACGCCCGATCTAAAACCTCTCGATAAGAACTACCGGGAAATCCGGACATCTTGAGTCGTATGTATGCCGCAAGTCCTTGAGTAAACTGATGCATCCGATCATAATCCTGAGCCACCAGATGAGGACAGAACTCAGCCAGTCTACTGAATTCTGCATTATACTCCATCACAGAACGGTCACCTTGCTTGAGGTTCAGAAACTCCTGACGACGGGCTAGACAAAATGTAACCGGAAAATACTGTCTCTCAAATGCCTCCCGGTACATCTGCCACGTGATACGTTGTTCCCCAAAGATCGACTTCTGCATGTCCCACCAAGTGACGGCTTGATCCCGGAGATGATATGCAGCCAACTCCACCTTCTCTTCATCTGTACACTTCATGTACCAAAATGTACCCTCCAAGTTCTTCAACCAGCTACGAGCCGCCCAAGGGTCAGCACCCCCATGGAACAGCGTAGTTCGATCCTTCACAGACTTCGCCAACAAGGGTATTCGGGCTCTATCCATCACCCAACCAGTAGTGTCTGGAGCAGGTATAGAAGGTGGTGCTCCCGGCGTCCGTAACTCATGCTCCCTAGTAGAGGTGGGAGGATTCCGATCACTGCTACCTGAATCAACCTCATTCGGGTTTCCTGTAACCTCCGTCTCTTGGCCAGCAGGTTCGGGACCCATCGATACCGTGGGTTGTTTTCGTGGTCGACCTTGTCCACGGTGATTCATAGCAGTCGACCCTTTTCGTGCCATTCCTGTTAATAATAAGTATGTAAGGAAAATGTTTTAGCAATATACCACTTACATCCTATAGCTCGGAGATATCTGCCGCTGCCTGGTCCCACAACTCGAGAGTCCCATCGTGGGATCCACTTACAAGGAAAAACGAACAATCGTAAAACCGAACATCATAGAACGAACCAGATCGAAATTCCAAAAACACACAACCCAACGTCGAAAATCCAGATCACGAAACCGGCTCTGATACCACTAAATTGGTATCAGATTAACTTAAAAATCCACAATGCGACAAACAAATCGCAAGGTCTGAAACATATAAATAGGCTTCGCAACCTGGGCTCTGATACCACTAAATTGTCACGCCCCGGAGGAGTCCATGTCCGAAGAAATTTCGACAGTATCTCCCCTGTACGGCGGACAATCTGAAGCATTACTACATCACCATATACCTCAGCCACATGCGGCTGGAATAGATAACAATATAGAAATAACACAAACACACAATTAATATACACAGCCTACCTGGCTGGACATAAATGAATAAAAACAACCACACAGTTAACAACAACCCACACGACTGGAAACATGCACAGCGGAAGACACAAAATAATACGAACGTAAAACTAACAATGGCACTAACAAAAATACCTACAACCACCAGACTAGACTCCAAAATCCATATCGAAGCATACAATAAATACTAAGTTCACAAAACCAAAACATAAATTTCGTTAGCAACCAAAACCAGAAAAAAAAAAACTATCCTCGAGTGTGTCGTGGGACTGGCAGCTGGGACTCTCCAAGTATCCATGAATCATCTACTGCTACCTGACGAAAGAAAAATCATTTTTACGGGGTGGTGAGTATTGGAACTCAGCGGGTAAGGAAAGAGATAGTGCATGAACATAACATATAACTAGAAAGTGAGCCAAGAGTATACAGTCTCAGCCAGAAATAGCAGATACTACAATAGAACCAAAATAAACACTCATACGAAACCATATCCTAGGCTAGGTATAGTAGGATAGAACTGGTACTAATCGCTACAGTACTACTCATAACTACAGAGGTACTAAGCAAGGTATATAAGAATTTCCAATGACTAAACCTCAGAACGAGAATATATCTCAACACAAGCACATCAAGATATGCGAACAACAGCAGTAAGTAAGCAATAACAGCATATATAAACAACAGTAGCCAAAACAAATATAATAACAACAGCGTATGCACGGATGGTCACTCCCGCCCACCTCTCTGCACCATGACCCCTGTATGGTCGAGAGGCCGGGTCAGTGACAGACTGTACACCACTCCAGCTACCACTCACACAAATGGCCGAGGGGACAGTTGCATAGTAGCTAACTAGCTACATCTGCGACGGGGTCCCTGCTGCTCGTACTCCAGCTACCACTCACACGAGTGGCCGAGTGCGGCACGACAGGACAAGCGACATCAACTCCAGCTACCACTCTCTCGAGTGGCCGAGGATGCGGCATGCATGTAATGACATGATGCGAACAATGCAACCGTCATCATATATATATATATATAAGCAGAAACAGGTATGCTACATGAAGCCAGCATGCTCAACATAATATATAAATAAATAACAGCCAAAGCATACAAACATGGTATCTAGTATCTGCTACTGATCATGGACAACAACAAGAGACTGTATAGATATGGAACGAATTTCTCAAAGATTTCGTGGAAGTATCAAGCGCAGGAAAGTAAGAGTGGAGTCAAGGTAAAAACAATCCTTATCCAAAATAATTCATGCACTAAGGTCAAAGTACTAAAAGAAAACAAAGCAAGAAGTACCCGCCTTAACTGTAGACTGAGCTAACCAATCTCCACGTCGAAGTACTCGTCTCGAATTACAGTCCTGTAAATTACATAATGTACAATTTAGCTAATTTCATAAACGACACTAGCTAAACCGAAACCTAACTTAATTAGGGAAAAACCCTAATTCAACTATGAACCTCGATTCACCTAAGTCAATAGCACATTCCACTCATTTTGTAACCATAATGATTCATTATTACTTTTTCCTAATCCATTTCCCTGCATAACCAAAGAACCTACACAGCAGCAAAACCACAACCCACCTAACAAATTCTGTCCGAAATCTGTAAACACAGAAAAACCAGCAACACAAAACTGCATCACAATCCTCCGAACAAGAGCCCAATCATCAATTCACCAGAATTGCCCTGTAACCCGAGACCATCACCAGCCAAGAACCCAAAGTCAATTCTCAATCACCTCCTTCAATTCTACACTGGAATCCGGAACCATTACAAAGCAAGAACAACATCCAATCCAAACCCCAACAGAAATGCCAACAAAAGTATGTTAAAGGATCATACTTACGAAGGGAATCTACTTGCTGGTTTGGTTAGGGCACGACTTGGAGAGAATCGGCGGCCGCGACTTCGGCTGAGGGTGAGATCGCAAGCTGTGGTGCCCGCGTGAGGGAGATCGGCTGGTGTCGTGATGCTGGTGCACGGAGAAGCAGCGGCTATAGCTCGAGGAAGAAGAAGTCCCGGCTGTGCACAGGAACTCGCAAGGGTAATCGGGAGAAGTCGGCGGCAGGGAAAGGATTAGGGCAGGCAGCTGTGGCTCGAGAGGGAAAATCATCGGTTGTGGTGTCGCGAGGTGAGGAGATCGCGTGAGGAGGAGAGATCGGCGGCTGTGGCTTGAGAGAGGAAGAGGTCGACGAAGGTGAAGGCTCGAGGGTGAGGGAGGCCGCGCGGTGAAGTCTCGGGAAGGAGTTGGCGCCGTGTCGGGGGTTAGGGCAAAGGGAAATTCTCCCTTTTATAACTTAGGGAAATTTGATTAAGTCCTAGACCTGTTTCTCAATTAACTCCCAGCTCTGGGTATTCTAAACGGACCTTTCTCGAGCCCAGTAATGCATCCCCTTTGATTACGCCATACGAGCTCCAATTAAATCCCATAAAATTTCTAAAAATTCCTAATAATTCTGTTAAAATTATTCGTCCATTAAACTTTATTATTTAATTATTATTTGGGCACCGTATTTTACATTGGCAATGTTTCTAAACTCCTTTAGAAACATAAGCAATGAGCGGCATCTAGCAATACATCATTGCTACCCAAGTTACAAGAATGTTGAGATCCAACATCACCTTGTGATTACTAATTGTGACTCCTCACAAAATATGACAAGTGTCCTTCTATCCTAGACATCTAGATTGATCAATATGAGGCATAGACCGTGTCATCCTCTAATCAATCTAAATCTTGAACTCCAAGTAGACACACTAAATCAAATGAGCTCAATATCCTATATTGACTCATTTGGGCATGGCCATGCACTTCGTGGTCTCACTCTATCAAGAATACCGATGTCACTCCCGTCATATAGGAGGGATAGATCCCATCTACATCACTCACATCCCTCCGCATAATTTGTTACATACCCAGTAATCGCCTTTATAGTCCACCCAGTTACGGGTGACGTTTGACGAAACTAAAGTACATAACTCCTTATATAGGGAACCATGGTGACTTCAGGTCTAAAGACTAGTAGTCATACTAATAGCCACATGAGAAAGTATATGACACTCATATAACGATCCATGATACTTTCTCATGGCGGGTCATTCAGTATACATTCTCCAATGCATACCCATGTGTCAACTTGATATCTCTATATCCATGACTTGTGAGATCAAGTCATCGAGTTGACCTACATGCTAGTCTTATTACATTAACATTGTTCCTGAATGTTAATACTCGACTATGAATGATTAAGAGTAGTGCTCCCTATATCATCTCACTATCGGTTCAACTAACCGATTGATATAGGTGAGAACCGTCTACTCAAGGACGTTATTATACTTAGTTTATTTGGCACCAATACAAGTAAGTATAATAACCAAAAACCAAATGCCTTTATTTATATAGAATATGATACAACAAGTCCAAAATACAATCATCAAATGATTGGCTCTGGGGCTTTAGCTAACATGAACATGAAGCAAGTTCGTTCGAGATGAGTATCGAGAGCATCGATGAAGGGGGAGCGACATCGAAAAAAGACAACAGTTCAGGGGAGCCACAGACAACAAGATCGACAAGGTAAGTCAGGTACGATCTCTTCCTCCCGATAAGATGTTTAAATTCATTAAATTATTATCTAAAGATTGTTGCAAATTAGAAAAAGAAATTAAAGAATTAAAATTAATTCTAGCAAAATCTTGTCGATTAGAACAATTTGATAAAATAAAATTGGAGAATGATAATTTACAAAAAAGAAATAGCATACTTGAAAAATCATGCATGTTCGTTTAATCAAAACAATAAAAGATATAATTTGAACTAATATTTTAAATATCACAATGGACAAGTTAAGAAAATTTCAAAGAAATATATATCCAAAAGATTTTTAATTAATCTAGTAGGCTGGAATTTATATTGGGTTCCAAAGACTTGTCTTAATTAAAGTTTAATTAGACTTAGGGCTTTCAGAGAGTATATTAAATATTTGATTTCATTATGAGACTTTGTCTAGAAGTGGTTGATGATCCAATAACCAAGAAGGCCTAGTGCCTCGCCACAGCCTAGAAGCTGATTAACGAAATAAAATGTTTAATTGACAAACTGATAAGCATGAAATAGTTAGTTAAAATAATGCTTTCAATTTTTGTCAATTTCATAATTTTTTTTTTCCAAAACTTAGAGTTTCAAAAATTATTGTAATTTTTCTAAGTGATATCAAAATGGTTTTAAATTTTTTTTCAAAAATACTTACTTTTTATTTTTGGAAAGTTACCCTTAGCTTTTTTGTTACCCCAGTTTTTTATGTGATCAAAAGGGGAGAAGGGAATATTAAGTCTAGGGGGAGGTACTAGTTAGACTTTTAAATTTTAAAACTTAAAATTTTTGCACTTTATTGCATACTTGTATTTTTTTTATTTAACTTTATATTTGTTTACCCTAACTTAACTTGGGTTGCTCACATCAAAAAAGGGAGAGATTGTTGGAACCCCAAGGTTGTTTTTGGTGTGATCAACCAAGTTAGGTTATGTCCTATTATTTTCTAATCCCTGTGTCTAAGTGTGTAGGAGCTTAGGAGCACAGGAAGTCGAGCGGAAGATGAGGCTAGCGAGAAGGATGGCACGGGAGAGAGCCGATGGGCTCGGTGTGTCCGAGGAACGAGACGCTGCGAAAGAGTACGCCGGTGGACAAGAATGACGTGGACGACGTTAGAGGGACGAGAAGCTGGAGCGGAAGCCTACTTGAGGAGAAGGCCGGAAATTGAGTTCGGGTGAGCCCTATTCTGTTGGCTGAAATCACCCAGGCGATTATAGCAGCGGAAGAGCTCAAGTGGAGTTATGGAGCTGCTAGAGGTGCCTTCAACAAGAGTTGAAGGCGCCTCCGCGACCTTCAGGCAAAAGGCGCCTTCAATGGTTAAAGGTGCCTTCTGTTGGAACCCCAAGGTTGTTTTGGTGTGATCAACAAGTTAAGTTAGGTCCTGTTTGTTTCTAACCTAGTGTCTAAGTGTGCAGGAGCTTAGGAGCACAGGTAGTCGAGTGGAAGACGCAGCTAGTGAGAAGGATGACAGTTTGAGGGACGAGGTGCTGCGAAAAAGTACACAGGTGGACGAGAAGGAAGAGTGCGGTGGTTCCGAGGGACGAAAGTCGGAGCGGAAGATTGCTCGGGAAGCAAGAGACGCAGCTAGCGAGAAGGACGACACGCGGTGCGTCCGAGGGACGAAGACTGCGGATGAGTACGCCGGCGGGTGAGAAGGGAATACGCGGCGATTCCAAGGGACGAGAAGTCGAAGGGAAGCCCGCTTGAGAAGACCGGAAGTTGGGTTCGGGTGAACCCTTTTTCGGATGGCAAAGATCACCCAAGCGAATGGGTCCGGAGTAGAAGACCCGGACCGAGGCGAACTGAGCCGGATCAGTGGTCCCTGGATGAAAAAGTCAACATCAGTTGACTTTAGGCTCCTGGGCGCCCGGAGTAGCCCGGGGCGCTTGGAACCCTTCCGGGCGCCCGGACCTGGTTTGTTGACCAGATCGCGTCAAACGTGATCTGAACGTCGGGGAAAAAGTTTTATCCCCCAGGGTGCCCGGAACCCCTTCCAAGCGCCCCGACCAAGGTTATAAATATAGCCTTGGTCCAGAAGCTTTTCATGAATTCAGAAATTGTAAACAACACTTGTGCGCTTCCACTGTTTAGATAAGCTTCTGTCTTTCTGTGCTTACACTGCTGTAAACGAGGCTTCTCCACCTGAAGGAGTTCTTAGTGTGACCATCTTCCTTGGATTAACAACCTCCCCGGTTGTAACCAAGTCAAATCCGGTGCCTCGTCTTTATGCTTTATTTTCTGCTTAATCTATTTTTCAAGTGTTAGCTTAATCGTTCGAGAAAGGGTTGTGTTTTATTCAGGGCTATTCAACCCCTTCTTCTAGCCGGCCCAACGGTCTTACAAGTGGTATCAGAGCCGAGACGCTTCAGGAGAACTAACCGCCGAATGAAGCAACGAGATGGTCGGATCTAATATCCACCCGCCAAAATTCGAGGGGGACTTTGCAAGCTAGAAGAAGCACATGGAGGTATTTTTCGGTACCGATTTCGATTTATTACTAACAATGGAACTCGATTTTGAAGCTCCCGAGGGCAAAGTGAAAAATCAATGGACAAAGAAAGAGCAGGCCGAGTTTGTGGCAAACAAGAAAGCAGAATTCCATCTGCTAAGCGTACTTCCGCCACAAGAAGTCAACCGTGTCGGCACCTACAACTCGGCAAAGGAGCTTTGGGAGAAGTTCCTTGAACTACACGAAGGAACATCCGAAGCCAAGCTTGCGAGACGGGACTTACTTCGCAACCAGCTCACCAACCTCCATCTTGAAGAAGGTGAAACAATTGCACATCTGCACTCCAGAATAAAAGAAATCATCACCGGACTCATGAATCTCGGAGAAAAGGTAAGTAACCAAGATTCGCTCAGGTACGCCTTAAATTCATTTTCGAGAAATTCAAAATGGGCATCACTAGTAGATGCTTTTTACATTTCGAAGAACTTAGAAAAAATTTCATTAGAAGAATTTTTTTCAACATTTGAAGTGCATGAGTCAAGATGTGCAAGAATGAAGGAGCCCAAGAACAACGTCGCCCTAAATGCTTCGAGAGATGAACCTGAGTCGGAATCTTCTCTCGACGACGAGGAAATGGTAATGATGGTAAGAAGATTCAAGAAACTTTGTAAATCTAGATCTACTAACCATCTGCAGGGGAAAAAGAAAAGGACAATCCGCTGCTACCACTGCGACGAAGAAGGGCATGTTAAGGACAATTGCCCCAAGCTGATGAACAAAGACAAGGAGAAGGGTAAGAAGCCTATCCAAAAACGAAAGGCCCTGAAGGTGACGTGGGACGATTCGTCGTCTGAATCGGAAGTCGAAGCATTCTCAGGACTCACACTGATGGCGAGTCATCAAGACGACGACTACGATTCAAGCTCTTCCGAAATGAGCATCGAGAGCATCGATGAAGGGGGAGACACGTCGGAAGAAAGCAGCAGCTCAGGGGGAGAAACGGACAACGAGATCGACAAGGTAAGTCAGGTACGATCTCTTCCTCTCGATAAAATATTTAAGTTCGTTAAACTTTTAACAAAAGATTGTTGCAAATTAGAAAGTGAAAATAAAAATTTAAAAGTAATTCTAGCTAAGTCTTGCCCCTTAGAAGAATTAGATAAATTAAAACTAGCAAATGAAAAATTGAAACTTGAAAATGATGATTTGAAAATTCAAGTAGATAACTTGAAAAACTATGCATGTTCATCTAAAACCAATTTTAGAAGATTTAATAATTTAAATTGATATTTTAAATATCACCCGGGATAAATTAAGAACATTTCAAGAAAATATGTCCCTAAAATTTTTTTGGTTAATCCAGTAGGCTGGAACCTATATTGGGTTCCGAAGTCATGCTTAAATTAATTTTAAAATTAAAATTAGCGCTTTAAGTGAGAAAATTAAACAAAGAATTTCTTTATGAGGCTTTGTCAAGAAAGTGGTTGTTGCTCCAATAACCAAGAAGGTCTAGTGCCTCGCCACGACCTGGAAGGCAAAATATTGAAATAAATGTTTAATTAACTTACTAATAAAGCATTAATGTAAGAATTAATTAATGCTTTAAAAAGGTTATTCAAAACATTTTTTTCAATTTAGAAATTTACTTACTTAATTTTTTTTTAAAATTGTCTAAGTCATTTTTTTGCTTAGAAAAATTTTCTTAAAATTCTCAAATGATTAAGTTAGAAAAATTTCTTTCAAAAATAATCTTTACTTAGAATTTTTTTTTTAAGTTAAAAGATTTTCTGAAATTAGAAATTTATGCTCAAATTACTTAGAAATTTTTTTAAAATTGCCTAAGTCAAATTTTTAAAACCTTACTTAGAAACTTTACTTAGAATTGATTTACTAAAGTTTTAACCCTTAGATTGTTTTTCTTGGAACCCCATGTTTTGTGATCAAAGGGGGAGAAGGGAAATTATAAGTCTAGGGGGAGGTAGATAGAGATTTAAATTTTTTTTTTATCTTATCTATCTTTTTGCCCTTAAATTGCAAATTAAGTTAATTTACTTAATTTTATTTAATGTCTACTTTAACCCTAGCTTAACTTGGGTTGATCACACCAAAAAGGGGGAGATTGTTGGAACCTCAAGGTTATTTTGGTGTGATCAACAAGTTCCTGTTTGTTTCTAGCCTAGTGTCTAAGTCTGCAGGAGCTTAGGTGTAACGCCCGCCCTCCCTGCTAACTCTAAGGGACGGAGCTACGATACTCCATGTACAAATTTTTCTTTTTAAAACAGCGGAAGACTTAAAATAATTTTCTTAGTTTAATAAAAACTTTTCTTTTGTTTTTCTTTTCATCAAATCTGAACTACACTATCATGGCATCAATAACATGATATCAAAATTAGTAGAAACATAACATCAAGTCACACATACGGTACTACAATTCATGATACCAAAGCATAGTTCTTTAAAAGTTTTTAAAGCAGGTTCTTATTTGGTTACCTAGCCACTGCCACACACATCTCCTTGCCTCTCCTGCTACTCCTTTAGCTCATCCAGCTTTTTCCTTTATCTGTGGTACAAGGAAAGTAAGCTATGAGCACTCATGGCTCAGTAAGTTCATTTCCTACTCACTAAAACCAAAAATCATCACATGATCAAAGAATGTCTCAACATATCATGATCTCAACTAGTCATTGCATAACATATCATACTCTTTAAGCATATCATGCAACATAACAAAATCATAACTAGTCATGGCATATCATCTCTTAAAGCATAGCATGAAACATAACATAATCATATCTAATCATGGCATATCATAGTATCAGCATAAGGTGGCATGGCATATCAAGCTCTTAAAGCATAGCATGAAACATAACATAATCGTATCTAATCATGACATATCATAAATCATAGCATCATCACAACATGATCATAAGGTATATGCAATATGATTTTGAAAACATGTATCCGAAAAACATGTGTATGTCTCATGATCTTTAAAACCATTTCTTCTTACATATATACTTGAACATAATATCAACATAATCAGGGCCCCGACTTGTACCACACATAGATAAATCACGTAGATATGCGCGCTTCCTAAGTATATCCAAGGTAGCAAGTCTTGAATCATACTAGGAACTAGGTCCGGATCACACAGCCATAGACCTAGGGGCGTACTAAGGAGCCCATCCCTTTGTTTTTACTAGCCTGGATCACACAGTCAAAGGCCTAGGGGCTGATTAGGAGCCCACCCTTGGTACAAGCCTTACAAAGTAAAGTAGCATGTATAAAAATGCATCATTTAGTCACATAGCATATCATAGAAGTATGCATCACTTAGGCATACGTTATGTCATAAAAGTATGCATCACTTAGGCATACATCATATCATAAATAGTATGCATCACTTAGGCATACGTCAAGTCATAAAAAGTATGCATCACTTAGGCATACATCATGTCATAAAAAGTATGCATCACTTAGGCATACATCATGTCATAAAAGCATGCATATTTTCACCACATAGCATATCATGAGTGCATGCATATTTTAGGCACATAGCATATCATCAAAGCATGCACATTTCTATCCACATAGCATATCATGAAAGCATGCATATTTTAAGCACATAGCATATCATCCAAGCATGTATATTTCTATCCACCTAGCATATCATGAAAGCATGCATATTTTAAGCACATAGCATATCATCAAAGCATGCATATTTCTATCCACCTAGCATATCATGAAAGCATGCATATTTTAAGCACATAGCATATCATCAAAGCATGCATATTTCTATCCACCTAGCATATCATGAAAGCATGCATATTTTAAGCACATAGCATATCATCAAAGCATGCATATTTCTAAGCACATATCATATCATGGAAAGTATAAATCACAAGCATACATGTTTAAGCATAAGGGTGTATCATGTGATTATACTATCATAAGAAACATGGTAACATAGTTAGCTTGGGTTCTAAGCTTCTTAATCCCTTGGGTTCTTATCATGGCCGAACCCCCCCTTAGATCTCAATTTAGGTAAAAACAACCTCCAAGCATGTGGAACCTAAATTATCATCACATCAATTTCATAGGAAGCATTATAAGCATGATTAACTTGGTTTCTAAGTTCTCCAAGTCCCTAAACTTCATGTGGCCGAACCCTATCAGGTGTGAAACAAGGTCCCAAATGTCATGAAAGCATGGAAACCTTAAACCATATTTATAGCATTTTTTCCAAGTAACATAGTAAGCATATTTGAGCTAGTTCCTAAGTTCTTCAAGCCCTTAACATATGTCATGGCCGAAATTTAACAAGTATTCATTAGGGCTAAAAGCAAGCATACAAGCATATGAACTTGAACTAACATCATGTATAAATTCATAATAAGGCATCATACAATGGGTATGGCCGAAACTTACCCTAGCCTCATTTTAGGTCATTAAACAACATATAGCATGAGAACTTTGGCTTTCTACTTATCATATTTCATGTAGAGTGACATGAGCATATTTAATTTTTATTCTAGGGTTTCTAGGGCATCTATCCCTTCATGGCCGAAACATACAATGGTCCATTTAGGTCATGGAAAAATTATACAAGCATGTGACTCAATCAACATATTATCATATTTCCATAAGAAGCATTTTTAACACAATTGGTTTCAATTCTAAGGCCTCTAGGTCATTTAAACCCTACTTGGCCGAGACTCATCAGTGCTTAAATTTGCTTCAAATAGCCTAAAAGCATAGGAAGTCATACAAGTTTCATAGCATGTATAAAGACAAGCATAATAAACATACATGTGAATTGTGTCTTAGGCTTCCTAGGTTTCTTTCCTTTTTCTTTTATTTTTCCTCATGGCCGAAACCTACCAATCTCTAAACTAGGTTTTAAGTGGCCTAAAGCATGGAAAACCTAAGTAAGTTTCATGGCAAAAATTACTAAGAACATCATATACAAATTTGGTTCATAAACAAGCTAGGACCCTTGTGATCTTACATGTCATATATCATGTAACTAAATTCTCTATACCCTAATTAAGCATGAGAGCATTAAACAACTTTCATATCTTGATATCACAGAGGTCTTGAGCATGTTAAAATTTTGTTTAAGCTTTTCTAAGCTATCCATCTTATCATGGCCGAAAATCTTAATGAAGAGTTCATGAATTTCTAGCAATATTCAACATGCAATTCTTTAAGAGAACTCTATATTCTATCATATAAACATGGTTACTTAAATTTAAAGGTCTTCCTAACCCTAAGCTCTTTTCTTGGCTGAAACATATGAGTGGATTTCTTTTGGTTCCAAGTAACTTTTAAGCAAGAAAAACCAACAAAAGACCCTTAGTAATTCATGGAGGGAATCTTGTACTAGTTTGGTTAAACAATGATTTCCCTAACCTCTTTAAAATATTTTTGGCCGAAATTCTAGGGTTAGGTACTCCTCTGACCAAGCATCATATAGGTATAAAAACATGAAGGAAAACCTTCCTACATAGCATAGAAAAATATCATGAAATGAGGACTTGTTTAAACCTTCCTAGATTTGAAAACTCTTCTTTGGCCGAATTTTTCTTAAATTCTATTCTAGGTTTTATAATCCTCATAAAATCCGAAAAGCACATAAAACGCCTTGTACCACAGGTGAGGGGAAGCTTACTTCCTTTTCGCTTGTGGATCTAAGGTGTGGTGATGGAAGAAGTAGCCTCTTCTTCTAGTTCCCTTCCCTTGATTCCTTGCTAAGTCCTCCTTGTATCTTAGGCTTTCTTAGGAGAAAACCTTGGCTTGGGCCGAAGATGGAGGAGAGGGGACTGAGGGTTCGGTGAGGGAGAGGGAGGATGAGGGAAAATGAGAGAAAAATAGAATTTTCCCTTTACATCATTTTTTTTATATTAAGGGGGAAGAGGTAGCAAAATTGGTTTTTGCTTTCCTTCTCCTTTAACCCATTTTCTATTTTCTTTTATTTATTTTATTTTCTAATTTATTCTCATCATTTATGATGAGGACAAGGGGGAATGAATCCCCTTCATTCTCCATTTAATGTCACGGCAAGAGAGGGAAAAGAGAGAGAAAGGGAGGAAGGCAAATTGCCTTTCTCTTGCTTTCTCTTCTTAGATCTTTACTCCTATCTTTATCATGCATTCCCTTTCCTTTCTATCAATATCTTCTCTCTATCCCAATTGGTTTCTACTAATTAATTCTATAAATTATAATATAAGAGGTTCAAGGTTCAATCCTTGACCTCCTCCTCTTTTTATTTCATTTTATTTCTTTTTTTTTGCTTCAACTCACTTCTTATTATTTTTCTAAGGAAAAATTCATCTTTCTCTTATTTATCTTAAAAGTTTAGTGGGTGTTACATTAGGAGCACAGGTAGTCGAGCGGAAGACGCAGCTAGCGAGAAGGACGACAGTCCGAGGGACGAGGTGCTGCGGAAGAGTACACCGGCGGACGAGAAGGAAGCGTGCGGTGGTTCCGAGGGACGAAAGACGGAGCGGAAGATTGCTCGGGGAGCAAGAGACGCAGCTAGCGAGAAGGACGGCACGCGGTACGTCCGAGGGACGAAGACTGCGGATGAGTATGTCGGTGGACGAGAAGGGAACACGCGGCGATTCCAATGGACGAGAAGCCGGAGGGAAGCCCGCTCGAGAAGACCGGAAGTTGGGTTCGGGTGAGCCCTTTTCCGGATGTCAGAGATCACCCAAGCGAACGGGTCCAGAGTAGAAGACCCAGACCGAGGCGAACTGAACCGGAGCAGTGGCCCACGGATGAAAAAGTCAACATCGGTTGACTTTAGGCTCCGGGGCGCCCGGACCTGGTTTGTTGACCAGATCACATCAAACGTGATCTAAACGTTGGGGATAAGGTTTTATCCCCCCAGGGCGCCCGGAACCCCTTCCAGGTGCCCCGACCAAGGCTATAAATATAGCCTTGGTCCAGAAGCTTTTCATGAATTCAGAAATTGTAAACAACACTTGTGCGCTTCCACTGTTTAGATAAGCTTCTGTCTTTCTGTGCCTACATTGCTGTAAACGAGGCTTCTCCGCCTGAAGGAGTTCTTAGTGCGACCATCTTCCTTGGATTAACAACCTCCCCGGTTGTAACCAAGTCAAATCCGGTGCCTCGTCTTTATGCTTTAATTTCTGCTTAATCTATTTTTCAAGTGTTAGCTTAATCGTTCGAGAAAGGGTTGTGTTTTATTCAGGGTTATTCAACCCCCCCTTCTAGCCGACCCAACGGTCTTACACCTTCAACCGGCCATGGATGGCGCCTTCCATGGCTATTGAAGGCGCCTTCGACGAGGTAATCTGGCCGTTGGCAGAAAGGATAAAGTTTTATCCTTTGCCTAGTTGGAGGCGCCTTCCAACCCTATGGAAGGCCCCTTCAGCCTGAGGATAAGTTTTTCCAGGAGCTATAAAAAGACCCCTGGACCTACGAAAGACACAACAACTTCTGTATTAATTTCCTAGCAATAGTCTGAGCTATTAACGAGTGTAAAAAGATTCTCCACCTTCTGTGAAGGAGATTTTTTAAGAGTTTCCATTTGGCTTGGATTAACAGCCAGTTAGGTTGTAATCAAGTAAATTCTGGTGCTTTTTACTGATTTTATTTAAGTTATTATTTCTGTATTATTTTTATTTACTAGTGCTTTTTACTGATTTTATCCTTTGCCTAATTGGAGGCGCCCTCCAACCCTATGGAAGGCCCCTTCAGCCTGAGGATAAGTTTTTCCAGGGGCTATAAAAAGACCCCTGGACCTACGAAAGACACAACAACTTCTGTATTAATTTCCTAGCAATAGTCTGAGCTATTAACGAGTGTAAAAAGCTTCTCCACCTTCTGTGAAGGAGATTTTTTAAGAGTTTCCATTTGGCTTGGATTAACAGCCAGTTAGGTTGTAATCAAGTAAATTCTGGTGTTTTTTACTGATTTTATTTAAGTTATTATTTCTGTATTATTTTTATTTACTATTGCTGCTAACCTATGTTGAAAGATCGAGAAAGGTATTTCAGTGTTTCAAGCAACTCAACTCCCTCCAGCCGGCCCACCGGACCAACAGAAATAACTTGGGTTGCCTCTCAAGAAGCTCTTATTTTAGGTCATTAGCTCGACCCTGTATTTGACATATCTAAATCGTGCTCTTAGAGGCGTTAGATATTTTAGAACCCTTTATCAAAGGTTCTTAGCTTCTCAAAGATTATGCTCTCCTTTAAAGATTCATTCCAAGGTTGCTCCTTCCTTGATTGTTGTGCAAAATATGTCCTGCTACCAACATGCTCCAAAAACTATTGGTTATTTATAAGATATGGCAAATTAAAAATAAGTGTTATTGGAGAAATAAACTTATTGGACTTTTTATAAAATTTTAAAATTTTTTTGGGAGTTAAACGGAGTCCGTATGATATGTTTAAGGGGATGAACCGATTTAGCTCGGAAGAGACCTATTTAGAATACCCAATTAAAGTGGGAGTTGATTAACCTAAGGTGTGATTAATGAACCTATGGTATAAGAGCTAGAGCCTCCCTAATTTTTTCATTTCTCCCAATTTCCTCATTTCGCCGACACCTCTCTTCCTCTCCTCTCTCAGTCCCAATCACATTGACCACCGACCACCAAGTATTGCCACCGATGGCCACAAAGGGTTAGACATCACTGCTCTACCGCCTACACTGCTTGTACCACCACGGATCAGCCGTATCCCGAGCGCCAATGCCAAGATTCTTCACCGCCGTAGACACCACCTCCTCTTCTCCCTGACTATAGCCACCGACCCATTGCCGATCGACTTTCCATTTACCCCTAGTTCCCAGTCTCATTGCGTTGCCCTACCGGATCGATCCATCACCTCGGCCACCAACTGTCTGCCTTCGATCGCCGTCAAGGTCATCTTACTATCAGGACAGCCGTCGCAGGAAGGGGGATCAACACGAGGGGGGGGGGGCTAAGACTAGATCTAGGCAAAGCATTAGCTGCTACCACCCGAGGAGTTTCTCTGGCGAATTATCACTCGACCTACTTCCTCCAGGCGTTTGCTGTCAGTCCGCTTTGAGCTAGCATCCTTCAGGTATGAACAGGGACATGCTATGGTGCCTTAGATCTACTACCCATAGTTATCCTTCATCCCTTTCATTGGATTCAACCAGAATCCTCTATCTCCTCACTGTGTACTATTATTCTTTTCCCTTTTCCAGATCTATACTCAGTGTTGTGCTAGATCTTTGTTCTATACAGATCTGAGGTGTTTTGGGTTGGAGGATAGCAACACCAATTTGCTCCGGCCACCAATTTTTGGTGGTAAGCCTTCACAGCAGTGAATTGATAGGGGAATAATCAGTATTGGGGTATGTATGTTTTTGTATCATCTTTTATATGGAGTTGATTGAGTAAAATAGTGGTTGATTGTGGAATGGGGATGATTGAAATTGGTTAATTTTGGACAACTTTGTAGATCCACTTACATGATAGATTGAAGCATTAGTTTGATGATGTTTTGGATTTAGATTATTAAAATAGGTTGATTAACCTTTAGGAAGTGGATGGATTGGGTGGAGTCAATTAGGGTTTCCTGATTAGATTTGGATTAGGTAGCTATTTAATGTATGAAGGGATTTGGTTGTAATTGTATGATTTATTGTAGAACACTAATACGAGGCAAGTGTTCTGAAGTGCAGACAATCCAACATGATCTACAGTTAAAGGTGGGTACTTCTTCCTTGGCCTTTATAATTTTTTGAACTTAGTGCATGGTTGTTTTGATTGATGGATTAAGTTACTTTACCTTAAATTTATTTGTTGTTATCCTACTTGATACTTTTCTACTTGATCTTAGAGATAATCTAGTTATTTCATATACAGTATTGACTTTGGATATCTATGCCCTGTTATGTATACACATGTAGAGTTTGTATTGTAGGGGATATCTTATTGACAAAGTTAACATGTTGATTATGCATATAATGTTGAGTGTACACATATTTGATATGTACTATAAGAGTTAACATGTTGACTGCCCATTCGTATATTGGGGGAGCACACATGACTGGTGTGATTATTGAAGGTTTTATGTTAATTATACCTATGTTGTAGCGTGCATATGTGTCTGATTTAACTATTGGAGCTATTATGTTGGCTATACCTACAAGGTATTGTGTATACGTGTTTGGTGTGATTATTAGAGGTTTTATATTGATTATATCTATGTTATGTGTGCACTCATATCTAATGTGGCTATTGGAAGTACTAAGTCGATTAAACCTATATTGGGTACATACATGGGTTTGTTGTGTACTTTTGGAGATATCAGGTTGATTGAACCTCTATTGTCGCATAATCACTTGTGTAGGGTGTATGATAGGTGTTACTTTGTACCTTTTGGAGATCTATTCATGCCTATGGACTTAGGTGATTGATGGATCATGTACTAGAAGTACTTATGTGTATTGGAATGTTGCATTGATGATGATCATATCGATATCATGATTATTTACATCATGTCCATCATTGCAATATATGATGATGACCATTATCTCCCTTGTAGTGTGAGAGAGTCGTCAATCATTTTTAGTTGTCCATTCGACCACTGAGGGAGAGTGGTAGCTTGGAGTGGAGCTAGTCCTGTCGTGCCACCCGGCTACTCAAGGGTAGTGATATCTAACATTGTGAGCAGTCAAGGACTCTGATGCTATGTAGTGAGATAGCTACTTAGCAAACTGTCCACCTTGGCCACTCTATAGTGGTATCAGAGGGTAGTACAGTTGTCATTGTCCCATCATCTTGGCCACACAGTGGTTGGGGTATCTGCGAGAGTGACCATATTGCATGCACGTGCATATTGCATTTGATGCACGGTGCATCTTTCAAAGATATATCTATATTTGCTTATGATTGTTGCATATACTTGATATATGATTGTTGTATATGGTTGTCATTTTTCATACATATTCATTTATCGTACATGTATATACTGTCGGTTATATTGCTCAAGTATTATGAGCATATCTGTTGTTGATCCCTAGTGTCTTTACTAATCACTATACTATATGTGTTGGTTCCAAATTGGGTATGTGCATTCATTATGCCAGATATGATTATGTGTATTCATTATGTCAGTTATGTATAGATGCATTAATTATATCATATATAATCATATTCTTACATCCCTACTAAGACTGTATACTTTGATCTTCTTGTTTTATATTAAACATGCACTATCGTATCTATTACCCGCTGAGTCATCAGCACTCACCGCCTCATTTGTGTATTATCTTTTCCTTAGGTAGTAGGTTGATGATTAGAGTTGCTTGGAGTATTTTGTCTGTCGGTCCCACGTCATATAGGAGAATGGTCTTTACTTTGCTTTATGCTTTTCTTACATTTCTTTAGATTTTATATACTTGGCATTGTAATATTTTGTCGTGGACTTGGTGTCTAGCCTTGTGGTTACTTTTATTGGTTTGTTATTTGTTGTGTAAAGACTAGCCGACTAGCAGTCTGTCATTTTTTATTTATGGGTTTTCCTTTATGTCTTCCACTGTATTTTGTTTTATTTCTAGCCACGTGGGCTGTGTAACAACTGTGTAGTTGTTGATCTAGCCGTGTGAGTTGTAGGTTATTATTATACCTGTACAGTCGAGTGACTATGTATTTAGATTTCATTTATAACTATTACAGGGGAGATGCTGTTCGTTTGTCAAGTAGGGACTCCTCTAGGGTGTGACATTATTAGTTTTAGATATATCAAATACAATCTTCCACTGCCAATCACCAAAAATAGAGTATCGTCAAACATGTTTTCACATGTGGGTAGGGGAGGCTCAGCTACATCCTTGAGACTTGGAGATATTTGAATTAGAGTAGTGCACTCCACTGTCAAGGCCTCACTTTCATGTTCCTCAAGCTCATCCTCATTATCTTCACTTCTTTTAGGCTCCTCCCCAGTTGAGAGTCGAGTTGACTTTCTAGTGTAGAGTGAATCTATGTTATTGCACTTAACATTCATACTCTAGATCTTCAAGCCCATAAAATCAATTATAGACACTTCTATGAAATTTTCTAAAAGATCACTAGATATACTCACCTTGTATTGCTGAGAGGTATTTGAAAGTTCTAAACAAGTGGGTGTGACTACTTCTAGATCAAAGGATCGTTTTGGTTCTTGCTTAGGTGGTAATGCAACTAAAGGTGGTAATTCTTGGGGCTCTGTCATCTCTGCATAAGTCCCTACACATTTATCCATAACTTACTCAATTCTTACAACTATCATAGTATTAAGCGGTTATGGGAACAAAGGAAGTGATTCTTGAGATATTGCTTCCACAACAAAGTTCCCTACACTTCCATCCATAACATTATCACAAGCAAGAAATAATATATCGACATCAAAATTAGCAACAATTGATGCGCCAGTAGACATAATTAATCTTCTTCAATTAATGTTTCGATGCCTTCATCCTCATTATCATTGCTTATCTGAAGCTCTTCCCAAGTTGAAAGTCAAGTTGACATCCTGACACATGATGAGTCTCTGTTATCTCACTTAGAATTCATTTGCTTGATGTACTTGTGCATTTGAGCTTGTGAGGTTAAGATGTCTTCCGGTAATTTCTCTATTCTTTCCCACTAAGATAGTGTTAGAACTTCCGTTGATAGCCCATAATTGTTATGCTCTCCTTATTGTTTATTGTTCATAAAGAAATATTAAGGGTCCCTCCAACTGTGGCTATATGTGTGAGATTATGATGAGACCATTGTGTTGGTGCAGGGAGTACCAGATAATCAAATCTGTGTTTTAATAATGACAAAGGGTTCAAAGTTAAATTGTATTGTTATCTAATAAGTGTGACTGAGTTTACAGGAAATTCCTAAGTTATCTTAAACAAATGTCCTAATGGATTCTGTTAGGATGTATACTAAAAGCCTAGCTTTTTGTAAACATTTATTTTGAAATAAGAATCACATTGGTTAAATGTCTACATTTATATTAAATGTCTACATTTATGTTAAATGTAGTTATTCATTTAATTTATATTGTAGATAACATGGTGTGTGGTGCCTCACAGAAGATCATGCTATCAGCTCCTTATAAATTATAAATAGTAGCTCACAACTAAGATAAAATGGGACAAACCATTGGAATGGTTGTAGTGTAATTTGGTATTAGTTTATCTTAACTATAAAATTACACTAGTACACTATGTGTGTATTGAGCAGGACCATTTGAGGTTATTTCTTTTTATACTGACTACATAAAAGAACAAAATCTCTGTTATTATGGATGTGCGTACTCTTAATCCCGACATAATAACAAGCACGTATACTTAGTATTTATTTATTTAATTTATCAATGGATGAGATTTAGTTCGATAAATCAATAGGCCCGATAAGTTGAGAAATGATATTATTTATATGGTGTGTTGTTGATTATAGAAGGAAACTGTGTCCTAGTAATATAGGTTGATGATGTCCCCTTGAGGAGCTCATAAAGATTATCTTGTAAACCCTGCAGGTGGATATTGTCCGGCATGATAATGAAGTTGAGTGGTACTACTCTTGGAGCTAGATATTAATTAAGTGGGTTGTCAGTAACTCATTTAATTAGTGGACATTCGATATCTTAAACACAGGGAGACTAACACACTCATGTAAGAAGGATCCCATAATGTAATTTGGGATTGGTGGGGTAGTTCAATAATAACTCTTTAGTGGTATGAGTTATTATTGATGAACTTGAGTTGGGTGTTCGGGGTGAACACAGGAAGCTCAAGCTCATTGGGAGACCAAAATCAATTTCTCCTCTCGGTCCTTGTTGTAGCCTCTATAAATCCTTGTATCCATAAAGTCCACTTCTTACCCAAGTAAAGGGTCGGCCACATCCTTCCTTGGTGCATGGGGGTCGGCCAAGCCGTGCTTGGTGTCTAAGCATGGGGCCGACCACACCATTAGAACTAAAGAGAGATTTTATTTTTTGTTAAAATCTTTCCTTTTGTAGCCATTTATGAAGGGATTGAAAAGAGAAATTTTAATTTTAAAATTTCCTTTTATAGCTATCCTCATGGTTTTAAAAGAGAGTTTTAAAATTTTAAAATCTTTCCTTTTATAGCTATTCTCATGGTTCGTGTGGATTTCATCTGGGTAGATCGTTACCCACACAACATCCAAGAGGAGGAGAGGAATACAACAGAAGATCAAGAGATCTTTAGCTACAAAGAAAGGTATAACTAATTAATGGTTTCCGCTTCGAATTAATTAGTTATTTTTTTTGCATGAATTCTGAAACACCAACACAAGAGGCTAGCGATTTTATGTTTCGATTTCGTTCTATCGATTTTGTATTTTGATTTTATGTTTCGATCTTGTGTTTCTATTGTGGTCTCTGTAGTTAAACCTAGGGTTACTGTAAGAAGTTAAATATCTAATTTCTTTGAAAGACTTTGTCTAGGAATTGGTGGATGATCCCATAACCAAGAAGGCCTAGTGCCTTGCCATGTTTAACCTGGAAGCCAATCTTTGAAATAGTTATTTAATCAACTTCTGTAATATGGTTTAACTTAGGAAGATCACATCAGTTAAACTTGGAGTAAAAATGTTAAGTATCGTTTCCAATCCAAGTTTAACTTTTGAAGAGCAACTTGGATTAATAATGTTAAGCATCGTTTGCAATCCAAGTTTAACTTCAGTAGAGCACATGGGTCGCTAGGTTAAGTTCTGTGCATGTACAAATTTTTGTACAGGGGAAACATAACGAAATCCAGGTGTAGCAACCAACAATTGGTATCAGAGCTAAGTTTTTGCCTCTGCGTGTTTGGTTTTCAATAAATTATGCACTTTTCATACATAAGTTTAGGTAGGATAATAGTAGGATGTGCAAATAGATTAACTCTGTGATTACAAGCTCCAACTATTATGGCCTATTGTGATTGTGTGTGATTGGACCCTCAGAAATGTCGAGGGCATTTTATATGTGTGCATGATTGTAATTATTAAATACAGCAGGAGCTATATTAGTTTTAGGATTTTACATTCTGTTCGATCTAGATTACATGTACATTCCTTCGTGGAATATAGGATCGATAAATGTAAAATTTTATTTTTTGTCGCGGGTCGTATCCTTGCGAGGCATGGTGTTATTTGAGGACCAGAGGTGCAGCGAAAAAAGGAAGAAAGATAGACGTGACGACATGACCCATTGGTGGCGACTAGGGTTGGCGGCACCCGGAGGATAACATTGGATGAGGCCATAATAGTTGGAAAATTATTTTTCTTATTTATTGCCTTTTATGCTGTGTGTGCTTGTGTGCATGTTAAAATTCCTCGTCTCTAAATAACTAAGTGGGAGAGGAATTTTATTTAAATTCCACGGTTTCCATTACTGATTTGTAAGTGATGCATTCAAACTTGCGTGTTGGCTCTAAGTGCCTTCCTCTACAATGGATGAGTTTGTTTGTGGATCACTAGATCAAACTTCCTTACTGGATGGTTATAGGAAATTATTTAGGAGCGTGTGTTCTTCTCCAACTGAAGGGGCGCAATCCTATTTAATGGACTAAGTATCAAGTAATGGTATACACTTAGGCATATTTAATAGTATTCTCTGTTGGGATTTTCGGGCCGTAAAAACCACTTTTTCGCGTTGTGGATACCCCGATTCCCATGCCACCGGATCCGTGCGAAGTAAATAAAACAAAAATTTTATGTGTACGAGTTTCTTACATCTAGATCTACACTAGAACTACATGGTTGAGAGATTTTACCCTTGATGCGATGCCCTTCGCAATCCCGCTCGTCCAAAGATTTGCCGGATCTCGAGATCGTCAAGTGTACGATCCTCTATATGTATCCACACGAACAAACTAGGCGGAGAAGACCAAACAAAGGTGTGCTAGCACCTTAGGTGGTTCGGCCAAGGAGGAGGAGAGGGAGAGGGGAATGAGAGGAGGAAGAGGATGGAATGAATTGGCTTTAATTGAAAAACAACTCATTCAATCCACAATAAGTGGTCGGCCACATTAAGGAGTGTAACCTCCTTTCTCATTTAATGTGGCCATTAAAGAGGAGATTTGTAACCTCCATGAGGTGGCACACACATGTGCTAAACTTAATGATGTGTAACACCATTATTGGCCACTTAATGCCAACTCACAAATGAGGTGGCATATAGTCAAGTCAAACTTGACTTTTCCTCTTCCTCTCAAGTCAAGTCAAACTTGACATTATAACTCCCATGGTTGATCAAATTCAACCATTTGATTCAAGTCAATTTAATATAATGGATCTAATTCATTCAATTAAATTGATTCAATGAGTCATAATTTAAATTAGACTCATTGAACACATGAATCAAATTGAGTCCAACTCAATTAGTTCAATTAGGATTACTCTTAATCCAATTTGATTCATCACATGAATCTAATCCTCTTGGTTCATCATATGAACCAAATCTCTATCTAATTGTCCTTTGTGTGTGACCCTATAGGTTCTTGTAGCGTTGGCAATGCTTCTAAACCCATTTAGAAGCATAAGTAATGAGCGATATCTAGCAACACATCATTACTACCCAAGTTACAAGAATGTTGAGATCCAACATCACCTTGTGACTACTAATTGTGACTCCTCACAAAATATGACAAGTGTCCTTCTATCCTTGACATCTAGATTGATCAATGTGAGGCATAGACCGTGTCATCCTCTAATCAATCTAAATCTTGAACTCCAAGTAGACTCACTCAATCAAATGAGCTCAACATCTCATATTGACACATTTGGGCATGGCCATGCACTTAGTGGTCTCACTCTATCAAGAATATCGATGTCACTCCCATCATATAGGAGGGATAGATCCCATCTACATTACTCACATCCCTCTGCATAATTCGTTACATACCCAGTAATTATTAGCTAGAGCCCTAGAGCCAATCATTTGATGATTGTATTTTGGACTTGTTGTATCATATTCTATCTATATAAATAAAGGCATATTGATTCCTTCTTCTTCCTTGAGCTCTTCTTGTTCTCTCCCTCTCCTCTTCTTGCCGTGACCTATCAAGGTGCTAGCACACCTTTTGTTTAGGTCTTCTCCACCTAATTTGTCCGTGTGGATACTTCTAGAGGACCGTACGCTTGACGGTCTATAGATCCGGCATTTTGGACGAGCGGGATACGCGAAAGGCACGCTTCAAAGGTATAAAAATGTTTTCTTCCTTTGAAGATCTACTGTAGATTGAAGCTTTAAACTCGTACTCATATTTTCGAAAATTTTCTTCGCACGAGATCCAGTGGCATGGGTGATTCGGGGTTTCCGCGACGCGAAAATGCAGTTTTCGCGGCCCGAAAAACCCAACAGTGGTATCAGAGCCACATGCGAAGCGAGTACTAGTTTCAATTAGTATTTTTGTGAAAAATATGTATACTGTAACATTCTGTGAATTTCCTAATTTTTATGATTTTATGGGTATTTTTCTCGTAGAAGCGAAGCACAAGTGTTTCGGCACTCATAAAATCTGTAAAATTATGAAAAATTACAGAAAAATTATGAAAAATATATAATTTTGAATTATATATTATTTTTGTGATAGTCATGGCCCAAAGACCCAATTCGATTGGATAATTGTGTTGTAATTCATAATACGGCCTGAGTGCCGTTATGTGATGTGCGTGCTGTATTTATCTTATTTTTATTTATTTTATTTATCGCGACCTGCGCGTCGTGCCTTCTTTTTATTCTGGTTGTAAATTAGATTTAGACTCGAATGTAACTCGAGTTTCAAAATTTTAATGTAATTTTGAAGCGGTGGAAGGTCCACACGAGACGGAGTTACGAGGAGGGCGCGAGCAACACAAGGTGGTCAAAGGAAGAAGCTTGAGAAGCTGTTGACCTTAGGTTGACCATCCGATCTTCTCATTGGCTTGAGAATATCGTAGTAGGGCCATGACACAATCACAAAATAATTTAATTAATTGCTTATATGTATGTGATGCATGTTTAATTAAGTAGTTAATTAGTGCCTAGCGATTAGATAAGATCTAAATCGTGCACATGATGCACCCCACGATTAGATTAGATCTAAATCAAGTATTTGATGCGCATCATCATTTAGATTAGATCTAAATCACGTCAACTCTAATGCCTACCGTGCCATGATACCTACTACTACCTCGATCGCATGTAGTTGTTGAATCTGCCAAAGCAGAGCAACACATACTATCTTAGTAGGGTACGGAGGGACAATCTTGGTCCCGCCTATCAACGCATGGGTGAGTACAACTCAATTAGATTGAGTATTCCTAGTTAACTTGGTTGGATCGAGTATAACTATAGGCATTCTTCCAACGGTTGGAAAGTTAGGTCAAAATCACATATATATTAACTCTCGGGCGTATTAGCTAAAGCTAACTCGAGTTTTAATATAAATGCGGATTTTTGATTCTATAAACAAGAGTTGCATAGAGATGTAATTGGTAATCGTTACCTACCGATCATACTAAGTCTTGGGCGTATTAGCCAAAGCTAACTCAAGGATTAGTATGATGTGGATCTTGTCCCACATGAATTATAGAATTCAGTGGGAGCATCATTTAGTTAAAGACCTAATTAAATGATTAAGAATATGATATTTATTTCTACTTTTATTTCTGTTGTAGATTACCATGACGTCGAATATGAACACCTTCTCCCTGTGATCTATCCTCGAGAAGGACAAGCTCAACGGAGCAAACTTCCTAGACTGGTACAGGAACTTGAGAATAGTTTTCACTTAGGAACGTAAACTGTACGTTCTGGAGCAGCCCATTCCGGAGGCTCCTCCTGCCAATGCCACGCGAGCAGACAAAGATGCTTACAAGAAGCATCAAGATGACGCATTAGATGTGTCCTGTCTAATGCTCGCGACCATGAACTCTGAGCTTCAGAAGCAACATGAGTTGATGGGCGCTTACGATATGGTTGAACATCTTCGTCAACTGTATCAAGGACAAGAGAGGCACGAGAGATTTGAAATCTCAAGGGCACTATTTTAGTGCAAGATGTCAGATGGGGCTCCTGTAGGCCCATATGTACTCAAAATGATTGGGTACATAGAAAACCTACAGAGGTTAGGGTTCCCGCTTGGCCAAGAGCTAGCCACTGACCCGATCTTGCAATCCTTGCCGGATAGCTATAGTCAATTCGTTCTAAACTACAACATGAACGAAATTGACAAGTCACTGCCCGAGCTGATTAGCATGTTAAGAACTGTTGAGCTCAACCTTAAGAAGGTTAAACCCAACTCTATTCTGATGGTTCAGAAACATAAGGGCAAGGGCAAGCCCAAAGGCAAGGGAAAGTCCCAAGCCAAGGGCAAAGGCAAGGCACTGAAGCCTAAAGGAGGGGTCACCAAGGATGCTACCTGCTTCCACTGCGATCAGACCGGGCATTAGAAGAGGAACTACAAGGTGTACCTGGAAGATCTTAAGAAGAAGCGAAGTGAGACTTCCACTTCAGGTATATATGTTATAGAAGTCAATCTATCTATTTCTACATCATGGGTATTAGATACTGGATGTGCTTCTCACATTTGTACTGATGTGCAGGCGCTGAGAAATAGCAGGGCATTGACAAAGGACGAGGTGGACCTACGAGTAGGCAATGGAGCACAGATTGCTGCTATTGCTGTAGGGACTTACTTTCTATCTCTGCCCTCTGGGCTTGTACTAGAGTTAGTCGATTGTTGTTATGTGCCTGCATTAACTAAGAACATTATATCAGTTTCTTGTTTGGACAAGAAAGGTTTCTCGTTTACTATAAAGAACAAATGTTGTTCCGTCTATTTAAACGATATGTTCTATTGTAGTGCACCTCTGATAAACGGACTCTATATTCTAGACCTTGAGAACCCTATCTATAACGTAAATACCAAGAGGTTCAAGTCAAATGACATGAACCAAACCTACCTCTGGCACTATCGCTTAGGTCATATAAATGACAAGCGCTTATCCCAGCTCCAGAAGGATGGTTTGTTGGACTCATTTGATTTTGAATCATATGAGATATGCGAGTCATGCCTACGAGGCAAGATGACCAAGACTCCCTTTAGTGGGCACAGCGAGAGAGCAACTAATTTGTTAGGACTCATACATAGTGATGTATGTGGCCCTTTCAATGTTGCTGCTAGAGGCGGTTATAGATACTTCATCACATTTACTGATGACTTCAGTAGATATGGTTATGTGTACTTGATGACACATAAGTCTGAATCCTTTGAAAAGTTTAAAGAATTCAAGAATGAAGTACAGAACCAGCTTGGCAAGAGTATTAAGATACTTCGATCCGATCGAGGTGGAGAATACCTTAGCCATGAGTTTCGTGACTATCTAGCAGAGTGTGGTATCCTATCCCAACTCACTCCTCCTGGAACACCACAGTGGAATGGTGTATCTGAGAGGAGGAATCGTACCCTATTAGATATGGTGTGATCTATGATGAGTCACACAGATCTTCCGATATACCTTTGGGGCTATGCTCTAGACACGGTAGCTTTTATACTCAACCGAGTTCCATCCAAGGTCATGATAAAGACACCATATAGGATATGGACTGGGAGAGATGCCCAGGTGTCTTTCATGAGGATTTGGGGTTGTGAGGCTTACGTTAGACGTCAAGTCTTAGACAAATTAGGACCCAAATTCGACAAGTGCTACTTTATTGGATATCCCAAGGAAACTAAGGGATATTACTTCTACATTCCCAGTCAGCACAAGGTAGTTGTGGCAAAGACTGGGGTCTTTCTAGAAAGGAACTTTGTTTCTAGAAAGACTAGTGGGAGCGCGTTCGATCTTGAAGAAGTTCAAGATGCGAACAATAGCACTGATGCCTCGATGGAAATTGAACTGGAACCATAAAGTGTTGTGGATGATGTTGTTCCACAAGGAGTTGAGGAACAACAACCAGTTCAAGTAGACATACCTCTTCGCAGGTCTGATAGGGTACGTCGTCAGCCTGAGAGATACTCATTTCTCTTGTCTGACCATGATGACATTGTGCTAATAGAGGATGAGCCTGCCACCTATCAAGAAGCTGTGATGAGACCAGATTCCGAGAAATGGCTAGAGGCCATGAGATCCGAAATGGAATCCATGTACACCAACCAAGTATGGACTTTGGTTGATCCACCTGAAGGGGTAAGACCCATTAGGTGTAAGTGGGTCTTTAAGAGAAAGACTGACATGAATAGACTTATCTATAAGGGTCGCTTGGTAGCTAAAGGTTTCAAGCAGATTCATGGTATTGACTATGATGAAACCTTTTCTCCAGTAGCGATGTTTAAGTCCATTCGGATCATGCTTGCTATTGCAGCCTACCATGACTATGAGATATGGCAGATGGATGTCAAAACCGCGTTTCTGAATGGAAACCTGCTCGAGGATGTGTACATGACACAACCTGAGGGTTTTGTAGATCCATAGCATACTAGCAGAGTATGCAAGCTGCATAGGTCCATTTATGGACTAAAGCAAGCTTCTCGGAGCTGGAATCTTCGATTCGATGATGTAATCAAACAATTTGGTTTCATCAAGAACGAAGATGAGCCTTGTGTCTACAAGAAGGTTGTAGGGGACATAGTTGTCTTCCTCATATTGTATGTGGATGACATACTACTCATTGGGAAGGACATCCCTATGCTTCAGTCTGTCAAGACTTGTCTAGGGAGTTTCTTCTCAATGAAGGACTTAGGTGAGGCATCCCGCATTCTAGGGATACAGATCTATAGAGATAGATCTAAGAGATTGCTTGGCCTAAGTCAGAGTACATACATTGACAAGGTACTCCTTCGGTTTGCCATGCAGAACTCCAAGAAGGGATTTCTGCCGATGTCACATGGCGTGAGTCTTTCGAAGACTCAAGGTCCCTCTTCTAGAGAGGAGAGAGACCGCATGGATCAGATCCCTTATGCCTCATCCATAGGATCGATCATGTACGCCATGCTATGCACTCGACCTGATGTCTCGTATGCTTTGAGTATGACGAGCAGATACCAGTCAGATCCAGGTGAAAGTCACTGGATAGCGGTCAAGAATATTCTTAAGTACTTAAGAAGGACTAAAGAATATTTCTTGATATATGGAGGCGAGGATCAGCTAGCTGTAAAGGGTTACAGTGATGCTAGCTTCCAGACCGACCAGGATGACTATAGATCGCAGTCGGGGTTCGTATTTTGCATTAATGGTGGTGCTGTGAGCTGGAAGAGTTCGAAGCAGGACACAGTAGCTGATTCTACGACAGAGGCCGAGTATATTGCTGCATCAGAGGCAGCAAAGGAGGCAGTTTGGATCCGCAAGTTCATCACTGAACTTGGGGTGGTTCCTAACATTACTGACCCCATTGAGCTCTATTGTGACAACAATGGAGCTATAGCACAGGCGAAGGAACCTCGCTCACACCAGCGGACCAAACACATACTACGGCGCTTCCATCTCATTCGAGAGATCATCGAGAGAGGAGATGTGAAGATTTGCAGAGTACCTACAGAGGCTAACATCGCAGATCCCTTGACCAAGGCTTTGGCACAGAGGAAGCATGATGGTCACACTAGGTCATTTGGGCTTAGAGCCTACACTGATTGGCACTAGTGCTAGTGGGAGATTGTTAGCTAGAGCCCTAGAGCCAATCATTTGATGATTGTATTTTGAACTTGTTGTATCATATTCTATCTATATAAATAAAGGCATATTGATTCCTTCTTCTTCCTTGAGCTCTTCTTGTTCTCTCCCTCTCCTCTTCTTGCCGTGACCTATCAAGGTGCTAGCACACCTTTTGTTTAGGTCTTCTCCACCTAAGTTGTCCGTGTGGATACTTCTAGAGGACCGTACGCTTGACGGTCTAGAGATCCAGCATTTTGGACGAGCGGGATACGCGAAAGGCACGCTTCAAAGGTATAAAAATGTTTTCTTCCTTTGTAGATCTACTGTAGATTGAAGCTTTAAACTCGTACTCGTATTTTTGAAAGTTTTCTTCGCACGAGATCCAGTGGCATGGGTGATTCGGGGTTTCCGCGACGCGAAAATGTGATTTTCCCGGCCCGAAAAACCCAACAGTAATCGCCTTTATAGTCCACCCAGTTACGGGTGACGTTTGACGAAGCCAAAGTATGTAACTCCTTATGTAGGGAACCATGGTGACTTCAGGTCCAAGGACTAGTAGTCATACTAATAGCCACATGAGAAAGTATATGACACTCATATAACAATCCATGATACTTTCTCATGGTGGGTCATTCAGTATACATTCTCCAATGCATACCCATGTGCCAACTTGATATCTCTATATCCATGACTTGTGAGATCAAGTCATCGAGTTGACCTACATGCTAGTCTCATCGCATTAACATTGTCCCTGAATGTTAATACTTGACTAGGAATGATTAAGAGTAGTGTTCCCTATATCATCTCACTATCGATTCAACCAATCGATTGATATAGGTAAGAACCTTCTACTCAAGGACGCTATTATACTTAGTTATTTGACACCAATACAAGTAAGTATAATAACCAAAACAAATGCCTTTATTTATATAAGAATATGATACAACGAGTCCATACAACAATCATCAAATGATTGGCTCTAGGGCTCTAACTAACATCCTCCCCATCGGAGTCACTGCTATTATTTGTGTGACCGAAGAAAAACCAACTATTAATCTGTCATAAAGTTAGGTTGACAAGATAATAAAATTAATGGGTAAAACCCTCCTCTTACGAATGTTTGAATTTGTATACATCCACACTAACATGACATACAAAATTCACGGTGTTTGAGGTAATTTTATTTGTCATAAAGTTAGGTTGACAAGATAATTAATAGGTAAAACCCTCTTATGAATGTTTGATTTTTTATACGTCCACACTAACGTGACATACAAAATTCACGGTGTTTGAGGTGTTGGTGAATTTAAATGATATTGTTTGAGGAATCAATATTATCTTAAATTCTAAAGTCTTGACCAAATGTTTTGTGATTCTTAGGATGACCTTCAATCCCCTTGATGTTATATTGAAAGAGAACAAACTTACTGGTCCCAATTACATTGATTGTAAATGTAACTTAAATATTGTCTTAATTGCTGAAGGCTATAAGTTCATAATTTTTGAGATCTGTCTAAGCTTGCCTAATAGTGATTCTAGTGAAGAGGAGATTGAGTGTCATAAGAAATAGGTCAGGGTAGATGAGATGGCGCAGTGTTAAGTTTTGGCTTCTATGTCAAATGTGCTATAACATCAGCATTAGGCCATGCCTACTGCTTATGACATGATGTGCAATCTCAAGGAACTATTCGAACACCAGAATCAGGCTGCTAGACAAGAGGCTATGAGAAACTTGATGACGACTACTATGACTGAGGGGACACCCGTAAGAGATCATATCCTCAAGATGATGGCTCATTTAAATGAGATAGAAATCCTTGGAGCTGAAATCGATGGAAAACCCCAGGTTGATATTATTCTCCAAACACTACCTATAAGTTTTGAGCAGTTCCGCCTGAACTACAATATGAACAAGAGGGTTTATATGTTGGCGGAACTTCTGACAGAACTTCAAGCAGCAGAAGGGTTATTTCGTCAAAGTTCTCAAATTCACATTGCTCAGAACATTTCTCCTTCTAAATCAAAAGGCATGAAGAAGAAGAAAGAAGCAAAGAAAGTGAATTGATCTTTAGGGGCTGGATCGAAAGCAGGTGTAAAGAAGATGAAGGGAAGTGCTTCACATGCAAGCAGTCTGGACATTGGAAGGTGGACTGTCCTCTTATAAAGGAGAACAATAAAGGTATATCTTATTCTCTAGTAGTTAAAACATGTTTAGTGGTGTTATCTACTAGTACCTGGTGTGTAGATATGGGAGCCACTGATCATGTCTGTAAATTCATTCCAGGGGTTCCAGGAAACTCGACGACTACATGAAGAGGAGATTACCATCTACATGGGCAATGCTACGAAAGTGATAGTGGGAGATGTTTATCTATTTTTAGATAGGAATAAAATATTGATTTTGAGAAATTATCTTTATGTACTAAGTTTTAGAAAGAATTTATTTTCAGTTTCTAAAATTATGGATGGATATTCTATTTCTTTTGGTAATGAAAATAGAGTAGTTATCTATTCTAGTATGTTGGCTGACAATTTGTATACTCTAAATCCAATAACTCCCATGATACAACAAAAATTCATTTTAGGGATATGCTCTGGAAACGGCAGTGTACATTCTGAATTTGGTACCTTCTAAGTCAATACCCTTTACTCCCACAGAATTGTGGAATGGGCGTAAGCCTAGTCTGAAACATATTTAGGTCTGGGGTAGTCCAGCAGATGTGCTGAAGGGAGATACTGATAAGTTGGAATCACGTACAGAAGTTCGCATGTTTGTGGGTTATCCTAAAGGAACGAAAGAAGGATTATTTTATAGTCCTAAAAAAATCAGAAGGTCATTGTTAGCACCAATGCCCAATTGTTAGAAAAGGACTATGTAATAAACCACAAGCCCATGAGTAAAATTATTCTTGATGAAATTAGAGAAGACACGTCTACTTTAGTACCAACTATACAAGATGAGATACCACAAGAAACTACAACACGTGTCACAAATGATGCACAATTACAAGTAATGTCTCATCGTAGTGGGAGGGTTGTTTTGGGAGAGTCTTTAGACTTGATCCATAGTGAACATGAACCTGATCCCTGGACATATAATGAAGCAAAAGATCTTGGAACATCCGGTTTAATGAAGTAATCCAGTCTTATGGATTTATTCAGTGACCGGATGGGTCTTGTGTATACAAGAAGAGTGACAGAAACGTGGTGATATTTCTTTTACTATACGTAGATGACATTTTGCTCATTGGCAACAATGTCAAAGTGATTGTCAGACGTAAGGATATGGTTGTCCAAGTGTTTTATATGAAGGACTTGGGAGAATGCGGGCATATTCTTGGGATCAAAGTAATAAGGGATCGCAAGAAAAGGATATTGTCCTTATCCCAAGCTTCATACATCAATACTATCCTTGCTCGTTTTAGTTTGCAAAACTCCAAAAAAGGTTTTCTACCTTTTTGGCATGAAGTACCCTTATCTAAAGAGATGTCTCCTCAAACATCAAAGGAGATAGAGGAGATGAAGGCGGTTCCTTATGCTTCGGTCGTAGGAAGTCTAATGTATGCAATGCTATGTACGAGACTGGATATCTGTTTTGACGTGAGCATGGTTAGTAGATATCAAAGCCACCCAGGACCGGGACACTAGACTGTCGTAAAACATATATTAAAGTACCTGAGAAGGACTAGAGATTATATGCTAGTTTACAAGGCAGATAATTTTCTCCCTGTGGGTTACACAGATTCGGACCGATAGGGACAATAGTAAGTTGACCTCGAGGGTTTGTGTTTACTTTAGGAGGTGGAGCCATAACAATGAAGGAGTGTTAAGCAGAAATGCGTTTCAAACTCCACCATGGAAGTTGAGTATGTGGCAGCCTTTGAGGCAGCCAAAGAAGCTGTATGGCTCAGAAATTTCATGACGGACTTAGATGTGATTCCTAGTTTGCCCAAAATTATTACAATTTATTGTGATAATAGTAGTGCAGTAGCAAACTCGAAGGAACCACGAGCCTATAAGGCAAATAAACACATAGAGCGCAAGTACCACCTAATACGAGGAGAGGTTGTTGTCGCCAAGATTACATCAGTAGATAACCTGGCAGATCCTTTCTTTAAGGTCTTTCCAGTGAGAGCTTTTGATGGGCATGCTGAGAGGATGGAAATCAAATGTATGGCAGAATATATGGCAACATAGTCTTTTAGTATAAGTGGGAGATTGTTAGGATGTATACTAAAAGCCTAGCTTTTTGTAAACATTTATTTTGAAATAAGAATCACATTGGTCAAATGTCTACATTTATGTTAAATATAGTTGTCTATTTAATTTATATTGTAGATAACATGGTGTGTGGTACCACACAGAAGATCATGTTATCAGTTCCTTATAAATTATAAATAGTAGCTCACAACTAAGATGGAAAGAGACAAACCATTGGAATGGTTGTAGTGTAATTTGGTATTAGTTTATCTTAACTATAAAATTACACTAGTACACTATGTGTGTATTGAGCAGGATCATTTGAGGTTATTTTTTTTATACTGACAACATTAAAGAACAAAACCTCTATTATTATGGATGCGCGTACTCTTAATCCCGATATAATAACAAACACGTATACTTAATATTTATTTCTTTGATTTATCAATGGGTGAGATTTAGTTCGATAAATCAATAGGTCCGATAAGTTGAGAAATGATATTATTTATATGGTGTGTTGTTGATTATAGAAGGAAACTGTGTCCTAGTAATCTAGGTTGATGATGCCCCCTTGAGGAGCTCATAAGGATTATCATGTAAACCTTGTAGGTGGACTTAGTCTGCATGATAATAAAGTTGAGTGGTACTACTCTTAGAGTTAGATATTAATTAAGTGAGCTGTTAGTAACTCATTTAATTAGTGGACATTCGATACCTTAAACACAGGGAGACAAACACACTCATGATAAGAAGGAGTCCATAATGTAATTTGGGATTGATGCAGTAGTTCAATAATAACTCTTTAGTAGTATGAGTTATTATTAATGAACTTGAGTTGGGTGTTCGGGTCGAACACAGGAAGCTCAAGCTCATCGGGAGACCAAAACTAATTTCTCCTCTCGGTCCCTATTGTAGCCTCTATAAATCATTGTATCCATAAATTCCACTTCTTACCTAAGTAATGGGTCGGCCACATCCTTGCTTGGTGCAAGGGGGTCGGCCAAGCATGGGCTTGGAAGCCCAAGAGGTGGTCGACCAAGCCATGCTTGGTGTCCAAGCATGGGGCCAACCACACCATTATAACTAAAGAGAGATTTTATTTTTTGTTAAAATATTTCCTTTTGTAGTCATTCATGAAGAGATTTAAAAGAGAAATTTTAATTTTAAAATTTCCTTTTATAGCTATCCTCATGGTTTTAAAAGAGAGCTTTAAAATTTTAAAATATTTCCTTTTATAGCTATCTACAAAGGATTAAAGGAAGATTTTAATTTTGTTAAAATCTTTCCTTATTTGTAGTTATCTATAATGCTTAAAAGAGAGATTTTAATTTTTGATAAAACTTTCCTTTTTTGTAACCATGATTTAAAAAGAGAAGTTTTTAATTAATCTTTCCTTGTTTTGTAGTTGTCTACATGTTTTAAAAGAGAGAGATTAATTTTAAAACTTTCCTTTATTGCCATGTAGAATAGGAAATTTAAAAAAGAGAGATTTTAATTGTTGTTAAAATTTCCTCTTTTGATCAAGCTATGGCTGGCCATATAGAAATTAAAAGGAAGTTTTTAATTTTGTTTAAAATACTTTCCTTTTTGCATCCACCAAGGATTATAAAAGAGAGGTAGAGGGTGCCTCATGAGAGAACACACAACCTTAGCTCCTCCTCTCTTTTCCTTGGTGGCCGACCCTTGCTTCTCTTCTTTCTCCTTGTTTTCTTTCTCTCAAGGCCGGTGACACGTCAAAGAAGTTCCATCTCCTTGGTGGTCAGCTATTTGGAGAAGAGGAAGAGAAGGTAGTTTCCTATTTTGGCATCCTTTGGTGGCTTAAGAGTCTTGGAGGAGAAGAAGTGGTTCGGGTGGATTCCATCTTGGTAGATCGTTGCCCACACAACGCCCAAGAGGAGGAGAGGAATACAACAACAGATCAAGAGGTCTTTTGTTACAAAGAAAGGTATAACTAATTAATGGTTCCCGCATCGAATTAATTAGTTAGTTTTCTTTGCATGAATTCTGAAACACCAACACAAGAGGCTAGCAATTTTATGTTTCAATTTCATGCTATCAATTTTGTATTTTGATTTTGCGTTTCAATCTTGTGTTTTTATTGTGGTCTCTGTAGTTAAACATAGGGTTACTGTAAGAAGTTAAATATCCAATTTCTTTGAAAGGTTTTGTCTAGGAAGTGGTGGATGATCCCATAACCAAGAAGGCCTAGTGCCTCACCATGTTTAACCCGGAAGTCAATCTTTGAAATAGTTATTTAATCAATTTCTGTAATATGGTTTAACTCAGAAAGATCACATCGGTTAAACTTGGAGTAAAAATGTTAAGTATCGTTTCCAATCCAAGTTTAACTTCTGAAGAGCAACTTGGATTAATAATGTTAAGCATCATTTGCAATCTAAGTTTAACTTCAGTAGAGCACATGGATAGCTAGGTTAAGTTTTGTGCTTGTACAAATTTTTGTACAGGGGAAACAGAATGGAATCTAGGTGTAGCAACCAACAGATTCTAGATAGATAGAAAGTCCTAGCTACAGTTAAGCAATGAAGTCCTAATCTGAGGGACTGGCAAAGTCTTGGTGGATCAAGGACTTTGGGTGAAATCCTAGAGTCGAGGACTCTAGGTGAAAATCTTAGGGGTCGCATACACCAGGTGGAAGGTTGGATGGGTCATGGAACGAACATCCAGCATGAAGTCCTGAAGTCTCGGATGCTGAACAAATGTCCAGTCAGTCTAGAGGATTAGTTTGGCAAAAGGTAAACTCTCCTGAAAGGAGTAGGTGAGGATGTGTTTCCCGAAGAGGGAACATTAGGCATCGGTCTGACTTAGAGTTTTAGCAAAATTCAAAGTCGGGATCAAACAGTCTGAAGGTTGTTTTATCATTCTTTACATATTATATCCCTTTTATTCTAACTCTATTTTGCAAGAATACTGACACTTTGCAAGTTAGAATTTTGGTTTGTTCAGTTGACTGAATGTCCGAATCTGTCAACTGAACCTCTAAGCAAACAGATCAGATTATAGCTTGTGGTGAAAGTTTTCCCAAGGGATCAGTCGATTGAACCTCAGGTTCAGTCAACCGAATAGTGGATAAACTTCAAACCATGTTAATCAAACCAGATAAGCCAAGGAGCATTAAGGGTTCAGTCGATCAGACTATGGGATCAATCGACCGAACGATGATCTTAGCGAGAGCGGCAGCATCTGGACAGAAAGCTAGGTGGATTGAGCGGATTCAATCGACCGATCAGGAGGATCAGTCGATTGATTAGTGTCGAGTCAAACACTGACCCTAAGATCAGTGGATCTAGATCATGCCCAACTTGGCTATAAAAAGGGGTTCGACCAAGAGCTTCAAAAATAATTTTCATTCAGAATAACTTTCGCACTTGCACACTGCTCTGGAACGATTCAAGAATGCTCAAACGCTGCTCCAATAATTGACAAACAACTTCTTATTCTTTTGTTGTCAGTAACTTAATTTTTATAGTTATTGTACTTCAAATTGTAATCTTGTTCGAGCTATTAGTGATTACCCAACAAAAGTGATCAACGATCATGGGCCTTGGAGTAGGAGTCGTCAAAAGGCTCCGAACCAAGTAAATCAAAAGTGTCAGCATTGGTTTTATTTTCTTTCTTACATTTCCACTGCGTTTATTCTATGTTTTCCGAAAATGTGAAAAAGCCACGAGCGTTATTCACCCTCCCCCTCTAGCACTTTCGATCCTACACATTGCATCAAACTTTCTGTCAAGATCATCCATTGATTCTTCCAAGTTGCATAACTTGATGAAATTTTCGATTGTATGACTTGTTATACCACAAATCTCATAATATACATTAGGAGGTTTCATAGCAGCCATTTGTTTGAACCTTTGAATTGAAGCATACATTATTTCATTTATTCCTTGCTCTGGTTTTATTGTGTATGCTATAAATGCCTTAGGATATGGAGAGTCAGTCACAATGTAGAGGTGATAATCTAGATGAATTGTGGAGCCCTAGTGATAGGGGTAGTCCCTCAAAGTGGACTTCTAGCATTATTATCTTGAATATAAACTGGCTTTCCATCAGGGGATAACTATCTTAGGGATTAATGGATTTGCCTCAATTTGATGTTAGAAAGTAGAGGGGGTAATCTAGATGTACCGTGGTGTTAGTGTTGGAATGTATACTAAAAGCTTAGCTTTTGTAAACATTTATTTAGAAATAAAAGAATCACATTGGTCAAATATCTACATTTATTTTCTAAGTGTAGTTGTTCAATTAATTTATATTGTAGATAACATGGTGAATGGTGTCACTCACAGAAGATCATGTCATCAGTTCTTTATAAATTATAAACAGTTGCTCACGACTAAGATGGAAAGGAACAAACTATTGGAATAGTCGTAGTGTAATTAGGTGTTAGTTTATCTTGACTGATAAATTACACTAGTACACTTTGAGTATACTGAGCAGGACCATTTAAGGTAAATTCTTTTGTACTGACTTGATAAAAGAACAACACCTTAGTTATTATAGAAGTGTGTGAATTAAATTAGAAAGTTTTAATTCTTGTGTGAATTAAACTTTCCTTGATTGGAGCTAATAGGTGGCCGACCATGTTGTTTAAGAAAAGGAAATTGATTTTTAGATTAATTAAATTTTCCTTTTCATGGCAAAAGAATTAAGGAAGTTTTTATTTAAATTTCCTTATTTTCCAAGGCCAAGGATTATAAAAGAGAGGGTAGAGGTGTCTTCATGGGTAACAACTCTATTCTATTTCTTCCTCTCTATTCTTCCTTGGTTGTGGCCGGCCCTAGAGGTTCTCCCTCTCCTCTTCTCTTCTTCTTTAGTAGCCGGTTTCATCCTTCTCTTGGAGCTTTTGATGGTGGTCGGTTCTAGCTAGGAGAAGAAGGAGAGAAAGGAGGCTTTGTTTCTTGCATCCCTTAGAGCTTGGTGGTGGTGGCCGAAATTCTACATCCTTGGAGGAGTCTTGGTTTGGCCGAAACTTGCAAGGAGGAAGAAGAAGGGCTTGGGTGGTTCTCATCTCGGTAGATCGTTGCCCACACAACGTCCGGGATAAGAAGAGGAATACGGTAGAAGATCAAGAGGTCGTTGCTTACAAAGGAAGGTATAACTAGTAATTATTTTCCGCATCATGCTAGTTATTTTTCTTTGTATGAATTCCAAACACAAGAGGCATTAGATTCTGGATTTTCGAATTTGTTATTCAAGTTTGTGTTTTTTTTTATTTTTTGAATTTGTGATTCGATTGTTCCTTTTGGTTAAACCTAGAGTTATATAAGGAAATTAAATATTAGCTTTCCTTAAAAGGCTTTGTCTAGGAAGTGGTGGTTGCTCCCATATCCAAGAAGGCCTAGTGACTCGCCATGTTTAACCTGGAAGCCAATTTTAGAAATTAATATTTAATTAAATTAATAACATAGGTGGATTTGGATCAATAGTGTTAAGTTCCGCTTGCGATCCAAGTCTAAACCATTAAGAACAGATAAGTTAAATTTGGAATCAATAATGTTAAGTTCCGTTTGCGATTCCAAATTTAACTTCTAAAGAACACAATAGGTTGTTTAGGAAAGGTTCGATACTTGTACAAAATTTTTGTACAGTGGAACCAGTACGATCTTCCTAGGACCAACCAACAGTTAGTATTAGCCCTAGTGTCAATTATGAGATGATTGTAAAGGGCACATTTGATGTACGTAGATTGTATATACTTGTTAGCATGTTTTGACACACATTCACATAGTTTGAGCATGCTTGATCTATGCATTTTCGTACTTCCAGCTTTCCTTTTTAGCATATTTACTCTCTTTGTTCGGAGATCTGCTTTTGTGCATTTTCTGTATGCAGGAGTCGAATTTGGTGAAGGATGCGTGTTCGAGGCCAAATCTGCAGGCAAAACGATGGAGGAAGCCATGATACCTGAACCCCACACGACCCTGCCATGGGGGTTTGCCCAGGCCGTGTAGAGATGAGAGGCCATGTAGCAGCAGCAGAGAAAGAAGATGGTTTGGCCGTGTGAACCTCACACGGCCGTGCCAAGTTTTGAAGCCCAATGAAGCCTAGGACGTGTACACCACACGACCATGTCAGTTTTCTAGAGACCAGAGAAGCCTCGGCCATGTATGCTACACGGCTGTGTGAGGTTTCTAGTGAGCAAGAGAGTGTTGGCTGTGTGCACCAGACGACCGTGCCAGGTTTCCAGAGGCGAAGGCAGTACAGACCGTGTAGATTTACACGGCCGTGCAAGGGGGGCATTGGTAGAGGCAAGTCACGGCCGTGTACCTCACACGACTGTGTGAGGTTAGCAGAGAAGAAAATGGAGTTGGTCGTGTGAACCTCACACGGCAGTGCCTCGGGGCCGTGTGGCGCCCAAACCCCTCTTCTATATAAAGCTTCCTTCAAGATTTGAAAGGAGATCTTCTCCCCTTTGGGAGAAAGGAAGATTTGGGCGATTCCTTCCATTCTTGGGTGTATTTCTGGGCGTTCTAAGGGAAGATCTTCACCAATTCGACTCCAAGATCGAAGGATTGGATCCGAAGACTATTCTTCTCCGTAGATAAGTTTTCTTTCTCTCCTTTCTTGGATTTGAGGGATTAGAAATGCTTGTAATATTTATGTTTTCGGATTTCTTTCTTCGATTTATGGAGTAGATCTCTTGTTCTAGGATGGAGGGAGTATTTGTAAGGATTTCTTAATGTAAACTCTTGTGGATATGCCAATTTCCCATTTCTATGATTTTATCCTATTTTGTATCTATTTGATCTTGTGTGGAATGTTGTGATTGTGCCTAATTACCATGCTTGATTGAGAGTTTGAATATCTTGTGGATCTTGTAGAGGTAATTCTTCATTCGATTTTTCGAGGGATCTTCATGACAGGAACATGCCCGTGTAAGAACGTTTGAGGGGTTATCTTGAAGGGGAAATTAGGTATTTCAAGAGGGTAGGATAGATTTATGTATTAATCTTTATATCTTGATGGGTTGATAAGCGATGGATTCTTATATTAATTTTCCGAGGGACGCACGTGACAAGCAAGCCCGTGTAAGGACAACATAGATTCATTCCTAATTGATCAATCTAGGTATGGATTTCAGTCCTAAGTCGGTTCTCTATTGCAAGAGAGAACTGACAACCTTCTACAAATGATGGACGATTGAGAAAAAGGATTTGGTAGATCATTTACATTGAATAACCTTACAAAGAAACCAAAACTCCTAGAATATCCCTTATCATTGCCTTTATTCTTGTTGCCTATTCTTTCATTCTTTTGTTTACTTTTCATAGTTACACTTAGACTTTGTCAATCCATTGATTTGTTGTCTAGCTAATTCGCGTTGAGATATTCTTAGTGCTTATTCCAGTCCCTGTGGATACGATAATCTTTTATATTACTTGCGATATTTTCGTACACTTGCGGAGGTCAACAAGTTTTTGGCGTCGTTGCCGGGGACTGCGATATAACATTAGGGATTATCATTTGAGTTAGACTAGACATAACTTTTCTTTTCATTTGCATAGTTGTAACTAATTGATTAGAATTCTATTTTCATAAGTTCTTCCTTTCTTGTATAACTTTCTTGTCAATTCTTTTTATTGTAATTCTAATTCTGCATTTTTTATTCTAATATTTTTGTCGAACTTTTCTCTATTTTCTTTTAATTTAGTCTCTTTCTTTCATTTTCTTTTGTGAACATATCTTGGTATCTTGTTCTTGTGTATGCGAAGATCTAACTTTGCAGGAGAACTTCTTCCTCTAGATCCTGAGATAGACAGAACATTTCATAGAAGAAAATTCTGCAAAGACAACAAGAAGAACAAGAACATTCTATTATGACAAATAGACCACTAAAGGATTATGCAACACCTTATGCTAGGGGTTTTCGATCTAGTATTTCAAGGCCTTCAGTTGAAGCAAATAATTTTGATATCAAACCTGCGATTATATCCATGGTGCAACAAAATCAATTTGGTGGAGGACCGCATGAAGACCCAAATCAACATTTGGAAGTCTTCTATGAAATATGCGGCACAATGAAAATGAATGGTGTTGCTTTAGAGGCAGTGCGCCTACTTCTATTTGGGTTCTCCTTGAGAGATAGAGCCAAGCAATGGTTAAACTCTTTGGCTCTAAATAGCATCACCACATGGGAGCAATGCGAGCAACAATTCCTTGATAAATTCTATCCTCCAAGTAAAACGACCCATATGAGGAATCTTATTGCAAGTTTCAAGCAAGCGGACTCTAAATCTTTATTTGAAGCTTGGGATAGATATAATAATATACTCAGACAATGCCCGCACCATAGTTTGGAAAGATGGTTAGTGCTACATACGTTTTATAACGACATTAATTATCATACAAAAGTGTCTCTTGATTCAGCTGCTGGAGGGGCACTTATGAATAAGAGCTTGGATGAAGCCGAGGAGATAATTGAGAGCGTAGCACAAAACCACCATCAATGGACTAATGAAAGAAGTGGTGGCTATTCTTTGTTAGTTAGAGCCCTAGAGCCAATCATTTGATGATTGTATGGACTCATGTATATCATATTCATGTATATATATTAAGGCATTTGGTTTTTGGTTATTATGCTTATTTGTATTAGTGCCAGATAAAATAAGTATAGTAACGTCCTAGAGTAGAAGGTTCATACCTATATCAATCGATTAGTTGAATCGATAGTGAGATGATATAGGGAACACTACTCTAAATCATTCCTAGTCGAGTATTAACATTCAGGGACAATGTTAATACAATAAGACTAGCATGTAGGTCAGCTCGATGACTTGATCTCACAAGTCATGGATATAGAGATATCAAGCTGACACATGGGTATGCATTAGAGAATGTATACTGAATGACCCGCCATGAGAAAGTATCATGGATCATTATATGAGTGTCATATACTTTCTCATCTGGCTATTAGTATGACTATTAGTCCTTAGACCTGAAGTCACCATGGATCCCTACATAAGGAGTTATGTACTTTGGTTTCGTCAAACGTCACCCGTAACTGGGTGGACTATAAAGGCGATTACTGGGTATATAACGAATTATGTAGAGGGATGTGAGTGATGTAGATGGGATCTATCCCTCCCATATGACGGGAGTGACATCAATATTCTTGATAGAGTTAGACCACGAAGTGCATGGCCATGCCCAAATGAGTCAACATGAGATGTTGAGCTCATTTGATCGAGTGAGTCTACTTGGAGTTCAAGATTTAGATTGATTAGAGGATGACACGGTCTATGCCTCACATTGATCAATCTAGATGTCAAGGATAGAAGGACATTTGACATATTTTGTGAGGAGTCACAATTGGTAGTCACAAGATGATGTCGGATCTCGACATTCTTGTAACTTGGGTAGTAATGATGTGTTGCTAGATACCGCTCATTACTTATGCTCCTAAATGGGTTTAGGGCATTGCCAACGTTACAAGAACCTATAGGGTCACACACTAAGGACTATTAGATGGAGATTTGGTTCATATGATGAACCAAGAGGATTAGATTCATTTGATGAATCATATTGGATTAAGAGTAATCCAAATTGGGCTAATTGAGTTGGACTCAAGTTGATTCATGTATTCAATGAGTCTAATTTAGATTATGACTCATTAAATCAACTTAATTTAATGAATTAGATTCATTATATTAAGTTGGCTTGAATCATATGGTTGGATTAGATCAACCATGAGAGAGATTTGATCAAGTTTGACTTGATTTGAGAGGAAGAGTAAAAGTCATGTTTGACTTGACTTTTTGCCACATCACTAGTGAGTTGGCAAGATGTGGACCAATAGGATTGCTTCACATCATCAATGTGTGCCACCTCATGGAGGTTACAAGCCTCCATAGCATTTAATGTGGCCGGCCCACATTAAATGAGGAGGTTACACTTGTTACCATGTCATTTAGTGAGGTGGCAAGATGTGGACCAATAGTGTTGATCCACATCATCCTAGAGTGCCACCTCATGGGGGTTACAACTCTTAATGGTCTCCACATTAATTGGAATTAATGTGGGGGTTACACCTCCTAGAGTGGCCGGCCACTTGATGGCTAAGGGGTTTTTTTGAATTTCCTCTAATTGATTTATTCACTCTTCTTCTCCCTTGGGTGCTCTCTCTTCTCCTTCTCCCATTCCTTGGCCGAACACTCCATTGGTGCTAGCACACCTTGTGTTTTGGTTATCTCCTTCTACTTGTGTCCGTGTGGATACATATAGAGGTTGTCTACTTTGACAACTATAGAGATCCGGCGACATCTTGGACAAGCGGGAACGCGAAGGGCTTCGCTACAAGGGTAATGATCTTAACTTTAGTGTAGATCTAAAGTTTTTACAAACTCGTACAAGAAAAAGGTTTTTCGATAATTTTGTTTACGAATCTTTGCACGAGATCCATGGCTTTGGGTGACTCGGGGTTTCCGCAACGCGAAAAAGCGGTTTTCGCGGCCCGAAGAACCCAACATTCTTGTATGAACCCAACAACAAAATCATCAGGAAAATTTGATGTTGATGCAGTGACCTTATTGGCTGCAAAACTGGATGCTCTTACAAAAAAGTTTGAGAATATGGGAGCTAGCTCAAGTACGGTCAATGCCATTGTTTCTTCTTGTGAAGTATGTGGAAGTTTTGAACATTCAAATGACTCATGTCCATTGGGGGCTATCACTGCACAAATCAATCAATTAGAGCAATGTGATGCAATCATGGGTTTCAATCAAAGGCAGAACAACCCATACTCAAATACCTACAACCTTGGATGGAAGAGTCATCCTAATTTCTCTTACAGAAATAACCAAGATCAAGGACCATCCATGGGGGCAAGGCCTAATTTTCAAACTGGGCAGTAAAATTTTCAGCAACAATCTTCTCAAGGCTTTCCTATGTCTAAAATTGAAAAGATATTTGAAGATACTATGTCCACTTAGAATGAAATGAAACAAGACATTTTAAAGCTCACTTAGAGAATGGACAATTCTGATAGACATCAAAAGATCTTGGAAAGTCAGATTGCCCAACTAGCTTCCTTATCTTCTAGGGCACTAGGACAATTACCTGGCAAGCCTGATGTCAATTCTATGGAACACTGCAATAGAATTGAGCTTAGGAGTGGACGGACCTTAGGAGATCCCCAAGTGACTGCTCCAAAAGGGATGCACACTGAAGAAGAGCTCTCTCCTCCAGCACCAAATCAGATTCAAATTGATGAGGAGAGAATTACTAAGGTTGAAGAGACTCTTCCACTCCACCATCAAAGTATAGCAGTCCCTTTTCCTCAAAGACTTATTATGTCAAAGAAGGATGAAGAGTTTGGCAAATTCTTGGAGAAGGTAAAAGAAATATGTGTTGAAGTACCACTCATTGATGCAATCCTTCAAATGCCCAAGTTTGCCAAATTCCTGAAGGACATCATGTCGAATAAGAGGAGGAAAGGAGATATAGAGACCATTGCACTTATAGAGGAATGCAGCGCTCTTTTTGAAAAGAACACTTCCCCAAAGTTGAAAGACCCCGGAAGCTTTTATATTCCTTACAATATAGGAACTGAATTTATTGAGAAAGCTTTTTGTGATTTGGGGGCAAGTGTTAGCCTCATTCCTTATTCTATTTGTAATAAATTAGGTTAAAAAACTTTAAACTTACTACCATGGCGCTACAACTTGTTGATCACTCCTGCAGGTACCCTATGGGTATCGTTGAGGATGTGCCGGTAGAAGTAGGTGGGAGTATAATTCCCACCGATTTTGTTGTGTTAGACATGGAGGAGGACCAAAAAATCCCTATCATATTGGGAAGACCATTCCTTGCTACAACAGGAGCTATTATTGATGTTAAAAATCATAAACTTTCTTTGGTGATTGGTAAGGAACGGTTGGAATATGATTTATCTAAAGCCTCTAACCATGTCTCTTCTCTCTTAAATGCTTGTAGCAGAGCAAGCATTTACAAACTGGAGGAATGGAATTTCCATCCTCATGGGAGGCCACCAAACGAAGAAAATAATGTGGTGGAAGATGTTGGGAGGAGACCTCCCAACAAAAGTGACAAATATGTCTGCCCTCCAAGGGCAAGGAAAAGAGAGAAGTAATCAAGATTGGTCAAGCTAAAGACCTTAAACAAAGCGCTTCTTGGGAGGCAACCCAAGGGTTGAAATTTCACTTCCATGAGCTGGTCATGACTTCTTCATGAGCATGGAAGTGTTGGAAGAGCTAGAAGGGAAAAAAAATCATCAATTGGAGCAAAACAGAGCATGGTCGTGTGCTGTACACGGCCAAGCTTATGGTGTAGAGAAGGGAGAAGCTTGGGCCGTGTCTATATGACACGGTCGTGTGGAGTCTCTAGAGAAGAAAAGGTGCAGGGTCGTGTCCCAGACACGACCGTGTGAAGAATCCAAAGGAGGAAAAAATTTCGGCCGTATCTCACGCACGGCCGTGTGAAGAATCCAGAGGAGGAGAACTTCTTGGCCGTGTCTCACACATGACCGTGTGAAGGAACCAGTGCGGAGGCATGCACTGGTCGTGTCATCTAACACGGCCGTGTGCTGATTCCAGAGAAGGAGACTGATGGGGCCGTGTCCCAGACACGGCCGTGCAAAGTTATCCGAGAAGGAGAAGGTAGGGGCCGTGTAGATCTACACGGCCCGTGTGGAGAAACTTATTCAGGCCATGTCTCCTATACACGGCCAGATCCAGGCCATGTCCCCCACACACCCACCTCATCTCAACACCCTCTTCTCTCCAAAATTCCTCTCTTCTTCAACCTTTCTCCTAAAGATTTTCAGATCTAAACCTAAAACCCTTTCTTCTCCACAAACTTCACCTAGATCTAGATTCTTCTCTTCTCCTAGATCCAAGATCTCCACTTTCATAACTCTAAGATCTATTTCCTCAAGATCTAGTTCCTCCAACCCTAAACAATATCCTTCCCCACTCAAGCTTGACAATATGTCCAACCTATTGAAGAAACTTCGCAAGGGTGGTGGTGGATCTAGTGGTGGAGACAAAGGAAAGGAACCATCCAGAGACAAAGGGAAACAACCAGTGCAAGGCAAAGGAAAGAGGACCTCACGCAACGAAGGTAATGACAACGAATTCAATATTGTATTTAGAAATGATGATCAATTTACTAGATTTGCAATTCTTGTCAATAGAAAGATTGTGTGTACTAGGTATATGGACCCAACCGTTTTAGATATGATGGGAATTAGGGATGATATAGATTGGATGATTGGGTTCTTAGATTGGAGTGATATGTTGTACACACATCTACCTACTTATCCTCGCCTTGTTTTGGAGTTTCTAAGCTCACTAGATGCCCATTTTGCCAATGAAGATGATTTTGTTGGCAAGATAACTTTTAGGTTGATGAATCAAGATTTTCAATGGACATTTAGTGACTTTAACACTTATTTTGGATTGTCTTCCGGTAGCTCTCGAAGGTTTGATTCTAGGTTTAATTGGAATCATTTTTGGAATTCAATCACCAGATTAGATCACCCTTATGAGCCCTCTAGAGCCAAGGCTTCTCACATGCAAAATCCTGTTTTTAGATATCTACATAGAATTATAAGGAAAACTATTTTTGGCAGGGGGGAAAGTGATGGAGTCATCAAAAAAGTAGAACTTTATTCTCTATGGGCTACATAAGGTTGATTTTGATTCTGGTTTTCATTTTTTGCAAACCTTAGTGAGAACTGCGAGGGCGTCTTCGGGATCAATAGTTCTTGGTGGGTTGATTACTCAAGTAGCAATTAACTTGGAACTTGATTTAGATGGGTTGGAGGTTATTCATGGCAATGATATGACCGACATGGATGCATGTCTTGCCATGAAACTGATTATTCGGGATGAGAATGGTTTCACATTTCCTAGGAGGAATAGTTTTCCTCTACCTCTTCCTTGTCCCGAACGAACTTCCATTCATAACCCAGCTAATTGGGTAATCACTGATGTAGACCCCGAGAATGTCCCCTCCATATCCGGAGACACAGAGCCACACATTGAGTCCTCGACATTTGAATACCCGCAACCCTCCGGACATCCGGATCCTGCTAGGCATTCTTTTGCCTATGGTACGGGTTCCTCCAGATTTGACTTTTCTGATTTTCGTACTTCTCTAGAATCGCTTCATGAGAAGCATGATGCCCAACGAAGAATGTTGGAAGGTCGCTTCTCTTTATCAGATAATCATTTTAGAGAAGTACAAGAGCACTTTCAATCCACGAGGAATTTTCAAGGTCAAGTGGCCGAATTTGTCCAGGATTATGATACGGATCAAGCTAGAATGAGAGATTTTATGCAAAGCATGAGTGTCACTAGCCAACAAGTAGATGCTTTGTTTGAGTATCATATAATCCTGAGCGAAACTCCAGGTTTCCCTAGTTTTCCCATTGGCCAACCACGATGAAAATTTTAAGTCTGGGGGGGGGGGGTGTCGAACCTGATTTTTCTTTCTTTTTGCATTCTAGTTTTCAGTTTTTGCTTGTTTTCTACATGTCTAATTTTTGTTTTGCACTTTATTTTGATTGTCTTGCTTGGATTGCTTATTTTGATAGTCACTTGACTATCTTTTGAAATCTTATGGCATACATCTTGAGAACATCAAAACTTCACTTATATGCTTTCTTGTCTTCAAGATTAAATGTTAGCACGTTCATTATCTAGATTCATGATGCTCAAATGATGTTAGTAGTATGCTTAATGTACCTCTTTTCTCTATCTTGGGTAGCATGAAATAAGCTAAGTATCTTATGGAGATGAGTTTTAGTCTTGGCTTGACCTTAAGGATCTTATTTTCACTACACTTTGACTTGATGCTTGAATGATTGATATCATTGAAATAGTTATGATTCATCTTGTTTGTCTAGTACTTGGTTTCCATGGTGATTTCTCAAACTTCATTTTGGCTACTGGATGAGGCTCAAATCATGTTAGCTCATTTGGAAAAATCAAAATATCCCAACATTTATGCTAAAAGTACACTTGTGAAATAAGATTTATACAATGCAAATACTTATGAAAAAAATGTGAAAAAAAAATAAAGGAAAAAAGTGAATAAGGGATATAAAAAAATAGTTGTCGTGAGTGGAATCTAGCTAGTCACCCCTTTGAGACCGAGTTAGGTTACTGGGGAAATGATTGCTTAGCTTCTCTTGAGATTGAGCACGCCTTTGAGACCTTGGGTTGATTGAGAAAGATGAATTAAGTGTGTGGCAAGTAAGTGTCTATCACTGATTATTTGTCTATCACTGGAAACATTAGGAATTCAAACTTGATGACGACTTGACTAGGACATAGATTGAAACTTGAAGAGTTTTTGAGTTACCATGCACTATGCACATGAGACTTATGCTTGAGCCAAACTTAACTTGTTTTCATGATCATGCTTATTAATGAAACTTTTTGATAGAGTTAGGAGAATGCATTAGGGATATGAGAGCATTGTAGAGCATATGAATTTAGATTGCAACATTTTGCTTGAGGATAAGCAAAGGTTTAAGTCTAGGGGTGTGATGTACGTAGATTGTATACACTTGTTAGCATGTTTTGACGCACATTCACATACTTTGAGCATGCTTGATCTATGCATTTTCGTACTTCTAGCTTTCCTTTTTAGCATATTTACTCTCTTTATTTGGAGATCTGCTTTTGTGCATTTTCTGTACGCAGGAGTCGAATTTGGTGAAGGATGCGTGTTCGAGGCCAAATCTGCAAGCAAAGTGATGGAGGAAGCCATGATACCTGAACCCCACACGACCCTACCATGGGGGTTTGCCCAGGCCGTGTGGAGATGAGAGGTCATGTAGCAGCAGCAGAGAAAGAAGATGGCTTGGCCGTGTGAACCTCACACGGTCGTGCCAAGTTTTGAAGCCCAATGAAGCATAGGCTGTGTACACCACACGACCATGTCAGTTTTCCAGAGACCATAGAAGCCTCGGCCGTGTATGCTACACGGGCGTGTGAGGTTTCCAGTGAGCAAGAGTGTGCTGGTCGTGTGCACCACACAGCCGTGCCAGGTTTCCAGAGGAGAAGGCAGTACAGGTCGTGTAGATTTACACGGCCGTGCAAGGGGGGCATTGGTAGAGGCGAGTCATGGCCGTGTACCTCACACGGCCGTGTGAGGTTAGTAGAGAAGAGAATGGAGTAGGCCGTGTGAACCTCACACGGTCGTGCCTTGGGCCCGTGTGACGCCCAAACCCCTCTTCTATATAAAGCTTCCTTCAAGATTTGAAAGGGGATCTTCTCCCCTTTCGGAGAAAGGAAGATTTAGGCGATTCCTTCCATTCTTGGGTGGATTTCTGGGCGTTCTAAGGGAAGATCTTCATCGATTTGACTCCAATATCGAAGGATTGGATCCGAAGACCATTCTTCTCCGTAGATAAGTTTTCTTTCTCTCCTTTCTTGAATTTGAGGGATTAGAAATGCTTGTAATCTTTATATTTTCGGATTTCTTTCTTCGATTTATGGAGTAGTTCTCTTGTTCTAGGATGGAGGGAGTATTTGTAAGGATTTCTTGATGCAAACTCTTGTGGATATACCAATTTCCCATTTCTATGATTTTGTCCTGTTTTGTATCTATTTGATCTTGTGTGGAATGTTGTGATTGTGCCTAATTACCATGCTTGATTGAGAGTTTGGATATCTTGTGAATCTTGTAGAGGTAATTCTTCATTCGATTTTCTGAGGGATCTTCGTGACAGGAACATGCCCGTGTAAGGACATTTGAGGGATTATCTTGAAGGGGAAATTAGGTATTTCAAGAGGGTAGGATAGATTTATGCATTAATCTTTATATCTTGATGGGTTGATGAGCGATGGATTCTTATGTTGATTTTCCGAGGGATGCACGTGACAGGCAAGCCCATGTAAGGACAACATAGATTCATTTCTAATTGATCAATCTAGGTATGGATTTCAGTCCTAAGTCGGTTCTCTATTGCAAGAGAGAACCGACAACCTTCTACAAATGATGGACGATTGAGAAAAAGGATTTGGTAGATCATTTACATTGAATAACCTTACAAAGAAATCAAAATTCCCAGAATATCCCTTATCATTGCCTTTATTATTGTTGCCTATTCTTTCATTCTTTTGTTTACTTTTCATAGTTACACTTAGACTTTGTCAATCCATTGATTTGTTGTCTAGCTAATTCGCATTGAGATATTCTTAGTGCTTATTCCAATCCCTGTGGATACGATAATCTTTTATATTACTTGCGATATTTCCGTACACTTGCGGAGGTCGACAACATTATTGTATCATATTTCATTATAAATAAAAGGCAAAGTTGATTATTATATTTATTTCAGTTCAGTGCCAATTGAATAAATATAATAATGTCCTTGGGTAGTAGGTTCTTATCTATAACATATCACCACAAGAAAAAAAGGTCTACTATGACATTTTCTTAATGACACTTATAAAAAAAAGTCATTATAAAATATTTATAATGACACTCTTTACCATTGATTATTTTTTTATAAAAATAATCATATTAGACCTCTTATGGTGACATATTTTATATGTGTCATTATATTGTAAACACTATTAATTCCCTTCCCACACGATCATTTCCTTTATCTCCCACACCTTTGTCTTTCCTTTTCTTTTCTCTATCGTCGTTAGGTTTCCTTTCCACTATCGCCGTTAGGTTTCCTTCGTCTCCCACCTCTTCTTCTTTCCTTTCCTCTTTGCAATGTAACCAGGTTCTTCCCTCTCCACAGCAAGTAAGGAGAAGCTCAAAGGTAACCTATTTATTATTTCTTCCCTCACCGCAGCACCGCGAGTAGCCTCGCCAGGCGACGAGGGTCGCCTCGCCAGGCGACGAGGGTCTGATTCGCGTTGCCACATTCTGACGACGAGAAGGAGGAGATGGTGTCAGAGGAAGAGATCAGCCTGTCTTCCTCTTCTGGCTCCCTCCCCACATCCAAGGATGTCTTCCTCTTCTGACTCCCTCCCCACATCCAAGGAAGATATCAACCAATGATGCCAAGTCATTGCGAGATATGGCATGGAAGAAAGATTCTCGAATTCGTGATGCGTATTTGGCTTGTGAGAGTAAGGGTGAGCATGAAAGGTTGACTACCTTCCTGAAGTTGACATACACCAGTACAAGGTTTGGTTTCTTATTGCTATTCAGATGTTTTTGTACAACATTCAGTTATGAAAGTTCATACGATTACTCTTTATTTTTCTGTTTCTCTTATGCAGGCCAGGATTGCACATTATCCATATTGTTGCAGAAATGGCACTAGTTGCAAAGGTGAGCCAAACTTGCATCTTACATAATGTGAACTCTTTGTTTCTTGTATCAGAACTTTGCGATCTTATATTCAAAATTTTAATCAGATGAGTTCTTATTCACTGCTCAGACATGTTGAAGTGGTTTTAGGATACTTTTAGATTCCTTCTTTTGCTTTTTTTTGAAGTGCCTTCTAAGTATTGTTGCAAGTGAGCATTCAACATTTAATGTCTGCTTAGCCTCTTGAGTAATAATAAACAGAAATTTCTGTTAAAATACTTGTGCATATCACAATATCTGTTTGCTTTTATGTTTTTGTTGCACACTTCCACTAACTCTTGGACCTCTTAACTTTCTATTCCTACATACAAATCTTTTCTATGTAAATTATGAAATTTATGTGGATGGAATAGGGATGGAATAATATTGTCAGATGCTATGAATCAAAGGCAATTAAGGAAGAAATAACATTGTGAAGTCTAAACTCGAGAATCCAGCTGAAAGTTTGTATTTTAAGTGCTTGCCTGTGTACATGCATATGTTCTACCTGAAAATTACCCTTATGAACTTCAATGTTTCTTTCTATTACTTTTAATTATTTTGTGATCTATATTTATTTCTAGGTTGGTGGTTTAGGGTATGTTATCACTGGTCTTGGTAAAGCATTGCAGAGGAAGGGACACCTAGTGGAAATTGTCCTTCCAAAATATGATTGTATACAGTATGATCTTATTGCCGATCTGAAGGTATATTACATTGTTGTTTGTACCAGTTCCTACTTTTGGGATGATATGGTGTTACTGTAGATTCTCATTATAGTTGATGTTGCAGGCACTGGATGTTGTGATAGAGTCTTATTTTGATGGACAACTATTCAGGAACAAAATTTTGGTTAGGACTATTGAAGGTGTAAAACTAAGTTTATTCTGGTTTTTAACTTGTATTAGATATACAAATTGAGCTTGACAGAAAGTTAGTTTTCAGGTCTGCCTGTTTATTTAAGTGAGCCTCACCATCCAGCCAAAGCTCGAAGATATTTAAGATATTATCAATCTTCTTTTCGTCTTTATCTTTTCTTGAGTTGCTCTATGAAGCTGGGAAAAGGCCTGACATAATCCATTGTCATGATTGGCAGACAACCTTTGTTGTATGGACCAAATCCTATGTTCTTAAATCGTGTTGTCTGATGGTCATTGATTTCTAGTGAAATTCAATGGACCTTAGCTTTATAGATCTATGGTTTATTAACGTAATCAGATTTTTTTAAAAAAATTTAGGCACCACTTTATTGGGACATATATGCTGCAAAGGGTTTGAATTCAGCTAGAATTTGCTTTACCTGCCACAACTTTGAGCATTAAGGAACATATATATGCTGCAAAGGGTTTTTAAAGCACGAGTACTATTTTTGTTACTTTTCTTTTTATTTATTTATTATTTTGGTAGAGTTCATAAATATAGGTATCAATCTTTCATGCTCTTTTATGTTTGTCAAAGTAGTCTATATATCTCGTTCAAAGCTTTACCAATTTCTTTATATATGTGCCCATCCATTAAATTTCAAGTAGAATTGGAGTTAAGGTTGATAGTTTAAAGAAGTGTGAATAAACTCAGCTCTATTAAGTTTGTGTAGTATGCATTTTCCCTAGTTGGTTTAAGTGATAATGAGAGGATTGATTACTGGTGTTGATTGACAAGTAAAGTTTGTTGATTTATTTTGTTACTAATGATGTTTGCTTTGTTGGTGCACATATACTGTTATGGAAACAAAAACTTTTCATTGTTTTCTTTGGTGTTTGTAGTTAACAGTAAGCGAAGACTACTATTAGGTGCATATGGAATGATACTTTACATTTTTCTCGTTTGGTATGATATATAATATTTTGAACTATTTTTATTAATTTTGTATCTTCATTGTTTTATTTCACTTATACAAATATATACATTGTATTTGCAGGTGACAGGTACTTGGATTTTTATGAATCAATATAATGGTTGAAGATGATCTATCTAATCGAGTTTTTATTTTACAAGACTTTGTTAGTATTTACAATTTAATATTTTGAGTGTATTTGTAGGTTGTTTTGGATGTAAAAGATTTATCATTAGTATTGTATTTGTAAATTTGACTCAAATGAGTATTGGATGAATAAAAATATCTATGAGCCCTTTAAATTTTGTTTTGTAATTTTTTCTATTCTAAATGGTCAATGAATTGTGATGATATGTAAATATTGAATTCAAGTTATTTATTCTAAATAAAAATTAATGATAATTTTTAATGTATTTATAAATTATTATAATGATATTTATTATGGCATTATAAATTAGTTTAGGTGACATTTATAAATGTCCTTAAAATATGATTTTTCTTGACATTTTTGACTGTCGGTATATCCCTATATTGTGACACTTTTAAAGTTAACATTGATATTGTATAAAGACATCATAAAATGTCAGGAATGCGAGGAGGTCTAAGACGACATCACTTTATAGGGCATTTTTTGATGATGTCACTAAAACTTAAGTGTCACCAAAAATATACTATAAGGACATTTATGTGTGTCATTATAGACCTTTTTTCTTGTAGTGGCAATTAGTTGAATTGATAGTGAGATATGTAGATATATATAGAACACTACTCTTAACTATTCCTAGTCAAGCATTAATATACAAGGGCAATATTAATGTGTTGAGACTAGCATGTAGGTCAATAGATGACTTAAGCTCACAAGTCATGGATATGAGATATCAAGTTGACACATGGGTATATATTAGAGAATATATACTGAATGACCCGCCATGAGAATGTTTCATGGATCGTTATATGAGTGTCATAAACATTCTCATGTGACTATTGGTATGAATACTCCTTGGACTTGAAGTTACTATGATTCCCTACATAAGGAGTTGTGTACTTTGGTATCGACAAATGTCACCTGTAACAAGGTGGACAATAAAGTCGATCACTAGGTATACAATGAATTATGCGGAGGGATGTGAGTGATGTAGATGAGATCTATCCCTTCCATATGACGGAAGCGATATCTGTGGGCCCCTTGATTAGTAGGACATAAGAAAGCATGGTCATGTGCAAATGAGTCAATATGAGATATTGAGCTTATTTGATTGAATGTGTCTACTTAGAGATCAAGAAACACAAAGGTTGATAAGAGGATGACACGGTCTATGCCTCATTGATCAACCTAGATATCAAGAATAGAGGGACCAAGTCATACAAGATAATAGTCACAGACAGGTTAGGTCGGATCTTGACCTTCTCGTCATTTGGGTAGCAATGATGTCTTGCTAGATGCCACTCATTGCTTATGTATCTAAATGTTGATTTGGATACATTGCCAACGTTACGAGAACCTATTAGATCACACACAAAGAACAAGTAGATTTGGAGATATATTTATATGATGAATAATTGGATTAAGTCTAATCCGAGTTGGACTTATTGAGTTAGACTCAATTGAATCTAATTATTGGATTAAGTCTAATTCAAACTAGACTAGAGAAAGTCAATTCAAATTTCAAATTAATGAAATAGTGATTCATTGAATTTGAATTGTATGAGGATTAATTGAGTAAGACTCAATTGAATTAGACTTAAGTTAGACTCAAGTGGATTAGACTTGAGTTAGACTCAAGTGAGACTTAATGGAGGCATTCATTGAATTTTGAATTCAATGAATCATTTCATTCAATTCAATTTTCGAAATTGATTTGAAAATGAGGAGTTTTCAAATGTGGTCCTTAATGGAGAGTGAATGAGCATTAAGGCTCATTAATGGAATTAATGATCATTAAGTATTTTCATTGGATGAAAATACTTAAGCTATTTTTCTTCTCATTTTTCATAACTTCTTCATCATCTCCTCCCTCTCTTCTCCTCTTGGCGAATCCTCTTTCTAAGGTTGCTAGCACAACCTTAGGTGGTAGGCATCTCCACTTAGTGAGTTTGTGAGACAAGCGAACCCTTGTTCGTGTGGATACCATAGAGGCGCGAGCGTGTGTTCGTGTTGAGATCCGAGCTGTCGGGAGTCCGTGAGCACGCAACAAAGGTATACTCCATGTTTTAGATCTAACTTGGTATAAGTTTTTGTTTCCCTTCCCATGGATTTTCTGGAGGAACTAGTATTGTCCGCTACGCGTTTGCGTGTTTAGCGCATCTAGTTCCTTACACGTGGAGCCCTAGTGACAGGGGTAGTCCTATAAAGTGGACATTCTAGCATTATTGTCTTGCAAAGAGGCATCAAGTTTGGGTAGGTATGCCGGTACAATCCTCCTAAATCCATATCGATATTTTGGGATAGGGAACCCTACATGAGAGTAAACATAGAGATAGAAAAGTAAATAATATTTAGAGCATTAACAAATATCATAGAGAAACTAAAGTCCTTGAATTGTTCCTCCAATTCAAATTTCCCTCTCAACCAGTCAATTGCTCTCAACCACTCAATTATTCTGATGTGAATCAATTATATATGTTATTTTATATTATTTAACACATCTTTCTGTATTCATTACCTGTAATCTATGCTTTTGCATCCTTTTCTATTATATTTCAGCATAGTTACTATTTTTGTGTCCAGTTTAGAGCAGAAAAAGATGTTAAAGACGCAAAAGAAGATCAATTGAGAAGACCATGATCCAACCCTGTCTACACTGAGGAGAGAAAAGCAAGGATTGAAGTGCATAAATCATTTCAAAGGCTAATTGGGCCTAGTCATGCCTTGAAGAATGACCAAAAGAAGAAATAAAGGAAGAAGTCATGCCTTGAAACACGGCCAAGGAGAGGACCAGTGAGGAAATTATTGGTTGATACTCGGAATATCGTACCGGTTCCCCTGTATAAAAATTTTGTACAAGTCCTGAACTATTCCTAACAACCTATTGTGTTCTTTAGAAATTAAATTAGGAATCGCAAATGGAACTTAACATTATTGATTCCAATTTTAACTTATCTGTTCTTAGAGGTTTAGACTTGGATCGCAAACGATACTTAACATTATTGATCTAAATCTACCCATGTTACAAATTCAATTAAATATTAATTTCAGAGATTGGCTTCCAGGTTAAACATGGCGAGGTACTAGGCCTTCTTGGGTATGGGAGCATCCACCACTTCCTAGACAAAGCCTTTCAACGAAATTTAATATTTAATTTCCTTATAATAACCCTAGGTTTAACCAAAAGAAGCAATCGAATCACAAGATTGAAAAAAACAAAAGAACACAAACTCGAATCATAAATTCAAAACCTAGAATCATATGCCTCTTATGTTTGGTATTTCAAAATCCATACAAAGAAAACTAGTATGATGCAGAATAGAATTACTAGTTATACCTTTCTTTGTAAGCAACAACCTCTTGATCTTCTATCATATTCCTCTTCTTATCTCGGACGTCGTGTGGGCGACGATCTACCGAGACGAGAACCACCCAAGCTTCCTTCTTTTCCAAGCAAGTTTTGGCCACCACAAGAACTCTAAGAGAAGATGAAGTTCGGCCACCACCAAGCTCCAAGGGATGCTAAGAAACAAAGCCTCCTATCTCTCCTTCTTCCTTTAACAAGATCCGGCTACCAACCAAGCTCCTTGAGATGGAGATGTCGTTGGCCAAGGAAGAAGAATAGGAGAGGGAGAGGAAGAGAGGGGTCGGCCACCAACCAAGGAAGAGAGGAACTAATAGAAGAGATATTGTTATGAGGTGAGGCACCTCCACCCTCTCTTTTATATTCCTTGGTCTTGGCAAATAAGGAAAGTTTTATTAAAACTTCTTTATTTTCTTTGCCAATGAAAGGAAAGTTTAATAAAATTTCCCTTTCAAACTATATATGACCGGCAACCTTAATCTCTCCAAACAAGGAGAGTTTTAAACACAAAATTAAAACTTCCTAATTTGTTTCCGGAAATTTTTAAATAAAAAATTTATCTTTTGAAAATTCCCTTCATGGTTGGTTATAAAAGGAAACTTTTATAAATTAAAATCTCTCTATTAAAACATGTGGATGATTTACAAAAAGGAAAGTTTTCTCTAAAATTAAAATCTTCCTTTCAATCTACAAATAAGGAAAGATATTAAATCTTTTCTTAATCTTTTGTAGAAACTATAAAAGGAAAGATTTAATTTTAAAACTCTCTTTTAAATCATGAGGATGGTTACAAAAAAGGAAAGTTTTATAAAAAAATTAAAATCTTCCTTTTAACTACAAATAAGGAAAGATATCAAACCTTTCACTTAATCTTTTGTAGAATACTATAAAAAGAAAGATTTAAATTTTAAACTCTCATTTAAAACCATGGCTTCCACATAAGAAAATATTTTTAAAAAATAAAATCCTTTTTATTTTAATGTGGCCGGCCACACCAAGCTTGGGTTCAAGCTAGGGCCGACCACCTAATAAAACCAACCCACCTTGGTTTGGCCGACCCTAGCTTGGGCTCTATGCTAGGCTTGGCTGGCCACCTTAAGGTGAGTAAGAAGGTGGGTATGGGTGGGTATAATACTTTATAAATAAGAGGCTATGATAGGGACCGAGAGGAGGAATTGGTTTTGGTCTCCCGATGAAATTAAGATTCCCGTGTTCGCCCTGAATACCCAACTTAATTTCATCAATAATAATTCATACCACTAAAGAATTGCCCACTGCAACAGCCGCCACTTTCGTAGCATTTCCCATGTAGACCGTTATCTCTCCCTCATATAGTCGTCGAGTTTCCTGAAACCCCTGCAATGTATTGCAGATATGATCAGTGGCTCCTGTATCTACACACAAGGTACTGGTAGATAACACCGCTAAACATGTTTCAACTACAAGAGAATAAGATATACCTCTATTATTCTGATTCCTACAAGGACAGTCCGCCTTCCAATGTCCCGACTGCTTGCAGATGAAGCACTTGCCTTTTGGCTTCTTCACTCCAGCTTTTGGTCCAGTACCTAGAGATCTTTTCAACTTCTTTGCTGAGCCAGCCTGTTTCTTCTTCTTCTTGCCTTTCGACTTAGAAGAAGAAATATTTTCAGCAAAGTGAATCTAAGAACTATGACGAAATAAACCTTCTGCTGCCTGAAGTTCTGTCAGAAGTTCCGCCAACGTATAAGCCCTTTTGTTCATGTTATAGTTCAGGCGGAACTACTCAAAACTTCTGGGTAGCATTTAGAGAATAATATCGATCTGGATTTCCCCATCGATTTCAACTCCAAGGATCTGTATTTCTTTCAAATAAGACATCATCTTGAGGATATGATCCCTTATGGGTGTCCCCTCTGACATGGTGGTTGTCATTAACTTTCTCATTTCCTTTTGCCTAGCAGCCCGATTCTGGTGTCCGAAGAGTTTCTTGAGATTGTTCATCATATCATAAGCAGTTGGCAAGTCCTGATGCTGATGCTGCAGCACATTTGACATTGAAGCCAAGATGTAACACCGCGTCATCTCATCTGCCTTTACCCATTTCTTATGATACTCAATCTCCTCTTCACTAGAATCACTATTAGGCACTTTAGGGCAGGTCTCTAATAGTACAAACTTATAGCCTTCAGCAGTTAGGACAATGTCCAGGTTTCTTTTCCAATCTATGTAGTTTGGACTAGTAAGTTTGTTCTCTTTTAGAATAATAGCCAGTGGGTTGAAAGTCATCCTAAGAATCACAAAATAAACTTTTGGTCAAGATTTTAAATTTAGAGTAATATTGATTCCTCAAACAATACTATTTATATTTACCAACACCTCAATCACCATGAATTTTTCATGCCACGATAGTGTAGACGTATACAAAATTAAACATTTGTAAGAGGAGGTTTTACCCATTAATTTTATTCTTGTCAACCTAAATTTATGACAAATAAAATTAATAGTTGGTTTTTCCTTCGGTCGCACAAATAATAGCAGTGACTCCGATGGGGAGGATACTATTAAATGTACCTAAGTGTATACCATTACTTGATACTTAGTCCATTAAATAGGATTGTGCCCCTTCAGATAGAGAAGATCACACACTCCTAAATGATTTTCTATAACCATCCATAAAGGAAGTTTGATCTAGTGATCTGCAACCAAACTCATCCGATGGGGAGGGAGGCACTCAGAGCCAACACGCAAGTTCGTCGCATCACTTACAAACCAGTAATGGAGAACGTGGAATTTATCTACTAATCCCTCTCCCACTTAGTTATTTAAGGTGAGGAATTTTAACTATGTAAGCACACATCACAGCAAATAAAGCAACAAATATGGAAAAATAATTTTCCAACTATTATGGTATTTTCCATCACTGTCCTCCGTGTGCTGCCAACCCTAGCTGTTGCCATCTTTAGCCACCGCAATCAAGTCTAGTCGCCACATCTATCTTGCTTCTTTTTCCACTGTGCCTCTGGTCCACAAAAAGTACCACGCCTTGCAAGGATACGATCCACGATAAAAATAGAATTTTACATATATCGATCCTATATTTCATAAAGGAATGTACATGTAGTCTAAATCAAAACAAAAATGTAAAATCCTAAAACTAATACAGCTCCTGCTGTATTTAATACATACAATCATGCATACACAAAAATGTCCTTGACATGTCCAAGGGTCCAATCACACACAATATCTATAAGCCATAATAGTTGGAGCCTGTAACCACAGAGTTAGCACATCCTACTATTATCCTGCCTAAATTATGCATGACATGCGCATAATTAAACTGAAAACTAAACACATAGAGACAAACACTAGCTATGATACCAATTGTTGGTTGATACTCGAAATATCATACCGGTTCCCCTGTACAAAATTTTTGTACAAGTCCTGAACCATTCCTAACAATCTATTGTGTTCTTTAGAAATTAAATTAGGAATCTCAAGCGGAACTTAACATTATTGATTCCAAATTTAACTTATCTATTCTTAGAGGTTTAGACTTGGATCGTAAACGATACTTAACATTATTGATCCAAATCCACTCATGTTACAAATTCAATTAAATATTAATTTCAGAGATTGGCTTCTAGGTTAAACATGGCGAGGCACTAGGCCTTCTTGGGTATAGGAGCATCCACCACTTCCTAGACAAAGCCTTTCAACGAAATTTAATATTTAATTTCCTTATAATAACCCTAGGTTTAACCAAAAGGAACAATCGAATCACAAGTTTGAATAAACAAAAAAAAAACACAAACTCGAATCACAAATTCGAAACCTAGAATCATATGCCTCTTGTGTTTGGTATTTCAAAATCTATACAAAGAAAACTAGTATGATGCATAATAGAATTACTAGTTATACTTTTCTTTATAAGCAACAACCTCTTGATCTTCTATCGTATTCCTCTTCTTATCTTGGATGTCGTGTGGGCGACGATCTACCAAGATGAGAACCACCACCACCTTCCTCCTTGCAAGATTTGGCCACCAACCTTCAAGCTCCAAGGGATGTTAGAACAAAACCTCCTTTCTCTCCTTCTTCTCCAAGCAAAATCCGGCCACCACAAGAGCTCCAAGAGAGGGTGCCACCGGCCACTAAAGAAGAAGAGAAAAGGAGACTAGGGGCCGGCCACACCAAGGAAGAGAAGAGAGGGAATAATAGATGTTAGGTTATGAGGTAAGGCACCTCTACCCTCTCTTTTATATTCCTTGGTCTTGACATATAAGGAAAGTTTTAATAAAAACTTCCTTATTATCCTTGCCAACAAAAGGAAAATTTAAACAACAATTTCCTTTTTAAACTTCAATGGCCGGCCACCACCTTGAGCTCCAAACAAAGAAAGTTTTAAATACAAAATTAAAACTTCCTAATTTGTTTCTGGAAATTTTTAAAATAAAATTTCTCTTTAAAAATTCCCTTTATGGTTGGTTATAAAAGGAAACTTTTGTAAATTAAAATCTCTCTATTAAAACATGTGGATGATTACAAAAAAAAAAAATCTCCAAAATTAAAATCTTTCTTTAAATCTACAAATAAGAAAAGATATCAAATCTTTCTCTTAATCTTTTGTATAAAGTTATAAAAGGAAAGATTTATAATTTTTAAAACTCTCTTTTAAATCATGAGCATGGTTAAAAAAGAAAAGTTTTATCAAAAATTGAAATCTTCCTTTTAACTACAAATAAGGAAAGATATCAAACATTTCTCTTAATCCTTAGTAGAAAACTATAAAAGGAAAGATTTAAATTTTAAACTCTCTTTTAAAACATGCTTCCACATAAGAAAAGATTTTTAAAATAAAATCCTTTTATTGTTTATTGTGGTCGGCCGCCATCTTAGCTTGGGTTCAAGCTAGGGCCGGCCACCTAAGCAAACCAACTCACCTTGGTTTGGTCGGCCCTAACTTGGGCTCCAAGCTAGGCTTGGCCGACCACCTTAAGGTGGGTAAGAAAGTGGGTATAGGTGGGTATAATACTTTATAAATAAGAGGCTACGATAGGGACCGAGAGGAGGAATTGGTTTTGGTCTCCCAATGAAATTAACCTTCCCGTGTTCGCCCCGAACACCCAACTTAATTTCATTAATAATAATTCATACCACTAAAACATTATTATTGAACTACCGCACCAATCCCAAATTATATTTTGGGATCTTTCTTATCATGAGCGTGTTAATCTCCCTGTGTTTAAGATGTCTAATGCCCACTAATTAAATGAGTTACTGACAACTCACTTTAATTAATATCTTTGTCCAAGAGTAGTACCACTCATCCTTATCGTCACGTCAGACTAAGTCCACCTGCAGGGTTTACATGACAATCCTTATGAGCTCCTCTTGCGGACATTATCAACCTAGATTACTAGGACACAGCTTCCTTCTATAATTAACAACACACACTATAAATAATATCATTTCCCAACTTATCGGGCATCTTGATTTATCAAACTAAATCTCATCCATTGATAAGTCAAAGAAATAAATACTAGATATATGTGTTTGTTATTATGTCAGGATTAAGAGCATACACTTCCACAATAACAAAGGTCTTGTTCTTTTATTCAGTCAGTATAAAAAGAACTTACCTTAAATGGTCCAACTCAATACACTCTGAGTGTACTAGTGTAATTTTATAGTCAAGATAAACTAATACCAAATTACACTATGACTATTCCAATGGTTTGTTCCTATCCATCTTAGTCGTGAGCAACTGTTTATAATTTATAAAGAACTGATAGCATTATCTTGTGTGTGTGACACCACACATCATGTTATCTACAATATAAATTAATTGAATAACTACACTTAGCATAAATATAGACATTTGACCAATGTGATTCTTTATTTCAAAATAAATGTTTACAAAAAGCTAGACTTTAAGTATACACTCTAACAGCTTGGTGCCCAAGCAAGGGGCCGGCCATAGCATGATAGAAAAGGAGATTTTATTTAAAATAAAATTTTGATAAAATCTTTCCTTTTTTGAAGCCATCCACATGGTTTTAAAAGAGAGTTTTAAATTTTAAAATTTTTCCTTTTATAGCTATTTACAAAGGATTAAAAGAGAGATTTTAATTTTGTTAAAATCTTTCCTTTTTTGTAGTTATCTATAATGTTTAAAAAGAGATATTTTAATTTTGATAAAATTTTCCTTTTCTCTAACCATGATTTAAAAGAGAAGTTTTAATTTTAATCTTTCCTTTTTTGTAGTCTCTTACATTGTTTAAAAGAGAGAGATTAATTTTAAAACTTTCCACTTTCCTTTTGTAGCCATCACAATAGGAAATTTAAAAGAGAGAGATTTTAATTTTTATTAAAATTTCCTATTTTCTGCCATGAACAAGGATTATAAAAGATAGGTAGAGGGTGCCTTAGGGGATAGACATCTCCATAATTCCCTTGCTCCCTTAGGGCCGACACCTCTTCCTCTTCTTCTCCTTATGTGGTCGGTTCTCTCATCTTCTCCCCTTCACCTTGTTTTCTTCCCTAAAGCTGGCGGCACACATCTTCTCTCCCTTTCTTCTTTCTAAGGTCGGCATTCATCTCTTCTTGGTGGCCGAAACTTGAAAGAAGAGAAGAAGCATTTGGTGGCCGGTTGCTTTGAGAAGAAGGAGAAGAGAAGGAAGTTTCCTATTTTGGCATTCTTTGGGTGGCCGAAACTTGTAAGCAAAGAAGAAGGTGGATTTCATCTTAGTAGATCGTCGCCCACACGACGTCCAAGAGGAGGAGAGGAATACAGCAGAAGATCAAGAGGTCTTTGTTTACAAAGAAAGGTATAACTAGTTCTTAATTCCGTAGCGAAACTAGTTTTTCTTTGTATGGATCCTGAAATACCAACACAAGAGGCTAGCGATTTCTTATTTGTGTTTCAATTTAGTGTTTTGATCTTGTGCTTCTATTGATGTCTCTGTAGTTAAACCTAGGGTTACTATAAGAAGTTTAAATATCCAATTTCTTTGAAAGGCTTTATCTAGGAAGTGGTGGATGATCCTATACCCAAGAAGGCCAAGTGCTTTGCCATGTTTAACCTGGAAGTCAATCCTTGAAATAGATATTTAATCAACTTCTGTAACATGGGATGAACTTGGATTAATAATGTTAAGTATCATTTGCAATCCAAGTTTTAACTATCGAAGAACACATGAGTTGAACCTGAAGTAAAAATGTTAAGTTTCGTTTCCAATTCAAGTTTAACTCATGAGTAACACATACGTTGTTAGGAAAGTTCTGTGCTTGTACAAATTTTTGTACAGGGGAAGCAGAATGGAATTCCGAGTAGTGACCAACAAGGAGAAGAAGCTCGACGCGGTGAGGGAGTTAGGGCACGACAATTACAAATTTATAACTTAGGAAACTTTAAATTAAACTCTAGATCAGTTTCTCAATCAACTCTCAGCTTCGGGCATTCGAAATAGGCTTTTCTCGAGCCTACAAGTGTATCCCCTCTAAATACGTCATACGAGCTCTAATTAAATCCCAGAAAATTTAAAAAAATTTCTAAAAATTCTGTTAAGGTTATTCATCCGTTAAACCTTATTATTTAATTATTAATTTGGGCACCGTATTTTACAGAACTTCTCCATCCTTTCCTTATGGGTGATTGGCACAATTCCAATCAAGGCAAAGTACCTTAACAATTTATTTTGTGGCCATCTTAATAGAATAAAATTTGTTTCAAGATTGTCGGACAATCTATTGACGGAGATATTGGACAAATTACTTAATTGAAATTACACAAAATCAATTCTAATTTATCTGTTGAGATGACCTGAAAGGATAATCTCAGGCTACCAACGGAGCTAGTTCTACCAAGCTGATGGTGGTCCGAGTTGTGGAGTTGATGTGATGCATAGCAGAATCAGAAGTCGATCGTCGAATCGGGAAGAGAATTTGCTGACTAAGATATCGAGGCCCGAGTATAACGCAGTTTCCTTGAAACAGATTCATCCCACCCTCGGCTATGCTTCGAGATTCTCTTGGTCGTATGTTTCCCAGGATACAACGGTAAAACCTTGCACATAATCAAGCACTAGTTGTTCGTGGTGAACTTAGAATGCGCTTACGTGTTATTACGAGTAGTTCAACCGAATGGATGCATAGTTGAGAGAGTTTTGTGGGAGAACACGGGTCGACAGATGTTTGCTTCTCGCTTTTCCTCTCGCTTTCTCTTTCATTATCTTCCGCTACTCTCTATCCTTTGATCAAGATCTAGCATCCTTATATAGGAGTCCTCACCTTGCCTGCAATGAATAACCAAATTATGGTCATTTAATGCTGGGTTTAATATCGTCATTAATGTATTTAATGTTTTCATTAATATCAAGATATTACAGAATCATTATTAATAGATTTAATGTCACCATTAATGTTGAGACGTTATGAAGTCACTATTAATGAATTTAATGTTGTCATTAATATTGAGACGTTACGAAATTGTGATTAATTTCATATTAATGCTTCTGTTGCCCACTTGAACATATAGTAAAAAGAGATTCGATGGCAAAATGTTGGATTATTCACTTGGACAAATCTTGCCTCGATTGGTCTGGCATTCAACATGCATCGGTCGTGCTCGCACATGAGTCAACCTTGGTTCAGTACAATCCGGACCTTGAATGTGTACCCACCTTGCATACCCACGCATGAGAGAATCTCTCCCCATGCATATATTTACAACATCAATACATGTGCCATAATTTAAACCAACAATAAAATTAAGAGACTTCTAATGTGGGACTAACAACTCATATACAATAAAATCTCTTTGTTTACACCTCTTTATTCTATTCACATTTCTAATATTTTTGACATTTTAAAGTTTGCTATTTTAATTTTTGTAAAACTTCCAATTACACAATTCTTTTAATTTCTAACTGGAACCTGAACCTGAGCCTTTCAAAGTTCCTAGGTCGAATCTCTCTTGACAACCTTGATCCGGTCCATAAAACTAATGCATATAGCCATGTGGCATATTCCAGAGAAAATATAGCCATCCATGTTGTACTACTGACTTTTGATCATACAGTAGCTCCATGACTAACAATATGTTAACTAAACTAATGCACTAGAAAATGGCCTTCTTCAGATAGATAATAAGTCTAAGCATTCTCTGATACTGCCGCCTAGTATATCATTTGAAAAATTCTAATATTTATTTACAATTTTTAATCGTGTTATTGTTCGTAAATAACTTGTGACGTTCTGTTTTCTTTTTTCCACCAACAAGCCATGCTACATTAAATTCTATAGTAGGAGATTCCACACAAAACTACATGGCATTAAAAAGTCAACACTGGAACATCCCACATGTCCTCAAGTTGCTTTGTCACTGTGCCCAAAATGGCAATATGTATCGACAATGTCTTAATTGTAGATAGGTTGCATCTTTAGCGTAACTATACCAAACTTAGTGATGCAAATGTAAATGGTAATTAAGTAATATATATAAGTTGAGACGACTTTAAGTGTTAACCTTAATAATTTTCTCAATTAATAAAGGTAATTTATAGTAGCCTGCAGTGATAATTGGTCGCTTCCGTGGTCAACTTCAACCACGTTAGCAAGTGTAAACTATCTCACTAAGTGTCATCATGCTAAACCAAGTTAATGAGTACCCAATAGATATTCAACTGGTCTAACAACAAACTAAGTAAAGTAGTGAATCCAAAAGGTATAACATCACTATAGATATATCTTACTTCCTAAACCTCGAAGATGTCCTGTCGTTGCCAGATCCAAAACTCAAAAATCATATCGAGAAAATAAATCACGAAATCTGAAACGCAAAATGGGCATCACAACCTATGGCTCTAATACCAATAAATTGTCATACCCTAGAGGTATACTTATCGAACAGAAAGGACGGTACCTCCTAGTGATAATGTACGATACAATATGATATGAATCCACAAGACGGACATAAATACACAGCTGAAGATAAAATATAGTGACCACAATATAAAAGGATTTACACAATTCCCACAAAATATAGAAAGCATAAATGATTACGTACCAACACGGCTTAACATAACAAATATCACAACTAAATAAAAGCACACCACAAAACTAAAATCTACAAACAAAATCAAGTGTAAATACAAAGTAACAAAACATAACGTGAAAAAACACTATCTCGAGTATGATGTGGAACAGGCAGTCGGATCTCTAAGAGACACAACACATCCTCTACTTGCTAACTTGAAAGTCAGAGGAAAAGCAAGGGGTAGTGAGTACAATAGTTCAGTAGGTATAAGAAGATAGTACATGATGCTAAAAGGTAAAAGGGCAAAAGGAACCGTCTCAAGTATACCACTTACTAGCAAAGATAAGAGCAAAGCACCAACATAGAAATCCACAAACTTGAACAAGGAAACATGGCACATACATATAATAAGTATACAACAACTATTAACTACAACCAAACTATCAGTCAGAGCATGTAAGACATCACTGTCTATAGGAGAACACTCTACCACGAATAGCCCCGTGGGTAGACTCATGGCCACTACCTGCAGAAAAATACTCTACCATGGATGATCTCATGTGTTAGTTAGAGCCCTAGAGCCAATCATTTGATTATTGTATTATGGACTTGTTGTATCATATTCTTATATAAATAAAGGCATTTGTTTTTTGTTATTATACTTACTTGTATTGGTGCCAAACAAACTAAGTATAATAGCGTCCTTGAGTAGAAGGTTCTTACCTATATCAATCGATTGGTTGAATCGATAGTGAGATGATATAGGGAACACTACTCTTAATCATTCCTAGTCGAGTATTAACATTCAAGGACAATGTTAATACAATAAGACTAGCATGTAGGTCAACTCGATGACTTGATCTCACAAGTCATCGATAAAGAGATATCAAGTTGACACATGGGTATGCATTAGAGAATGTATACTGAATGACCCTCCATGAGAAAGTATCATGGATCGTTATATGAGTGTCATATACTTTCTCATGTGGCTATTAGTATGACTACTAGTCTTAGACCTGAAGTCACCATGATTCCCTACATAAGAGTTATGTACTTTGGTTTCGTCAAACGTCACCCGTAACTGGGTGGACTATAAAGGCGATTACTGGATATGTAACAAATTATACGGAGGGATGTGAGTGATGTAGTGGGATCTATCCCTCCTATATGACGGGAGTGACATCGATATTCTTGATAGAGTGAGACCACGAAGTGCATGACCATGCCCAAATGAGTCAATATGAGATATTGAGCTCATTTGATTTAGTAAGTCTACTTGGAGTTCAAGATTTAGATTGATTAGAGGATGACACAGTCTATGTCTCACATTGATCAATCTAGATGTCTAGGATAGAAGGACAATGTCATATATTGTGAGGAGTCACAATTAGTAGTCACAAGATGATGTTGGATCTCAACATTCTTGTAACTTGGGTAGTAATGATGTGTTGCTAGATACCGCTCATTACTTATGCTCCTAAATGGGTTTAGGGGCATTGCCAACGTTACAAGAACCTATAGGGTCACACACTAAGGACAATTAGATGGAGATTAGGTTCATATGATGAACCAAGAGGATTAGGTTCATGTATTGAACCAAATTGGATTAAGAGTAATCCAAGTTAGGCTAATTGAGTACGACTCAAGTTGATTCATGTGTTCAATGAGTCTAATTTAGATTATGACTCATTGAATCAATTTAATTAAATGAATTAGATTCATTATATTAAGTTGGTTTGAATCAAATGGTTAGATTAGATCAACCATGAGAGAGATTTGGTCAAGTTTGACTTGACTTGAGAAGGAAGATGAAAGGTCAAGTTTGACTTGACCATTTGCCACCTCATTTGTGAGTTGAGAATAGGAGGACTAATGATGATATGCCACATCATCAAAGCAACCACATGTGTGTGCCACATCATGGAGGTTACAAACCTCTTTTTCATTTAATGTGGCCGGCCACATTAATTGTATTGGAGTTACAATTGTGGCCGGCCACACAAAATGAATGGGAATTCATTTTTTCATTCAAGGCTCATTCACATCTTCTTCCTCCTTTGAGTTCTTTCTTCTCTCCCTCTCATCCTACCTTGGCCGAACCCTACTAAGGTGCTAGCACACTTTAGTTTGGTTTTTTCTCCCTCTTTGTTCGTGTGGATACATGTAGAGGATTGTCTACTTTGACAATCTTGAGATCCGGCACCTTGGACGAGCGGGATTCGCGAAGGGCGCGCATCAAGGGTAAAAGGCTCTTCTCCTAGTGTAGATCTAGGCTTTAGTAAACTCGTACTCAAATTTTGTTTTATTTTTACTTCGCACGGATCCGGTGACGGGGCTTTCGGGGTTTCCGCGACGCGAAAAAAGCGGTTTTTGCGGCCCGAAAAACCCAACAGCGGTATCAGAGCCATGTGCGAAGTCTTGTATGAGTTTATTTTATATTTTTATGAAAAATAGAAGATCTGTAATATTCTGTAAATTTCATATTTTTATAGTTTTTATGGGTATTTTTCTCGTAGAAGCGAAACACAAATGTTTCGACACTTGTAGGCTTCGACTACCGAGAAGATTTTTCCGAAACGGCAAGGTTTCACCCCAAATATTTTTGGGACAGCGGGCTAAGGCACTGTAGGATCGCTAAGGAACACTCGTGATGGTTAGATCACGGGTAGGGGGGCTGCCCCTGGCCCCGCAAGGGGATTCGTTCCGCGATTGCGCCCGAAAACCCGCTAAACGGAACCGCCGGGAATTTTACTCATAAAAATTATAAAAAATATAGTAAAAATTACAGAAAATTATAGAAAATACCTAATTTAGAATTATATATCATTTTGTGATAGTCATGGCCCAAAAAGACCCAATTTGATTGGAAATGTGTTGTAATTCATAATACGGCCTGCGTGCCGTCATGTGATGTGCGTGTTGTATATTTGATTCGCGACCTGCGCGTCGTACCTTTCTCTATTTTTATATTCTTGTTGTAAATTAGTTTAGACTCGAATGTAACTCGAGTTTCAAAATTGTAATGTACAAAATTGGAGCGGTGGAAGGTCCACTCGAGACGGAGTTACGAGGAGGGCGCGAACAACACAAGGTGGTCAAAGGGAGGAGCTTGAGAAGTTGTTGACCTTAGGTTGACCATCCGATCTTCTCATTGGCTTGAGAAGATCGTAGTAGGGCCATGACTAATCACAAATATTTTAATTAATTGCTTGTGTGTATGTGATGCATAATTAGTAATTAATTAGTGCCTAACGATTAGATTAGATCTAAATCGTGTACAAGATGCACCCTCTCGATTAGATTAGATCTTAATAGCGTCAACTCAAATGTCTACCGTGCCGTGATACCTATCACTACCTCGATCACATGTGTTGTTGAATCTGCCAAAGCAGAGCAACACATATTCTCTTGGTAGGGTACGGAGGGACAATCTTGGTCCCGCCTATCAACGCATGGGTGAGTATAGACTCAATTTGATTGAGTACAACTAGTTAAATCGAGTTTAACTGTAGGCATTCTTCCAACAGTTGGAAAGATAGGACATAAATCACATTTATATTAATTCTTGGGTGTATTAGCCAAAGCTAACTCAAGTTTTAATATAACTGCGGATAATGATCCTATAAACAAGAGTTGCATAGAGATGTAATTGGTAAATCATTACCTATCGATCATAATAAATCTTGGGCGTATTAGCCAAAGCTAACTCAAGGGTTAGTATGATGTGGATCTTGTCCCACATGAATTATAGAATTCAGTGGGAGCATCATTTAGTTAAAGGCCTAATTAAATGATTTAAAAGAATATGATATTTACTTTCTGCTTTAATTTCTGTTGTAGATTACCATGACGTCGAATACGAACTCTTTCTCCCTGCGTTCTGTCATTGAGAAGGACAAGCTCAACGGAGCAAATTTCCTAGACTGGTACAGGAACTTGAGAATAGTTCTCACTCAGGAACGTAAACTGTACGTTCTGGAGCAGCCCATTCCGGAGGCTCCTCCTGCTAATGCCACGCGAGCAGACAAAGATGCTTACAAGAAGCATCAAGATGACGCATTAGATGTGTCTTGTCTAATGCTCGCGACCATGAACTCTGAGCTTCAGAAGCAACACGAGTTGATGGGCGCTTACGATATGGTTGAACATCTTCGTCAACTGTATCAAGGACAAGTGAGGCACGAGAGATTTGAGATCTCAAGGGCACTATTTCAGTGCAAGATGTCAGATGGGGCTCCCGTAGGCCCATATGTACTCAAAATGATTGGGTACATAGAAAACCTACAGAGGTTGGGGTGCCCGCTTGGCCAAGAGCTTGCCACTGACCTGATCTTGCAATCCTTGCCGAATAGCTATAGTCAATTCGTTCTAAACTACAACATGAACGAAATTGACAAGCCACTGCCCAAGCTGCTTAGCATGTTAAGAACTGCTGAGCTCAACCTTAAGAAGGTTAAGTCCAACTCTGTTCTGATGGTTCAGAAACATAAGGGCAAGGGCAAGCCCAAAGGCAAGGGAAAGTCCTAAGCCAAGGGCAAAGGCAAGGCACTGAAGCCTAAAGGAGGGGTCGCCAAGGATGCTACCTGCTTCCACTGCGGTCAGACCGGTCATTGAAAGAGGAACTGCAAGGTGTACCTGGAAGATCTTAAGAAGAAGCGAAGTGAGACTTCCACTTCAGGTATATATGTTATAAAAGTCAATCTATCTATTTCATCATCATGGGTATTAGATACTGGATGTGCTTCTCACATTTGTACTAATGTGCAGGCGCTGAGAAATAGCAGGGCATTGGCAAAGGGCGAGGTGGACCTACGCGTAGGCAATGGAGCACGAGTTGCTGCTGTTGCTGTAGGGACTTATTTTCTATCTTTGCCCTCTAGGCTTGTACTAGAGTTGGATGATTGTTGTTATCTGCCTGCTTTAACTAAGAACATAATTTCAGTTTCTTGTTTGGACAAGAAAGGTTTCAAGTCAAATGACTTGAATCAAACCTATCTCTGGCACTGTCACTTAGGTCATATAAATGACAAGCACTTATCCCAACTCCATAAGGATGGTTTGCTGGACTCATTTGATTTTGAATCTTATGAGACGTGCAAGTCATGCCTACTAGGCAAGATGACCAAGACTCCCTTTAGTGGGCACAGTGAAAGAGCGACTGATTTGTTAGGACTTATACATAGTGATGTATGTGGCCCTTTCAATGTCACTGCTAGATGCGGTTATAGGTACTTCATCACATTTACTGATGACTTCAGTAGATATGGTTATGTGTACTTGATGACACATAAGTCAGAATCCTTTGAAAAGTTCAAAGAATTCAAGAATGAAGTACAAAACCAGCTTGGCAAGAGTATTAAGATACTTCGATCAGATCAAGGTGGAGAATACCTTAGCCATGAGTTTCGTGACTATCTAGCTGAGTGTGGGATTCTATCCCAACTCACTCCTCCTAGAACGCCACAGTGGAATGGTGTATCCGAAAGGAGGAATCGTACCCTATTAGATATGGTGCGGTTTATGATGAGTCACACAGATCTTCCGACATTCCTTTGGGGCTATGCTCTATATACGGCAGCTTTTATACTCAACCGAGTTCCATCTAAGGTCGTGATAAAGACACCATATAGGATATGGACTAGGAGAGATGCCCAGGTATCTTTTATGAGGATTTGGGATTGTGAGGCTTACGTTAGATGTCAAGTCTCAGACAAATTAGAACACAAATCCGACAAGTGCTACTTTATTGGAAATCCCAAGGAAACTAAGAGATATTACTTCTACATTCCCAATCAGCACAAGGTAGTTGTGGCAAAGACTGGGGTCTTTCTAGAAAGGGACTTTGTTTCTAGAAAGACTAGTGGGAGTACGTTCGATCTTGAAGAAGTTCAAGATGCAGACCATAGCACTGAAGCCTCGATGGAAGTTGAATTGGAACCACAAAGTGTTGTGGATGATGTTGTTCCACAAAGAGTTGAGGAACAACAACCAGTTCAAGTAGACATACCTCTTCGCAGGTCTGATAGGGTACGTCGTCAGCCTGAGAGATACTCATTTCTCTTGTCTGACCATGATGACGTTGTGCTCATAGAGGATGAGCCTACCACCTATCAGGAAGCTGTGATGATTCCGAGAAATGGTTAGAGGCCATGAGATCCGAAATGGAATCCATGTACACCAACCAAGTATGGACTTTGGTTGATCCACCTGAAGGGGTAAAACCTATTGGGTGTAAGTGGGTCTTTAAGAGAAAGACTGACATGGATGGACTTATCTATAAGGGTCGCTTGGTAGCTAAAGATTTCAAGCAAATTCATGGTATTGACTATGATGAAACCTTTTCTCCAGTAGCGATGTTTAAGTCCATTCGGATCATGCTTGCTATTGCAGCTTACCATGACTATGAGATATGACATATGGATGTCAAAACCGCATTTCTGAATGGAAACCTGCTCGAGGATGTGTACATGACACAACCTGAGGGTTTTCTAGATCCACAACATACTGGCAGAGTATGCAAGCTGCATAAGTCCATTTATGGACTAAAGTAAGCTTCTCGGAGCTGGAATCTTCGATTCGATGATGCAATCAAACAGTTTGGTTTCATCAAGAATGAAGATGAACCTTGTGTCTATAAGAAGGTTGTAGGGGACATAGTTATCTTCCTCATATTGTATGGGGATGACATACTGCTCATTGGGAAAGACATCCCTTTACTACAGTCTGTCAAGACTTGGCTAGGGAGTTATTTCTCAATGAAGGACTTAGGTGAAGCATCTCGCATTCTTGGCATCTAGATCTATAGAGATAGATCTAAGAGATTGCTTGGCCTAAGTCAGAGTACATACATTGACAAGATACTCCTTCGATTTGCCATGTAGAACTCCAAGAAGGGATTTCTGCTGATGTCACATGGCGTGAGTCTTTCGAAGACTCAAGGTCCTTCTTCTAGAGAGGAGAGAGACCGCATGGATCAGATCCCTTATGCCTCAGCCATAGGATCTATCATGTACGCCATGCTATGTACTCGACCTGATGTCTCGTATGCTTTGAGCATGACGAGCAGATACCAATCAGATCCAGGTGAAAGTCACTGGATAGCGGTCAAGAATATTCTTAAGTACTTAAGAAGGACTAAATAATATTTCTTGATATATAGAGGCGATGACGAGCTAGCTGTAAAGGGTTACAGTGATGCCAGCTTCCAGACCGATCAGGATGATTATCGATCGCAGTCAGGGTTCGTATTTTGCATTAATGGTGGTGTTGTGAGCTGGAAGAGTTCGAAGCAGGACACAGTCGCTGATTCTACGACAGAGGCCGAGTACATTGCTAAATCAGAGGCAGCAAAGGAGGCAGTTTGGATCCGCAAGTTCATCACTGAACTTGGGGTGGTTCCTAGTATCGCTGACCCTATTGAGCTCTATTGTGACAACAATGGAGCTATAGCACAGGCTAAGGAACCTCGCTCACACCAGCAGACCAAACACATACTACGGCGCTTCCATCTCATTCGAGAGATTATCGAGAGAGGAGATGTGAAGATTTATAGAGTACCCACAGAGGCTAACATCGTAGATCCCTTGACCAAGGCTTTGGCATAGAGAAAGCATTATGGTCACACTAAGTCATTGGGGCTTAGAGCCTACACTGATTGGCACTAGTGCTAGTGGGAGATTGTTAGTTAGAGCCCTAGAGCCAATCATTTGATGATTGTATTATGGACTTGTTGTATCATATTCTTATATAAATAAAGACATTTGTTTTTGGTTATTATACTTACTTGTATTGGTGCCAAATAAACTAGGTATAATAACGTCTTTGAGTAGAAGGTTCTTACCTATATCAATCGATTGGTTGAATCGATAGTGAGATGATATAGGGAACACTACTCTTAATCATTCCTAGTCGAGTATTAACATTCAAGGACAATGTTAATACAATAAGACTAGCATGTAGGTCAACTCGATGACTTGATCTCACAAGTCATGGATAAAGAGATATCAAGTTGACACATGGGTATGCATTAGAGAATGTATACTGAATGACCCTCCATGAGAAAATATCATGGATCATTATATGAGTGTCATATACTTTCTCATGTGGCTATTAGTATGACTACTAGTCATTAGACCTGAAGTCACCATGGTTCCCTACATAAGGAGTTATGTACTTTGGTTTCGTCAAACGTCACCCGTAACTGGGTGGACTATAAAGGCGATTACTAGGTATGTAACAAATTATGCGGAGGGATGTGAGTGATGTAGATGAGATCTATCCCTCCTATATGACGGGAGTGACATCGATATTCTTGATAGAGTGAGACCACGAAGTGCATGGCCATGCCCAAATGAGTCAATATGAGATATTGAGCTCATTTGACTTAGTGAGTCTACTTGGAGTTCAAGATTTAGATTGATTAGAGGATGACACGGTCTATGCCTCACATTGATCAATCTAGATGTCTAGGATAGAAGGATAATGTCATATATTGTGAGGAGTCACAATTAGTAGTCACAAGATGATGTTGGATCTCAACATTCTTGTAACTTGGGTAGTAATGATGTGTTGCTAGATACCGCTCATTACTTATGCTCCTAAATGGGTTTAGGGGTATTGCCAATGTTACAAGAACCTATAGGGTCACACACTAAGGACAATTAGATGGAGATTAGGTTCATATGATGAACCAAGAGGATTAGGTTCATGTATTGAACCAAATTGGATTAAGAGTAATCCAAGTTAGGCTAATTGAGTACGACTCAAGTTGATTCATGTGTTCAATGAGTCTAATTTAGATTATGACTCATTGAATCAATTTAATTAAATGAATTAGATTCATTATATTAAGTTGGTTTGAATCAAATGGTTAGATTAGATCAACCATGAGAGAGATTTGGTCAAGTTTGACTTGACTTGAGAAGGAAGATGAAAGGTCAAGTTTGACTTGACCATTTGCCACCTCATTTGTGAGATGGCAATAGGAGGACTAATGATGATATGCCACATCATCAAAGCAACCACATGTGTGTGCCACATCATGGAGGTTACAAACCTCTTTTCCATTTAATGTGGTCGGCCACATTAATTGTATTGGAGTTACAATTGTGGCCGGCCACACAAAATGAATGGGAATTCATTTTTTCATTTAAGGCTCATTCACATCTTCTTCCTCCTTTGAGTTCTTTATTCTCTCCCTCTCATCCTACCTTGGTCGAACCCTACTAAGGTGCTAGCACACTTTAGTTTGGTTTTTTCTCCCTCTTTGTTCGTGTGGATACGTGTAGAGGATTGTCTACTTTGACAATCTTGAGATTCAGCACCTTGGTTGAGCGGGATTCGCGAAGGGCCCACATCAAGGGTAAAAGGCTCTTCTCCTAGTGTAGATCTAGGTTTTAGTAAACTCGTACTCAAATTTTGTTTTATTTTTACTTCGCACGGATCCAGTGACAGGGCTTTCAGGGTTTCCACGACGCGAAAAAGCGATTTTCGCGGCCCAAAAACCCAACAGGGCAAACACAACATGAACGTGGCTATCTAGTTACGGATTGTGGGCGAAGATGCTAGCATGAATGATTCCATAGACAATCAAAGTCTACAAATACCCAATCAATAAGAACAAGAAACAAGTATCACCCTGTACTAGGGCACACGCCACTAGCTATATCACTATCTAAAGGTGTTGTATGTGTGTAAACAACAAAACATAGCAACAAGGAGACTGTATAGATGTCCAATGGAATAAACATAAGGGCAAGCAAAACAAATAGCAATAACAAGAATCAATCAAACATAGAGTCAAAGTAAGCTATGTATAGTATCATAACAATGAAATAAAATCATGCACCAAGTACAAAGGATCTAAACAAGAACAAGAGGGAACGACCCACCTCAAAAGTAGAAAGTCTTAGTCGTCTTCAGATCCAACGCTCAGTCTTGAGTCTGAATCCTATAAGTGGAAATACATAATCTATTTAAGTATATCTAATACTGATAGCAAAACTCAATAACTAATCCATACCCTGTTCTTTTAGTTTTAAATGTCCAAATTTTCTTAACAGATTGTTAATCCTTTACTCAAAAGATCCATATATGACTTAATTACTCTAGTTATAAATCTAGCAAATCTGTAACTAACACAAATTAGTTTTTTTTTTTTATACTTCAAACCAAATCAGTAATAGGGTTTTCAATTACGCCATACTAGCATGCGATAATCAACAATCGAACTGATCAGCTTCTAGCAATGTTTAATCAACACAATCCACCAAAATCTACTTCTAATACCTACGTTAAACATAACTGTTACTGATCTAATTCCTCCATAAATTTCCTCCTAATCTGATTGTAGCAAGAAATGAAACAAAGAGCACTAATATGGTAGAGGAGTTTGTTACCCTATGACTTCACTTCCACGACGGTCGGTGGTTGCACACACGATGGGTGCAGGAAGAAACATTGGTAATGGATATATCGATTGAGGGAAGAGCCATCAGGGCTGGCTACTGTAAAGATGGCTGGCAACGGCATCAGGGTCTGCTCACAGTAGTGACATGGAAAGGACCGCGGTGGCTAGCGGTGATGTCCATGACACTCGCAACTGCTGTGGCTAGCGACAGCGGCTGTGGGGAGGTCTGTTCCGGTGATGACTAGTTGGGCTAGCAATCAGGAGAGTGGCAGCACAACGACAGTAGTTGTGGCAGCAATAGGAACTGCTGCCCGAGGTCCGTCGACTTGAGATGGCCACAGATTAGCAATGCAGCCGCGTCTCAAGTCTCGAGCAATGTCCACAACAGCCGACGGTGGCTCCTATCTGAAATGTCAACCGCTGGCAGTGGTAGCGTGGCGGTGATGACGCTGTCGGGTAGAGAGGGCGGGGGCGCATAGGGATAGCCCGACAATCGTCGTGCGCAAGGGCAGCCTGATGGGGAGGTAGCCCGGCACTAGTGCTAACTGTCATTTGAAGGAAGGGGGAAAGGTTGGTTGTCGACCGGCGTCGGGTGATCAGGCGGCATCGACGATGGGTGGCATGGCGATGGTCGTGAGAGTGAGAGAGAGGGGGGGACGCAAGAAAGCCAAAGGGTTCGGCGGAGGAATTAGGTAATAAATAAAATTGCATTTCAAAAATAAAACATTTCCTCCTATAAATTAGGGTATCTAAAAATAGGCTCTCCATTATCTCGTTTATCTCCATAAACTATAGAAAAATCCCAATAAAATTCTTATAAATTCTGAAAAAAATTATAAGATAATTTCTTAATTTTATTTAATTGATGTATCTCATGGATTTTCTCTTCTTAAAACCTTTTATCGAAGAATCAAACAATATCATAGCTTTGAATTCCTTCTTAACCGATGGCTCCACTTCTTAAGCATGTTGATCAGCTTAGAAATTATGGATTCAAGTTGGTCCATCTGATAGTTTATCATAAACTGTGAATAGCTATTGGGCAAACTGTGTAAAATTAAGTCAATACTTAGCTCATGATTCATCGCAAAACTAAGTGATCCCAACTGCTCAATGTAGTCATTCATCTTAAGTACAAATTTCACTGCAGATAAACCCTCCTGCATCTTTGAGCTAAAGAGGAACTTGGATACATTGAACCGTTCGGATCTCGCTTACTCAACAAACAACTCACAAAGATGATAGACAAGTATAGGCATCCAAATCCTCATGTTACTTTTGTAATTTAGGAGACGTCGAAGCTAGCATATGCAACTAGCAAGCTTAGAATCAGTCGTATGTTTCTAATAGGCCAACATTTTGTTAGGAGTTGTATCATCGGCTAGACTCGTGGGAAGAGGTTGTTCAAGGACATAAGTTATCTTCTCAACCTTGAGAACAATTCTCAAGTTTCGATACCAGTCCAACAAGTTCGGCCCAGTCAATTTATTCGTATCCAAAATTGAGCACAAATTCAAAAAATACATTCTTATTCTATTAACTTAGAAATATAAAATTGAGCATATAAGAGAGATAAATTATTTATGTAATGCAAGAAACACACATACATAAAAAGGGGTCCCACTTGCTTATCAAATTGCAAAGCCCTTACTTTAAATTCGAAAGATGGTAGGTTTTTTCCAAGTGGATTAATATATATTACAGATAAGAACAATCTTGGAGAGAATCCAACAAGTCATTCTTATTTCTAATGGTAGGTATCACACATACCAATTATATATCACATATATATAACTATCACATTATGTTATCAACTTTTTTATATTTGCATAAATGTTAAATTGTTAACTCATTAACATATATATATCATATGCATATCACCCAACTTCACCTCTCACATTAACCTTAGAGAGTCCAACAAATTAATGCTTCAAGTTAAAGTCAACCCATTAATCATGATATCATATCTCAATGGTCCAAATATATTTAATTTCAAGTTAGGCTTGGAGATAGTCCAACAACCCTAACTTGAAATTAAACTTTAGTTCTTACCATATTAATAATAGGTGTAAGCTTTACAAAATTTTATAAGGGCTTTATTTATTTAATCTAGGTCTTATCAATCACACATGTAAAAAGGGTATACAAAAATATGCAATTTACAAAACAAATATAAGTTATAAAAATCTATAAGCTATTTACATGGTATAACATGGCATAATCATTGCATCATCATGGCATAAATCATGGCATCAAATATTACATAAAATATGGCATCTATCATGGCATAAATCATGACATCTAACATGGTATAAATCATGGCATCTAACTGTTAGAGTGTATATTAAAAGCCTAGCTTTTGGTATAAACATTTATCTAGAAATAAGAATCACATTGGTCAAATGTCTACATTTATGATAAATGTAGTTGTTCAATTAATTTATATTGTAGATAACATGGTGTGTGGTGTCACACACAGAGGATCATGTTATCAGTACCTTATAAATTATAAACAGTAACTCACGACCATAATGGAAAGGAACAAACCATTGGAAGGTCGTAGTGTAATTAGGTATTACTTTATCTTAACTATATAATTACACTAGTACACTTAGAGTGTATTGAGTAGGACCATTAGAGGTCATTTCTTTTATACTGACTTTATAAAGAAACAAAGACCTCAGTTATTATGGAAGTGTGTGCTCTTAATCCTAATATAATAACAAGCACATATATTTGATATTTATTTCTTTAATTTATCAATGGGTGAGATTTAGTTCGATGAATCAATAAGCCCGATAAGTTGGGAAATGATATCACTTATAGTGTGTATTGTTGATTAGAGAAGGAAACTGTGTCCTAGTGATCTAGGTTGAGAATGTCCTCAAGAGGAGCTCATAAGGATTGTCATGTTAAACCCTGCAGGTGGACTTAGTCCGACATGACGATAAGGTTGAGTGGTACTACTCTTGGACTAAGATATTAATTAAATGAGTTGTCAGTAACTCGCTTAATTAGTGGACATTTGACATCTTAAACACAGGGAGACTAACACACTCATAATAAGAAGGAGCCCAAAATGTAATTTGGGATTGGTGCGGTAGTTCAATAATAGTTCTTTAGTGGAATGAATTATTATTGATGGAATTAAGTTGTGTGTTCGGGGCGAACACGGGAAGCTTAATTTCATCGGGAGACCAAAACCAATTCCTCCTCTCGGTCCCTATCGTAACCTCTTGTATATAGAGATTTATACCCACCTTCTTACCCAACCAATAGGGGCCGGCCAAGCTAAGCTTGAAGCTCAAGCTTAGGGCCGGCCAAGCCTAAAGGTTGGCCTTAAGGTGGCCGGCCAATAGCTTGGAACCCAAGTTTAGGTGGCCGACCACATCATATTAAAAAGGATTTTTTATTAAAATTATTTCTTATGTGGATATCATAGTTTTAAAAAAGAGTTTAAAAATTAAATCTTTCCTTTTAAAGCTTTCTACAAAAGATTAAGAAAAAATTTGAAATCTTTCCTTATTTGTAGATTGAAAGGAGATTTTATTTTTAAGAAAAACTTTCATTTTTGACCATGATAATAATTTAAAAGAGAAGTTTAAAAATTAAATATTCTCTTTTATTAGTTTCTACAAAAGATTAAGAAAAGATTTGATATCTTTCCTTATTTGAAGATTGAAAAGAGATTTTAATTTTTAGAGATAACTTTCCTTTTGGAAATTATCCACATGTTTAGAAGAAGAATTTTAATTTATAAAATTTCCTTTTTATTAACCAATCATGAAGGGATAAAAATTATTGGAGAAATTTTTATAAATTTCTAGAAACAAATTAGGAAGTTTTAATTCTTGTGTGAATTAAATTTTCCTTGTTTTGGGGAATTAGAAGTGTCCGGCCATTATTATTAAAAGAAGAGAATTGTTTTTTAATTAAAATAATTTTTTCTTTTTTATGACAAAAGAATTAAGGAATTTTTTATTAAAATTTCCTTATTTGTCAAGACCAAGGATTATAAAAGAGGGGGTAGAGGTGTCTTCACGGGTGATCAACTCTATTATTCTTCTCCTCTCTTTTCCTCCTTGGTGGCCGGCCCTAGCTTCTTCCTCTTCTCTTCTTCTTATGGCCGGCGGCAACCTCTCTTGGAGCTCTTGATGGTGGCCGATTCTAGCTAGGAGAAGAAGGAGAGAAAGGTGGTTTTGTTTCTTGCATCCCTTGGAGCTTGGTGGTGGTGGCCAGACCTCTACTTCTCTTGGAGAATTGTGGTGGCCGAAACTTGCAAGGAAGAAGAAGGTGCTTGGTGGTTCTCATCTCGGAAGATCGTTGCCCACACAACATCCGAGGTTAGAAGAGGAATACGGTAGAAGATCAAGAGGTCTTTTTAAAAGGTATAACTAGTAATTTTTCCTTTCCGCATCATGCTAGTTATTTATGGAAATAATACCAAATACAAGAGGCTTACAATTCTAGTATTTCGAATATGTTTTTCGAAGTTGTGTTCTTTTATTTTTCTTTTCTTTGTGATTTGATTGTTCTTTTGGTTGACCTAAAGTTATTTTAGGAAATTAAATATTAGCTTTCCATAAAAGGTTTTGTCTAGTCGGTGGTGGTTGTTCCCATATCCAAGAAGGTCATGTGCCTCGCCACGTCAGTACTGGGAACCAATTATGGAAATTAATATTTAATGGAATTAATAACTTAGGTGATTTGGATCAAACGTGTTAAGTTCCGCAGGAGATCCAAGTCTAAACCTTAAAGAACAAATAGATTAAGTTTTGGATCAAACGTGTTAAGTTCCGCAGGCGATCCAAAATTTAATTTAAAAGAACACATGGTAGCTAGGAAAAGGTTCAGACCTTTGTACAAAATTTTTTTACAGTGGAACCTCTAGGTTTTCCGAGTAGCAACCAACACTAACATGGCATAAAATATGACATAAATCATGCCATAGTTGTCATAAATTAATTTAGAAATAAATATAATAAAGGATTTGTTTTCCATAAAGCATAATCCCTTAATTAGATTAGGAAATAAAATTTCAAATCTAATTCAATATTCATTTAGGAAATCTTTTTCAAATTAGGAAAATCCTAATCAAATTAGAAAACTAATTCTAAGATTGGATTTTCCTAATAAATTAAGAAATTATTCCAAGATTAGAATTTCCTAAGAAATTAAGAAATAATATCTAAGATTGGAATTTTCTAACAAATTAGGAAATAATATCCAAAATTAGATTTTTTCCTAACTTATTAAGAAATATTTTTAAAATTGGATTTTCCTAACATATTAGGAAATATTTCCAAAGCTGGATATTTTTATATTGGCTTAGGAAATAATTTTCATATCCAAAATTTTCTAAAATTTCATAAACAACATTTCTAAAAATTTCTAAAATTTTCTTCTTGAGGTGGATGGTTGTTGCTGCTGACGGTGGTGTTTGGTGCTACTTAAAACTCCGTTCTGTTTCCCCTGTACAAAATTTGTACAAGCACAGAACTTTTCCTAGCAACTCATGTACTTTTTAGAAGTTAAACTTGGATTGCAAACGAAACTTAACATTATTAATCCAAGTTCAACCCATGTGTTCATCAGGAGTTAAACCATATTACAAAAGTTGATTAAATATCTATTTCAAGGATTGGCTTCCAGGTCGTTGGCGAGGCACTCAGCCTTATTAGGTATGGGATCATCCACCACTTCCTAGACAAAGCCTTTCAAAGAAATTGAATAATTAAACTCTTTACAGTAACCTTAGATTTAACTACAGAAACCACAATCAAAGCACAAGATTGCTAGCCTCTTGTGCTGGTATTTTAGGATCCATACAAAGGAAAACTAAACTAGTACACAGCGGAAACAATTAACTAGTTATACCTTTCTTTGTATCTTAAAAACCTCTTGATCTTTTGCTATATTCCTCTCCTCCTCTTGGAGGTCATGTGGGCGACGATCTTCCAAGACAACACCACCCAAACCACTTCAATTGCCTCCGATAATTTCGGCCACCGAAGGGATGCTAGAATAGAGAGCCTCCTTCTCTTCTTCTTCTCCTCCAAAAATCCGGCCACAAGAAGATGGAGCCTCTTGATGCCGCCAACCCTTGGTAAAGGAAACAAGGGGAGAATAGAGAGGGAAGAGGGTCGGCCACACAAGGGAATAGAAGAGAGAGCTTAGGTTGTGTTCTACCATAAGGCACCATCTACCTCTCTTTTATAATCCATGGTGAATGCAAAAAAGGAAAGATTTAAAATTAAAACCTTCCTATTAATTCCTATTATATGTGGTCGACCCTTATTTGGGCAATCAATTAAGGAAAAATTTTAAATTAAAATCTCTCTTTTAAACCATTATGGATGACTACAAAAAAAGAAAGATTTTAAAATTAAAATATCTCTTTTAAATCCCTTTGTGGATGGCTATAAAAGGAAAGTTTAAAAAATTAAAATCTCTTTTTTAAATCCCTTAGAGGATGACTATAAAAGGAAAGATTTTAAAATTAAAATATCTCTTTTAAATCCCTTGGAGGATGGCTATAAAAGGAAAGATTTTAAAAAATTAAAACTCCCTTTTTTAATTCCTTGTGGTCGGCCCATTGCTTGGGCACCAAGCAAGGCTTGGCCGACCACCTCTTGGGCTCCAAGAAAAGCTTGGCCAGCCCTTGCTTGGGCACCAAGCAAGGATGTGGCCGGCTCATTACTTGGGTAAGAAGTGGACTTGGTTGGATACGAAACTTTATACATAGAGGCTACAACAGGGACCTAGAGGAGGAATTGGCTTTGGCCTCCTAATGAGCTTGAGCTTCCTGTGTTCGACCCGAACACCCAACTCAAGTTCATCAATAATAACTCATACCACTAAAGAGTTATTATTGAACTACCGCACTAATCTCATATTACATTATGGGCTCTATCTTATCATGAGTGCATTAATCTCCCTGTGTTTAAGATATTGAATGCCCATTAATTAAATGAGTTACTGACAACCCACTTAATTAACATCTAGCTCCAAGAGTAGTACCACTCAACTTCATTATCATGTCGGACTAAGTCCACCTGCATGGTTTACATGACAATCCTTATGAACTCCTCAAGGGGGCATCATCAACCTAATAAATAGGACACAATTTCCTTCTATAATCAACAACACACCATATAAATAATATTATTTCTCAACTTATCGGGCCTATTGATTTAACGAATAAATCTCACTCTTGATAAATTAAAGAAATAAATACAAACTACATGTGTTTGTTATTATATCGGGATTAAGAGTACGCACATCCATAATAACAGAGATTCTATTCTTTTATGCAGTCAGTATAAAAGGAGCAACCTCAAATGGTCCTGCTCAATACACACACAGTGTACTAGTGCAATTTTATAGTCAAGATAAACTAATACCAAATTACACTACAACCATTCCAATGGTTTGTCCCAATCCATCTTGGTTGTGAGCTACTATTTATAATTTATAAGGAACTGATAACATGATCTTCTGTGTGACACCACACACCATGTTATCTACAATATAAATTAAATGGGCAATCGCATTTAACTAAAAGCAGACATTTAACCAATGTGATTCTCATTTCAAAATAAATATTTATACAAAAATCTAGATTTTTAGTATACATTCTAACAGGTGGATGGTGTTAGTGCGGGAGGCATCCGACGATCGAACCTGTGTTTTGATTATGTCAAAGGGTCTAAAGTTAAGTTATTTTGTTATCTAATGAGTTTGAATGAGATTGTAGGAAAGTCCTAAGTGTACTTAGGTAAAAGTCCTAGTTGCGGTTAGGCAGGTGGAAAACCCTAGGGGGGTGGTAACCCTAGGTGAGAAAAAGTCCTAGCTGCGATTAGGTAAAGGAAAAACCCAAGGGGACAGTAACCCTAGGTCTTAGGGCGTGATAACCCTAGGAAAAAAGTTTTGACAGATCGAGAGCTTCAGACAAAATCCTAGGGGGTAGTAACCCTAGGCTGAAATCCTGGTGTCGCAAACCTAGTGGAAGACTGGAAGGATCGTGAAGCGGATATCCAGCATGAAGACCGGAAACTTCGGACGTTGAGCAAAAGTCTACTTGGTCTGGAGGATCAACTGGAAACAAGTAAACACTCCTGAGTGGAGTAGGTGAGGACGCATTGTCCGGTGAGGGAACAGTAGGTGTTGGTTCGACCTAAGGTTTCTAGAGGAGAAATACAAAGTCAGAACCGGACAGTTCAGTGACTGTCAAAATTACTTTTATTTATCTTATTTTATTGTACTAACTCTGCTTTGCAGGGTATACTTTGTTTGTAGACTAACATACCTTGTAAGACGTAAAGTGAACAAGAAAGCTTTGGATGAACAGTCTCGGGGCGCCCTCCATGGAACTTGGAAGCACCTCGGGTCACGTGGTCAACAGCCCCTCAGCAAGGCACGAGGGTGCCCTCTATGAAGCTTTGGGGTGCCCTGGACACTGGATGGAGGGTGCCCTCCATGGAGGTTGAGGGCGCCCTGGATGCTGATGGAGGGCACCCTCCATGGAGCTTGTAGGTGCCCTTAGGAGGATAAGCTGTGATGAAGCAGGGCTTATCCACACGCGGCTGACCCAGGGATTGGAGGCGCCCTCAATGAGGTTGAGGGCACCCTCAATAGGTTATATATGCCTGGTTTAACCAGCAACAAGAACAGAACAAAATCTGACAATCATTCTTCCATGTGTTGCTCAAAGATCGATCCGACAAAGCTGTAACTCAACCCCGACGGCCAGAAGCTTCAAGTTTATTGTTCTAAGTCGTCGGTATAATTTTCTTTATTACGTTAATATTGTAATTCAAAACTGTAATTTTCTGAACTGATAGTGATTGCCCAAAGTAAACGCTCAACGAGCATGGGTCTTGGAGTAGGAGTCGCCACAGGCTCCGAACCAAGTAAAACTCTTGGTGTTCGTGTGTTTGTTATTATCTCCACTACGTATCTTTAATCAATAGTTTTCCGAAACAAACGTGAAAGCCACGAGCGTTATTCACCCCCCCTTGTTGGGTTTTTCGGGCCGCAAAAACCATTTTTTCGCGTCGTGAAAACCCCGAAACTCCCTAGCCAACGGATCCGTGCGAAGAGTATAGAACAAAATTTTACATGTACGAGTTTACTAACTAGATCTACTCTTAGATCTATATATTTAGAAAATTACTCTTGGTGTGTGCCCTTTTCGAATCCCGCTCGTCCAAGGAAGTGCCGGATCTCAAGATTGTCAACGTAGACAATCCTCTAGAAGTATCCACACGAACAAGATGTGTTCTCTAACACATAAGGATGGAGAAGAGAACACCACAAGTGTGCTAGCACTTCTTGATGCTCTCGGATGGAATTGGAAGAAGAAGAAAAGAAAAGAAGAGAACACACTCCTCTAAAAAATCTCTATGTGACTTTCACTAGCCTTTCTTCTTGGATTAGACTCACTCTCCTTTCTTCTCCCTTGCTTGAAACCCACGACCAAGAGAAGAGAAAGGAGCAAAAAGAGAGCCTGAGGAAGAAGATGATGTGAATGTGAGTGAATGAAAAATTCATTCTCATTCAAAACCAAAAAGGTAACCCCCATTCTCATTAAATGTGGCCATTAAAGAGAATAGATTTGTAACCCCAATGAGGTGGCACACTTTGATGATGTGGCACATCATCATTAGTCCTCCTAATGCCAAATCACTAATGATGTGGCAAATAGTCAAGTCAAACTTGACTTTTCCTCTTCCTCTCAAGTCAAGTTAAACTTGACTTAATCTCTCTCATGGTTGATCTAATCCAACCATTTAATTCAAGTCAATTTAATATAATAAATCTAATTCATTTAATTAAATTGATTCAATGAGTCATAATTTAATTTAGACTCATTGAACACATGAATCAACTTGAGTCCAACTCAATTAGCCCAATTAGGATTACTCTTAATCCAATTTGATTCATCACATGAATCTAATCCTCTTGGTTCATCATATGAACCTAATCTCCATCCACTTATTCTTTGTGTGTGACCCAATAGGTTCTTGTAAAGTTGGCAATGGCTCTAAACCCATTTAGGAGCATAAGTAATGAGCGGTATCTAGCAACACATCATTACTATCCAAGTTACAAGAATGTTGAGATCCAACATCACCTTGTGACTACTAATTGTGACTCCTTACAAAATATGACAAATGTCCTTCTATTCTAGACATCTAGATTGATCAATATGAGGCATAGACCGTGTCATCCTCTAATCAATCTAAATCTTGAACTCCAAGTAGACTCACTAAATCAAATGAGCTCAAGATCTCATATTGACTCATTTTGGCATGGCCATACACTTCGTGGTCTCACTCTACCAAGAATATCGATGTCTCTCCCGTCATATAGGAGGGATAGATCTCATCTACATCACTCACATCCCTTCGCATAATTTGTTACATACCCAGTAATCGCCTTTATAGTCCACCCAGTTACGGGTGACATTTGACGAAACCAAAGTACATAACTCCTTATGTAGGGAACCATGGTGACTTCAGGTCTAAGGACTAGTAGTCATACTAATAGCCACATAAGAAAGTATATGACACTCATATAACGATCCATGATACTTTCTCATAGCGGGTCATTCAGTATACATTCTCTAATGCATACCCATGTGTCAACTTGATATCTCTATATCCATGACTTGTGAGATCAAGTCATCGAGTTGACCTACATGCTAGTCTTATTGCATTAACATTGTCCCTAAACGTTAATACTCGACTAGGAATAATTAAGAGTAGTGTTCCCTATATCATCTCACTATCGGTTCAACTAACTGATTGATATAGGTGAGAACCGTCTACTCAAGGACGTTATTATACTTAGTTTATTTGGCACCAATACAAGTAAGTATAATAACCAAAAACCAAATGCATTTATTTATATATAGAATATGATACAACAAGTCCAAAATACAATCATCAAATGATTGGCTCTAGGACTCTAGCTAACAATCTCCCACTAGCACTAGTGCCAATCAGTGTAGGCTCTAAGCCCAAATGACCTAGTGTGACCATCATGCTTCCTCTGTGCCAAAGCCTTGGTCAAGGGATCTGCGATGTTAGCCTCTGTAGGTACTCTACAAATCTTCACATCTCCTCTCTCGATGATCTCTCGAATGAGATGGAAGCGCCGTAGTATGTGTTTGGTCCGCTGGTGTGAGCGAGGTTCCTTCGCATGTGCTATAGCTCCATTGTTATCACAATAGAGCTCAATAGGGTCAGCAATGCTAGGAACCACCCCAAGTTCAGTGATGAACTTGCGAATCCAAACTGCCTCCTTTGCTGCCTCTGATGCAGCAATATACTCGGCCTCTGTTATAGAATCAGCTACTGTGTCCTGCTTCGAACTCTTCCAGCTCACAGCGATCTATAGTCATCCTGGTCGGTCTGGAAGCTAGCATCACTGTAACCCTTTACAGCTAGCTCATCATCGCCTCCATATATCAAGAAATATTCTTTAGTCCTTCTTAAGTACTTAAGAATATTCTTGACCGCTATCCAGTGACTTTCACCTGGATCTCACTGGTATCTGCTCGTCATGCTCAAAGCATACGAGACATCAGGTCGAGTACATAGCATAGCGTACATGATCGATCCTATGGCTGAGGCATAAGGGATCTGATCCATGCAGTCTCTCTCCTCTCTAGAAGAGGGACCTTGAGTCTTCGAAAGACTCACGCCATGTGGCATCGGCAGAAATCCCTTCTTGGAGTTCTGCATGGCACATCGAAGGAGTACCTTGTCAATATATGTACTCTGACTTAGGGCAAGCAATCTCTTAGATCTATCTCTATAGATCTGTATCCCTAGAATGTGGGATGCCTCACCTAAGTCCTTCATTGAGAAGCAACTCCCTAGCCAGGTCTTGACAGACTGAAACATAGGGATGTCCTTCCCAATGAGTAGTATGTCATCCACATACAATATGAGGAAGACAACTATATCCCCTACAACCTTCTTGTAGACACAAGGCTCATCTTCGTTCTTGATGAAACCAAACTGTTTGATTGCATCATCGAATCGAAGATTCCAGCTCCGAGAAGCTTACTTTAGTCCATAAATGGACCTATGCAGCTTGCATACTCTGCTAGTATGCTGTGGATCTACAAAACCCTCAGGTTGTGTCATGTACACATCCTCGAGTAGGTTTCCATTCAGAAACGCGATTTTGACATCCATCTGCCATATCTCATAGTCATGGTAAGCTGCAATAGCAAGCATGATCCGAATGGACTTAAACATCGCTACTGGAGAAAAGGTTTCATCATAGTCAATACCATGAATCTGCTTGAAACCTTTAGCTACCAAGCGACCCTTATAGATAAGTCCATCCATGTCAGTCTTTCTCTTAAAGACCCACTTACACCCAATAGGTTTTACCCCTTCAGGTGGATCAACCAAAGTCCATACTTGGTTGGTGTACATGGATTCCATTTCGGATCTCATGGCCTCTAACCATTTCTCGGAATCTGGTCTCATCACAGCTTCCTGATAGGTGGTAGGCTCATCCTCTATGAGCACAACGTCATCATGGTCAGACAAGAGAAATGAGTATCTCTCAGGCTGACGACGTACCCTATCAGACCTGCGAAGAGGTATGTTTACTTGAACTGGTTGTTGTTCCTCAACTCTTTGTGGAACAACATCATCCACAACACTTTGTGGTTCCAATTCAACTTCCATCGAGGCTTCAGTGCTATGGTCTGTATCTTGAACTTCTTCAAGATCGAACGTACTCCCACTAGTCTTTCTAGAAACAAAGTCCCTTTCTAGAAAGACCCCAGTCTTTGCTACAACTACCTTGTGCTGATTGGGAATGTAGAAGTAATATCTCTTAGTTTCCTTGGGATTTCCAATAAAGTAGCACTTGTCGGATTTGGGTTCTAATTTGTCTGAGACTTGACATCTAACGTAAGCCTCACAATCCCAAATCCTCATAAAAGATACCTGAGCATCTCTCCTAGTCCATATCCTATATGGTGTCTTTATCACGACCTTAGATGGAACTCGGTTGAGTATAAAAGCTGCCGTATATAGAGCATAGCCCCAAAGGAATGTCGGAAGATCTGTGTGACTCATCATAAACCGCACCATATCTAATAGGGTACGATTCCTCCTTTCGGATACACCATTCCACTGTGGTGTTCCAGGAGGAGTGAGTTGGGATAGAATCCCACACTCAACTAGGTAGTCACGAAACTCATGGCTAAGGTATTCTCCACCTCGATCTGATCGAAGTATCTTAATACTCTTGCCAAGCTGGTTCTGTACTTCATTCTTGAATTCTTTGAACGTTTCAAAGGATTCTGACTTATTTGTCATCAAGTACACATAACCATATCTACTGAAGTCATCAGTAAATGTGATGAAGTACCTATAACCGCCTCTAGCAGCGACATTAAAAGGGCCACATACATCACTATGTATAAGTCCTAACAAATCAGTCGCTCTTTCGCTGTGCCCACTAATGGGAGTCTTGGTCATCTTGCCTCGTAGGCATGACTTGCATATCTTATATGATTCAAAATCAAATGAGTCCAACAAACCATCCTTATGGAGCTGGGATAAGCGCTTGTCATTTATATGACCTAAGCGACAGTGCCAGAGGTAGGTTTGGTTCATGTCATTTGACTTGAACCTCTTGGTATTTATGTTATAGATAGGGCTCTCAAGGTCTAGAATATAGAGTCCGTTCATCAGAGGTGCACTATAATAGAACATATCGTTTAAATAGATGGAACAACATTTGTTCTTTATTATAAACGAAAATCCTTTCTTGTCCAAACAAGAAACTGAAATTATGTTCTTAGTCAAGGCAGACACATAACAACAATCATCTAATTCTAGTACAAGCCCAAAGGGTAGAGATAGATAGTAAGTTCCTACAGCAATAGCAGCAACCCGTGCTCCATTGCCTACTCGTAGGTCTACCTCACCCTTCGTCAATGCCCTGCTATTTCTCAGCGCTTGTACATTAGTACAAATGTGCGAAGCACATCCGGTATCTAATACCCACGATGAAGAAATAGAGAGGTTGTGTAACGCCCCGCCCCTCCTTCTAAGGCGACGGGGGTTACTTGACAACACTTGCATACTTAACACAGCGGAAGTCTTACTTAGAGAATTTAAAAATCTTTTTCTTACTTAAAGAAAAAACACAATAGACATAAAAGGTCCACATAGAATACTTATCATATATTTTGGGTCTTAATACCAAACACATACTTAAAGTCATGCAGTCATAAAGTAAAACATCAACATGGCAAATTTCTTATTAAATGAAAGCAGGTCATTTCTTTTAGCCAGTCCACTACTGCACACATCCTTCAAGCCCTCCTGCTACTCCCTTAGTACATCCATTCCTTGCCTTTATCTGTGGTACAAGAAAGTAAGCTATGAGCACTCATGGCTCAGTAAGTTCCTTTCCTACTCACAAAAACCGTCAAGCATATTAAAATCACAAGTCATAAGACATAAAGACAAGTGTATCATGTTAAGAGCATATCATGGCATATTATAACATAACATAAAGTATCATGGCATAACATATCATGATCATCAAACGTATCCTGTCATAGCATAACATCATCATAACTAGCATGGCGTAATCATAAAGTATAATCATGGTACATCCCTAAACATATATCATGCAACATATGCAACATGTCTTTTGAAAACTTATACATTACATACTTAAACATAATCTCAACATGATTTGGGGCCCCGGCTTGTACCACATACATAAATGCGCGCGTCCTATGTAGGTCCAAGGTAGCAAGTCTTGAACCCTAAAAGGCATACATACTGTCACGCCCCAGAGGAGTCCCTGTCCGAAAAAATTTCGACAGCATCTCCCCTGTACAGCGAACAATCTGAAACTTTTCTACATCTCATATACCTCAGCCACAGGCGGCTGGAATAATAACAATCAATAAAAACACATTCCACACAACCATCCACGCAGTTATATATAATCAAACAAAGTAGTAATACTCTGACTCGAAAACCACCCTACTCAACTACACTCGTAAAGCTCAAAACCGACGAACTCACCTCTTCTGCCGTCCAGGCAGGCGTGTAGTAGAGTAAATCCAAATCATACCAAAAGTCCATCCAACGGAAAGATTCCATACAATATCCATATGTAAAGTCCAAAACAAAACTAAAACAAAGTCTGATAGCGGAAAGCTAAAATAAAACAACAACTCAAAAACCAGCAGAGGAGTAGCACTACGTGCTGTGGGGACCAGCGACTGGAACTCCCTCCTGACAGCATCAACCTGAAAATAACAACAATGGAGGCGAGGTGAGTCCAACACTCAGCAGGTACAATTGATATGCAAAGTAAAGAAATAACACCTAACACTAATCATGCGTACAGTCTCCTGATATAAGAAAGATATAAATATGCATCTGAAGTAAACAGGAGAATGCTGTACTAACCAGGTCCGGAGTATAAGGTCAAACAGTCCGAGTGGTATAGGAATCCTGTATGCATGTCAAACATAGGTATCCAAACAATATGCAGCATATAAATGAAGCAACCACAAACACAAGCAATAAATGCATCATGCACATGATGCCAATGATGCGTCCTGGTCACCCCTGACGCCAATCGATCATCTCATACAAAAGTGAGGCCGAGTGGGTAGGGCTGTGACAACCGTGCACTCTGACGTCACTACTCCTGATGAGTGACCGAGTGGACGGGATGCTGTCGGAGTACACCTATCCTCCTACCCCAAATCATAGATGGGGGAGCACAATGCTCTCAACTCCCGGTACACGATGACGGGGAGGAATCCCTGCCGGATAACACGTTGTGTCACACTACCCATGAGCGGACCAACGGTGCCTAACAGAGTCCCTGCTGCAACACACTCAGCCTGAATCGACCACTAACCCATGAGTGGTGGTGTGTGCAGATCCATGTAACTGGCGATGTGCTCAACAATAATGGAGCGGACTATCGCACAGCATGCAATCATGCAAATGATGCATGGCAATAACCATATAAACATCCTGACCTAATCCATATATATAGAAAAGTGCACCCTAGGTCAACGAATCATATCGAATCAAAGGTACACAGAAGATATAAAAACCTAGGTCCTGAACATGGTGAAGCATGGTATATCACTACCCGTATAAGCATGTATAGACAGGTAAAGTATACATGAGATGCAAATCAATCAATCAATCAAGCATGTACCAAGATTTAGGTAGTGATTAACCGAAAGAAATAAAGGACATAATTAATGCAACATGTTAATTTCATTACTAAGCATATCAAAGACAAAAAGTCAAAAGTACCCGCCTCCGAAAATAGAAAGGTCCAATCTGACTCCGAGATACTCGTCTCGCGTCAAAATCCTGTGTCACGAATAGAAATATATTTTATTTAGCTACAACCATATAAATAGCTAAATAAAAATCCTTTACACTAAATTAGGGCAAAACCTTAATCCATAAACCTTAACCAACTAGGGTTAGCTTCCTAAACCCTAATTCGTTCCACTATACAATTTGATCAAGGTCTATATATATATATATATATATATATATATATATATACATCCGGCCTAACAAAATAAATTCGAATCAAATTCCATTTCTTAACCTTTCCTTCAATTCAATGCATGCTACATCAAAAGAAACCACTGCACTACATCTTACCTCAATTTCCACAACCGTTCTTGGTTGGAAATCAAAGAATTTTGCTGGAAGCAGTGACTGCCAGATCTAAGAAAAACCCCACAGCAATTTATCCTCTTCTGGAATTCTAGTACCCTCCAAGATCCGGCTAAAACACAGCTCGGTATTGTCTTCGGCACTATCAAGCAGAGACACAAGAAGAACTCGTCACTGCTTGCTCCTGTCTGATACTAAACCCAAACAGATACGCACCGGCAAGAGACCCAAAACCAGATACACTATCCTGATCAAAAACAGAAATTCAAAACCAAGCATCCAACAAGGGTAGGCTGCTCACCTCACTACTGTTTTGTTCGGATCCAACAGCAAGAGAAAACCTAGGGCACAACGCAAGAAAACCAGAAGAAGGCGAGGCTAGGGCTCGGCTCTGCCCCTGGTCGAAGATGTGCGCCGGTGAGGAAAGAAATGAGGAAATCGCAAGTCCGAGAGGAGAAGTTGGCCGGAGAAGTAGGACTGAGGAGAATAGCTCGGCCGGCGGCGACGCGACAGCAACACACCGAGAGGGAGAGGTCAGGTTGTGTCAGGAGATGCCGAGCACTGCTGGGCGCTAGGGCACCGGCGCTAGGGCTTTTTGGACCGGCGGCGCTGGGTGGAGTGGCGTCGACTTCTTCCCTTGGTCACGGATTAGGCACGAGGGAGAGAGGAAAACCGCCGGGGTCGCCGGTTAGAGCTCCGGCGGTTAGGGCTCGGCGTCGGGCTTCGGCACGCGTGGGAGAGGAAAGGGAAATGGCACGAGTTCGGCGTCGGGGAAAAAAAAACCAGAGGAAAAGAAAAATAAAAGAGAAAGAAAAGGAAAAGGAAAATTAAAACTTTTCCTCATTAAAACAGGGTATCCTAAACAGGCTTTTCCGAGCCCCATTTTTGTCCCCGTCAACTCGTCCGTACGAGCTCCGAAAAATTCCCGAAAAATGTCCAAAAATTTCGGAAAATTCCCTTATTCATATTTCCTATTTTTTTCCGATATTTTACATTATCTCCCACTAATAAAAATTTGGTCCCCAAATTTCGTTATTTACCATCAGCAAGTACTAACAACAGATATAGAAAGTATAAATGCTGAACGGTAAACTGAACCACATACCTCACATAAAAATATGGGGATATCGAGCTCGGATCGTATCCTCGAGCTCCCAAGTAGCCTCCTCGTCCGAATGATGCTGTCATCCGACTTTAACCAGCCGGATAGTCTTGTTCCGCAACTGACGTTCTTTCCGGTCTAGAATCCATACCGGAACCTCCTCATAGGTGACGTCAGGCTGAAAGGAGAACTGAGATTATCTATCAACACATGTATCAGATCGAGTACGTATCTCCTTAGCGTAGATACGTGGAATATGGCGTGAACGCCTGCCAAGGACGGCAATAGTGTCAACCGATAAGCTACTGCTCCAATCCTTTCCGAGATCTGGAAAGGTCCAATTTATCGCGGAGCTAGCTTACTTCTGAGGCCAATCTCTTCACCCCTTTCGTGGGTGAAACTCGTAGAAATAACTGGTCGTAAATGGAGAACTCTAAGGGTCTCCGACTCCGGTCAGCACAACACTTCTGGCAGTCTTATGCCTCTGACATCCTCTGTCTGATAATATGGACCACTTTGCCTCACGTTGAAACCTATGAGGTCTCAACAACTGGGTCTCTCGGATTCTCGTCCTGATCGACGACTGAGCAACTATGGTAACAAAAATACCCTGCTCTGTCTGTCCCTGCTTCTCAATGTCTAACTCAAAGAAATCCTGAATCAAATCTGTGACCACAACTCGGTGGCAAGCTAAAGTCCCTCTGGACCTCTAGCTAAGTGCATCGGTAACCACATTAGCTTTTCCCAGGTGATAGCTAATGGTACAATCATAATATTTCAGGAACTCCATCTATCTCCTCGGTCGAAGATTAAGTTCCTTCTGAGTGAACAGATATTTGAGACTCCGATGGTCAGTGAGAATCTCAATGTAATATCATACAGGTACTGCCGCCAAATCTTCAGGGCAAAAATAACAGCGGCCAACTCCAGATCATGAACTGAGTATTTTCTTCTCAGGCTCCCTCAACTATCGAGAAGCATATAAGAATACTCTACCGTGCTGCACCAGAACAACACCCATACCCTGTAGAGACGCGTCGGTATAGAGGACAAATTCGTCCTCTTCCGAAGGTAAAAACCAAAAATCAAAGCAGACACTAGTCTCCGCTTCAGCTCCTAGAAGCTGGTCTTGAAATCCTCAGTCCAAGTAAACTTCACGTCTTTCATGGTCACCCGTGAAAGTAGCATAGCTATGCGGAAGAAACCCTCGACGAAAGGTCTGTAATATCCTGCGAGTCACAAAAGACTGCGGATCTCCTACACTGATTTCGGCTGCTCCCAACGGTAACAACCTCTATCTCCTATGGAACCACGGTACACTCCTACTGGTGACCGTGTATCCCAAACATCATAACAAAAGACAATCCAAACCAGCACTACTGATAATCACATATAGATGTTCTCGTCGAATCATCTCTATATCTATGCAAAGGTAGTGTACGTGACTCACCTCGGATCCGTAATAGATCACAACATCGTCCACAAAGATAATGGACACCTATCCAAACATCCTCGACATACTAGGATCATCGAGTCCCTGAAAACATCTAAGGTACTGTAAGCCTATATGGCAAAAACCAATACACATAATGTCCGTATCACAGACATTCCTATCCATAAGATCTCCAATAATAAATCGAAAAAAAATATGATCATCAATAACATAAATCACCAAAGAATAAATCCTCCAGGGTGAGAGCAACGCTCCATCACATGAAACACCACATATGTGGGAGCAACGCTCTACCACAAGCAATCCTCAATATGTGGGAGCAACACTCCACCACAAATAATCTGAAATATGTATCTGCAATAAATATAGGAGCAATGCTCCGCTACCAGCAATCCGTGATATGTGGGAGCAACACTCACCACAAAATAATACATAAGTACCCCAAGGCACCTAACTATCCAGCTAGAGATTGTACAAGATCTCTTTACCACAAATCACTGTGGTTAGCCTAGGCTATAACTACCTAGTAACTAATCAAATCCATCATCAACTCTATCAGCATCCTAGTGGGTCATCCACTGATAGGAAAATTAGTTGATGGGTTAATCCAACAAACGACATAATGCAGTCACTCCACATTCTGCATTCAGTATAAGTAAAATCATCATACTGCTACCAATGTATACACCTAGCACACATGCTCACACAACATATGTATGATCAACAAAATCCTCCAATTATTATACACCAAACATACTCACAACTCCGGTATATTCAGTATGATACCTCCAACAATACATACCGAACACATGTGCAAAATCAATGTAGGTAAAATCAACAATACACCTCAAACAACACTCACATGACATATCTTCACCTATGCCAAGAGTATAACCAACATATACTTCCAAATAAGCATACTAAACCCAGGTGCACTCACATATCAAACATAATCAAAAAGATACCTCAGATACCACACCAGACACATATGTACATATCATAACTCAGATTAAATCGACAAAATGCCTCCATCAAAACACCACCGATGTACTTATACTACATCTCGGATTTAATCAACAAGATATCTTCAATAATACCTCCAGATACATACACCCAACTACATATCTATGATCCACAAGGAACACCTCAAACCATATCAGAACATGGATACATATACTACTTGCAAATGGACAGTCTACCACAGAACTCCTACAACCCAAAACAATCATGATATACATGCAAAATCAGCATATCAGCTCAATCAAAGAGACCAACCTTATGCTACCAACACTCATGGATTACCGGTATATCTAAACAAAATTCATGCATATGTATCAAGCATGAATACATCAATCAAAAGCAACCCAAAATAAAGCAGCCTAATCATCCAGTAACAACCCTGCTCTAGGTTCAAAGGAACTAGTATCGGACAAGAAAAATATACACACCGTGGTATAACATTGCCAGTCAATGTCATACACTACCAAGACTATATCTAATAGGAAAAATTTATCATCATAAATCCAAATGTACTCTCCCAGTATACATTAGTAACTATTGTATCCCATAAGTGTTAAGCAATTAGCTCTACACTTCCTTACATCAGCGGGGTCACATATCCCAAAGCACCCTCTAAGTTATCCCACCAGGTATATACAATCCACGGTCAAAATCTTCATGGAATAGGATACATCGATCCTTTATAACCTATCCAAGCCGATAATGATATATGGCTAAATCAGTCATTTTTCACGTCAGTACAAAACATGTACTCAAATGTGCTCTAAATACATAACTAAGCACAAATAACCTAAAGGTTCAAACCTCTAAGAATAGAGTATGACAATCCTCTACTGATCAACCAACAAAACTAAATCATTCATCTACTAACTAATCAAGAATACCTTAATCCTCCACAAGCAACTAAGGTATATCAAACCACGATCAAATGGTATACTACATTATCAAATAACTAAATCAGTTCATGGGTCAATTCAACACTAATACATCATCTCAAACTAGAGAATGTCAATCCACATAATATCATATGAATAAATGTGTACGACCCAAAAGAAAAAGCTAGAATTCAATATCATCAAGACACCCTCATTTCATTTTTTTTTTTTCCTCAAAAATATCAGCCCACTAATATCAGATGAATAAGTCTCTACTCTCCATGAGGGTAAGTTAACATTCAAAACATCAAATCATTATTTATCCACATAGTTTAATATCAGATGAAACAAATATCAATTTTATCATCCTGTTAACTAACCACAATTAACCAGATTTATTAAAATCAAAAATCTCATAGGCACATAAACTCTCTAGCTTCCAATTTATAATCTGATCACCAATTATTAACATCAACCTGTGAACACCATACAGGATACTCACTATATCACCATCAATGACAACCCAAATAAAAGATCATCAAAATAGTTATCCACTAAAAGATCATCAACAACCACATAACATTTACTCTCTTAAATCATTAGAAATCAACACATCAAAATATCTGATCTCACAATATCCCTCAACCTCAAACCATTCTCAACAATGATCAAACATGGTAACTCCCCAATAAACAATTTCATCGTATCGGGTACCCTAATATCCAAAAGATATGAGTATAAAAACTCAACTGACTAAGTCAACAGGAATAGGTAAGTGTCATCCACTACCCAACTAACAATAGCAGAGACTGGTATGTGCCTCCATCTCCTACTAGTAGTAACAGAAGATAAAACTACTGATGCTATGATAAGAAAATCACTAGAGATAATAATCCTTGATATCTATTAAGGTCAATCATGCTCAATGGATAACCCATCACATATAATATGTGCTACAACATCCAGACAAGTACTAAAGATAAAGTGCTAATACATGTCATAACTATCAAATTAAACATCATACCTATATGCCGTCTGGAGATGTTCCATCGCTGTCCAGCCCCCAAATTCTGACCTCAAAACAAACACCGGAAATCCATATAAATCCAAAACGGAAGTCCATAACATAATCGAAACGGACAAATCCGTGCAACCGAAAATAACTGCCCAGACTAATCTGTCTCACAACTAGGGATAGTATAAAAATGTCCAAAATACCAAACGCAGGTATCACACCCTGCTCTGATACCAATGAATTGGTATCAAATAAATCCCGAAAATCCAACACACGGAAATCAAATAAATATCGCCAAACTTTGGCGCGCTGATACCCAATAAACTGATATCAGATTATTCAAAGTATCCATAATACGAAAACAAAGATCGTAAAAATCCAGAACACACAGCAAGTATCGTATACCTGCTCTGATACCACTAAATTGTCACGCCCCAGAGGAGTCCCTGTCCGAAAAAATTTCGACAGCATCTCCCCTGTACAGCGAACAATCTGAAACTTTTCTACATCTCATATACCTCAGCCACAGGCGGCTGGAATAATAACAATCAATAAAAACACATTCCACACAACCATCCACGCAGTTATATATAATCAAACAAAGTAGTAATACTCTGACTCGAAAACCACCCTACTCAACTACACTCGTAAAGCTCAAAACAGACGAACTCACCTCTTCTGCCGTCCAGGCAGGCGTGTAGTAGAGTAAATCCAAATCATACCAAAAGTCCATCCAACGGAAAGATTCCATACAATATCCATATGTAAAGTCCAAAACAAAACTAAAACAAAGTCTGATAGCGGAAAGCTAAAATAAAACAACAACTCAAAAACCAGCAGAGGAGTAGCACTACGTGCTGTGGGGACCAGCGACTGGAACTCCCTCCTGACAGCATCAACCTGAAAATAACAACAATGGAGGCGGGGTGAGTCCAACACTCAGCAGGTACAATTGATATGCAAAGTAAAGAAACACCTAACACTAATCATGCGTACAGTCTCCTGATATAAGAAAGATATAAATATGCATCTGAAGTAAACAGGAGAATGCTGTACTAACCAGGTCCGGAGTATAAGGTCAAACAGTCCGAGTGGTATAGGAATCCTGTATGCATGTCAAACATAGGTATCCAAACAATATGCAGCATATAAATGAAGCAACCACAAACACAAGCAATAAATGCATCATGCATATGATGCCAATGATGCGTCCTGGTCACCCCTGACGCCAATCGATCATCTCATACAAAAGTGAGGCCGAGTGGGTAGGGTGACAATCGTGCACTCTGACGTCACTACTCCCGATGAGTGACCGAGTGGACGGGATCTTGTCGAGTACACCTATCCTCCTACCCCAAATCATAGATGGGGAGCACAATGCTCTCAACTCCGGTACACGATGACGGGAGGAATCATCGGATAACACGTTGTGTCACACTACCCATGAGCGGACCAGCGGTGCCTAACGAGTCCTGCTGCAACACTCGGCTGAATCGACCACTAACCCATGAGTGGTGGTGTGTGCAGATCCATGTAATGGCGATGTGCTCAACAATAATGGGGCGCGCATAGCATGCAATCATGCAAATGATGCATGGCAATAACCATATAAACATCCTGACCTAATCCATATATATAGAAAAGTGCACCCTAGGTCAACGAATCATATCGAATCAAAGGTACACAGAAGATATAAAAACCTAGGTCCTGAACATGGTGAAGCATGGTATATCACTACCCGTATAAGCATGTATAGACAGGTAAAGTATACATGAGATGCAAATCAATCAATCAATCAAGCATGTACCAAGATTTAGGTAGTGATTAACCGAAAGAAATAAAGGACATAATTAATGCAACATGTTAATTTCATTACTAAGCATATCAAAGACAAAAAGTCAAAAGTACCCGCCTCCGAAAATAGAAAGGTCCAATCTGACTCCGAGATACTCGTCTCGCGTCAAAATCCTGTGTCACGAATAGAAATATATTTTATTTAGCTACAACCATATAAATAGCTAAATAAAAATCCTTTACACTAAATTAGGGCAAAACCTTAATCCATAAACCTTAACCAACTAGGGTTAGCTTCCTAAACCCTAATTCGTTCCACTATACAATTTGATCAAGGTCTATATATATATATATATATATATATATATATACATCCGGCCTAACAAAATAAATTCGAATCAAATTCCATTTCTTAACCTTTCCTTCAATTCAATGCATGCTACATCAAAAGAAACCACTGCACTACATCTTACCTCAATTTCCACAACCGTTCTTGGTTGGAAATCAAAGAATTTTGCTGAAAGCAATGACTGCCAGATCTAAGAAAAAACCCCACAGCAATTTATCCTCTTCTGGAATTCTAGTACCCTCCAAGATCCGGCTAAAACACAGCTCGGTATTGTCTTCGGCACTATCAAGCAGAGACACAAGAAGAACTCGTCACTGCTTGCTCCTGTCTGATACTAAACCCAAACAGATACGCACCGGCAAGAGACCCAAAACCAGATACACTATCCTGATCAAAAACAGAAATTCAAAACCAAGCATCCAACAAGGGTAGGCTGCTCACCTCACTACTGTTTTGTTCGGATCCAACAGCAAGAGAAGACCTAGGGCACAACGCAAGAAAACCAGAAGAAGGCGAGGCTAGGGCTCGGCTCTGCCCCTGGTCGAAGATGTGCGCCGGTGAGGAAAGAAATGAGGAAATCGCAAGTCCGAGAGGAGAAGTTGGCCGGAGAAGTAGGACTGAGGAGAATAGCTCGGCCGGCGGCGACGCGACAGCAACACACCGAGAGGGAGAGGTCAGGTTGTGCCAGGAGATGCCGAGCACTGCTGGGCGCTAGGGCACCGGCACTAGGGCTTTTTGGACCGGCGGCGCTGGGTGGAGTGGCGTCGACTTCTTCCCTTGGTCATGGATTAGGCACGAGGGAGAGAGGAAAACCGCCGGGGTCGCCGGTTAGAGCTCCGGCGGTTAGGGCTCGGCGTCGGGCTTCGGCACGCGTGGGAGAGGAAAGGGAAATGGCACGAGTTCGGCGTCGGGGAAAAAAAAACCAGAGGAAAAGAAAAATAAAAGAGAAAGAAAAGGAAAAGGAAAATTAAAACTTTTCCTCATTAAAACAGGGTATCCTAAACAGGCTTTTCCGAGCCCCATTTTTGTCCCCGTCAACTCGTCCGTACGAGCTCCGAAAAATTCCCGAAAAATGTCCAAAAATTTTGGAAAATTCCCTTATTCATATTTCCTATTTTTTTCCGATATTTTACACATACTAGGCCCGTTTCTTAGTCCATCGACCTAGGGGCACTTAGGAGTCCATCCCTAACGAGGCCCGTTTCTTAGTCCATCGACCCCGGGGCGCTTATGGAGCGCACCCTTGGTACAAGCCATACATAAAGTAAAGTAGCATGACTTAACTTACATATCATAGTTCTTATCATTTCATGCATATCATATTTCTTAACATATCATAAAACATGCATATTTGGGCACACAGCACATGCATGAATCATAACATACATCATGAACATATCACTTATCTTAAAGCATGCATATTTGGACACACAGCACATGCATGAATCATAGGCTTGCATAACGAACGTATCATTTTATCATGTCATAAAGTAAGCATGTTTGAGCACATAGTACATACATACATGGGTCATAAGCATACATGAAGAGCATAACACATATCCTATAAAGACATAATCATTCATGAAATCATTAAATATCATCCCTTCATAGCACGTGAGGTATATCTAGTCACTAAACCCATATGGCCGAAAGTCATGAAAGGACCACATGATCTCTAGACAACATAAAAAATTTTCATGATATCTTCACATAACAACATAAGAAAGATCATAAGCATGTTAACCTAAATTTTTAAGCCCTCCTAGGTTTCCAATTATTTCATGGCCAAAACCTTTCATGAAGAAGAATCAAGTTCTAAGCAACATGTAAACATGTAAACCCTATACTCATATCATATTATATTTCATAGGGAACTACTTAAGCACATCTAGTTTGGGTTCTAAGTTCCCTAAGCTCCTAATCATATCATGGCCGAACCCTAGCTTATCTCATCCTAGGTTACAAGTAGCATAGAGGTGTTGAACCTTAAGCCAACATGTTATACATTTTCATGAGGAACAACATAAGCATGTTTGTTTAAAATTCCAAACTTCCTAGACCCCTTAATTCAAGGTGGTCGAACCTAACAATCATGGAATTAGGTTTTTAGTGGCATAAGAGTATGAAACCACAACTACATACCATAGCATACATCACAAGAACATCATAAGCATATATAAGTTGGGTTCTAATTTCTCTAAGCCTTTAAACTTGTAGGGGCCGAAACATGTAAATCATGGAACTAGATTTTTAGTGACATGAGAGCATGGGAACCACAACTACATTTCATAGCATATATCTCAAGGACATCATAAGCATGTATAAGTTGGATTCAAATTTCTCTAGACCCTTTAAACTTGTAGTGGCCGAAACTTAACAAGCATGAAACTAAGTTTCTAGTGGCACAAGAGCATGGAAACCCTACACAATTTTCATGGCTTCATAACAAGGAACAACATGAGTAAACTTAGTTAAAAAAAAAAAACCTACACATACTAGCTTTAAAACCTAATGTGGCCGAAAGTTACATGTATTCAAAATTCTATATAACAAGCAACCATAAAACATCAACTAGTTTCATATTATATTATCAAGAAGGTCATGAGCCTCTTAGCCTTGGTTTCAACTTTCCTAGACTTCAACTCTCATCATAACTGAACCCTCATAAGCATGAAATAAAATTCATAACTAACATACAATCATGGCATAACATTTTAGCTTCATGTCTTGTCTTAGGAAAAATCTTAGCATGCTTGGTCTTAGGTTTAAAACTCTCCTAGGCCTTTACTCCTTACTTGGCCGAATATTCATGATCATGTAAATGGAGTTTCAAACAACATACAAGTAAGAGGAAAGTTAACAACCTCATTATCATAGGGTACATAACAAAAAGAATAAGAAAACATGCTTATTTTGAGTCTTGAACTTACCTAGTCTTCTTGTTCATGCTTGGCCGAAACATGTAAATCATGAAACTAATTTTTCATTAATTATTCTAGCATGGAAACCTTAGATTAACTTTTTACATAAAATACATATCACAAGAAAGATAGTAAGCGTATCTAATTACAACTTTCTTAAACTCTTCTTCTTCTTTTGGCCGAATTTTCTTAAGGCAAGTCCTAGGTTTTTAAGCGATCTAACTCCATGAAAAACCATACAACTATTGTACCACAGGTGAGGGGAAGCTTACCTAATGTTCACTTGTTAATCCTTAAGAAATGGTACCCTTGGTGAAGAGGAAGTAGGGAGCTTCTTCTTCTAGCACTCCTTTCGATTTCTCTTGCTTGGAAAGGTACACCTTGAAGGCTCCTTCTTGTAGTTTAGTTTTCTCTTAGGGAGAAACCTAAACTTGGCTTGTGGAGATGAGGGAGGAGGATGTTAGTCTCGGCAAAGGGTGAGGGAGAAGGGGAAAAAAATGAAATCATTTAGTTCCTTTCCTTTTTATGCTAAGTGAGTGGAAGTTACAAAGATGAACTTTGCTTCCCTTCCTCCTTAATGCATACATGTATATTTTTTTTTTTAATGAAAAGATGTCCTCATTCCTTTCCCCTTAACTCTTCTCTTCACTATCCTCTTTAAACTCCACGAAAATAGAGAGGAAAAGGGAGGAAGACAACTTGTCTTTTACTACTCTTTTCCTTAACCAAGAGGTAAACAAGAGGAAGAAAGCTCATTGGTTTTTCTCTTGTTCCCTTACTAAATTATATCTTTACTTTTAACTACAATTTCTATCATTTCCCTTTCACATATTATTCACTATCCTAATGGTTAACATACATAATTTTATTTCTATCATTGGTGGGAGGTTCAAGGTTCAAACCTTCACCTCTTCCTTTTATTTCTCTTATTTCTTTTTCTTTGATTCTTCTTCTTTTATGTTCTAAAGCAAATAACACTCATATACTTATCTTATAATTTTGTGAGTGTTACAGGTTGACTTCTATAATATGTATACCTAAAGTAGAAATCTTATTTCTCTTCTTCTTAAGATCTTCCAGGTATTCTTTGGAGTTTCTCTTCCAATGCCTTGCTTGTCCTTGATATAGGTGACAAAGATGTTCAACCATATCGTAAGCGCCCATCAACTCATGTTGCTTCTGAAGCTCAGAGTTCATGGTCGCGAGCATAAGACAGGACACATCTAATGCGTCATCTTGATGCTTCTTGTAAGCATCTCGGTCTGCTCGCGTGGCAGTGGCAGGAGGAGCCTCCGGAATGGGCTACTCCAGAACGTACAGTTTACGTTCTTGGGTGAGAACTATTCTCAGGTTCCTGTACCAGTCCAGGAAATTTGCTCCGTTGAGCTTGTCCTTCTTAAGGACAGAACGCAGAGAGAAGTTGTTCGTGTTTGATGTCATGGAAATTCTACAACAGAAATAAATGCATAAATAAATATCATATTCTTTTAAATCATTTAATTAGGCCTTCAACTAAATGATGCTCCCACTGAATTCTATAATTCATGTGGGACAAGATCCACATCATACTAACCCTTGAGTTAGCTTTGGCTAATACGCCCAAGATTTAGTATGATCGGTAGGTAACGATTACCAATTACATCTCTATACAACTCTTGTTTATATGATCATTATCCGCAGTTATATTAAAACTTGAGTTAGCTTTGGCTAATACGCCCAAGAATTAATATAAATGTGATTTATGTCCTATCTTTCCAACCGTTGGAAGAATGCCTATAGTTGTACTCGATCCAACCGAGTTAACTAGTTACTCAATCTAATTGAGTTGTAATCACCCATGCGTTGATAGGCGAGACCAAGATTGTCCCTCCGTACCCTACCAAGATAATATGTGTTGCTCTGCTTTGGCAGATTCAACAACGACAAGTGATCGAGGTAGTAGTAGGTATCACGGCACGGTAGGCATTTTTGAGTTGTTGTGATTTAGATCTAATCTAAATGTCGATGTTGTATCATATACTCGATATAGATCTAATCTAATCGATAGGGTGCATCTTGTACACGATGTAGATCTAATCTAATCGTAAGGGTACATCTTGTGCATGATTTAGATCTAATCTAATCGTTAGGCACTAATTAATTACTATTTTACTAGAATGCATCACATACACACATAAGCAATTAATTAAATAATTTTATGATTATGTCATGGCCCTACTACGATCTTCTCAAGCCAATGAGAAGATCGGATGGTCAACCTAAGGTCAACAGCTTCTCAAGCGCCTTCCTTTTGACCACCTTGTGTTGCTCGCGCCTTCCTCGTAACTCCGTCTTGAGTGGACCTTCCACCGCTTCAAAATTTACATTACATTTTTTAAACTTGAGTTACATTTGAGTCTAAATCTAATTTATAACCAGAATATAAATAGGGAGGCACGACGCGCAGGTCGCGTATCAAATACAGCACACACAAACACATGACGGCGCGCAGGCCGTATTATAAATTACAACACAAATCTAATCATATTGGGTCTTTTTGGGCCATGACTATCACAAAAATAATATATAATTCTAAATTATATATTTTCATAATTTTCTGTAATTTTTCATAATTTTTACAATTTTTATGAGTAAATTTTTCCCGGCGGTCCCGATTAGCGATTTCGGGTGCAATCGCGGAGCAAATCCCCTTGCGGGGTTAGGGGCAGTACCCCTACCCGCGATCTAACCATCGCGAGTTGCTCCTAAGCGATCCTACAGCGCCTTAGACCACTGTCCCAAAAAGTTTTGGGTCGAAACATTGCCGTAACGGAAAAATCTTCTCTGTAGTCGAAGTCTACAAGTGTCTAAACACTTGTGCTTCGCTTCTACGAGAAAAATACCCTTTAAAACTATAAAATCATGAAATTACATAAATTCACAGAATGTTTATTTTTCATAACCGTTCCTAGCACCGGCAGCCGACCACTGTGCCCTAGATTCCTTCTCAATGGAAACCTACTCGAGGGTGTGTACGGCCGGCCACAATTGTCTCAATGGAAACCCACACATAGTGCTATTTCTTCACTATGTGTGGCCGGCCACAATTGTAACTCCTTTACAATTAATGTGGCCGGCCACATTAAAAGGAAAGGATGCTTGTAACCTCCATGATGTGGCACACACTTAAGTAACCATGATGATGTGGAGCATCATCATTGATCCACATCTTGCCAACTCAACAATGAGGTGGCATAAAGTCAAGTCAAACTTGACTTTTCATCTTCCTCTCAAGTCAAGTCAAACTTGACTTAATCTCTCTCATGATTGATCTAATCCAACCATTTAATTCAAGCTAATTTAATATAATGAATCTAATTCATTTAATTAAATTGATTCAATGAGTCATAATCTAAATTAGACTCATTGAACACATGAATTAACTTGAGTCCAACTCAATTAGCCCAATTAGGATTACTCTTAATCCAATTTGATTCATCAAATGAATCTAATCCTCTTAATTCATCATATGAACCTAATCTCCATCTAATTGTCCTTAGTGTATGACCCTATAGGTTCTTGTAACGTTGGCAATGCCCCTAAACCCATTTAGGAGCATAAGTAATGAGCGATATCTAGCAACACATCATTACTACCCAAGTTACAAGAATGTTGAGATCCAACATCACCTTGTGACTACTAATTGTGACTCCTCACAATATATGACAAATGTCCTTCTATCCTAGACATCTAGATTGATCAATGTGAGGCATAGACCGTATCATCCTCTGATCAAACTAAATCTTGAACTCCAAGTAGACTCACTAAATCAAATGAGCTCAATATCTCATATTGACTCATTTGGGCATGGTCATGCACTTCGTGGTCTCACTCTATCAAGAATATCGATGTCTCTCCCGTCATATAGGAGGGATAGATCTCATCTACATCACTCACATCCCTCTGCATAATTCGTTACAAACCCAGTAATCGTCTTTATAGTCCACCCAGTTACGGGTGACGTTTGACGAAACCAAAGTACATAAATCCTTATGTAGGGAACTATGGTGACTTCAGGTCTCAGGACTAGTAGTCATACTAATAGCCACATGAGAAAGTATATGACACTCATATAACGATCCATGATACTTTCTCATGGCGGGTCATTCAGTATACATTCTCCAATGCATACCCATGTGTCAACTTGATATCTCTATATCTATGACTTGTGAGATCAAGTCATCGAGTTGACCTACATGCTAGTCTTATTGCATTAACATTGTCCTTGAATGTTAATACTCGACTAGGAATGATTAAGAGTAGTGTTCCCTATATCATCTCACTATCAGTTCAACTAACCGATTGATATAGGTGAGAACCTTCTACTCAAGGACGCTATTATACTTAGTTTATTTGGCACCAATACAAGTAAGTATAATAACCAAAACAATAAATGCCTTTATTTATATATAAGAATATGATACAACAAGTCCATAATACAATCATCAAATGATTGGCTCTAGGGCTCTAACTAACAATCTCCCACTAGCACTAGTGTCAATCAGTGTAGGCTCTAAGCCCCAATGACCTAGTGTGACCATCATGCTTCCTCTGTGACAAAGCCTTGGTCAAGGGATCTGCGATGTTAGCCTCTGTAGGTACTCTGCATATCTTCACATCTACTCTCTTGATAATCTCTCGAATGAGATGGAAGCGTCGTAGTATGTGTTTGGTCCGCTGGTGTGAGCGTGGTTCCTTCGCCTGTGCTATAGCTCCATTGTTATCACAATAGAGCTCAATAGGGTCAGCGATATTGGGAACCACCCCAAGTTCAGTGATGAACTTGCAGATCCAAACTGCCTCCTTTGCTGCCTCTGATCCAGCAATGTACTCGGCCTCTGTCGTAGAATCAGCTACTGTGTCCTGCTTCGAACTCTTCCAGCTCACAACACCACCATTAATGCAAAATACGAACCCTGACTATGATCGATAATCATCCTGATCAGTCTGGAAGCTGGCATAACTGTAACCCTTTACAGCTAGCTCGTCATCGCCTCCATATATCAAGAAATATTCTTTAGTCCTTCTTAAGTACTTAAGAATATTCTTGACCGCTATCCAGTGACTTTCACCTGGATCTGACTGGTATCGGCTCGTCATGCTCAAAGCATACGAGACATCAGGTCGAGTACATAGCATGGCGTACATGATAGATCCTATGGCTGAGGCATAAGGGATCTGATCCATGCGGTCTCTCTCCTCTCTAGAAGAGGGACCTTGAGTCTTCGAAAGACTCACGCCATGTGACATCGGCAGAAATCCCTTCTTGGAGTTTTGCATGGCAAACCGAAGGAGTACCTTGTCAATATATGTACTCTGACTTAGGCCAAGCAATCTCTTAGATCTATCTCTATAGATGTGTATCCCTAGAATGCGGGATGTCTCACCTAAGTCCTTCATTGAGAAGCAACTCCCTAGCCAGGTCTTGACAGACTGAAGCATATGGATGTCCTTCCCAATGAGCAGTATGTCATCCACATACAATATGAGGAAGACAACTATTTCCCCTACAACCTTCTTGTAGACACAAGGCTCATCTTCATTCTTGATGAAACCAAACTGTTTGATTGCATCATCGAATCGAAGATTCCAGCTCCGAGAAGCTTGCTTTAGTCTATAAATGGACCTCTGCAGCTTGCATACTCTGTTAGTATGCTGTGGCTCTACAAAACCCTCAGGTTGTGTCATGTACACATCCTCGAGTAGGTTTCCATTCAGAAACGCAGTTTTGACATCCATCTGTCATATCTCATAGTCATGCCACTGTTGGGTTTTTCGGGCCGCGAAAATCACTTTTTCGCGTCGCGGAAACCCCGAAACTCCCTAGCCAACGGATCCGTGCGAAGAGTATAGAACAAAAATTTACATGTACGAGTTTACTAACTTGATCTACTCTTAGATCTATATGTTTAGAAAATTACTCTTGGTGCGTGCCCTTTTCGAATCCCGCTCGTCCAAGGAAGTGTCGGATCTCAAGATTGTCAACGTAGACAATCCTCTAGAAGTATCAACACGAACAAGATGTGTTCTCTAACACACAAGGATGGAGAAGAGAACACCACAAGTGTGCTAGCACTTCTTGATGCTCTCGGATGGGATTGGAAGAAGAAGAAAAGAAAAGAAGAGAACACACTCCTCTAAAAAATCTCTATGTGACTTTCACTAACCTTTCTTCTTGGATTAGACTCACCCTCCTTTCTTCTCCCTTGCTTGAAACCCACGACCAAGAGAAGAGAAAGGAGCAAAAAGAGAGCTTGAGGAAGAAGATGATGTGAATGTGAGTGAATGAAAAATTCATTCTCATTCAAAACCAAAAAGGTAACCCCCATTCTCATTAAATGTGGCCATTAAAGAGAATAGATTTGTAACCCCCATGAGGTAGCACACTTTGATGATGTGGCACATCATCATTAGTCCTCCTAATGCCAAATCACTAATGATGTGGCAAATAGTCAAGTAAAACTTGACTTTTCCTCTTCCTCTCAAGTCAAGTTAAACTTGACTTAATCTCTCTCATGGTTGATCTAATCCAACCATTTAATTCAAGCCAATTTAATATAATGAATCTAATTCATTTAATTAAATTGATTCAATGAGTCATAATCTAATTTAGACTCATTGAACACATGAATCAACTTGAGTCCAACTCAATTAGCCCAATTAGGATTACTCTTAATCCAATTTGATTCATCACATGAATCTAATCCTCTTGGTTCATCATATGAACCTAATCTCCATCCACTTGTTCTTTGTGTGTGACCCAATAGGTTCTTGTAAAGTTGGCAATGGCCCTAAACCCATTTAGGAGCATAAGTAATGAGCGGTATCTAGCAACACATCATTACTACCCAAGTTACAAGAATGTTGAGATCCAACATCACCTTGTGACTACTAATTGTGACTCCTCACAAAATATGACAAATGTCATTCTATTATAGACATCTAGATTGATCAATATGAGGCATAGACCGTGTCATCCTCTAATCAATCTAAATCTTGAACTCCAAGTAGACTCACTAAATCAAATGAGCTCAACATCTCATATTGACTCATTTTGGCATGGCCATGCACTTCGTGGTCTCACTCTATCAAGAATATCGATGCCTCTCCTGTCATATAGGAGGGATAGATCCCATCTACATCACTCACATCCCTCCGCATAATTTGTTACATACCCAATAATCGCCTTTATAGTCCACCCAGTTACGGGTGGCATTTGACGAAACCAAAGTACATAACTCCTTATGTAGGGAACCATGGTGACTTCAGGTCTAAGGACTAGTAGTCATACTAATAGCCACATGAGAAAGTATATGACACTCATATAACGATCCATGATACTTTCTCATGGCGGGTCATTCAGTATACATTCTCTAATGCATACCCATGTGTCAACTTGATATCTCTATATCCATGACTTGTGAGATCAAGTCATCGAGTTGACCTACATGCTAATCTTATTGCATTAACATTGTCCCTGAATGTTAATACTCGACTAGGAATAATTAAGAGTAGTGTTCCCTATATCATCTCACTATCGGTTCAACTAACCGATTGATATAGGTGAGAATCGTCTACTCAAGGACATTATTATACTTAGTTTATTTGGCACCAATATAAGTAAGTATAATAACCAAAAACCAAATGTCTTTATTTATATATAGAATATGATACAACAAGTCCAAAATACAATCATCAAATGATTGTCTCTAGGGCTCTAGCTAACAACCCTCCCTCTGGCGCTTTCGATCCTACAATTGGTATCAAAGCGAGGGCGCTCTGAATTGGTACAACTACTATTCGAGCATTCTTATTCGTCGCTTTTCCGTTCATTCTTATACGCTTTTCATTTTTTCCCTCCAAAACTATTTTTGAAAAATTTATTTTCATCTTTTCACCATTGGTCAGTATTAGCGAAATATCGCATTTTCAAAAATTTGTAATAATATTTTTTTTAACATTTTTATTATTATTTTATCAATATTTTATTAATTTTTTCGAACTTAGTAAATTACTATTTTTATTTTTCACCCGCACTACTAATCCAAGACTAAATCTTGGGACATCTGTTTCTTTTTACTTTTTGTGTGCGAGATTTTCTTCTACAATGGCCCACCAAGAAGGCAACAACATCGCACGCCTACCACTCTTGTCCAGTGAAAATTTCAAATACTGGAAAGACCAGATGGAGCACCAACTGAAGACCCAAATGGAGCTATGGACCATAGTCTAGATTGAATTTAGGCTCCCCACTGAAGGTGTACCCATCGCCTGTGACAAGTGGGATGCACAAATAAGAAGAAAATTCGAGGCAAATGCAAAAGCAACATATACTCTCCTATGCGGACTAACAAATTCAAAGCTTGATTAAGTTGGAAAGTTCAACAATGCTAAGGAGCTTTGGGAGAAATTGATCAAGCTTCATGAGATTCCTTCATAATTAGAAGACCAAGTCGAATCTCTAAAGTTAACCTCCGAACCAGACTCAGAAGAATCAGATCAGACCGATTTCATAGCATTGATGGCCAAAGAAGAGATATCTAAATCTAAATCCGAATTCGAGATGGCAACAGTCGAAGGGGAGAATCCTATCATGGATCTAAAAGGTAAAATTATAAATTCAAATTGTAAATTTCACATAACTTGTTTTAAGTATAAGGAGAGAGGGCACTATAGAAACAAGTGTCCTACTCTTAAGATTCGGCCAGCACAACCGGAGGAGAAGGAGAAATTGATCCAGAAATGGAAGAAACACATTGAATGCTCCAAGTGCAAACGAATGGGTCACTGCAAAAGATAATACCCAAAAAGAAGACCCAAGAATCCAGGAGGAGAAATTAAGGTAAGTAAATTTACATTATATGAAAATCCAATTTTTGCAACACATATATGTACCCTAGCTAATTCTGCTTGCTCTAGTATAGATTTCTCTTCAAAATTAGATATGCATGATAATAATGTAATGAATAAAGTTGATTCAAATAAGAATAACTCAAAATTATTCAATAAAAATAAGAAATTAACTCTTAGAAAATTAGGAATATAAAATAATATTTTAAAAGATAAATTAGAAAAGATTGTTAATAATTTAACCAAATTACAAAATCTAGACCGATTACAAGTCTAAGGTAAAACTTAAACCCTATAAACCAGGTTATAATCAAGTGCCTTTTAATTATGAAACTAATCAATAAACCATAAATTAATAACTTTCAACTTAAAACACAACTTGAAAAATACTTAAAGTTATAACTTAAAATTAACTAATAATTGCTTAGCCAAGACTAGGTTAAATAAGGATTTAGGCGTGATTTACACTTGACTAGTTAGACCTAGGGGTTTCAAAAAAAAAATTAAATATCTAATTTCTTTGAAAGACTTTGTCTAGAAGTGGTGGATGATCTCATACCCAAGAAGGCCTAGTGTCTCGCCACAGCCTGGAAATCAATCATTGAAATGAATATTTAATTGACTAATTGAAAAACCTGAGTCTACTCAATTGTAAATCAATCCTTAAATTAGAATTTAAATTGAAGATTAAATTAACCATCTCACAAAACTATTAAGGTTCCCTGATTAAAAATTTAGAAAATGGTGAGATGGACCTAGGTTTAAAGTAGTTAACCAAACCTGAATTAATTAAATTAAAGCTCATAATTAATTATAAAATCATGATTAATTTCAAAATCTAATTAATTATAAAAAGTTTAATTTCAAATCTAATTAAATTCAAAATGTTAATTATTTTAAAATCATAATTAAATTATAATTATTTTTAAATCATAATGAATTTCAAACATCTTAATTATTTGGTTATTAATCATAATTAAATTTCAAATTATTAACTTTTAGATTTTTAAAATCTTAATTATTTTTAAAAGATAATTAATTTTCAAATCAAAATTAATATGTAAGTTTATAATTTCAAACTTAATTAATTTTCAATATATTTTTAAAATCTTCAAAATTTTAATTATTATCAAATGTTTAAATCTAATTAAACTCATATTTGAAATTCAAACTTATATTTTAAAATTTTAAACTCATACTTTTATTGATAAAATTAAAATAAAGTTAACTTCATCTCACAAGCACTCATAAGCTGAACATGCTTGATAACCTAGAATGGGTGAAATGGAAAATCAAGTAAATAATAACTTTTTATTATTATTTATTTACATGCTTCAACTCTAGGATTCTCAAAAATTTTAAGGCATTAATCAAAGGGGAGTGAAGGGAGTCAAGTTAAGTTTTTTTTTTTTGTTGGTTAAAGTTTTCGTTAAAAAAAAAAGGGGGTTCGAAATATTTTTGAAAAGGAAAGTTCATTTTTAAACTATTTTTAGAATGAAAAATAAATCATTTTTTGAAACTAAGTATTTGATAAAGTATTTTAATTTTTTAAAAAAAATCATTTACTTAGCTAAGTATTTTTACAAGAAAATATTTTTAAAGTTAAGTTTTTTTTAACAAAATATTCTTCAAGCTAAGTGCTTATTAAAATATTTTTAAAAAAAAAAGGGGATGAAGTTTTTATCACAATATTCTTAAAAGTAAAGTATTTTTTCTTTTTAAGCTGAGTACTTTTAAATAAGTCTTTTTTCAAAACCTTTATAAAACTGATTATTAAAACTAAAGTTCTTATCAACTTCTTTTGAAAGCTAAAGTACTTGATAAAATAATTATTTTCAAAGCTAAAATTTAGCTAAGTTTTTTTTAAAGTAATTTTCAAAGCTAAATTATTTTTTTTTTTGAAAAATCTAAATGTATTTCAAAGTACTTATTTTCAAAAGCTAAATTTAAGTCACTTTCAAAAAACTTAAGGGTGCGTTTGGTTGAGGGTTATTCTTGATAACCTTAGTTATCCATCCAAGGTTATCAACAAAAATCCTATTTGGTTTAGCTAATCGATGATTTCCGAGTAATGTTTCATGCCCGACACGTCAGCAAAAGGGGTATGCAACCAGAAATCAGAAAACTAAGGTTTTTCTTGATTCCGGGGTTAACAAATTTTTTTTACCCAAAATGCCCTCGGATAAAAGAAAAATGTGACAAAAAAGAAAAATTTAAAGAAAAAAATGGAAATTTTAAAAATAAAAAAATGTAAAAATAAAAATAAAAAAATAGAAAACCATAAAAAAATAATTTTAAAAAAAATTGTAAAAAAACTTTTAAAAAATAAATAAAACATTAAAAATAGAAAAAACATTAAAAAAACTTAAAAAATAGAAAAAAAAACATAAAAAAATGTAAAAAAAATTTTAAAAAAAATAATTAAAAAATGTTAAAAAACATTAAAAATAAAAAAATAGAAAAATGTAAAAAACATAAAAAAAAAATTTAAAAACCTTAAAAATAAAAAAAATAAAAAATGTAAAAAAACATCATTTTTTTTTTAAAAACCTTAAAAATAAATAAAATAAAATAAAAATAAAAAACTTAAAAAATAAAAAACTTAAAGAATAAAAATAAATAAAAAACATAAAAAAAACAAACAAAATAGAAAAATATATAGAAATAAAGAAAAACATGAAAATATAGTAAAAATATAGTAGAGTTTAAATAATAATAATAATAATAATGATGATGATGATGACGACGATGATAATATTATGTATAGTTGATTTTGTAACTGAGGGTAATATAGTAAAATATTAAACTATTTTATTCATTAAAATCTTCAAACAAACAAGTTTTTGTTGCATTATTTAGATTGAACCAAACAACATTTGGTTATATTTTATTCCCCTTTGATATGATAAGTTGAACCAAACACACCCTAAAAGTTTTGCTAAGTTTTTCTTTCTTCTTGTAAAACTAATATTCAAATAAGAGCTACCTTTCAGTGGGAGCTAAAAAAATTTTATCTTTACATTTTTTCTCTCAACTTAGTATTATTTTTTATTTATGTCAAAGGGGGAGAGAAAAGTTAAAGTTAAGAATTTAAGAATTTAAACATAATGAAAGGGGGAGCATAAAGTTTTTTTTGAATTATTGCATTCATGCTCTTGTTTGAATTCCATTATTTATTATTATGTTTTACTTAACTTTGAACCATGTTACCATAATAAAAAAGGGGAGATTGTTGGTGCGGAAAGCATCCAATAATCGAACCTGTGTTTTGATTATGTTAAAGGGTCCAAAGTTAAGTTGTTTTATTATCTAACGAGTTTGAATGAGATTGCAGAAAAGTCCTAAGTGTACTTAGGCAAAAGTCCTAGCTACGGTTAGGCAGGTAGAAAACCCTAGGAGGTGATAATAGGTCCTAGGGGGTGGTAACCCTAGGTGAGGAAAAGTCCTAACTGCGGTTAGGCAAAGGGAAAACCCTAAGGGGCAGTAACCCTAGGTCCTAGGGGGTGGTAACCCTAGGCGAAAAGTCTTGGCGGGTCGAGAGCTTCGAGTAAAATCCTAGGGGGTGATAACCCTGGGTTGAAATCCTGGTGTCGCGAACCAGGTGGAAGACTGGACAGGTCATGGAGCGGGCATCCAGTATGAAGACCGGAAACTTCGGACGCTGAGCAAAAGTCTACTTGGTCTGGAAGATCAACTGGCAACATGTAAACACTCCTGAGTGGAGTAGGTGAGGGTGTGTTCCCCAGTGAGGGAACAGTAGGCGTCGGTTCGACCTAGAATTTTTAGAGGGAAAATTCAAAATCAGAACCGGACAGTCTGGTGACTGTCAAAATTACTTTTATTTGTCTTATTTTATTGTGTTAACTCTGTTTTGCAGGGTATACTTTGTTTGTAGACTAACATACCTTGCAAGACGTAAAGTGAACAAGAAAGCCTCGAATAAACAATCTCGGGGCGCCCTCCATGGAGCTTGGAGGCACCTCGGGTCACGTGGTCGACAGCCCCTCAACAAGGCACGAGAGCACCCTCCATGGAGCTTGGGGACGTCCTAGACGCTAGATGGAGGGCACCCTCCATGGAGGTTGAGAGCGCCCTGGATGCTGATGGAGGGCGCCTTCCATATGGAGCTTGGAGGCGCCCTCTGGAGGATAAGCAGTGATGAAGCAGGGCTTATCCACAGCGGCTGACCCGGGGATTGGAGGCGCCCTCAATGAGGTTGAGGGCACCCTCAACAGGCTATATATGCCTAGTTCGACCAGCAGCAAGAACGAAATCTGACAATCATTCTTCCGTGTGCTGCTCAAAGATCGATCCGACAAAGCTGTAACTTAACCCCGATAACCAGAAGCTTCAACTTTACTATTCTAAGTCGTCGGTATAATTTTCTTTATTACTTTAATATTGTAATTCAAAACTGTAATTTTCTTAACTGATAGTGATTACCCAAAGTAAACGCTCAACGAGCGTGGCTCTTGGAGTAGGAGTCGCCACAGGCTCCGAACCAAATAAAGCTCTTGTTGTTCGTGTATTTGTTATTATCTCCGCTGCGTATCTTTGATCGATAGTTTTTCGAAACAAACGTGAAAGCCACAAGCACTATTCCCCCCCCCCCCCCCCCCCCCCCACATCTAGCGCTTTCAATCCTACAGATGGCTACTGCTACTAGCGGTGACTGCTGTTTCCAACAGTGGCTAGCTACTGCTACTAGTAGTGGTTGGCTGCTACTGTCGGCGATGGCTATTATTATCAACGGTAGCTGATGCTGTAGGCGGTGATTGCTGCTATCAATGGTGGCTGCTGCTTCCGATGACAAGGTGGCTAGCCAATGGAAGTTAGGGCACGGACAGGACAATGAACTCCTTCTTTGTGTGGTTGGCGGCAAGAAGGAAAGGGAGAGGAGAGGAGAAGAGAAGAGGAGAGGCCCTAATCCAATTAGGTTTCTCTCCAATCAATTCCAGTGATCAATTCTCCTTATGGAGGGATATATTTATATACTTCTTCAATGACTTGGGGAGCAAGTCATCTCCCAAACCCAATAGTCCATTAGCAACCTGATCCATTACAATTAAGTTTGATTCAAAACCAAACTATTTTGGTTCATAACTAAATCAAACCCTTTTGGTTTATCATTAAACCATCTCGATTCATAACTAAATCAAATTCTTTTCATTTATTATTAAATCATAATGAATCTAACCTTGCCTATAAAAGGCATGGCCCACCATTGCTTTCGTTACGCCAAACACCTTCCAGATTTACTCCTTGTCTCATCATACCAGACTTAGTCTCTCTCAATATAAGAATCCAATTTTCAAACTTATTTTAAGTCTTTCGGATATACTCGTAGTATGTGTCACTTAATAGATTTCCGGTTTATATTAGTCGTTAATAATTAACGATTAATTATTGAATCAATTATGAGTGACACCAAGTAGTACTTCATAATCCCCAACTAATTAGAAAATTATAACTAATTCTATAACCACTTTTTAACCCTTTAGCATCTACAGTAATCAGTGTGTATATTCCTTTCACTCATCTTATATCCACTTAATTCAGGATATGGTCTATATGTCAGTCCCTACTAGGTTAACTACATTACACCTAGCCCAAGTAGTAGTTCCTTATCTTACGGATTAAAATTACTTAAACACATATCCAAGAAGATCATCCTCTTAACATGTAATGCTTTAGTCAAAGACTTATGAATAATAATCCTAACAAGAAGTCGTAGGGTATACATCTCCTAATAAAAGGAGTGGTGAATCCTTTATGAGCTACTTAATCACCTTCGGACACTTTAACTTTTATACAATCATCCCGGGTCCACACCTCCAAGGAGATGTTTCCTTAAGATATCAAAGCATAAGTCTTTATGACCAAGACAACTTGAATATCTCAAGTTAAAGGAAATTTGCACTCAAGCTGTAATGAGATCTTTATTGACATATCTATATATGTATATAACCATATGAAGTCTCATGGCAGGTCACTCTAATGAACTAGTTATCCACGTTTAACTCTCGACATCTCAATATCTTCAGCCAGTGAGGAGTAGCTGCTTGGATAAACCAAGGAGTATAACATGTTCTAGTCTCTCAAAATCGATGATGTATAAACTTATCAATTCATCAACTAAAAACTATTTTAATATATTCATAATTACACATGTAGAGACACTCGCTAATTATGATCTAATTATAAATTTTTTTCATATTATGAATCGTACTGCGGACTTCATTAATTGAGTTTAAGATCGTTATCATATAAATAGTAAATTTATTTATCCAATAAATAATATAATATCTAAGATGATTATAATAAGATACCTCTCAAATATAATATATATTAGAACCTCCGATACCTAACTTTAAATATTTTGTCATATATGAAAATTCTGATCCAATTATCTAATTATCTATATCAATAATCTTTTTTTTTTAATGTTTGATAGCCTATTTAAAGTTAAGAAAAATACAAGCATAAAATAAGAGCCTGCAATGCGCATCAAAACTTCCCAAAATGTTTAATTTTAAATTTTATATTCTTTCTCCCCTTTTGTAGGAAATAAAAAGCTCAAATCTTTGAAAACATTTGTAAAGTGTTTTCAAAACAAAATTTTAAAAATATTTTCATAAACTCTTTTCAGAAGAGTTAGAGCTCCCCCTTAAAATATTAAAAAAAACTCCTCTTTTTGAAAAAGCCCTTTGAAATCTTCTCCTTTAAAATATTTTAATTTTTTTTCTCTGAAAAATATTTTGGAGTCTTCCTCTTCAAAATAAATTTTAAACTCTCCACTTGAAAAAATAATTTGAAGTCTCCTCCTTTTAAAAATATTTTTAAGGTAATGAATGGTATTTATAAGAGGAGTATTAATCAACCTGTAAGATATACACCGATAACACTTAGAAGGATCAAGACAAATACCAATGTATATATAGATAAAATCACACCCTTAATTTTAATAAAACACAAGCAACTACCATCTGTAATATATTCAAACTAAGTCGGGTTCCCTCGAGGATGGATCGCAATATATGACATCAGTAATATATTCAAACTGAGTCTATAATTTTTTCGAGCCGGCTAAAAAAAAAATTAATTTGTATTTAAAATCATCGAATTTGAGTCGAATTCGAACATATTCTATAAATTTTTCAAATTAAATTAAACTTATAATATTTTATTCGATTGTTCATGAGACACTCATAAACCGAACTCAAATCAAACTCTAATTATTTTTACATAATTTTAATTTAAATATGCTCAAATTAAGGTGCAAATATTTTGAACCAAACTCAAATTTAAATCATTTCAAACTATAATTCAATTCAGCTTGAATCAAGATTCGAACAATTCGAACCGAACTCAAGCTCAAATTTTATTTTGAAACGAGCTTGAGTCAAAATTATTTATATTTTCGAGCTCTGTATCGAATTTGAATATCATATATACTTTTGAGGTCTAACTCAAATATCAATATTTTCATATTATTCGACTTGATTCAGTTCGTTTGTATCCCCTAGCTATCAGTATGATTTTAATAATATCAAGGGAAAAAATCAAAACGGAATTTTTTCAAATATTATCAAAATAACGGGGCATCCCACCTTGACCTATTTATTTTCGAAGATATCCTTATTTTCGATGATATTGTAGCAGCTATAAGATCATAGCCGCTACCACTATACTATTGTAACAACTATAATTTTGAAGCCACTACAATATAATGTTGATTAGAAATAAATTATCTATATTGTAATAACTACGATTCATACATGCTACAATATAATATTGACGACAAATGATCTATATAGCAGCTATGATCTCATTGTCATTATAATATAATATTGATTAGTGTCAAGTAAATATAAATTATCTATATTGTAGCAACTATGATTTATAGCTATTATAATATAATATTGATTTGCATTTAACCAAAAATGAAGTGTTCATATTGTAACAATTATAAATTATAGTTGTTATAATAAAGTATTATTAATGTTAATAAAGTGTTCATGATGTAGCAACTATAATTCCATAACTATTATAACAATGCCAAAAATAAAAGTATGTTCAAGTGAGATGGGATGTTTTGATAATAAATAAAAAAGAAATGTTCTTCTGATGATTCCAATAATAAAGAGCGTTCTTTTTATTTTTGTGATAATATGAACCTAAATAGATTCCAAATAATGGTAAATATATTAATAACACTCAAGTTCTGAGTTCACTTTTGATCTAATTACCATGTTATAATTCAAGATAAATAGAAAGCAATAACAATAATAAAACATCCCTTAAGCTCTTCCAAAGTAACAACCTATGCCTATCAGATTAAATTTCAAATAATGCGATCAACAACTTCAACTCCCCTAACCATGGGGTGACAATTTCAAGAGCGATGTGCTGATCATTTCATAAATGGATTGTGTTACCTGTGTTAATTCAAAACTATCATTATTTTTTAGATTAATCAAACTTCATAAAAGTAAATGTGTAACATAAAGTCTTTTAAGTCATATTATGCCAATCTATGTTACTCATTTATATATTCAAGACATTATGCCAATTGAGTTTTGTATTTGTTAATTATGTTTTTAAGTCAATACAACAACATATCATATTCAATGTCATCATCCCTAGTTGCACTTGCTTTTAGTTCGTCAGCTCTTTGCCTTGTCACATTTCTATGGTATTGTATTATAAGATTTGAATTGACTAATACTGAGTGTTAAGTAGTCAACTGTTGCTCAGCTAGCACTGTGGTAAGTTCCTTCTCATTATTGATTATTGATTGATATTTACTTCTAAAAATGCTTAGTTTTATTGAGGGCAACTTAATCACATTGATAGACTTGTTCAACTGACTTCCTGTGTACATATTGCTGACTTGATCTATAGATTTCTGTATGAAAATGACGAGTTGCTAAATTCAAATTGCGATCAGGGAGAAAGTGTTGATGAAGGTTAAAAATAATGAATCGAGCATGATAAATGACTTGAGAAGGGTACCCTTCTCGAAAAGTAGAAATCTAAGGTGCATAAAATGACCATTCGCTTGCATAAAATGTTCATGACAATCACAAAGGTAATATCACCAAAAAAATTACCAAGTTCGTGACATTTATCATATTCAATGTGAAAGCGTAGCCAGCAGTCTATCAAAGACTATTATTTAATTGTCGTTCCTATGCGCAGGAAGAGTCGCTTTTGTGGCACGACGCCTCCATAGGATTAACATTGCTCGCCTCGTCACCAAATTATCAGAATTTATATATTATCACGGTGATTGAGTACATAAAAAACATAGATTTAAGTAGTGTGAGTTTACAAACCAATTAGAAGTAGATTGGTTTTGCTTTGTTGACCCTCAAGTATAAAAGGAAACATTAAAATAACAAACTCAACTAAAAAAGGAAGCTACGTGTTCACTGATGCTATACAACCAGAGAAAACTTGATGATTGGGAAAGCTCCAAAACATAGCAAACCGAGTACCATCGCATTTTATGATAGTGACATCAACCTGACGTGTTCTTTCTTGCTGCATAAATTCGATAAGCAGCCAGTCCTGCAACTGCAACAGCAGCTCCAACTGTATGGCAAGACAGGCACAAGTAAATAAAGAATTAAGACGACAGGGTTACACAAGCAAAGATAACATTTTGCAATTAGAATTCAGCTCTTTGTAAAATGCCTCCTAATTTACCCTTTTTTAACAAAAAAAAATGCCTTCAAACTTTACCCTTTGTGAAATTTAGTCCCAAAGATTTTATATGGTAAAATGCCCTCCAAACTAAATAAATCCTTGCAGGTACGCACATATGCATGCAAAGAGGAGCAATCCCACTAAGATGGATAAAAAAGATGGAGTAGAGGCTAATAAATTGGAATTTGGAACTGATTAAGAACAAAATTTGAAGGATCACTTGGTGTTCCCGGTGAAAGCCAGGCATTCTATCACCTGCAAAACTAATTAAATCAATATTTGAAATCTTGAGCCAAGTTAGGGTCTTGGTCCTCAATCAGCTCAAGAAGTATCAAGCTGCTAGAGTAACTGGGACTGGGAGTGTCAAGTAGCCAAAGGAGAAAAGAGGAAATAATGGAGAAAAAAGATGACGTTGGTTGGGACCTTGAGGAAAACAACCTTGAGGAAGCATCATAGACCACAAGTGAAGTTGCTGTCATTACAGGTTGTGAGCAAAGAAGTCACCATCATCGTAAACCACAGCCAAGTCATCAGTGTTTCAAGACCCAGTGGTAGTTGTTGTCACCTTGATCCTCAAAGATCTCACACAAAGTCATTGCCAACCTCAGATGAAATCACTACCATCTCAAGACCTTGTCCAAGCCTCATGAGGTCAACATCATCATCACAAGGAGTCATTGAAGCCTAAGTGCCATCTCGAGTTTGCATCAGTCAACAAACAAAACAAGAAGTTTCTCCTATGCCAAATGGCATGGTTTAATTTTATTTCAATCTACACCGATTCAAATGAACCAAACAATTTTTTTCCCCTATGTATGCAAGTATATGTTCACCTAAAGAGGACCTTGTATCCATAGAATTCTCTTCCAAATTTCACACATAACACAAGCAATTGCTTTATAAAACTAAGATTAAGCTAATTGTGAGTGGTTTGTCCAGCCAAAACCAAAAGTTGAATTGTATAGACAATGATTAGAAAATAAAGATATTAAGCAGAATAATGGCATGGGGATAACAAATTTGGTTCCAACTCTTATTAAAAAGGGTGAGGGCAAATGGGGTTAAGGTAAATTCACGAGGAATGGATGTTATAAGGTTGTCGATGTGCGGCTACTAGATGGCAATAGAGGAGAGGGATTGATTGATGGTCAAGCAAAAAAAAGAAAAAAAAAATTGAGTTAGAGTTCACCATGCAACCTCACACAAAGAGCTGGTAACACGATGTGAGGGAACCTGAGGGAGGAGAAAGGCTTATGCGAGCGAGGAACACCAGGAAACCTCACAATTGCAGGTCTTGTTCAACGCAAGAGGAATACATGAAAATTAAGAAGACAGTGGTGCAACATGCTTTGCACAACTTCCGCTTTAAGTTCCTTTTCAATATAGTCAATTTTCTTCCATTATTTGATGTTTTCTATTATTGTATATTCATGATCTTATATATATTCTCAATAGATGGTTAAAGCTCATGTTAGCAACATACTATATAGGAGTGTTGCACTTTTCATATAAGACAAGTCAAATGATATATTATCAGAGGAATATGTTAGCAATGGATGTCATACTGATCATGCTTTAGGTAGATATTTCTTTGGACAAGATGATTTAAGATTATTTACATCACAAATAACAAAAAAAAACCTTTGGAAAAAATTTATGTCCTATGAAATAGAGGTATAATAACAAGATACAGACTACCAAAGTCCTACCTAACGCAAGCATCAGAGAAACTTTCCATTGACCAATGAGCTTGAAATATGAGGAACATCCTTGGAACTACTAGAAGAATCAAGTTAACATTCAAGCCCTATTTATTTTATTTGTTTTGGGCATTAGATGATTTCTTATGTGTACAAAAAGTGTTAGAATATGGAAAAGAACTTTGGGGCTGGCAATGGAGCCAAGATGGGCAACAACCCCTTAGCACACTTCTTTTAATATTGTATGTGATCATCTTAGGACTATAAAATTGAATCACCAACGGTTGCAACAATATAGTTCAAATATTCCCCACACATAATCAAACGAAGATTAAATTAGCCTTGGCGGGGAGATCTCCCATCTATCCCTGCAGGATTATTTCAAGTATATAATGTTTGATTATGGTATTTAGTATACATTTCATTTTGTCTAATGAAGTTTTATACATATGAAAATAGTCAATATACAAAAGTTATTTATGCAAAGAAATTTGACTTTTATGTTATTCAATTGATGTCCTCGGTGATAAATGGTGTTATCAAAAATAAGTTGCTTAACGAGTTATGGTCCAGGTCCAGCTATATGGTATAGTTTCATCCTAGTCACTTTGAGCAGTTAATTGATTGCATAACACACAAGTTAGCATTGTTAATATGCTAATAGCTATTTTTATAAACAAATGTTTTTGGTGACATGCTCAATGAATGGATTTTGTGGATCTGATTATCATTAGTCAACTATGATATTTTCAAGGTAACTAAACAATGATAGTTTTGGTTGAATGAAAAGAGGCAGAATAGTTTGAGGCTAGACTTTCAAAGAGAACTTTCAAGCCGAATATGCCTAAACATTCCAGGTGCTTTTTTTCACTGTTCTTCTGCATTGTAAAGACAAGTTGCTTTTCATGTTTTGACGGTTTCATCTTAGAACAGGTTGAGAGACTAAATACATAGGCTATGTGGAAATTGGATGGTGTTGGAAGAAATTAATTATTAAATTCACATTGTTTCTAGGTGTGACTTTAATGAACGTAAGGTGCAATTTCAAACTCCAACTTGTCAATTGCCCTTTCTATCACACATGATTAGTTTCACAAGGCTTTAAAAGTTAAAAATTCATCTTTTAATCCTCCAGGTTCATGAACTACATTGTTGATAATCCTACCATATCACATTATCATGACCAGAGAGAATTAATGACACATTTTAGCGGCAAAACAGATGTTACACATATACTAACTTATCTTATAATTGTATTGTTATCAAATACTATGGTGCTAGAATTGGCATTGTATTATGCACATCTAATGCTATTCAACTTTAGATAGCAACTCAATTTTCTGTGCATATTACCTTGGAACATCAAATTGTCTTGTAAATTTTTTATATTAGATGTAGGGGTGTAAATAAGGGAAGTTGCTCGCGAGCTATTCATATCTCGGTTGGAAAAAAAGTTCGTCTAAGTTCATTCGATTAAGTTAACGACCCGAGCTCAAGCCTAATTTTGAACTTGAAAACATTACCGAGCCAATCTCGAGTTTAACAGTATTTGGTTCATGAGCTCGTGAACATATTTGCTTAAAGGCTCACAAACATATTCGTTAAGATATTCGTTTATATATATATAGAGAGAGAGACATGTTATGCTAGGTGCCCCCATGCGCGCACCCCCACGTGGGGCGCCCGCCTCCTCAGTCACACATGTTGGGCGCGCATCAAAACAAACTCGTATATATAAGCAAAACAACACCATTAACTCGAGCTTGATTATGTGTCTAACAAGCTAGAGCTCGAGCTTGTTTAACGATGTGAAAATGATATGTTAATGAGCCCAGCTTGTTTAACTTTTAAACGAGCTATTTTCGAACCAAACTCAAGACGTTCACGAACTATTTAATTTTATTACGAACCAGGCTTTAGCTTAGGAATTAAAGCAAGAATCGAACGAGCCGAGCTCGAACTTTATAATTCAGTTCGGTTCGGTTCGATTACACCCCTAAGTAGATGGAGTTGTTCTAGACGTGTTTTGCTAAATAAAACTATAAAATTATATGCACCGAACATCAACAAATAATAATTTGAAACTTTAATATTCAATATTTAATTATTGTAAACTTATTGACTGTAGAATTGATGTCAATGTAAAATTTTAATATATTTTTTGTTCTCTTCATGAGCTTTAGTAAGTCTTGAATTTGTATATATTGGTTTGATGTCATAATACATCAGTGATTACATTGTCATCATTTTGAGGTTCAAATGGATGCAATTTGTATTATCTCTAAAAATATTCAAATAGTTAGTCTATAGCTGGGTTAGTTTGTATGTAACAAATATATTAATATCTTACCTTCTCTAAGCCTGTTTTCCTACACATTGCCCAGCATGTATTTGGCTAGTACCTTATTAAAATTTCTATAATAATAAATTAGTATTTAGAAGTTAAGATGATACTAATTATGAACTATATTAATATTAACAATAGTAAAATATTTTTAAAAATTTAAAGGTTTAATAATAATTACATTAATATTAATCATTCCAAAAAATGAGTATTGACACTATGCAGTGCCAAAAAAATATTATCGAATTGCACTTATGCCCTAAGCATGTATTATTGTATGTGATTTTGATATTTGGACGTAATTTAATTTAGGTATTATTTGTAATCTTACATGGTGCGTCAAGCCTGTAGGTGCAAGAAACTTGACACTTAATTGCAGGTGCAATCATGAAAATTCTAGGTCGACGAGGACCAAATACTTGGTGAGGTGAAACCCTAGCAAGTCAAGGTTAGTATGTTAGGGTGACTGAATGCTAAACAAACAAGTCCAACAAATCAAGGTAATTGGACGCTAGGCAAGAAAGTGTAAGTTGGTCGAGAACCAAAGTATTTGCAATGATGAAGTCTCAACAGGTCAAATGACCGAATGTTAGGCAATGAAGACCCAGAGACGAAGAGACTCTAGGCACAGAAGTCTCAAGGGCATAGAAACCTTTTGCCAATTGGTAAGATCTAACAATTTATGAAAGTCTTTGAGTGAATTGAAGTAGAACTCAAAGATAAACAAAACTCAATTATTAGAATGACTAAGCCATGGTACAATAGTCAACTAGAATAAGGTATAACAACAACCAAACCTTTTCCCACTAGGTGGGGTCGGCTGTATAAATCCTTTTATGTCATTGAACTCTATCTCCTATTATATAATCATCTATATTTAAATAAATTTTATCTTGTTTTATTGTTGCTAACCAAGTCTTTTTTGGTCTTCCTCTTCCTCGTTTGATATGCATGTTTATCATAGTTTCACATCGTCTAACTGGAGCATTTATTGGTCGTCTAAGTACATGTCGGTATCATCTTAAACATGTCTCGCGAAATTTTTCCTCAATAGATGCAACTCCGACTTTCTCTCTAATGCTCTCATTTCTTATTTTGTCCATCCTTGTATGTCCACACATCCACCTTAACATCCTCATCTCTGCAACTATCATCTTCTGCTCATATGCTCGGATCATAGTCCAACATTCAGCTCCATTTAACATAACAGGTCTAATTGCGATTTTATAGAACTTACCTTTAAGTTTAAGAGGTACTTTACGGTCGCATAAAACACTTGACGCTCCCCTCCATTTCACCCATTGTGTTTGTATTCTATGTAAGACATCTCTCTCAATCCCTCCATCGTTTTTCAAAAATGATCCTAAATATCTAAATCTCTCGGTTCCGGACAACTCGTCCTCTCCTATCTTAACAATTGTTTGATTACTTCTAATATTGCTAAACTTAAATTTCATATATTCTGTCTTTAATCTACTAAGTTTAAAACATTTCCCTTCTAATATTTCTCTCTAAAATTCTAGTTTAGCATTTATTTCTCCATGTGTTTCATCTACCAAAATACTATCATCTGCAAACAACATGCACCACGGTACTATGTTTTGAATATGCGCAGTGAGTTCGTCCATAATTAGTGTAAAAAGATAGGGACTTAAGGTTGATCCTTGATGTAACCCTATCTTTATTGGAAATACTTCAGTTACTCCGCCTGAAGTCTTTACTTTGGTCGTTACATCCTCATACATATCCTTAATTAGTTCAATATATGTTACGCTAACACCTCTCTTTTCTAAAATTCTCCGTATAATTTCTTTTGGACTTTATCATAAGTTTTTTCTAAGTCAATGAATATCATGTGTAGATCTTGTTTTTGCTCCCAATATTTTTCAATTAATTGTCTAAGAAGATGTATAGCTTCTATTGTCGACCTTCCGGGCATGAACCCAAATTGATTTTCTATCATTGTGGTCTCCTTAATCTTTTTTCTATTACTTTTTCCCAAAGTTTCATAGTATGACTCATTAGTTTAATACCCCTATAGTTTGCACAATTTTATACGTCTCCCTTGTTCTTATATAAGAGAACTAGAGTACTTATCCTCCATTGATCAAGCATCTTTTTCGTTTTTAATATCATGTTAAATAATTTTGTAAGTCATTCAATACCTTATTTCCCTAAGCACTTCCATACCTCCATCGGAATATCATCTGGTCCAACGACTTTTCCATTGTGCATCTCATTTAAAGTTTGTTTTACTTCTGAAGTTTGAATTCTACGATAAAAATTAAAATTTCCATGCTCATTTGACCTACTTAAATTGAGAGATGCGAAGTGGAAGTGGAAATTAGGAAATTGATAAGTTTATGCACCTTACAATCTTACAAACTGCCTCAGGTAAGGCTTGAGTGGATGCTCAATTGCCTTGCAAGAGGTTCAATCCCATTTCTTATAGCAAACGTCGGGTGCGCAAAGGGCCCCATCGACACGTTTGTTGATAAGAAGGAATCATAGTACCAGCTCCCCATAACGCTAGTGGAGCATCTACTTTAGAAAAGTAAACATTATTAGACAAGACAGCACACTATTTTGATAGGACAACACTACTAGTGGAGCATCTACTTTTAGAAAAGTAGAGCATTATTTGATAAGACAACACACTGTTTACAGCATCACGCGAATCTTTTGGGTCCACCATGCTTATCACTACACCTTGAAATTTCCCATCCTGGTGACACAATACTGGAGGAGATACGCAGCATGTGAAAGTTGTTTATCGCATTGCTCTAATGCGGGGTACCAGTCATTCCACCAATTATCCTTTCCTCGACATTTATTGCATTCTTGTTTTTTGAGGGAATGGATAATTCTGAGCTGCTGCATTGCATTGACGGCTCGGATGGCAGCTCTTTGCTCAATAGTGTGTAGATCCTCTGTGATTTGGTGGAACTCTTCTTGTGGGATTGGTCTCCCATGTCTTGTATTGATTTTTCCTTGGTACTACTCAGCGAAATCAAGAGGGTTTGGACCATCTTGTTCAGCAACTCCTGAGCTTGCGGATGTGGCTGGTCCTGGACTTCCTTTATAGCTGGTACCAGTAGAGTGAGTTGATCTAGGTGCAGCTCCGGCCATTCTGAAAATATTAACACATGAATTAGACGAGATAGAGAATCAGCTACCTGATTATTTTTTCCGTCTATATGTTCGAATTGCACCATTGGTCCAGCTCCCGTAATATAATCAGTAAAAGAAATCCATCGAACCCTAGAGGGTTTATGATTTGCCGTTTTCCCAAAAAAACTTATAATTGCCTGGCAGTCTGTTCGAATAAGAAGTTCAGCTTTGTCCAGAAAATAAATCTTTAGTGCTTCCATAGTGTTCATAACGGCATATAACTCAGCATCTATTGTAGATTTTGGTGGATTGAACTTGCCGCTGGAATAAGCACAAATCTTTTCTGAGGAGACAGGGTCAAATTTTTTCTTTTTCCATTTGCAGATGCCACCCCATCCATCCATACATCCGTCTACCTCTAGAATCATATAACATTCTGGTGGAGGTATTTCAAGATCTGGTAGCTGTCGAACCTTGACCTTGAGTTGATGAATCAAATCCCAGTCCTGTTGATTTAATTTTCTCTCTCCATTTGGGGAGGTCTTAGCATATAAAGGCCCAAGTAGTTTACCTAAGTTAGGTATGTAATTTCTGGCATAATTCAGGAGTCCTAGCCATGATCTCATCCCTTTGGTTGTCTTGAGCTCATTATCATTGAAATCCGCAATCTTTGTAATTACATGTGGTTGGAGTTTAATTCTGCAATTTCCAATAATAGCTCCTAAGAACTCAATTTCAGGAACTGCAATTTTCATCTTTGTAGGGCTTAAGATTAATCCATTCTTCTGGCAAATACCCAGCATCCTTTGAAGGTGTTGCTCATGTGTCTTTTCATCCATCATAGTTTGGCTATTTACCTCCGCGGGTTGCATTGGTATTGAAATTTGAGTTGGGTTTATTACCCAATTTAACCCTTGTAAACTTCTTGTTGCCAATCTTCGTCCAGGGAGAGCATTTACACCATGAGAAGTTAAATAGTCCACGACTCCCTGCACTTCATAGGCAAATCCAACATTAGGTGTGTTAGAAAGCCTTCCTACCATACCTCTGGTAATTAGCAGATTAGCTTCACTATTCTGCCAATCTTCATATCCTCTTGTAAGGATAGAAATCTGAATATTTCTGTAAAAATCCCCAATAGTCATCATAACTTCCGGAATCACATAGATCATTTGACTTCCTCGTGTCAGGTCTACTTCCATTGTTGCTAGAATAGCTTGGTCACCTTGCCATCGGTTGTCTCTAAAGACTACCAGCGCCATGGTTCCTTCATATTGCCTGTGTAAGATTTGAATACGTACCTGGAGAACCCCCAGGTGAACGTACTGCATGCGACTTCTTTGTAAATGAGTGAAGCTTTCTTCTTGAATAATGTTTCTATCAACCTGGTGATTATCTGTAACTAATATTGCTTCTTCTGATCTGTGCACATAAACCCGGTGATGTGCATCATCTCTTCTGGAATGATATAGTACTTCTGCAGGTACTATGGATGCTCGCTCTTGCATTGAGAGTTGTAACTGGGCTTCTGGTTCCAGTTGTTGCTCAAGAGTATATCTCGTGGTTCCTCCGCCAGTAAGTTGACGCCTAATCCTTCTTGCTGCTTGTTGAGTGTTATAAAGGCGTCGCTGATTCCTCCTGTAGCTTCTTATTTGATCCTCGAATAAAGGTGTAGTAGCTACCTGTTGTTCAGTTCTGGTGGCAGCCATATACCTTTTAATTTTTCCTGCTCTTGTTTTAGGATTTTATATGGATCCTTGAATACCCTTAGTTTTCCCGGTTTTTCTTTAGGTTTAGGAGGGCCAAGAGATAGGTTTTGAAGTTTGGAAATTAAATCTTGGGGAAGAGGAGTGTTTTGTTTTCGAAGCTCCTGCTGGATTTCCTTTAAGGTTTCAGCTATTTGGGTAAGTAAATGGATTTCAGTGTTGTTTTGCTTAATAATAACAGCGATTCCAGGCGTTACACCTTGAAAATCACTAGGTTTAGCAAATCCAAAAGAAGGGGTTTCTATAGAATCAGTGGCTGAAACAGCTTCTCGATAGGAAATAATATTTCTTGCAGTAACAAAGGTGCTCATAAAAACTTATCAGAACTTACAGGGACTCTTGTTCTTCAGGCGAGGGCAGTTCCTTCCCAGAGAATCTCATACGGATGTGCCCTTGACTTCTTCAGGCCTCCTTGCCTTCCTTTATCAAATTAGGATCCGTCCTTTTGCTTCTCAGGGTTGCATAATACCAACAAGCTTAAAGAACTAGAGTATGACAAGCTCTGATACCAAGTAATTTTTTCTATTTCTCCCAAGAGATTCTCGATAAATTCAACCTTCTCCTTTGCATCTGAAAATGATTGTGACGCCACAAAGTTTTTTGTTATAGACTCCCATCTTGAGAAAGCATCATCAAAAAGATTTAGCTGTTCCGGTATTACGAATAATGCACCACTTTGCTGTTGTGCAGAGGGGAGCGTCCATAACTCATTATTCATTCCTCCCTTGAATTTAGCTTTTGGCGGCTGCTGTTCATAGATAGGCTGAAAAACCGGAGGATTTCTTGCCAAATCATCAGCTGGTGGGTATCCTGGGGGACCCATAGCTGTATTTGTAGGAGGGCGATATGGAGATATCACCGTGCTAGTAGAATAAATTTGCTCTGTAACTGGTGATACTTCTTCCACTAGCCTTCTTAAACAGGGGTACTCCATCTCTACATTAGCAGCAACAAGTTCTATGAATTTGTCGCATTTCTGAGGGTTTAGTTGAATAAATGCCTTAAGGTAAGTTGGTCACCTAAACCTTCATTAAAAAGTTGATGAAAATACCTCTTCCACCGCTCTTTTATTTCTCCATCATTTACTAATACCCTATAACATTCATCTTTAATACATTTAATTTGGCTAAGATCTCTTGTTTTCCTTTCTCTCACTTTAGCTATTCTATAAATGTCTCTTTCCCCTTCTTTTGTATCCAATTTTTGATATAATCGTTCAAACGTTTCATCTTTTGCTTCACTCACTACTTTCTTAGCTTTTTTCTCGACTATTGTATATTTTTTTAAGTTTTCCTCGTTCTTACAAATATATAATTCCTTATAAACTTTTCATTTTTCCTTCACTTTCTCTTGTACTTTCTCATTCCACCACCAAGATTTTTTACTTAGTGGTGCATGTCCCTTTGACTCACCAAGTATATTCTTAGCTACTATTTTCAACTTTGATATCATCTTATCCCATGTTGTATTAGAGTCATTGTATATTTCACCTAATGCTTGTACTTCTACTTTCTCCTTAAATATATTTTGCTTCCCATCCTTTAACTTTCACCACTTAATTCTAGATATCGTATATATTTTCTTTCTATTGATACTATGTTTGAGGCATATATCCAACACTACTAACCTATGTTGTGTAGTTAAGATTTCTCAAGAGATGACTTTGCAATCTTTATAAATCTTTCTATCCTTCTTCCTAATCGTAAGAAACTCAATTTGCGATTTATTACTCCTACTTTTGAATGTGACTAAGTATTTTTCTCTTTTCTTAAAAAACGTATTAGCTAATATAAGGGCATATGCTATAGTAAAATCTAATATAGTTTTCCCTTCCTCATTCCTCGTTTCAAACCCATAACTCTCATGTACTCTCTCATATTCCTCATTTTTCACTCCGACATGTCCATTTAGATCACCTCCTATTAAAATTATTTCATTTGGTGGAATATTTTGTAATATTTCATCTAAGTTCTCCCAAAACCTTGATTTGGTAGCTTCATCTAATCCTACCTGTGGTGCATATACACTAATTATGTTCATAGTTTCTTTCGCCACTATTATCTTAAGAGCTATAATTCTATCCCCTTTTCTAATTACTCTTACAACTTCATCCTTTATCAAACTATCTACAATAATACTCACACTATTTCTTGTTTTACTCTTTCCGGTGTACCATAACTTAAAATCCGAGTTCTCTATCATCTTTGCCTTCTCGCCTGTCCATTTTGTCTCTTATACACACAAAATACTAATTCTTCTCCAAATCATCATATCTACTACCTCCATTGCTTTACCGGTGAGAGTTCCTATGTTCCATGTTCCAAATCTTAGATTATTAATTTTCCTATCATATTTGTTCTTATCCAACCTATGGTGAAAGTTCTCATGGAGATGTAACGGTCCTTGCTGAGACGTTATAGTCGGATCCTATAACGCGAACTCTTGCATATTTAGCACTACACCCGAGTTCTGAGGATGTAGCGGTCTTTGCCGAGACGTTACAGTCCAACCCTGTAACGCGTTCCTTCCGGAGAACAACCTAGCATTAGCACAATAATTTAATGGATTCATTCATTGAATATTTGTCATAGTTTTGAAGCTGGCGGACAATCTAACGCAACCCTCCTCCTTTATTCGGGCTTGGGACCGGCCATGACCTCCTAGAATAAGGTACAATCTAGTATATATGTTAGACTAGAAAACCTCAAATTCTTTAGATTCTGGATTTATGGTTTTGAATATGTGAAAGCCAACAATAGACTTATTTAACCACCAATGTCAAGAAGTGATATCAAAGTTTGTCTTTGTGATCCAAGAAGTGATATCAAAATAACTCGTCACGAAGGACTAATAGTTGGAGTAAAATCTACGAAGAGAGATGGAAATGCAATACAGATACAGCAAGGCCACTATTTTTCGACAGAATAACTTCTTGTATTCGAAAGGTAGCAAATAGTTTATTGTCAAGGGATTCGCGATGTCAATGGACGATAAGAGTCAAATTTTGGACAATGCAAAGTGGACTACTGATATGCAAAGGAGCAATCAAATGCCAAAGCGATGTTGATTCTAGAATAGCTTAGCAAGGTTGCCCAATTTTGAAGTGTGAAATAAACTGGTCGAATTGCATAAAGGGACTAAAGACTAAAAAAGCTAAACAGGACTTGTTGAATTAGATGCATAACAGAGCTGTTGTACGAAATCAGCCAACTGCATGGAAGGTTCAACGAACTCCTCAATGGGCTCCATGCAATTGGTGAAAGTGTGGAGAACCGTAACCATATCATGTCTGTCATGCTATAAAGTCTTTTCTTGAGATCAACTATGATGAATGCCTATAAAATATCAAGGGCCCTCTCTACAATTAAATTAGATGAATTTTGTGAATTCAAGCTAACAAGTTAACCCTGGCTAAGAAAGGTATAACTTAAGTTGCACATTCCAAACCAAAGAATAAGGAAACGAAGAAAGCAATACATCTGATTAAATGGAGTCCAAGATAAAGGTGGCATCTCTACCAGTGTGCAAACTTCATAATGAAAATGATGAGGAAGAATAGACGATTCTATAACAAGGATGTGAAGAAGTTCTGGGGTTCAAAGAAATAGAGAAGTAAAAGTTAAAGTAAAATCTAAAGCAAGTGTAGTAGACTTTAGATGTAACAGGAAGGAGCATTACAAAATGGACTACTCTAAGCAGTACGAAAAAGAAAAGCCGAAGAACTCTCAAAGCCACATGAGACGATCCCCTTCCTCTGAATCATCAAAAGGAGCAGAGCTCTACAAGGTACAAGGAGCGTGACCTTTATGGATATTGATGATGGAATAAATGACTCAACTGCCAACGGGGAGGCAGAATCATCATTTCAGGATGAGTCATCGTCTAGCGATTACGAGGTAAATTTTCCCAAACTTGATAAGTTATATGAGACAATTGCTTGTTTTTCTAACTCATCTGCCAAGTCACTACAAAAGAAGTTAAAAGCTCTCAAGGAGGAGCCTACCGCATCAGCTATTAGCAAAATTCAAGGGGAAGACTCATGCCAAGTTAAAAAACTCAAGGAGACAAGTTGAAAAACTTGAGAGAATTCCTCATTGAAGTCGCAAATAGATGAGTTGAGGAAAAGGCTAGGCGCTTCACTCTAAGTATCTTGACATGATGCTTGAAGACCAACGAACCCTTTACTCTTTACTTTAAGGCACGCATTAACTATAAGCTAGAGCAAAGAAGATGACCTGCATGTCCTTAATAGCTAGGGACACCACCTTTATGCGTAAGACGGCCAACAAGGATATTGCTAGGTCAAAAATTATAAAGGCCTGGGTACCCAAACAATATGTAATTAAAATCACAGATACCAAGACATGAGTACTAAAGCATTTAGTGTTTCATATTGATAGGTACAGATTGAAGGTAGTACTCAGACAAATCGTTAGTGGATACAAGGTGTCCAACATATGATCGATGATATTAAGAAATTCTCCACTAAAGGTCATGCATTGTTCAAAAACAATGAAAAGTTAAAGGTAATCGGTATAGTAATATTGAATTGTCATCAAATTTCATTATTAAGAATATATTATTAGTAAAAGGCATGAGATTCAATTTACTTGGCATACGTTAGTTGTGTAACGCTAGATACAAGGTTGACTCTAGTGTTCAATGAAGCACAACAAATTTGACATTATATGTTGACAGACATAGAAAGGATAATGTTTATAATATAATGGTAACTAAAAAGGGTTTCATGTCTCGAGAGAAGTGGCGAGACTATTGCACAGGCGACTGACACAAACCAACATGAAGCCAATTGGAAAGGCAACTAAAAAGGAGTTACTGAGGAGCCTAACAAACAAAAGCTTTGCACAAAAGTAAAACAATTGTAAAAACCTCTACTGCACTTGAATTAATTCATATGGATTTATTTGACAGGAGCAATGTAATTTCATATGTATACTAGGTATACATGGGTAATTTCTAAAACTTACGTATCATACGTTAGAAACATTAATTGCTTATAGATGAGTAAAAATGAAAACGGCCTCAAATCTAATCACAGGGTGAGTTTGAGAATTCTAATTTTGTAAAGAAAACAAGTATAAGCATCAGTTTTTCACTCCTAGAATACCCAAACAAAATAGGGTGGTGGAGAGAAAAAACCATACCCTAGATGAGGCTGCTAGTGAAAGAATGTTCACTGCCTAGCAACCTTGGGCCAAGGCAATACACGTTGCTTGCTATATATAAATAAGATTAGGATATATAGACTTCTAAGAAAATCTGCAGTTGAACTTTAGGAACCCCCTACAATTAAGCACTATAGGGTATTTTATAGTGAGGAGTATATCCTAATACAAAGCCCAATTAAGGAAAGTCATCAACTAAGACAGATGAGGCTATCCTAGTTGGGTACTAATCAACAAGTAGGGTATATAGAGTATACAGTAAGAGACCCTTCATAATTGATGAATCTTCTTATGTTGTATTTGATGAAACTTCAAACTTACACCCAAATGACCCATCCAATGAAAGTGTTAATATTAAACTTAAGAAGTTAAGTTTAGAGGACAAAGCTCAAGAGGAAGTTGGAGACGATTTAGAGGATGATAAAGGAGAGTCAGAGGGGGGTCATCTCTTGAGGGTGTAGATAACACACCTCAAACCCTCAACATCGTATAGGACAAGCTCAAGTCACTCCTTAGCATCCTTAGAAGACTCCTTAGCATCCTTAGAATAAGTCGTGGGAGACTTCTCTTAAGGAGTGAAATCAAATTGCATTAATATCACAGATTGAACCTAAGATGGTAGATGATATTGCTTAGCTCGGATTGGATTCTAGCCCTGCAAAATGATATGACCTAATTCGAGAGTAAGTATGGTACTTGATTCCTAGACCCAAAGGAAATTCAATTACCAACACAAAGTGGATCTTTAGAAATAAATTAGACAATAAGGTAGTAGTTAGAAATAAAAGATGTGACTTGTAGTCTGATGGTTTAACCAGGTCAAAGAATTGGATTACAACAAGAACTACGCATCATAGCCCAACAACATCAACAATAGTCAATATTTTATCCTACTAAGTGGGATCAACTATATAGATCCTCAATCTCCTACTTTATCATTTATATTTAAATGAATTTTATCATGTTTTATCATCGATAACCAACTCTTCTTAGGTCTCCTCTTCCTCGATTAATTTGTATTTTTGTCATGGTCTCACATCATGTAACTAGGACATTTATTGATCGCCTAAAAAACATATCCATGTCATCTTAAATGTGTATTTTGGTGTTTTACTGCAATAGGTGCAATCTTGACTTTCTTTTTTTTTTTTTAGTTGGCACGGAAGTTTCCTACCAGTCAATTGGGCAAATCGAGAAGCGCTCACAGCAGACGGCCCATTAGCCCAGCGTTCTTAGATCGACCGTCCATTAAAAAGGAAATTCACCCGTTAATTCTCGCTGAAAATGGGACTCAATTCTTAAATGCCTAAGAAGGCACCCTGTCGCTGCACCATTGCCCCGGGGCCACAATCCTGACTTTCTCTACCTATGCACTCTTAGTCATTTGAAATTAATCTAAGGGTGCGTTTGGTTGGGGGTTATTCTTGATAACCTTGGTTATCCATCCAAGGTTATCAACAAAAATCCTGTTTGGTTTAGGTAATCGATGATTCCCGAGTAATGTTCCATGCCGGACACGTCAACAAAAGGGGCATGCAACCAGAAATCGAAAAACCTCGAAAAATTGAGGTTTTTCTTAATTCTGAGGGTAACAAATTTTTTTACTCAAAATACCCTCGGATAAGAGAAAAATGTGACCAAAAAAAAAAAACGTAAAGAAAAAAAATGAAAAATATAAAAAATAAAATCAATAAATTAAAAAAAAGTAGAAAAATAAAAACCATAAAAGAATAATAAAAAATAAAAAAAAAAAATTGTACAAAAACTTTTAAAAATTAAAAAAAATTAAAAAATTAAAAAATGAGAAAAAACATTAAAAAATAGAAAAAACCTAAAAAAAATTAAAACGTAAAAAATAATAAAAAAATATTAAAAATGCAAAAAAAACATAAAAAATTTTAAAAAATAAACAAAATAATATATATATATATATATAAAGAAAAACGTGAAATTATAATAAAATATAGTAGAATTTAAATAATAACAATATTATTATTATTATTATTATTATTATTATTATTATGTATAGTTGATTTTGTAATTGAGGGTAATATTATAAAATATTAAACTAGGTTATTCATTAAAACCTTCAAACAAACAAGTTTTTGTTGCATTACCTAAATTGAACCAAACAACATTTGGTTATATTTTATTCCCTATAACCAAGGTTATACATGATAACTTGAACCAAACGCACTATAAATGTTATTAGTCTATACTGCTCACAAAGGCTTTAAGTTGTATCAAATGAATGTAAAGTTAATAATACTTAATGGATTTATTAAGAAAAAGATGTACATTGAGCAGTCATTGGAGTTTGAAAACACTAACTACACAAATCAGATGTTCAAGCTTAAGCAAGTTCTATTTAGTCTGAAGCAAGCTCCCCAAGCTTACTCTGAAAGTCTCAAAATTTCTTATGTCAAAGAGCTTAAGAAGAGGTCAAATAGATCCATAGTATTCTTACAAATAAGTGGGAAGGAACATTTTTGTTGCCCATGATATTATTTTTAGGTCAACAAACAAACGACTCTTAAATGAGTTCATTACTCACATGGAGAGTGAGTTTGAGAATTAGCAATTCTTCTTAAGGCTTCAAATTAAACATACAAAGGAAGAGATTTATATCCACCAAAAGAATGGAAAGTGTCAAGGAATAGCCAACTAATATGACCACTAGCACCCTAGAGTTGCATAAGTAGCCTTCTCTATCTCACTACTAGTAGACCTGACATTTTATTTTCAGTGGATATGTGTGCAAAATATCAACATTGTGCAAAAGAGTATCATTTAGTTGTCATTAAGAGGGTCATAAAACGTCTCAAGGGTACTATCAATGTTGGACTGTGGTATCTTAGAACTGAAACTTTTGAGTTAGTAGGATACTATGATTTTCATTACGTAAGATATAAATTGGATCACAAAAGACTAAGTTGTCAATTCCTTTGCTCTTCCCTAGTAAGTTGCAGTAGTAAGAAGCAACATTATATTGCACTCTCCTCAATCATGGCAGAATATATAGCTATGGATGAGTGTATAGTCCAGTTACTTTGGATGATGCACATACTTGAAGATTATCAATTTAACTCTAAGAATGTTCCAAGTGTTCTATGACAATGTGAGCACTATTAATCTAATAAAAAAATATGATGCGTCATTTTAGAACGAAGCATAGTAAAAGTGATGTTAAACATCACTTTATTAGGGATTATGTAGCTAGAAATGACATTGTACTCAACTATATTAAATCAAAATCAAACATAGCTCACATTTTCACTCTTCATTAGGGATTTAATACTCTTAGGAGGGACATTGGCAAGTGTTATATAGAGTGAACTAGATCGTTTAGCCTTGCATGAACAAATAGTGTAGAGTTATATCTAAGACATCTTATAATAACCTAAGGAAATCATGCTTTTATATTGATGAACATAAAAAGATGATGCTTTTGGTTCATTGGAGCAAAAGGTGATATCGCACACCCCAAGCGCCCAATATCGCCAGCCCATGGCAAAATACAGCTAGGAAAATCACAGAGACATTTTGCTCTAGCACAGTGGCCCTTTGCATGAGGGAGGTCAAGCACCGAACCAGGCATTTTACACCTACTGAGAATTGGCCTTAAGATCTATTGAAGCAAACACTCATGCAAGCACCAACTGCGCCAAACCATAGAGGCATAATGCTTTTGGTTCATGATGCTTATTATGATGCATCACTTTAAGCTACGATATCATCCAATTTCATTTATCATTAACTTAACCAACTATAGAGAAGACTTTTGTATAATTAATATGCACCTAGTCCAACTCTCATAGTTGGAAATCCCATAGAAATAATTTTTAAAACAATTTTAAAAGTCTAGAAAATCTAGAACTTTGGTATAATGTTAGAGGATTAAGGCTAATCTTTTAAACATTCCAAGCTTTGTGTATAAAATGTACCTCTAGAATTTCACAAATTTTCAACACTACTAGTCAACTAATCGAGATGCATCAATTGACTAGCACAATCACAAAACCAAAGAACATAGCTAAGGACATATCAGTCGAATGGAACAATCTGCTAATGTTAATTTCGAAACCCATGGAATGTCTTGCAATCAACTGGAAGAGTGTACTAGCATTAAAATCAATCGTTACAAAATATTTTACAGTCAACTGTTCTAGTTGATTGCAACTAAAATTGAACCTTTTAGAAAGTTTTCTTTAACTGGTAGAGTTGACTTTATGGTTCCCCTGAATATGAGGTTTCGGTTGGAGGTATGAAGTACTCTATCAGCCAATTGGCCTGCATTTCCTTAAACTGGTAGAGTATTAAACGTTGTAAGGCTAGTCAACTAGTGCAGTTGACTGTTCTGCATTTCCCTAACTTACATGGTATTAAACGTGATATTTCCCTTAAACACTACACGTGGCATTAAGACTACAAGCAAATATTAAGAGTACTAGGATACCAAAGTCAACTAATGTTACAACAAGCGCTGGTAAGCTTTGTGAACATCAATTAAAGGTAGTTGTATGGTGTTACCATAAATATTGGTATGTTTTATAGTTTTAGCCCAATCGACTGATGGTTATAAGATAGTCGACTATTATAACCATAAAAGTTGTTCAGTTTGTGCTTTGGCTCAGACCAACAAATAGAATGTTTGCAGTTGACAAACCAGTCAACCACAGTTGACTTGGGTCAAATTAAAAGCAAATAAAATGTTTGCAGTTGACTAACCAGTCAACCACAGTTGACTAAGGTCAAATTAAAAGCAAATAGAATGTTTGCAGTTGACTAACCAGTCAACCACAGTTGACTAGGGTCAAATTAAATGCAAATAGAATGTTTGCCGTCAGCTGAGATCAAATTACTAGCAGCAAACAGAACGTTGTTTGACAATCAATTAATCACTCGACAAGGCTAAATGATCAAAAAGAACAGAATGTTTGACTACTCCTGTGCAACAATCAGCTCATACTGTTTCAGTATAAAGGATTTCAAAGATAAGTTGAAAATTTTAGATTTTAATCGAATCTTATGCAGCATTTGATTAATGTGTTACAACGAGTCAAATGATGGCCAGATGACACTTAGAAAACAAGCTGGATCTCAATCTCCATATACAAGGCTTCGTCCAAGACATTCTGATACTATTTTGTGAGAACATTTTGTTTCAATGTTGTTGTGATCTTTTTTGTATTCTGTCTTATCTTGAACTTTATATTCTGCAAAATTTGTAAGAAAAGACTGCTGGCAATGTGATCTATAAGAAGTTTCTCTATATCCGAAAGGTATCCAAAAAGGAGAAAAATAAAAGTATACCAAAAGTGATCCGCTGACAGATTATAGGTCGTGGACATTCTACTTGTAATATACCAAAAATATAGCAAAGGATTTAAAATAATTAAAGGTTGATATAATTAAATTATTTTAAGTGAAATAAATATATTTAACAGATAATTTATCAGGAAATAGATTTATATGAATTTATTAAATCTACTGGAATTTTTCTAGATTTTAAAGGAATCTTTTCATGTTTTATGGGGATAAATAAGTAAGAAATAAAGTCGGTTTAAAACACTCATTTACACGAGGAGTTGATTGAATATAAAAGTTAGGTTTATTTAAACAAAACCTAAGTTCATTCTTCCGAGTCTCACCCTTCGGTCACGACAACACAATGTGGCTGCCACTCCCGGATCGCCCGTAGTCGCCATGCTTCGTGCCTGTGCGATGTTGCCGCACCCGCAATCTTTCTCCCGGATCGTCAGTCGTCGTCGTGCCTCCTCCCCTTCCCCACGAGCAGTCGCGTGCACACCACTGTCGCGATTTCGCCGCTACATATTGCCGACATTGTGCATGTCACTGTTATTGAAGCCCACTGCCAACCTTGTCCGGCAGGGCCGGAGACCTTCCTCTCTTTCCGCCGATCCCGCCGCCCACAATCGCCTTGGCGCTATCCCACACAGCGTCGCACGTCCGACAGGCGCTGCCCTTGCGCGCCTCGCCATCGTCGAGGATCGGTCGTCCTTGCGAGCCGCCAACACCAGCCGACTCCTCTCCTCAATCCGAGCAGAGTTTGAGCAGTCGGCTACTGCTCGTCACCGCCGACTGCGCGCTGATCAGTTAACGTCGTAACCCAACATCGTTGTTGTTGCCGCCACAGTCACGATCCACCATCGCAGGCAGAACAACGCTGCCCTAGTCGCCGCCGTCTCCTCTGCCGTGGTTGCAGCCGACCTCCCGGTTCACTTCCCACGCCGGTATCGACCAGCCATCACTCTTGTTCCGACGATGGCGTAGAGGTAACAATACTTTAATTACAATATGATTTAGTAATTAGAATTAGTTAACTGATTAATATTTGATTAATTAGATGTAAGAAACTAATGAACAGTTAGTTGATTTAACTGTGTTAAAATTTAATAATCAGATTAATTGATCATTATGGATTAATTAATTAATTAGTAGATAATTAATTAATAAATAGGTTGATTAATGGATTACTTCTTGGTGTACCTTACATGTAGAGATTTGAGCTAGAGACATGCTCTAGGATCCAAAGACGATTGGGATGATTTACAATCGAGGTGAGTAGATTCTGCTTATCTTCTTGATAGCTTTGATTATAATGCATGATTATTTACTGCCATGTTTTGATGCGGTCACAAATACTCATTTACCTTAAGTCTGTCTTATATCACTCCTGAGTTTGATACTTTATTGTTCGTCCTTGTATGTTTTGATCTATGGTTGATAGCTATGCAGTTATATTTGATATTCATAATGGTGTTTATAGATATGCATGAGATTACCTTACTATAGTATAGGACATTGTATATTCTGCTAGACCTCTTGGTAGATTTGAGTTTGCATTTATGGTTGGATGGTCATACCGTAGTATAGAATATCGAGCATCTTGCTAAACCTTTGTTTGTTATTTCATACCGTAGTGTAGGATATGGAGTATCCTAATAGACTCTTGCTGTTAATTGGGTCTATAACTTATGTTCGTGAAATTATGTTATAGTACGGTTATATACTTAGGTTCGTGCTTATAGGTCATTGATCTTATAGGTAGTATAGTTGTATGCAAGGGCATATATGTTAGAGAGATTACACTGACCTATACTTGATGGAAATCACTCTATAGTGGAAGGGTATTGTATTCCACTAGGTTTTCCCCTTTAAATCAGCCCCCTAGGATTATTTGATCTTGATTCCGTTGTCTACTATATCTGCGATGATTCCATGCAATTAATCGAGATATTAATGCTAGGAGACTAGTAAATTGGGGACGTGGTTATCTATTTCCTGCCTATATATTAGTAGGATTATATCATAATATAAGGTACTGAGTATCTAGACTCTTATTTGTTATATAGGCTCATGCCTATACATTAGTAGTATTATACCTCCTGTCGACCATTGTCTTCCATTCGTGGTTGAGAGAGTCGTCAGCGACTATTAATATATTTTGTCTCCAATGCGTGAGTGAGAGAGTCGTTAGTGACCATTGGTATATACCCTCTTTGCCCACGGGACCATCCGTGGTAGAGCGTTCTCCCACAGACAGTGACTAGTTATTTAGCCTGTCCGCCCACGGGACCATCCGTGGTAGAGCATTCTCCCACGGGCAGTGACTAGTCAGTTACCCTAACTGCCCACGGGGCCATCTATGGTAGAGTTCTCCCGCAGTCAGTGTTTATTATATACTTACTATATGTCAGTCATATATTTGTGCGTGCAATTTCGATGTACTATATATACTCCTGATTTATTGGTTATACTCGATTGAGGAGATTAGTGAGGTGCTATGTTATTGATTATATTTTTAGTTAGCTAGTGATTATATTGGGACACCTATATTGGTTAGTAAGTATTTTACCTGAGACTACATCCTTTAATCTCTTGACCGTATATTATTCATGTGTTATTTTCTGTTACCCACTGAGTTGTTATACTTACTATCCCTTGCTTTTCCTCTGACTTTCAGGTTACAAATAGAGAAGTGTTGTGTCGCTCAAAGGTTCTGGCTGCCAGTCCCACTCGAGTTCAGATTTTTGTTCGAGTTATTTGGATTATTTTTTCGCTGCTTGTATTTACCGTTTTCTTTTTGTATTAAATGATTGAGTGTTGTTCTTAGCTTGATAATTAGTATGATCACTTGTTCATGCATATATACACGCATTGTCATTTGTGACTTGAGGTTATTATTATATCACATTGGTATTTGTGTTGGCTTGAATTGGTTCGATATCATATTTTCTATATTGTCACTAGAGGGTACCGTCTGATTTGGTGGACAAGTATACCCTCGGGGCGTGACACTACTTCTTGGGAAAATTGTGAACCACGGTAAATCAAATCGTGAACCACGTTAAATTCTAGTTTGTACGAGAAGTGATCCACCGATAAATTATAACTCATGGGTATACTAATTCTTAGGAAAATCGTGAACCATGTTAAATCCTAGTTTGTGGCATCTTGTCTTTCTTTGTGTTTTTTCCATCATACAACTATTAATACATCAAGACAAGCATAAACAACCAAAATAATTTGGTTGAGCCTATTAACGCTCCCCCCCACTCCCCCAAAAACAGAGTCTCTCTGGGCGATCCAATATGTGCATCCATAAACCACACTTTAAACAACAAAATTATGATTTCACTCCAATACTAAAACAAAAGGTGCAAAAATTGAATTAATACACCATTTTAACCAAATCAATAAGGAGGCACACCATTATAAAATTTTATTAAACAGATACTCCTCATCTCTTTTACCCTTGGTTCAATAAAACTACCAAAAGAAATAAATTGTAAGTTTTAATATAAAAATTATTGTTTTATTGTCTATGAATATGTAAAATTGTCTTTATTTTTAAAATATAGTCTTATTTTTCTTTCAATTTTTCATTTTTATTTTATATGACTTTCACTATGGCTCAAGCAAAAGATGAAAGTTACAGAGATAAGAATGTTAAGATGCATGTGCGGACATATAAGAATGGACAGGTTAAAAAATAAAAATATTAAAGAGAGAGTCGATGTTGCACCTATTAAGGGAAAACTCCGAGAGACACAGTTAAGATGGTATAAACATGTTAGATGACCAATAAATGCTCCAGTTAGGCTATGTAAAATTACGATAAATATACAAATCATATGAGGAAGAGAAATAAAAAAGGACTTGGTTAGCAATAATAAAACAAGCTAAAATTTATTTAAATATAAATAATAATATAATAGAAAGATTTAAGTCGACCCCATTTAGTGGGATAAAAATTTTTTGTTGTATTTTAAAATGAGACTTTCCATAAATTTTCAAATTTGATTTCCTAATACCGAAATTTAATAATGGAATTTCTATGTGCGAATATCATAACTAATCTTTAATGTCAAAGCATCGGTTTCCAATATTTCCTTAGTGTACATTTCAATTAGTCCAATGAAGTTATTCTACATTTTTAATTTGCTTATATTCATCTAATGGTGAATTTGGTTCACGAAATTGAATTGTCAGAAACAAAATACTCACTAAAAATGAAATATAGAATAAATAAAATAAGAATATGTATTCTTTAGTTTAGTTATGAAATGGAGGAGATGGTATATTCTCATTCTTTTACCTAACTTTTAGAATGTTACAAGAAAGAGACAAGGAATAGTCTCCACCATACTCTAAAATCTCAGCTTGCTGAGTTGCATGATCAAAACTTATCGTTCTGATAAATTTATAAACTCAATAATACTCGACACATCTTCTATCGTTGTGACAACCATATCAATAAATAGCGTTATGCTCAGATTTGACACCCCTTGAAATGCTATAAAATGGATCAAAGATGAATTAAAATAATGTTTGTTAGTTTTTAATACTTTAGCCGACCCCACCTAGTTGTTGTTGTTGTAGTTTTTAATACTTTGTTAACACAATACAATGTCAAAACTATACCACTCTAGCTAAACACAAAATCAGAAGTTAAAACATTCATTCCGTTTAGTATGTCTCATCCATCGGACCCAACTCAACCAAATGATTTGGTCTATCTATCCCACCCAATTCCAACTATGGATGTCCATTTCACTTGACCAGATTGATCTACATGCTCATTTGATTTACGCTACGACTTTGGTTCGCTTAACTCTCTCGATTTGCTCAACAGCCTTATGCATCCACCTACTCAGAATATGTATTCTCTAAGGAATAGAATAGAGTAGGAAAGTATACTTATAATCGTACAAGTAATAACTTATAGAGGATCATCAGGAACTGCAAATTCATGAGAATTGATATTCTAAAATAATTTTTATAATCAAATATAGATACCTATTTAAGGGGAATTCATATAGAATAGAATTTCTTTTCCTGCAAACCAAACCCATCATAAAATTGTCTTCAACTACTTAAAGAAATTCAAGCAACGAATTACTAGGAAAATTATGGATCAATTTGCTAGCAGCAGCAAACAGCTTATTCCAACAAAACATATGTCCAATATTTCTGATGGATTACAAAAATGTATGGATCAGTAAGAAGAGTAAGAATATGAAGGTACACATAAAAATAGGAAAGAACCAAATAATTATAACGTCTTTCAAGTTTTTTTCCATAATGCAACTTAATAAACATGAGCAGCTTCAAAACACTAGAAAAGAAAGAAGAATCAAAAAATAAACAGGTGCTATTGAAAGGTTTTAATGGTACCTGAGATAAACACAAGAGACTGATTGATAAAGCGTCGGTATTGTTTGCGGCTTTTGCCAGCTTCAGTTTCCGGAATACTTAGATGAGGCTGTTGTGCAGCACTAACTATTCGATAGAAAACATCATTATGATCTCGTAATTTCATGCTGATGGGTATAGGTGACTCGATTCCCATCTCAAGGGTTACCTTGCAGAAAAAAAAACATAAAATTAGGATCAACAATGTAGCAAATGCTCATACTTCATTCAAAAAAAGAAGAGGTCATCGAACATAATGGAACCAACTATCCACGATCAAAAGCATTAGAAAATGTAATTTGATCCCACATGGACATACCAGCATAAGGTATTATCTTAATCTTATATATGGATGTACTATTATCTCTTTTTAATTGAATATATAGGTGTTTGATTACTTTCAATTAAAAGGATGTTATGGTAACATTATAAAATTGTGGAAAGTATACAGGCAGTGTTGGGTTTGTACCAGCTGCTGGCACAGAAAACCGAGCATTTACTGCCTCATGTGCCTGTGGGCAAGCGCATGATAACCCAGTTTTAGGGCCCATTCTAGCAGTTTCTTATTATGGGATCTCGTTTGCATGTGACAGGTTGGAATTTTTCAATGGCTATGAATCTTCATCGATGGAGCATTCTAGAACCTAGGCAACACCTTGGCTGCATTTGGAAGCTTATGGGAAATCATCTCTTGTGGAGAAGACAAGTTTATTTTTTTGGAATTTTGTGTCCAGGTGTTCAAGGTGAAATTTTCTTATTTTTCTCCACCAGTATTGAGAGAGAAATGTAGGGTAAATTGAGGGGATATTATGCAAGGTGCAGAATAGACATTGATTTGTCCTATTTACATTGTATTTTTCACTCATATAGACTTGGATTTTCTCCGTGGAATAGGGTAACATTGAACCACGTTAAATTGATCGTCCTTATGTGTCATTCTACCAAGGGAAACATCCCACCACATGGCATTGGAGTAAAGAGTATTCTACATCTAGAGTCACCAGATATAGATTTACAAGCATGTAGTTTGTAGTGGCGTGTTTTAATTAGTGGTATAATGATCTCTAACCTTATTAAATGGTATCAAAGGGACTAGTGATCCCAACCTGCAATGGCAACTTAATGCTACATTACAATTCCAAATTTCCATGACAGTAAATATAATAATATAGACAAAAAAAAAATAACAATGAACAAAACATGGCTAGAAGTACCCTAGTTGAATCTTGTATGTTCAAGGTATAGGCATCAAGGTCATCCTTCGCAGAAATAATAAGACAAGGAACTTCAAAGCCAGTGTTTTCTCCATGATGCGCAACTTGCTCCAGTAATTCTTTCGTTCTCTTCCAAGATTCTTCATTGAAACTAAAAATAAAATAACTGATGTTTAAATGCCCTAGGGAAAAAAAATAAAACAGTAGAAATGCATAAAAATTGAAGATAACTGCAAAGCAACACCCAGTAGCTAACAACTTTATTGGGTTTATTCAGTCCAAAAGAACAGCAACAAGACCATTCTAAATTGTGAAGCTAAAAGATGAAACATGTAACAGCATGGACAAGTGAAAGGATCATATGGATCTTTTAAGAGAGCAACAAGTCCAAAACAAGCAGAAAGAGAACACACAACTTTGTTACCCAAAATTTAGCCTTTAACCCCACCATACCTGTGTAGACATGACACATCATGGATGCAGACATGATTCTGAGTAGTCATCCTTGCTTATGAGAGCAAGAAGAAACGAAGGAAACCTACCAGCGACTTGCGTGGTGGGAAAATCTGGAGTTCAAGAGTGACATGCACGAGCAAGGAGAGCATTATTGAATCGGTTGCAGGTTATGGAAGGGATTCAAAGTTCAGTAGTGTTTCTAGCAGCGGTGGAGTTTGGCTCTCATGTTGCAAGTAGGTGGCCCATTGCTTGCACGTAGGGAAGGGATTTCAAAGTTCAGTAGTGTTTCTTGCAGCGGTGGAGTTTGGCTCTCATGTCGCAAGGAGGTGGCCTGTGGGAGCAGCTTGACTATGGAGGAAAGGGAGTAGCTCACATTGAGAGGAACTAAAGGTGGGTTAGGGTTATGGAGCATATAACTTATATAAGTTAGTTTATATAAATTCATATTTTAAAAATATAAATTCAGATATAAGTTATAAGTTATACTTATATGATAATAATTACTAATTTACTATATACTATATGTTATATAATTTAAAAGTTTGGTTATATAACATATAAGATATATAAAATAATTAGCTATTATTTGATCAAATATTAGTATTTGAAGTTTAAGATCAATTCTTTCCTCATTTTGAGAAAATCTCATGCCTAAGAAAATCATGTACCTAAGACTCATATCCAACGTGGATATGGATGTACTCTTTCTTTCACTAGTCTAAGTAACATATATATACAATGCACTTAGGGAACCTTTTTAACATTGCACTCATCTATGAGGAGAACAAAAACCAACTTATCCTATTTTCTGCATCTATGGATTTGAAACTTCAAATCCGGGTTCCCTCTTACATCTAGAACACTTAGGAGGTGCTTGGTAGTCGGGTTTCGGATGCTAGAATGGGAATGAAATCTATTTCATTCCCATTCTTGATGCTTGGTAGATGGGAATCGGAATCAAAATATAGATTTGATACCCCTACTTTCATAACCCACCCACCCCTAGGTTATCGTTAAACTCATTCCTTCCTATTCATGTGGTTTTTTTTTTACGGCCCAGCCCCTCGAGCCGAACCTTTTCTTCTCTTTTGATTTTCGCATTTCTGCGTCTTTCTTCCTCACTCACCGTTGCGCCTCAACTCGCCTCTTTGCCACAGTTTGGTTTGTCAAAGGTGAGTCAGCTGCCTCAACTCGTCTTTCTTTCTCTTTTGATTTTCGCATTTCAGCGTCTTTTTTTTTACCTAATTTTCGTCAATCGGAATTAGTGTCCTTTATTTTCTATTGGTGACAACAGCGGTCCTTTTTCTAGGACTATGGAACTCGATCGTCGCTTTTGAGATCTCTCTCTTCAGTGGATGTAGTTTTATCATTTTCGTTCGATCACTTCGTCATGACATCTCTTATTTCCTATGATGTTCATTTACTCTATAAATGTTGTTTGAAATGATTGTATACTTTACTTTATGTGAAGTAAAGAATCCATAGCAAAAAAGAAAAAAAAACATACAAACTATTTAATTATGGCCTAAATTTATACCACTTTTCTATATCTTGATTTAACTTAAGCCACTGTTTAAACCCAATTTTCTAGATAGGAGACATAAGTCAATGAGGTTACATGTTTTTTATCTGAAATGTTGAGCATTGTTATGATTTGGTTCCATATTTATTTATGTATGCATGAGCTATTTGATATTTATTCATGTATGATTTTGGTTCTGACTTATTATTGGCGACATCGATTGCTATATGATGTAGATAAACATGGCACGACCACCGTTAAACTATAGAAGACGTAGATTATTATGCACTTTGTGGAATATGTATGGAATGCTCATGAATTGTTTGGTTGTCATACTTTATCAAATTGCAAAACTTGCATATCGTCGAAGTAGGATTTGTCAAATAAAAAGTAAGGAGGACAAATCGATTGCATGTGTGATTATTTTTGTATTTTACTTATAAGGGTAAAATAAGAATTTTGGCCGATTCTCATTCCATAATTTAAGTCAAACCAAGTAACATTAATGGGAATAATATCCATTCCAGTATCTATACCAAGCACCATCAATCCAGTAATCATTCCCATTACCATTAACCCCTCAATCAAAACCCATTATCATTCCCATTGCCAAATATATACCAAGCGCCCCCTTAACTTTTTATCCTCTCATTTAATTTTTTTTTTCCTTAATTCATTGCTTTACATCTTTCAAGGATCCATATAGTCGACTCCACTTAATAGGATAAGACTTAGTTATTGTAATTGTTGAATTGCTTTACATCTTTGTCTCCTTTTTTTAAGCACCATGATCAAATTCTCATGGGATCGATTAAAATCAGTTAGAATCATCTGAAGTCAATTGGATTGATTTCCAATTAATTCAACAAAAAATGCCAGTATCAATACATGGTTGATCTAAACGAACATAGATTTAGTTATCTTAGCTAGAACAAGTCTTACACACCAACCATTAGGTTCAGCTAATTGGACCCTGTCTCTCCATTGAACAGACTATGCTGTCTTATTAGTTAGATGCACAATAAGAAAAGAGTGGTACGCTTTCTGTTTCAATATTAATTAATATCACAAATAAAAGACATAAAGTCACAATAAAATTTAATGATTAATGAGTTCATTATCCAATCCACTCATCAAAGTTCTTGGATGGTGTGAATGCAGGATGAAAAGTTCATAATTAACAACTACAGTTAGAGCATAGTACCTGTCATAGATGAACACAGCTATATCACATGCTGCCAAAGACTCCTTGTTGGAAAGCAGGTTTTTTACTTCCTGTTCAGGTATCTCTTGCATTACAAGTATCTTTTTAGTGCCCTACAAAACAACAGATACAGAATTAGAAATGCAAATAAAAATAAAAATAAAAATAAGTAAACTAATTCTGCAAAAAGAAAAGCGGACGGGAGAAAAAAAGTCATTGTGCAGGTTATCAAGTCTTGGATTATGGAAAGATTATGAAAATAGGTCTTCAAGTATATGTATTGGTGATTAAAAAGAAACGAGACAGGCACAACTCATGCTGTATGAGACAGTTACAAATAAAATTGATCAGCATGAGAGAAGACGAGAGCTAGCAGAAAAGAAAGATGAGGAAGGGGGCAGAAAAGGGAGCTTTAAAAGGATATGAAGTTTAACAATTAAAAAATGACCAGCAACTTTGGTTGAGTTCACCCACAACTCCATTCCCTCGAGGATCCACTTATCAAACAAGTTAGAGGCAACTTAGGCTGCATGTATAGCTGTTTTAAGTAAGCTTTTAATTAATGTAAACTATGTAAAATGTGAAAAAAAAAAAACAATTCAAGGTTTAATTTGGATTAGATTGAGTATTAAATCAAGTGAGGTGTGGGCTCAATTTGATTGGTGCCAGCTTGAACTGGATTCAAATTATAGTCAAATTGATCAAATTAGTGTGCACCATCATTAAGATGAACAAGCCTTCTCTACCTGTTACAACTCCTACTTTAAAAGATATATACAATCTATTGGTTATTTGAACATGTGCATATCATCTCAAGCTGATTTCTTTTATTGTACCATCTATTAGAGTTACCTCTAATAAATATACACAGTTTGTTTTGTCTTTTCCTTAGCTACATAGATCCATCTTAGCATTCACATCATTGCTTCAACAAGATCACTAGAAATTTAGCCAAAGATTCTAGAATAAAAAATAATGATGCACTAAAAGCAGTAATAAAACAAATGGTGCTTCTTTGTTCAGCTGCACTTACATTGTGAAGATCAACAACATTTGTAGCAAAACGATAAGATGTTGTAGGAGCATACTTCTCAGAAAATGTCCTGCATGACAAAGGATGAAATAAAGATATAATTCCTAAGAAGCCATGTTAAAAGATAACAAACTTTGTGAACAGTTAGCCTGCACCTGTGAACAATAATGAGACAACAAGACAGCTTGATTGATCAATTTATTGCAAAAATCAAAAAAGTAAAGGCTCACCTTCCAATAAAGGAATTTAGCAATGTGGTTTTCCCTGCATTTTTAGGACCAAAGACAAAGCATTGAAAAACATTTCTTTGTGTACGTTGCTTTTTTCGATCCAAACGCCTTTTTCTTGTTACATGAAATACTGAAGCAGGATCACCAGTATATCCAATGTAAATCAGGTTAGCTAAACTAGCCTTTGGATCTTGAAGTGTCATAAGAGCCCACTGCGACAGATAGGCTACGTTGGTCAATAACAAAGCACAACCAAAAGTGATGCATCAAGAAATTTTTATAAAGTTAAGAACAAAAAAAAAACCAAGATTAAGAAATTTCATAGAATATGCTAACATCTATCACAATAGAGAAAGTTCAGTTACAAACAAAAGATCACATTTAGTAATGTAAAAAGAAATTCATGCACAAGGAAAATTCCAAGAAGTTATAATGAGATTTATCAACTTCAATCTTAATGCAAAAAATTGTAATGATTAACAATGGTGTTGTAAAGGAACTTCAGACAAAGTGTAGGCTAAGGTGAGGTTTAGAACATTCAACGAGTTACTATGATAGCCTGTAAAAGTACAAAAACACAAGTGAAGAAAGTGGGATAGGAAATTCAAAATCTTGAAATCAAAAGATAATTAAAAGACAAATCACCAAATAAATTCCACTATAAACTTGTGCACAATATATTCTTTATAGTTCATGCACCAGTGATCCAGTATATTAAACCAAACAGGCTAAGTCATTTTATATTTTGGAATCTGGTACATACTGATACAATGCAGATAGAGACTGACAGGACCAGTATCTAATCATTGCATATATGTTTGAAGTGAGATTGGTTGCACCTAGGGAGAAAAATTCCATAAAAGCAAAATGGCTAGCAAAGACCTCCAATGAACAAGACCAATTGACTATAGCAACACTAATGGATCACTGACTTGTTGCTTGCCATCCTGACTCCAGTGGGTCAATGAATCCAGTGATGCAGCACAAACACGCCAAAAAGAAAATTGACAAGGCACCAGGCTAATCAGTCTATTAATATAGCACCAAGACCACTCAAAACTTATGAAAAAAGGAAAAAAAAAAAATGATAGAATGAAAGCTAATTCAATTACGTGGGATCCAGTGCTTACCCAATTCTTTGTAAAATAACTGACCTAACATATCCCAGAAAATATATAATAAACTTTCCAGGAAAATTCAAAATTTTAAAACTCTGTAAAATAAAAATAAAAAATACAGAACAAACCCAAAATTTCAAATTGATTTCCCCACAAATACCCATGGCAAAAAGAAATGTTCTTCCAGATACTAAAATGAAAACTGCAGTCAAATTGGCTTCCCACTCTTCTACCCCTATCTTGTCTTGAAAGAAAAATAAGATTCCAGCAACACTGTGTTGCTGAGGGTAACACCTGAACCTATTGGCTATAAATTTTAAAGTAGAAAATAGTAAAACACGATTGTCCTAGGAATCTTTGCATTCTCCATCAAAAGAAGCGCAAGAGAGATAACTGTGTATACATCCTAGAATCCTTATTACCGCAGGTAATATATATAAATTATCAGAATTTTAGATTGATCAACAAGTGAAGGTCTTCTCTATATTTCCACTGTGCCAGTATACTTGCTTTGGACTACTTATCTCATTGTCGAAACTAAATATTTCAAGATCTATTAGGTAAATCTTCCTTGAGAATAATTTTAATAGAGCCAGTGTTCTAAATGGCGGTAGGCGGTGGTGAAACAGTCAGTCACAGCCTAGGCAGGTGAATTTTTTTTTACTATTTTTATAGATAATATTATGTTAACTATTCATTCTGCGCCATCAACTTCAATAATTAAATAAAAGATCAAAAATTAGAAAAAAAAACTTATTATAAAATATATTAACTTAAAATAAAAAAGTTAATCTAAATATTTTTAATATATATATATAGAATAATAATTTTTTAAATATATATATATATATATATATATATATATATATATATATATATTAAATTAATAGGATAATTTTATAAGAATTTAATTAAGCATATTTAAATTATCTCAATAATAGCTAGGAGTTTATTAATGAACCCATCAATTGGGGGGCGACAAGTCCGAACCCATCACGCAAGCATGGAAGCGTTGCCCAGGCCCGATGACGAGCTCGGACGTGTCGCTCGAGCCTAATGACAAGCTTAGACGCGTCGCCGGGCCCAGTGACAAACTTGGACGTGTCGCCCGGTTCGGCAACGCACCCACACGAGTTCGACAATGCATCTGAAACCAAAATGCCTAACCTAACAACTGCACGACCCAACGATGGTTCAAGCAGAAGGAGGCAGCGCATAGGTTGACTTTGATTGCCACCTAAATCACCGCTTTCCACAAATACGGTAGGATTGAGGTCTGCCTCCCGCCTAGGCAGCCACCTCAACTGTCATTTAGAAGATTGCATAGAGCTATACACTATCAAAATGGTGTTGTTGAAAGAAAAATATGCATCTAGACAATCTGTACACTATTATTTGCAAGGGAGATCCTCTCAAGTTTTGGGATGATATCATTTTTATAGTATGTTACCTTATAAATCACATGTCTTCCTCAATTGTTTTACCCTTTGATACCCTTTAATTCCACCCTATGTGTATAATACTTGCTTTGATATTCTTTATCTCATGGTAGAAACAATACTCTAAGATAATTTCCATATATAGAAGGGGTATCCTTGCTACAATATACAATTGTCTCCACAAATCAAAATTTATTTGAATTTATTCTTTATTTTCTATCAAACCATCTATTTTCAAGTTTGTTGTGACGGATTTATCTATTTTATCACTATTATCTATTCCTAAACCACCTTCTCTTCCACGAACACAATTTCAGAGCCACAGCCATCAAAGTCTTAAGTAGAGGGTGAAGAGTCAAGCATGTCATAAATAGCCCTTCAATCTCCCTTCTTATCATAGCACCACCTACTGTTCAAATCCTATCTCAGGCCTTGACTTTCCCATTGCTTTAATGGTACTCATAAGTTTAACACCTTACATCCTCTTTCCCAATACATTTCTTAGGCTTCATGGGCTTAGTATTCTACTTGTCTTTCCATGCTAGATTCTTTTAGAATTCTCCAAACTAACTTAAAGGTGTAGACAACCGATGATTGGAAAGATGGTAGATTCTAATGGTACATGGCAAACTTGTTGTTCTTCGTTTGGCAAACTATTTTGGGTTGCAAATGAATGTTTATCATTAAAACATTCTCTAACGGCTTGATTGACAAACTTAAAACTAGATTAGTGGCAAAATGACGTACACAGATATATGGTGTTAACTACATAAATATATTGCTTCAGTTCTCTTTTCCCTACAATTGCAACTATTCTCAATAGTTAATAAATCAATCAGAAATCAAGAATCCTTTACTTCACTATAATTTAGATGGGGACACATATATAGACCAACCATCTAAGTTAGTTGCTTATAGGAAGCTTACCATCTGTCTAATGTAAAAAAAGTATTTATATGTGCTGAAGCAATTTTTAAGAGTATGGTCTAATAAACATGGTTAAATTCTTCTTCAGTTTAGCAATCAAGAGTGTATTAGCTCATTCAGTATTTCAATTTTTGCTTGTCAATCTGAAACATAAAAAAGGGTAGTCCGTTGCACGAAGCTCCCGTCATGCGGGGTTCAGGGAAAGGATCCATTGTACGCAGCCTTACCCTGCTTTTTGCAAGAGGTTGTTTCCAGAATTCGAACCCGTGCTTGTCAATCTGAAACATATTTTTCTTATTATTTATGTGGATCAATCATCATAATTGATGACACTTTTCAGCAAGATTTATATTGACGCTTTCAAACTGAGGATTAAGTGAATTGCAGCAGTTGGCATAGAGGTTTTAGGTCAGATAGAGAGATACTTGGAATACATAAAAAATCTATTATGTTCAGAGTTAAACTTATATATATATATATATGTGTGTGTGTATTGTTAGGATGTATACTAAAAACCTATCTTTTTGTATGAACATTTATTTTGAAATGAGAATCATATTAGTAAAATGTCTGCATTTAGTTAAATGCAGTTGTCCATTGAATTTATATTGCAGATAACATGGTGTGTGGTGTCACACGGAAGATAATGTTATCAGTTCCTTATAAATAATAAATAGTAACTCACAGCCAAGATGGATTGGGACAAACCATTGAATGGTTGTAGTGTGATTTGGTATTAGTTTATCTTGAATATAAAATTACACTAGTACACTATGTGTGTATTGAGTAGGACCATTTGCGGTTGTTTCTTTTTATACTGACTGAATAAAAGAACAAAACCTTATATGTGCGTACTCTTAATCCCGATATAATAACAAACACATATACTTAGTATTTATTTCTTTAATTTATCAAAGGGTGAGATTTATTCAGTTAAATCAATAGGCTCAATAAGTTGGAAAATAATATTATTTATATGGTGTGTTGTTGATTATAAAAGGAAACTGTGTCCTAGTGATCTAGGTTGATGATGTCCCCTTGAGGAGCTCATAAGGATTATCATGTAAACCCTGCAGGTGGACTTAATCCGACATGATAATAAGGTTGAGTGGTACTACTCTTGGAGCTAGATGTTAATTAAGTGAGTTGTCAGTAACTCATTTAATTAACGAACATACGATATCTTAAACACAGGGAAACTAACGCACTCATAATAAGAAGGAGCCCATATTATAATATGGGATTGGTGCGGTAGTTCAATAATAACTCTTTAGTAGTATGAGTTATTATTGATGAACTTGAGTTGGGTGTTCTGGTCGAACACAGGAAGCTCAAGTTCATCAGGAGGCCAAAATCAATTCCTCCTCTCGGTCCCTGTTGTAGCCCCTATAAAGTCTCGCATTCACCCATTTTGGTTTTGCTTTCTACCCAAGAAAGGGGTCGACCACATCCTTGCTTGGTACCCAAGCAAGGGGTCGGCCAAGCCTTGCTTCCTACCCAAGAAAGGGGTCGGCTAAGCCTTGCTTGGTGCCCAAGCAAGGGGTCGGCCAAACCAAAAGGAAAAGAAAAGGAAAAGAAAAAAGGGGAGATCTTTTCTCAACAGAATTAGAGATTTTTCTAAAAAGAATTACGTTGATCCTTTCTTAGAAATTTTCTAAAAATAGTTATATTAATTCTTAAGAAATTTTTCTAAAAAGAATTATGTTAATTCTTTCCTAGAGATTTTTCTAAAAAGAATTATGTTGATTCTTTCTTAGAAATTTTCTAAAAAGAATTATACTAATTCTTTCTTAAGAAATTTTTCTAAAAAGAATTATGTTAATTCTTTTCTAGAGATTTTTTCTAAACAATTAAGAATTGATAAGTTTCTCTCCACAACTAAAAACCCTCTCCTTTCCCTTAAGGTCGGCGCCCCATTCTTTCTTTTCTTTCCTCTAGGGTTGGCGCCCCACTTCTTTTCTTCTTCCCTTTTCTTCCCTCTAGGGACAGCGCCCCATCTTCTCTTGGTGGCCGAAGCTTGGAGGAAAAGAAAACGAAGAGACGAAGCACCTTGGTGGTCGGCGGTTTGGAGGAGAAGAAGGAGGAGGCGTTCTTTTCTTTGCGTCTTTTGGTGGTAGGTGGCTTGGAAACAAAAAGGGTTCGGGTGTTTTTTGTCTTGGTAGATCGTCGCCCACACGATGTCTAAGAAGAGGAGAGGAATAGACAGAAGATCAAGAGGTTTTTGTCTACGAAGAAAGGTACAACTAGTTATTTATTCCGCAGTACAACTAGTTTTGTTTTCTTTGTATAGATCCTGAAATACCAACACAAGAGGCTAGCGATTTCGTTTTTTCATTTTTGTGCTTCAATTTGTGTTTCGATCTTGTGCTTTGATTGAGGTCTAGTTAAACCTAATGTTACTCTGAGAAGTTTAAATATTCAATTTCTTTGAAAGGCTTTGTCTAGAAAGTGGTGGATGATCCCATAAGCAAGAAGGCCTAGTGCCTCGCCTACGACCTGGAAGTCGATCCTTGAAATAAATATTTAATATGGTTAACTTCAGAAGAACATAAGGGTTGAACTTGGAGTAAAAATGTTAAGTTTCGTTTCCAATCCAGGTTTAACTTTGAAGAACGAACTTGGAGTAAAAATGTTAAGTTTCGTTTCCAATCCAAGTTTAACTTCTGAATAGCACATGGGTTGCTAGGAAAAGTTCTGTGCTTGTACAAATTTTTTTTTTTTGTACAGGGGACAGAACGGTATTTCAAGTAGCACCCAGCATATATATATATATAAAGTTGTAGGGAAGAAGGGGAGTCTTAACGTAATGGTAAAGTTATTGCTGTATGACCTTGTACAAATTTTTTTTTTTGTACAGGGGACAGAACGGTATTTCAAGTAGCACCCAGCATATATATATATATATATATATATATATATATATATATATATATATATATATATAAAGTTGTAGGGAAGAAGGGGAGTCTTAACGTAATGGTAAAGTTATTGCTGTATGACCTTGTGATCACGAGTTCGAGTCACAAAAACCATCTCTTATAATGTAAGGTAAGACTGCATATAATAAACTAAATATGGTCTGCCCCTTCTAGGACCACACTGGCATCAGCTTTGTGTGCACTGACTGTCCTTTTTATATATAAAGTTGGAAGGAATTACTTTAGGTATAAACCCTAATAACTTTACCAATTTAACATTAATATAGTATTTTGTTGATTCACACACATAGGCAGAAGCACCATTTACATTTTAGTAAAATGAGATAAGCTATGTAAAGTTGTCATAGTAGTAAAAGTTGTATTACTGTAAATAACCATTAATGCACTTAATAGAATACAACTCATACATGAACCTCACCCTCAAACATAGAAAGTTGTTTGGATGAATCAAACATCATTATACATGTCTAGTGATTCATCTAAATACGAGACTATATCATAAAATAGTTTGATCCTCTTACTGATGATGGCTACATCATTCTTAGTCAACCTTGGTTTATGAAATTGGTGGTCTAAGTTTGCTAACTAAAGGAACCAGTCCAATCAACTTGTATAGAATAAAACAAAGGATGTGCTTAATAATCATCCAATATTGCAACAGACCACCTCTTGAAGTGACTCCTTGGCAGTCTATTGGAAGCCTAAGCCATCCTTTAACAATTTTCTGGGAGGCAATCCATCAGATTTCCTTTACAACTTAACCTCAGCACCCTATTCTATCTTGAAGACTATATTCTCCCTTGTCCTTGCCAAATACATTTCAAGTTAAAGATCAATCATAATCTAAAAAGACTCTGTAATTAACCTCACTAAAACATGGAAGAAAAGGAAGCCCCATATGCACAGAACAATAAAATGGGGGCATACATATTAACATTTCAGGTAAAAAGAAAAAATCTTGAATGTTAAGATTACAAAATAGAAGTACCTCAGAAATGAATCCATCAAGTGACAAACCGCCTAAAACATTCTTCTCTGCAGAATCCTTGTAAGGAGATTCGGACCAAGGGCTATAAAGAACACAACAGACTTAGGGAAAAAGATACCAAAAGAAGCACAAGAGAAAAGATATTGTATTTCACACCAATGAAATTATAATTTAGCAAAAAATAGCCTAAGCACTTTAACAAACTGCATTCATGTAATACATGCAGGGATCAAATTATCAAAGCCGGGCAACTATGGATTATAAGTTTTGTCGCCATGTCATAGCTTTGATCACAAAAGTAAGGAACGAACAGGCTAGTGACATGCATTTCAGAACATGATTGGTTACATCTCCGATTTGTGCTACTTGCTTCAAACCGTTACATTGTTGGAAAATGATTTGCTAAAATTTCAACACATGCTACTTGCTTCAAACCATTACATTGTTGGAAAAATGATTGGCTAAAATTTCAATATGTGCTACTTGCTTCAATGTCTGAGAGTCCAGACTACAATTACAGTAAAACTAAACCGAGGAACACAATGAAATATAAATTTTATAAGTGAATCAACCACACAATAAAAAAAAACACCAGGCAAGGAAATCCCAAATTAGAAGAAATATTAGTATGAGGGAAAAACCCATCTAGTGGGATAAGGCTGGGTTGTTGTTTTATTAGTATAAGGGAAAAAGCAAGAGATAAGGAGAAAGAAGTGGAAATAATACAATACATACATATATATTTTTTAAAAAGTGGGAGAGGACTTTCACTTGCTCCTTTATGAATTTATTTGGAAAATTTCCAAAACCACACATGGAGTTTGGGGTATTCTTAAACAGCATACAGCAATTCGGGAATACTAAAAGCATGCTCCTTAAAACCAAAATATACTAAATACACCATGTTTGGCACACAAATACCTCCCTTTATAAATCAATCCAAACTAGAATAGTCAAAGAATATCCTGCCTCCATCAGTGTTACATTAAAAGTATGCAGAACATAGTATACTAGTCAAATTATCCATTCAATAGTTCCATGTAAAAAAATATAAACATACAACCAAATAAATATGTAACAATTTAAATTATAAAAATGTAGAACACATTATATATATGGAATAAGTCTATGATCTAGTACATACAAAACTAACTCTTAAATAACACTTATAAGTTACCACACCAAAACTTGCTAACAAAAATATTTCACAATTACAAGAGCAAATCCTTTGAACAAGGGTCGAAGTATTATTCAATGTCATAGTTTCTATAATCAGTAAAAATGGTATTAGGTATTGTGTATGTTGACACTTGACATAATTTGACACATTTTAGACTCATGCATATAGCAACTCAAATGAGTTCTAATCCTATAATCACTTATCTCTGAATATAAACTAATATTGATTGTGATTAGGGAAATTTTTATCCAAATCCAAGGTAGCCCCCTCTACCTTTATTTATTTATTATGACAAATAGGGAATATTGCAAGTAGGTTTTTTACCCCTTAGATATTTATAAATAAGTCAAATAAATTAAATCGTAGATCAAATTAAAAAGAATATCACAAGAATCTCAAGCAACAATTAAATATTACTAGTAATAAAATTACAATTGTGCATCCAACATTTAGTATTGGTATCATCCATATAGTTTACAAGAATTAAATAAAATAATATTCTGTGGGCATTTAGCATTGGATTGATTTCTCATGTCTATAAATATATCTCAGCAGCCATTAGAAGTTAGAATTAGACTAATATAATTAGAACTAGAACAAACATAGATAATAGATGAACCACGATTACTTCGACTCCAACATCACTTGTCTTTATTGTTGCCAGTGCTCTAGTTGTTTCTTCCCCTCTTATAATCTCCCATCTTTTTAATAGTGCTTTTATCTTGTCCTCATGATTGAAAAATTGGATTGAAGGGAGCATCATGCGAAGAGAATATCAACTACGATAGGCATTCTTTCAATAAATACAATCAATATTATATCAACAAAGATGGACAATGACACTTCAATCAACATCGTATCATTGGTTGGTAGTTGAAATGATCCGTTTTGGTTACGCCAATGTATCAATCGGCACTTGAAACCATACTCAAAAAAGAAAAAAAAATGATAAAATCACTTATTTTTTAAGAAAGTACTAGATATATAATTTGGTTCAACCAAGACAAGTTAAAAATAAACCAAATTTTAGTTTCTTTAAATGTAAACATATTTGGTCATAAACTACATACAATTCTGAGTAGATGGCAATGTGCAACACAATAAAATCAACCATAGATATAAGACCATATAAGCTACATATGATGCAGTCCCTTGCTGCAAATGCTTAATGCTTAAGCAACTGCACAATAAAATCATGTAAATTATCCTTTTCATGGTGAGGCAATGGTGGATTATTTTAATCACCTAACATTGAATATATACATGGAAGGTCTTCCATTAATTCTTAATCTCAATTTACACAACTAATAACAGGTATCTTATAGCAATTTTGGCTAAAGAAATCTCAAAGTCATATTTAAAATGATTGATTAAACAAGATTTAAACACATAAAATCCTTTCTATTAACCAGTATTTCAAATGTAATTTATATCTAACCAAAAAATTGTTAGAGGTATTAGACTACAAGAGTTATTACTCTAGTGGATTTAATCGTATAGAAGAGTTCTAAATTTAGATATTTGCCATACACATGATGCTTATATCATATTCAATATAATATCTTTTTCCTAAATTCAACAAGGTGTCAAAGCCCCTTTCTAGGGTATCATTTATAAAAATATTCCCCATAAAGGCATCATGTTTCATTTCCCTACTCTTACCTAGTATTGTTTCCCATGTAAAGCCACCCTTCTTCTCCCTTCATGTGTGGTGTGTGTGCAAGTTGGGAATTTATCATGAGATTATATATACTCATGTGATGGTTATCTCATATCTAATGCAATACATGGTATCGGAGTCCCTTTATACGGTAAGGTTTTCTAAAAATATTCCCCATAAGGAGGCCTAATCCTTCATTACTCTAACCTAGTATTGTTTCCCATGCAAAGCCTCCCTTCTATATGTGGACATGTGTGCAAGTTGGCATCCTCATCTTGCTGCAGATCATGCATACACACTCTCAGCTATGACTGGCAATGTTGTAAGCTTCTTCACATTTGGCCACACTTCTCTACTACACTGCATCCACAATTGCATGTGAAGCCCAAGCTTTCTTGCCAACTTCCTTCCTTCCACCTAAAAAACTACCACTTATAGCCAAGCTAAAGATTGGCATAACACATCCCCTCTTTGTTGTCATGTGCAACAATTTATCGTCGTTGTGATGCGGTTGCATGCATCTTTGTTGCACCACTGCCAAAAGAACAAAATATGAATTGCGAAGGACAGGAACTATGATTCGAGTGCCAGTCAGCATCATTCCTCGGTGGCTCCTTCATGAGTCATTACCATATGCAGAGGTCAACTATAATCTTCCTTCGCCATCCTGCTTCTCCATCATGTATTAACAAGGAGTCTCCCTTCAAGTGCTCTGGCACACCATATCCAGAACTAGTGGCTCCAGATCCTCATCCTCTTTGTTTTCCATCAATGCTTTCCTGAAGAAGACTTCCACTTGCATAGAGCACTACGTATGCTCAGCTTTCCCTTAACTTGTTCTCCCTTAGGCATTCTAAAAAAGGTCATTGTGAAAGTAAGTTTATTGGAAATTTTGGTGAGTAATTTGTGGTCATGTACGGTTGAAAAACAACATTGAAACTAAGCTAAAGGGATCACTGCACTACTAATCTCCACTCACAACCCTACTGCCTTCTTCTGCTCATTGCAAGAACTTCCGAGGGAACAATAGCACTACCACTACCAGTAATTGCTCTCGATCCACAAGCCTCCAACAACCACAACTCGCATTGATATGAGCATCACCAATATGCTTCTGCTTCCTCTATGCATGACTTGAATTGACCAACTATTGACTATAGTGCCTCATGAGAACACAAGCACTGCCAATACTAGTCTTTGCTCGCAACTTGACCACCCGCTACCCCATTGACTACTACGAAAGCTTTGCAAATCTAAGGACAAAGTGTTCAACAACCCTTGCTTCATTAAGTAGTAAGGATTTGATTGATCTGCAATGTTTTTTGTTTTATTATAGTCATAGTTTAGTCTAGATTTCTAGTTCATGTAGCAACTTGGAAAAAAAACAATTGATAAAATCAACCAATAGTGACATGGATAGCCTGAGCTAAACATGTGTCAGCAAATGTTGGCACAATTTTTCTTAAAGAATTGACCTCACATGAGATTAAAAAATTTGGAAAAACTAGAAGATTCAAAGAAAGTAAGATTCAGCCAAGGAATAATTCCTTCTCATTTTGTTGATTCTTTATAATCACATTGATGAAATAATTAAAAACTATATCAACTTAAAATTCAAGTCTAATATATTCCTAAAGATACTAACATGAATTAACCTTGTAAACTAGCTTCATTTAGGTAAGTCAACTAGCTTTTAAAGCAATTATTGAGTGCTATAATACATAACATACTAGGTTTTACCAGACAAAAGTTTTGTCAAGCAGATCCATGTAAAGGATAAATCAATGTGTAAAATATTTTTCTTGAATCTAAAGACAGGAAAATCATTGTATTTCTAATGCAATATATTTATCTATTTGTGAGATGATTACTTTTCTGGAGCAGTTGAAAAAAGCTCATCGAGTTCAGAAGGTCGCAGAGCCCCATCCTACCAAATGATCATATACATATTTAGGTTGTATTAAGTAAACATGATGAAGTATAAGAATAAACATTGCATCATCAATCCATAAATATGATTGTGTCCCAACAATTCGTAGATACACTATTCCAATTGGTTTTCAATAAGCTAAAAACTGCAGTCTTGAACTGTTGATAAAGAAGTAAACACTTGAAACAAAATTATCTCACCTTAAAAATTGAATCAAACCTAAACTGTAGCAAGGATTCCATTCAAGGACAATAGCTAAACACTTGAAACTGAATTATCTTAACTTGTCATTTCCAGCTTGGGTAGTTGTGTACAAGTAAGTTAACCCATATACTACAACTAAATCATTTTCATTGGTTTAGTGTTTAAAATGCAATTGCGTTGGGTTGTATCTCATCTCAGTCACTTACATTTGACCAAACTATTATACATCAATATAAGTTGCATGTGTTATGAAACCAATATTTTGGCAATGAAGAGAACAAAAAACCCAATCAACTTCCCATTTCTGCATTAAATATACAAAATAGAGAACCTCCATGTAAACAAAAGAATACTAATTTCCAAAACATAAATGAAGAGGCATCCAATCTGTTTAGTTGATGGATTAACAGGAGGGCGGAGGAAAAGAACAAAAAAGCACATGAAAATTTCCCCTCATTATTCAACGCATTCTTAAGATGCCTACAAAGAAGCAATACAGTGATACAAATGCAATAAACACCTAATTTATTCACCAGTGCAAAATCCAAGAAATTAAATAGAACATGTCCTGATATCAGAAGAGATATAATGATTCCATACACTGTCGATATCAAAAATGTGGAAGATATCCTTCAGGAAATCCAATGCTTCATCTCTCAGCTCTACAGTCTGAAAATAATAATAATAATAATAATAATAATAAAATAACATAAAATAAAATAAAATAAAAGTCAATTAAAATGTAATGCAAATTGTACCAGGATAAACACAAACTGAAAATTACCATTTCACAATTTTGAAGAGAAATCATCAATTATATCTATGAACCAATATTTGACTCAAAATAAGCACCAAGCAGGTTAGTTATAAAGATGATGAAAGAAAAAGTTTAGTTAATAGTGGAAGGAATGAACAATGGAGTAGACAGAGGAGATCCTAGATGGATATACCATGGAAAAATAGAAGCATGCTAAGATATAAGTTGGAATTGCAATTTAGAGTGCAAACATGCAGCTTGGGACACCTAATGCCACTGATGGGTTCTCTTGAACAAGGTTTGAAGTGTCGAGCTGTGCTGCCCGAAACAGTCGAAATTTACCGTTCCGGTGACGAACCAAAACCAGCGCAGTAGGAGAACAAATTTCGCTGCCACCAGAAGCGTCGCAGGACTCTTCCGCCGGCGCCGGAAGCATCGCGTGGCGCCTCCGCCGACGCCGGAAGCCAGCGTATGAAATACCGTTTCGTGCCGCCCGGCACAGGCAGTTTTTACCGTTCCGTCGGGCGGCCGAAACCAGCACGGGAGGCATCCCCGTCTCGACAACGCCGGAGGAGACGTGGGACGCCTCCGTCGGCGCCGGAGGAGACACGGGACGCCTTCGGTGGATTCCCGCGACGCCTTCGGCACCAAAGGCGTCGCCGAAAGCTTCCGACGACCCTGCCGGCGTCGCCGGACGCTTCCGGTGACCTTGCCAGCACCGCCGGAGGCGTCCGGCGACGCTTCCGGCGCCGCCAGACACCGCCCGCGGGATCGCCCGCGACGGGCGATCTCGCATACGAACGATTTTTTTTCTTCTTTTTTTAATATTTATTTATTTTATTTAATTAATTAAATTAAACAATTCCAAAGAAAGACGTGGGATATTTTGAAGAGGCTTTTATAAACCCTAATTAAATTATCCTAATAAAATATATAAAAATATATTTAAAATTAAAATAAATTTAATAAATTTTATTAATTAATATTCTGAAAAAAATAATGTTGTAAATTTAATTTAAAATTTTTAAAAAATATAATAATTCTTATTTATATTCTAATATTTTCTTTATTATTTTAAATTCCATTTAAATTTTAAAAAAATCTTTAAAAATTCTAAAAAAAATTTAAAAATTCTATTTTTTTTAAAAGAATTCTAATAAATTATATTTATATTCTGATATTTTTTTTAAATTTTTTTACTTGATATTTTTTTGCTATTTAAAATATATATTATTTAATTAATAATTAATTAAATGAATAAATAGTTAATTTATATAATTATTATTAATATAAAGTAATATCTTGTATTATTATTATTATTATTATTATTATTATTATTATTATAGATACTTCCATTTTAATTTAAATTATCAATATATCAATTCTATTTAAATAAAACTATTTTTAATTATTTTTTCTTACAATATTAAATTATTCAATAATTGAGAACTTATAATAAATCAATATACAATTTATTTTTATATACACCATAAATATATTTATCTTATAATTACTATAGATAAATAAAAAATACCGAAACTGTATCGGCATGGTACGATACGATACCGAAACCGTATCGTTCCGGTCTGAGACCGAAACCTCGGCACGGGTCGAAATTTTAAACCTTGCCGGAAACATCGTGCGGCGCCTCCACCGGAGCCGGAAGCGTCGCGCGATGCCTCCACCACCGGCGGAGGCGTCGCGCTCCGCAGCGCGCGATCGCGAGATCAAGATCGCGGGATCGGGCGCACTGTTACAAACGAAAATTTTTTAATTAATTAAACAATTCCCAAGTGTGATATTTTGAATAGGCTTTTATAAACCCTAAATAAATTATCCCTATAAAATATATTTAAAATTTAAAAAAATTAGAAAAAATTAATTCATATTAAAAAAAATCTTTTTTACTGTTTTAAATTTATTTAAAAAATTTAAAAAAAAATAAAAAATTCTAATAAATCATATTTATATTCTAATAATTTATTATTATTATTTTATTTTATTTTATTTGCTGTTTAATTTATATTTTAATTTTTTTTATCATTTTAAATATATAAGATTTAAACTAATAATTAATTAAATGAATAAACAATTAATTTATATAATTATGATGTATCAATTTTAATTCAAGTAATTAATACATCTTTAAAAAAAATTATATTTAATTATTTTTTTTTAACCATATTAAGTTGTCAAGCAACTTATATAAAATCAATATACAATTTATTTTAAAATTATATACAATAAACATATCTATCTAATAATTACTATATATTAATAAAAAAATATCAAAACTGTATCGGCACGGCACGATACGATACCGAAATCGTATCGTTCCGGTCAGAGACCGAAACCTCGGCACGGGTCGAAATTTTAAACCTTGCTCTTGAACACTATTCAGTACCATGTTGATACATGGACTTCATACTAATCTGATTGAGCACTGAAAGAGGAACCCAATCAAGATTACAAGCCTAGCATGGAACAACTAACAAATGTGAAGTTGAAAATTTTCCAAACAATTTATTACCCTCATGTCTAATCAGGAAAATTAAACAGTGAATATCCACATGAGTCATTTAAAAACAATCTTGGATCAAATAAAGTAATGAACAGTGCTAAAAATCAAGAGTACCTGATCAGAAGCAAGTTTGAATGTTGTTGGTAGGAGTTCATCTTTGAGTTTAAGATCATTATCATAACCGAACTTCCTCAAGACCGACCAAGTTGTTTCTAGGCGGCCCCTTTCTATGAAAAGAGCATGTAGAAAAAGAAACCCAGTCAATGTTAGGCCACGGTCATTAACTCCTTCAGGTATCTTCTCTTGGACAACCCTCTTAACCCCCACAATTTCGGATGGCTGGAGAGGAGCATTAAAACATCTAACCTGAAAGCTTTTAACACACAATTAATATGATTTATCTAATAAATTACTAATAACAAACCCTGTTCTAAAATTCATTTAATGAACTTAATCTAGTGCAAGAAAAAACAACATAGGCAAAACATAGTATAACCTGGAAGTTATTCAATTCAGCATCACTTAGTGCACCATCTCTATCATTGTCACACAAGATGAAGATTCTTTTCAAGGCCCTTGTGCATCGAGGTTTCAATGATTGTGTCTCCTGATCAAAAAGTGGAGCAGTTGGATGAAGAACTGCTTTCTGAGCATAATAAAAGACTTCTTGGACCTGAAACAAAAGAATATTCCCAAACAAAATATGATTGTAGGATAAAATCAAAAAATGATTAATAAATCTAAGCAGTTGACATAAACGATAAAAGAGAGCCGATAATTTATGGCATGGCATACTAATGTTCCAAAAATTGTATTTACAACCGCTTGTGTAAGTGCAGTATGTGATAGGATTGTAGAGGTAGACGTACCTTCACATACAAAGTCCACAAAAGACATGGCTGTACAGCTTCTACATAAGATATGTCAATGAACTTTGCACAAGCATTATGCATGAATACTTGGTTGTAGACCTATAATCTTATTCCAACTAATAAGGTTGATAATAAGAAATTGGCCTACATGTTCACGTATCTCATGTGATTCACTAAGCTTTCACGATGATAATAAGAAATTAAGACATACCTGTTTTCTAATTTTGTATTCTGTATGTTCCTAAAATAATTGAATTTAGTTGCTAAAATAATTGAATTATAGTTGCATGATTTTGAGCGCCAAGAACATTGGCAATTACATTTGTAGGCATTCCCCATTGGTATTATGTGGCATGTTATATGACCTAGTGCATTGGACAGGTCCTCCAACACTGGATTTCACTAGCACCAATCAAAGAGCTAGACATCCACTTTCAAGTTTCATAAGCTAATATATGGTGGTCAAGTGATCAGATGAAGCATAAGTAATGTGTTTGCTAGTGAGATGCTACAAGAATAACCAAAGCATTGATTACATATTTGCACAAACAAGAGCATTAAGTTGCATGAGAATAGTAAGAAGGGATGACGTAAGAACTCCTGGCAAATCAACAAACTGCGCAGATCCTTGCCATTGTCTATCTCAACCATCAGTTAACTGATTTAACTCAGCCTTATGTCCCATCCTGATAATATAAATACTAGCCAGATGTACCAAAGAAACAACTAAAACATACAACCAACTCAAACCTGAATCTGTCTGACGGCAGAACACTCTATGCATGTCTCGATCTCCCGGAATTGTTGCATGATTGGAGCCATAACCTGGTCCAGACTAACTTGTTGCGGATCATCTCGGAGGTCAAGCTTGCATCCAACCACAAGTACTGGCACCTTTACCTGCCCATCCGGTAAATCAAAGAGAAGAGATGAAAATAAGACCTACTAAATGCAGAGCTAATCCGTGTGAAGAGAGGCATAATTAGAGAACCTCCAGTCGGCGGAGTTCGGGAAGCCAATAAGTACTCAGGCGGTCTAGGGTGGAAGGTCGGTCGCAGGCATAGGTCAAGACAATGACATCGGCGGCCTTGCAATCCGCAATCAGCTTTGCTTTGTGTTCCGGTCTGGAACAGAACAGCATCTGAACGACAAGTAAAGAGGATGAAGATGAAGAAAGGTGGTACATTGTGCGTACATACCTAGAGGAGGTATCGATAATGGTGATGGGGACGCGATCCGGGTAGTAATCAGAAGGAAGACGAGTTGGGGGCAATACGTGGGGAACGTTCTCCGGGAAAGACTCAGTGGCGACGGTTACGATGAGACTAGACTTACCGGTGCCGGCCTCCCCCACCACAACCACCCGGACATTCACCTGGCCAGCGAAGTTCCCTCCACCAGCTGCTGCAGCTGGATCACTGGCCATTGATTGATTTGGCAAACGCCTGCTGGAGGATGGTGAGGGATTGACAGTCAAGAGGCGGCGCCGAGGAAGGTGCCCTAATTGATCAAGGCGTCCGAGAACTTGGAGGCGAGGCAGAGGTTTTAGGGCTGTTGGTATCGGTAAAATACCCCTTTTTCGTATATTATTATTATTATTATTATATATAGTAAAATTAAATATTTTTTTCTTAAAATTTATCAGAACATAAGATTTTAATAATTTTAAGATTATATTTAGAAATTTTTCTAAATAAAATATTTTTTCATTCTATTTTACATTCATCGATTACAATGACTAAGTAGTCAATATTAAATGGAAGTATTAATATGGAAACTGTTTTTATTAATTGTTTAATTTGTTGTACAAGTATTATGTCTTGTTGATTAAAATGTATTTGTCCTATTAAGGAAATCTTATTGTATAAGGGGTCACTAATTTTATCGATATTTTTTAGATAAGGTCTTGCATAATTGAGGAGTCCTAAGAAAACTCTTAGAGCTTTAGTATCTTTCATTTTATATGGAAAAGTAAATATTTTAGTAAAAATATGAGGTTGAAGGGTTATTTGTCTCTGACCTATCTCAGCTCTTAGGAACTCAATATGAATAGTTGCTATTGTCATTTTCTTTCCAGAAATAATAAGACCATGTTTTCCAAATAAGTTAAAAAAAAAAAAATATGAATATGAGCATAATATTCTTGTTTAGTTTTAGAAAAAAACTAGAATATCATCTATATATACACAAGTGAGAAGAGAAACATCTCGAAAAATGTCATCCATTTTTCTTTGAAATATTTGAGGGCTACCTTAAGACCAAAAGGTATAACAAGTCATTCAAAATGTCCCTCAGGGCAGAAAAAGGTTGTCCATTCAATGAAATCAGGATGGATTTTAACTTACCAAAATTCTGATTTCATATTAAATTTAGAGTATCATTTAGAGTTTTAAATTTTATTTAAGAGTTGGTCTTTATCGGGGATTTTATAATCATCTTCTTGACAGTTATCATTGTTAGGATGTATACTAAAAGTCTAGTTTTTTATATGAACATTTATTTTGTAATAAGAATCACATTGGTCAAATGGATGCATTTAGTTAAATGCATCCATTTAATTTATATTGTAGATAACATGGTATGTGGTGTCACACAAAAGATCATGTTATCAATTCCTTATAAATTATAAATAGTAGCTCACAACCAAGATAGATTGGGACAAACCATTGGAATGGTTGTAGTGTAATTTGGTATTAGTTTGTCTTGACTATAAAATTACACTAGTAAACTATGTGTGTATTGAGCATGACCATTTAAGGTTGTTTCTTTTTTTACTGACTGCATAAAAGAACAGAACCTCTGTTATTATGGATGTGCGTACTCTTAATCCTGATATAATAACAAGCATATATACATAGTATTTATTTCTTTAATTTATCAATGGGTGAGATTTATTCATTAAATCAATAGGCTCGATAAGTTGGGAAATAATATTATTTATATGATGTGTTATTGATTATAGAAGGAAAATATGTCCTAGTTATCTAGGTTGATAGTGTCCCCTTGAGAAGCTCATAAGGATTATTATGTAAACCCTGCAGGTGGACTTAGTCCGGCATGATAATGAAGTTGAATGGTACTACTCTTAGAGCTAGATATTAATTAAGCGAGTTGTCAGTAATTCATTTAATTAATGGGCATTCGATATCTTAAACACAGGGAGATTAATACACTCATGATAAGAAGGAGCTCATAATGTAATATGAGATTGGTGCGGTAGTTCAATAATAACTCTTTAGTGGTATGAATTATTATTGATGAACTTGAGTTAGGTGTTCGGGTAGAACACAGGAAGCTCAAGCTCATCAGGAGGCCAAAACAAATTCCTCCTCTCGGTCCCTGCTGTAGCCTCTATAAAGTCCCGTGTTCACCCGTTTTGATTTTTCTTCTTACCCAAATGAGGGGGCCGACCATATCCTTGCTTGGTTCCCAAGCAAGGGGTCGTCCAAGCCCTCTTGGTGCCCAAGATGTGGGTCGGCCAAGCCATGCTTGGTGCCCAAGCATGGGGCCGACCATACAAGAAGAGAAAAGGAAGTTTTGTTGAAAACAAAATTTTTGTTAAAATCTTTCCTTTTATAGCTTTCTACAATGGATTAAAAGAGATATTTTAATTTTATTAAAATCTTTCTTTTTTTGTAGTTATCTACAATGGTTAAAAGAGAGATTTTAATTTTGTTAAAATCTTCTCTTTTTTATAGTTATCTACAATGGTTAAAAGAGATATTTTAATTTTGTTAAAATCTTTTCTTTTTATAGCCAACTATTATAGGAATAAAAGGAAGATTTTGTTTAAAATAAAATTTTGTTATAATCTTTCCTTTTATAGTTATTTACAATGGTTTAAAGAGATATTTTAATTTTGTTAAAATATTTCCTTTTTTGTAACAATCTACAATAGCAAATAAAAGAAAATTTTATTAAAAACTTTCCTTATCAGCCGCTAGCAAAGATTATAAAAGAGGAGGAGGGGATGCTCTCCAAAAACTAACACAACCTAAGGCTCCTCTTTTATTCTCTTGTGTTGTCGGCCCTTCTTCTATCTTCTTCTATTGTCTTCTTTCCCTAAAGGCGGGCGGCATCCATCCTTTCTTCTTCATTAGGGTCGGCGCTCCTTTGGAGAAGACTCTACCTTGGTGGTCGGTTGCTTGGAGGAGAAGAAGAAGAAAAAGAAGGAGGTCTCTTCACTTTGTATTCTTTAGTGACCGAAAGCTTGGAAAAGAAGGAGAAGGTCGGGTGTCTTCATCTTGGTATATTGTCGCCCATACGATGTCCAAGAAGAGGAGAGAAATATAGCAAAAGATCAAGAGGTATTTAAGCTACAAAGAAAAGTATAACTAGTTAATTGTTTCCGCAGCGCAACTAGTTTAGTTTTTTTTTTGTATGAATCCTGAAATACTAACACAAGAGGCTAGTGATTTTGTGTAGCCATTTTTATGTTTTGATTTTGTGCTTCGATTGAGGTCTCTTTAGTTAAACCTAGGGTTTACTGTGAGAAGTTTAAATATTCAATTTAGTTAAACCAAGAAGGACGAGTGTCTCGCCAACGACTTGAAAGTCAATCCTTGAAATAAATATTTAATCAACTTTTGATGAACACATGGGTTAAACTTGGATTAATAATGTTAAGTTTCATTTGCAATCCAAGTTTAATTTTTGAACATCATATAGGTTCAACTTGGATTAATAATGTTAAGTTTCGTTTGCAATCCAAGTTTAACTTATGAAAAGTACATAGGTTGTTAAGAAAAGTTTTGTACTTGTACAAATTTTTATACAGGGAAACAGAACGGAATTCCGAGTAGCACCCAACAATTGGTATCAGAGCTAGTTTTTTGCCTCTGTGTATTTGGTTTTCAGTTAAATTATGCACTTTTCATACATAAATTAGGCAGGATAATAGTAGGATGTGCAAATAGATTAACTCTGTGGTTGCAGGCATCCTAGTTCCAACTATTATGACCCTATTGTGTTTGTGTGTGATTGGACCCTCGAGCATGTCGAGGGCATTTTATGTGTGTGCATGATTGTAATTATTAAATATAGCAGGAGCTGTATTAGTTTTAGGATTTTACATTTTGTTCGATCTAGATTACATGTACATTCCCTTGTGGAATATAGAATTGATAAATGTAAAATTTTATTTTTGTCGCGGATTGTATCCTTGCGAGGCGTGGTGCTATTTGAGGACCAGAGGTGCAGCGGAAAAGGAAGCAAGATAAACGCGACGACATGACCCATTGGCGGCGGCTAGGGTTGGTGGCACATGGAGGACAGCTATGGATGAGGCCATAATAGTTGGAAAATTATTTTTCATATTTATTGCCTTTTATACTGTTTATATGTGCTCTGTGTGTGTGCATATTAAAATTTCTCGTTTTAAATAATTAAGTGAGAGAGGAATTATTTAAATTCTACGGTCTCCATTACTAGTTTGTAAGTGATGCATTCAAACTTGCGCGTTAGATTTGAGTATCTTCATCGGATGAGTTTGTTTGCGGATCACTACATCAAACTTCCTTAATGGATGATTATAAGAAATTATTTTGGTTTGTGTGATCTTCTCCATCTAAAGGGGCACAATCATATTTAATGGACTAAGTATCAAGTAATGGTATACACTTAGGCGCATTTAATAGTATCTTCCCCATTGGAATCATTGCTATTATTTGTGTGATCGAAGAAAAAAACCAACTATTAATTTTATTCGTCATAAAGTTAGGTTGACAAGATAATAAAATTAATGGGTAAAACTCCCTCTTACAAATGTTTAAATTTGTATACGTCCACACTATCGTGACATACAAAATTCACGGTGTTTTGAGGTGTTGGTGAATTTAAATAATATTGATTGAGAAATCAATATTATTTTAAATTCTAAAGTTTTTGTTAGATCGGATAAGTGCGATGGAGGGGGGGGGGGTGAATATCACGCTCTTTTAAAACTTTTCTTTTTCTTTGGAAATCAGAATTGTGCAGCGGAAATTAAAATGAAAGATAAGTTCATTTACTTCGTTCGGAGTCTAGGTCAACTCCTACTCGAAGGCCTGCGGTCCTTGACCGCACTGATGGACAATCCACTATAACCCTTATTTTCAAAATCCTCGGAAAGAAGCAGATCGTACAAATGAGCAAGATAGTAACAATCCTACTATCTTACTAATGAAATAATACAATGCAAGTTAAAAATTAATATACCGACAAAATGTAGAATTTAAAGCTCGATCGGTACTTCCGGATAGAGTAGTTTGAAGAGTTGCAATGAGCTTACAGTACGAACAGCTTGCGCAGAGGTGAGCCTTTTTGTAATCAGAAAGTTGTTACTACCTCAGACCTTGAGCCTCTTTTTATAAGTGTCTTTGAGGTTCGATCGACCGATCCCTCTGTTCGGTCGATCGAACCAGCTCCCTTCCTTCCTGGCTGGAATCTGACGCTGGCTCGATCTTTTGCATTAACTGCTCATTAAGGGTTCGGTCGATCGATCTCTTTTTTCGGTCGATCGAACAGGCTCCTTCCCTGTTCGTCGAGATTTGCGAAGATCCTCATTTAATGGTGCTTTAATGTTGATTGGTTCGGTCGTTCGATCCATGGGTTCGGTCGACCGATCAGCTCTATTTCCTTCTACTTTTGATCGGTGCTGATTAACTGGCCTATGCTGAGTCATCATTGTTCGATCGACCGATCCTCCGATTCGGTCGACCAATCCGGCCGAACCTGCAAAACATTATTAGACAATAATCCTGCAAAACAGATGTTAGCACAATAATATAATAATGCATGAGTAATGTAGGACAGTAGAACTATCTTGATCTGAATTTAAAAACCTTCCCGGTTTCTTCAGTTAAATCAGCGACCTTAGGTTGTTATCTTCAGGAACTCGACCTCACTGTCGCTCCTCCAGTTGTTTACCTCAACTTACCTACCAAACATGGTCCTCCAGACATGTTTGGACTTTGTCTGCTCAGTGTCTGATCGCCTGATCCACTAAGACCTTTCCTGCAATACTATATTAGCCAACAGCAATAATAATACAGAATACAATGGTAAACCTAAACCTAGATTTACCGAGATCCGCTGGACTGGTCGATCGGAAACCATTCGATCAACCTTGCTTGGAGTTCACTCCTTCAAGACTTCTCGTTACCTAAGGTTACCACCCCCTATAGTTTTCTCTACCTGGCTTCACTCACCAAGACTCAATATTCGGCTAGCCAGGGGTCAGGTCCTCCAAACCTATCCATCTGGCTTCCACGATATACCGAGATTTTCCTTGTCTCAGTATTCGGTTACCCAGGGATCAGGTCCTCCAAACCTATCTACCTAGCTTCCACGATATACCGAGATTTCCCTTGCCTAGCCTACAACTAGGACTTCCCTAAATCAAGCTCCATACTTAAATATATTTGTTTGATATTAAAACCTTGGAGGTCGACTGCACCAACAGGTTTGACCAAATATTTTGTGATTCTTAGGATTTCAAATGACTTTCAATTCTCTTGCTGTTATATTGAAAGAGAACAAACTTACTGGTCCCAATTGCATTGATTGGAAACAAAATTTGGACTGCCCTCGTAAAAGGGAGAACAATAAAGGTGTATCTTATTCATTAGTTGTTGAAACATGTTTAGCGGTATTATCTATCGGTACCTGGTGTGTAGATACGGGAGCCACTAATCATATCTGCAATTCATTGCAGGGGTTCCAGAAAATCCGACAACTATATGAAGGGGAAATCACCGTCTACATGGGCAATGCCATAAAAGTGGCGGTTGTTGCAGTGGAAGATGTTTATTTATCCTTTGATAGGAATAAAACATTGATTTTGAGAAATTATCTTTATGTACCAAGTTTTAGAAAAAACTTTATTTTAGTTTCTAAATTATTTAAGGATGTATATTCTATTTCTTTTGATGGCAAAGTAGTTATCAAGAAAAATAGAGTGGCTATCTATTCTGGTACGTTATTTGACAATTTGTACACTCTTAATCCAATAACTCCCACGATGCAACAAATGGAAATTAGTAACACATCTTCTAATTCTAATAAGAGAAAGTAACCTTCGGAAATAAACCAAACATATCTAAGAAATCTCTTTATTCCTTGAAAGTAATTTCTTTGAAAGTAACACATCTTTGTCTAGGAAGTGGCGGATGATCTCTTTATTCTAGGCATAAAGATCTATAGAGATAGATCTAAGAGGTTGCTTGACCTAAGTCAGAATACATATATTGACAAGGTATTAATACGGTTTGCCATGCAGAATTCCAAGAAAGGTTTTCTGTCGATGTCATATGGTATGAGTCTTTCGAAGACTCAAAGTCCCTCTTCTAGAGAGGAGAGAGACCGTATGGATAAGATCCCTTATGCTTCAGCCATAGGATCTATCATGTACACCATGCTATGTACTCGTCCTGATGTTTCGTATGCTTTGAGCATGACGAGCAGATACCAGTCAGATCTAGGTGAGTGTCACTGGATAGCGGTCAAGAATATTCTTAAGTACTTGAGAAGGACTAAAGAATATTTCTTGATATATGGAGGCGATGATGAGCTAGCTACAGTGATGTCAGCTTCTAAACTGACCAGAATGACTATAGATCGCAGTCTGGGTTCGTGTTTTGCTTGAATGGTGGTGCTGTGAGCTGGAAGAGTTCGAAACAGGATAAAGTTACTGATTCTACAACAGAAGCCAAGTATATTGTTGCATCAGAAGCAGCAAAGGAGGCAGTTTGGATCCATAAGTTCATTACTGAGCTTGGGGTGGTTCCTCTCATAGCTGATCCTATAGAGCTCTATTGTGACAACAATGGAGCAATTACATAGGCTAAGGAACCTCGTTCATACCAGCGGACCAAACACATACTACGGTGCTTCCATCTCATTCGAGAGATTATCGATAGAGGATATGTGAAGATTTGCAGAGTACCCACAGAAGCTAACATCGTTGATCCCTTGACCAAGACTTTGACACAGAGAAAGCATGATGGTCACACTAGGTCATTGGGCCTTAGAGTCTATACTGATTGACACTAGTGCTAGTGGGAGATTGTTAGTTATAGCCCTAGAGCCAATCATGTGATGATTGTTATATGGACTTGATGTATCATATTCCTATATGTTTATAAAGGCATTTCTTTATGGTTATTATACTTACTTGTATTGGTGCCAAATAACTAAGTATAATAGCATCCTTGAGTAGAAAGTTCTTATCTATATCAATCGATTGATTGAATCGATAGTGAGATGATATAGAGAATACTACTCTTAATCATTCCTAGTCAAGTATTAACATTCAGGGACAATGTTAATGCGACGAGACTAGCATGTAGGTCAACTCGATGACTTGATCTCACAAGTCATGGATATAGAGATTGTTGGTGCAATATCCCTAGGTCAAGGTTGACCTGTTTGACTAAGCTTGAGTTGGCTAAAGCTTGAGTCTTGATGTTTGGATTTCGATGTTTGACAATACATTGAGACAATACATGAAGATTGTAGGTGCAATTGTTCATGTGGGGAGATTGTGAAGGAGAGTCAAGTAGGTCAAGGTTGACTGGATACTTGATTGAGAAATCCTAGTGAGTGAAGCTAGGTGAAAGTCCTGGTGAGTGAAGCCAGGCAGATGGGAAGTCCTAGTGATTGAAGCTAGGTGAAAGTCCTGGTGAGTGAAGCTAGGCAGATGGAAAGTCCCGATGAGTGAAGCCGAGCAGTGGGAAAATCCTGGTGAGTGAAGCCAGGTGAAAGACCTAATAAGTGAAGCTAGGCAGATGGAAAGACCTGGTGAGTGAAGCCAGGCATGTGGAAATCTAGGTGGGTCAAGGTTGATCGGACACCTGGTGTTTGGAAGTCTAAGTAGGTCAAAGGATTGACCGGATACTTGGCAAGAGGAAATCCAGATGGGTCAAGGATGACCAGACATCTGGTGGAAGGAAGTTCAAGTGGGTCATGGAGGACCGGACACTTGGCATGAGATGGTAAGTCCAAGTGGGTCAAGGTTGACCGAACACTTGGCGCAAAGAGAAAGTCCAGATGGATCAAAAGTTGACCGAATTCTTAGCGGTTGTAAGTCCAATAGGGAGTGGCATGGAACTAGGGAGTTCGGACGTAGTAAACTTCCGAAGGCAATAACTTTTGACTCGGATATCGGAATGAGGTGATCTCAGATGTGAAACGAAGCTAATTTCAAGCTCTATCCAGTTTTCTGCTTTCCAATCTATTGGCTAATCGATTGGGGGGGTTCAATTGATTGGTAAATCGATTGGTTGATGCGAATTCATGCAGAAATGGGCTGAATTAATTAGGTAATCGATTGAAACTTCCCCAATCGATCAACCAATCGATTGGGAGAGTTTTTGAGCGAACAGTGAGCTTCTAAATCGATCAGTTGATCGATTGAAACCTTCAATCGATTGGCCGATCGATTGGAACGCTGGAAATCGCTCGAGAAGCCTTGAATCGATCGGGTAATCGATTTAGGACGATTCCAAGAGCACAGAGGCGCTCTGGATCGATTAATCGATCGATCCAAAGCCTCCCCAATTGATTGGGAGCATTCCAATCGATTGAGATTTGACCGTTGGCGCGGATAAAGCTGTTGGCGAGCATTTTTCTGCGTAGTTCTTTATCTCTTCTCCATAGGTGATCACAGCAAACCTCCACATCAATCTTTTCTTCCTCACCGCCAGTTCTTGAAGGTTCTTAGAGGCTCATCCAAGTCAAGAGGCACTTATCATCTATCTCTGCCCTCTGGGCTTATATTATCATTACTTGTATTGGTGCCAAATAAACTAAGTATAATAACGTTCTTGAGTAGAAGGTTCTTACCTATATCAATCGGTTAGTTGAACCGATAGTGAGATGATATAGGGAACACTACTCTTAATCATTCCTAGTCGAGTATTAACATTCAGGGACAATGTTAATGCAATAAGACTAGCATGTAGGTCAACTCGATGACTTGATCTCACAAGTCATGGATATAGAGATATCAAGTTGACACATGGGTATGCATTAGAGAATGTATACTGAATGACCCGCCATGAGAAAGTATCATGGATCGTTATATGAGTGTCATATACTTTCTCATGTGGCTATTAGTATGACTACTAGTCCTTGGACCTGAAGTCACCATGGATCCCTACATAAGGAGTTATGTACTTTGGTTTCGTCAAACGTCACCTGTAACTGAGTGGACTATAAAGGCGATTACTGGGTATGTAACGAATTATGCAGAGTGATGTAGATGGGATCTATCCCTCCTATATGACGGGGGAGACATCGGTATTCTTGATAGAGTGAGACCACGAAGTGCATGACCATGCCCAAATGAGTCAATATGAGATATTGAGCTCATTTATTTTAGTGAGTCTACTTGGAGTTCAAGATTTAGATTAATCAGAGGATGACACGGTCTATGCCTCACATTGATCAATCTAGATGTCTAAGATAGAAGGACACTTGTCATATATTGTGAGGAGTCACAATTAGTAGTCACAAGGTGATGTTGGATCTCAACATTCTTGTAACTTGGGTAACAATGATGTATTGCTAGATGTCGCTCATTGCTTATGTTTCTAAAGGAGTTTAGAAACATTGCCAACGTTACAAGAACCTATTGGGTTACACACAAAGAACAAGTGGATGGAGATTAGGTTCATATGATGCACCAAAGATTGGATTCGGATTAATTCAAATTAGACTTATTGAGTTAGACTCAATTAGATTCAATTGTTGAATGAGTCTAATTTAAATTTGATTCATTGAGTCAATTTATATTAATGAATTGAGATTCATTAAATTAAAAATTGACTTGAATCAAAGGTTGGATTTAACTCAACAAGGAAGAAAATTGGTCAATTTTGACTTGACCAAATGGAAGTTGAAACATTAAGTTTGACTTGATGTATTGCCACATCATGAAGGTTGACTCATCCTACATGGCATGACTAATTTTGCCACATCATCTCCACCTTATTATGGTGTGCCACCTCATGGAGGTTACACATCCCATTCACTTAATGTGGCCGGCCACATTAAATGAGGGGGTTACAAGATGTGGCCGGCCACACTAATGCTTGTGGAGAGGTTTTGTTTTGTGGCATTGATGTGTGTTTATTGTTGCATCTTCTTCCTTGGGTTCTTCCTCCTCCTTTGCTACTATTGCCGTGGGTTTCAAGCAAGGAAGAAGAAAGGTGAGTGAATCTAATCCAAGAAGAAAGGTTAGTGAAAGTCACATAGAGTTTTTAGAGGAGTGTGTTCTCTTCTTTTTCTTTCTTCATCTTCCAATCCTATCCGAGAGCATCAAGAAGTGCTAGCACACTTGTGGTGTTCTCTTCTCCATCCTTGAGTGTTAGAGAACACTTCTTGTTCGTGTGGATACTACTAGAGGTGTGTACGTTTGAACACACTCGAGATCCGGCGCACCTTGGACGAGCGGGATTCGCAAAAAGGCACGCAATAAGGGTAACCTTCTAAACATGTAGATCTAAGTGTAGATCTAGTTAGTAAACTCGTACATGTAAAATTTTGTTCTATACTCTTTGCACGGATCCGTTGGCTAGGGAGTTTCGGGGTTTCCGCGGCCCGAAAAACCCAACAGTGGTATCAGAGCCACGTGCGAAGACATGTACAAATTTATTTTGTATTTTTATAAAAAATATAGTTTCTGTGAATTTCTGTAATTTCATGAATTTTATAGTTTTAAAGGGTATTTTTCTCGTAGAAGCGGAGCACAAGTGTTTAGACACTTATAGGCTTCGACTACCGAGAAGATTTTTCCGTAACGGCAATGTTTCGACCCAAAACCTTTTGGGACAGCGGGCTAAGGCGCTGTAGGATTGCTTAGGAGCAACTCGCGATGATTAGATCGTGGGTAGGGGTACTTTCCCTAACCCCGCAAGGGGATTTGCTCCGCGATTGCGCCCGAAATCGCTAATCGGGATCGTCGGGAAAAATTTACTCATAAAATTGTAAAAATTATGAAAAATTACAGAAAATTATGAAAATATATAATTTAGAATTATATATTATTTTTGCGATAGTCATGGCCCAAAAAGACCCAATATGATTGGATTTGTGTTGTAATTTATAATACGGCCTGCGTGCCGTCATGTGTTTGTGTGTGCTGTATTTGATACGCGACCTACGCGTCATGCCTCCCTATTTATATTCTGGTTGTAAATTAGATTTAGACTCGAATGTAACTCGAGTTTCAAAATTGTAATGTAAATTTTGAAGCGGTGGAAGGTCCACTCAAGACGGAGTTACGAGGAAGGTGCGAGCAACACAAGGTGGTCAAAAGGAAGGCGCTTGAGAAGCTATTGACCTTAGGTTGACCATCCGATCTTCTCATTGGCTTGAGAAGATCGTAGTAGGGCCATGACATAATCACAAAATTATTTAATTAATTGCTTATGTATGTATGTGATGCATGCTAGTAAAATAGTAATTAATTAGTGCCTAACGATTAGATTATATCTAAATCGTGCACAAGATGCACCCTTACGATTAGATTAGATCTACATCGTGTACAAGATGCACCCTATCGATTAGATTAGATCTATATCGAGTATATGATACAACATCGACATTTAGATTAGATCTAAATCACGACAACTCAAAATGCCTACCGTGTCGTGATACCTACTACTACCTTGATCACATGTCGTTGTTGAATCTGCCAAAGCAAAGCAACACATATTATCTTGGTAGGGTACGGAGGGACAATCTTGGTCCCGCCTATCAACGCATGGGTGAGTACAACTCAATTAGATTGAGTAACTAGTTAACTCAATTGGATCGAGTACAACTATAGGCATTCTTCCAACGGTTGGAAAGATAGGACATAGATCCCATTTATATTAATTCTTGGGCGTATTAGCCAAAGCTAACTCAAGTTTTAATATAAATGTCGATAATGATCCTATAAACAAGAGTTGCATAGAGATGTAATTGGTAAATCGTTACCTACCGATCATACTAAATCTTGGGCGTATTAGCCAAAGCTAACTTAAGGGTTAGTATGATGTGGATCTTGTCCCACATGAATTATAGAATTCAGTGGGAGCATCATTTAGTTAAAGACCTAATTAAATGATTTAAAAAGAATATGATATTTATTTTCTGCATTTTTCTGCTGTAGAATTGCCATGACGTCAAACACGAACATCTTCTCTCTGCGTTCTGTCCTTAAGAAGGACAAGCTCAACGGAGCAAATTTCCTGGACTGGTACAGGAATCTGAGAATAGTTCTCACTCAGGAACGTAAATTGTACATTTTGGAGCAGCTCATTCCGGAGGCACCTCCTACCACTGCCACGCGAGCTAACAAAGATGCTTATAAGAAACATCAAGATGACGCATTAGATGTGTCTTATCTTATGCTCGCGACCATGAACTCTGAGCTTCAGAAGCAACATGAGTTGATGAGTGCTTATGATATGGTTGAACATCTTTGTCACCTATATCAAGGACAAGCAAGGCATTGGAAGAGGAACTCCAAAGAATACCTGGAAGATCTTAAGAAAAAGAGAAATAAGATTTCTACTTTAGGTATACATGTTATAGAAGTCAACCTCTCTATTTCTTCATCGTGGGTATTAGATACCGGATGTGCTTCGCACATTTATACTAATGTACAAGCGCTGAGAAATAGCAGGGGATTGACGAAGGGTGAGATAGACCTACGAGTAGGCAATGGAGCATGGGTTGCTGCTGTTGCTGTAGGAATTTATCATCTATCTTTGCCCTCTGGGCTTATATTAGAATTAGATGATTGTTGTTATGTGCTTGCATTAACTAAGAACATTATATCAGTTTCTTGTTTGGACAAGAAATGTTTCTCGTTTACAATAAAGAACAAATATTGTTCCGTCTATTTAAATGATATGTTCTATTATAGTGCACCTCTGATAAACGGACTCTATATTCTAGATCTTGAAAGCCCTATTTATAACATAAATACCAAGAGCTTCAAGTCAAATGACCTGAACCAAACCTATCTCTGGCACTGTCACTTAGGTCATATAAATGACAAGCGCTTATCCCAGCTCCATAAGGATGGTTTGCTAGACTCATTTGATTTTGAATCTTATGAGACGTGCGAGTAATGCCTACTAGGCAAGATGACCAAGACACCCTTTAGTGGGCACAGCGAAAGAGCGACTGATTTGTTAGGACTTATACATAGTGATGTATGTGGCCCTTTCAATGTCGCGGCTAGTGGCAGTTATAGGTACTTCATCACATTTACTGATGACTTCAGTAGATATGGTTATGTGTACTTGATGACACATAAGTCTGAATCCTTTGAAAAGTTCAAAGAATTCAAGAATGAAGTACAGAACCAGCTTGGCAAGAGTATTAAGATACTTCAATCAGATCGAGGTGGAGAATACCTTAGCCATGAGTTTCGTGACTATCTAGCTGAGTGTGAGATTCTATCCCAACTCACTCCTCCTGGAACACCACAGTGGAATGATGTATCCGAAAGGAGGAATCGTACCTTATTAGATATGGTACGGTCTATGATGAGTCACACATATCTTCCGACATTCCTTTGGGGCTATGCTCTAGACACGGCAGCTTTTATACTCAACCGAGTTCCATCCAGGGCCGTGATAAAGACACCATATAGGATATGGACTGGAAGAGATGCCCAAGTGTCTTTCATGAGGATTTGGGGATGTGAGGCCTACGTTAGACGTCAAGTCTCAGATAAATTAGGACCCAAATCCGACAAGTGCTACTTTATAGGATATCCCAAGGAAACTAAGGGATATTACTTCTACATTCCCAGTTAGCACAAGATAGTTGTGGCAAAGACTGGAGTTTTTCTATAAAGGGACTTTGTTTCTAGAAAGACTAGTGAGAGTACATTCGATCTTGAAGAAGTTCAAGATGCGGATCCTAGCACTGAAACCTTGATGGAAGTTGAACTGGAACCACAAAGTGTTGTGGATGATGTTGTTCCACAAAGAGTTGAGGAACAACAACCAGTTCAAGTAGACATACCTCTTCGCAGGTCTGATAGGGTACGTCGTCAGCCTGAGAGATACTCATTTCTCTTGTCTGACCATGATGACGTTGTGCTCATAGAGGATGAGGCTACCACCTATCAGGAAGCTGTGATGAGACCAGATTCTGAGAAATGGCTAGAAGCCATGAGATCCGAAATGGAATCCATGTACACGAACCAAGTATGGACTTTGGTTGATCCACCTGAAGGGGTAAAACCCATAGGGTGTAAGTGGGTCTTTAAGAGAAAGACTGACATGGATGGACTTATCTATAAGGGTCGCTTGGTAGCTAAAGGTTTCAAGCAAATTCATGGTATTGACTATGATGAAACCTTTTCACCAGTAGCGATGTTTAAGTCCATTCGGATCATGCTTGCTATTGCAGCTTACCACGATTATGAGATCTGGCAGATGGATGTCAAAACCACGTTTCTGAATGGAAACCTGCTCGAGGATGTGTACATGACACAACCTGAGGGTTTTGTAGATCCACAGCATACTGGCAGAGTATGCAAGCTGCATAGGTCCTATAAAATCACTCCTAACCTCTCAAAACACATTTGTATACATTTAAGGGGAGCTTTCATGATGAAAACAAGGATGAATTGGTTAAGAAAGACTAAGTAGAGGTTTAGGTTGAGATTTGATTTCAATATTGAATTTTTGAACCTCAGAACTTCTAAATTTGGATTTCATATATGTTTAGGGATTCCAAGTCATTGTTGGTGCAACGACAGAAGTTACGTGTATGTCTTTAGGGGGAGTTACTCTTTAAGGACATGAAAATTTATTTTTCATACACCTTGGAAGGTGATTAACTTTCTTTCGTGAAAATGCTCAAGGTTGGACATTTGAATACAATGGAAAGTGGATATCTTCATTGTTTAAGTGGTAATGCTCAAGGGTGAGCATTAAGGAAAATGAAAGGTATAGGACTTTCATTATCGTGTTGTGAGCCACGAGTGAAGTTGTGAACAACGTTTGGTAACTCTTCAAGGGGAGAGTTTTTGATGTATGCCAATAGGGGGAGAATATGTGGTTAAGTTAGGCCTTCATTACCTAAAGAGGGAGCTTGCTCTCTAGGAAAGGGGGAGAATGAAGGAAACCATCATTCATACATTGGCATGAAGAAAGTTGAGGCTATGAGATTAGCCTAACTTAAAGGTATTGTTAAATATAAAAAAAGGGGGAGATTATTGGTACAATATCCCTAGGTCAAGGTTGACCTGTTTGACTAAGCTTGAGTTGGCTAAAGCTTGAGTCTTGATGTTTGGATTTCGATGTTTGACAATACATTGAGACAATACATGAAGATTGTAAGTGCAATTATTCATGTGGGGAGATTGTGAAGGAGAGTCAAGTAGGTCAAGGTTGACTGGATACTTGACTGGGAAATCCTAGTGAGTGAAGCTAGGTGAAAGTCCTGGTGAGTGAAGCCAGGCAGATGGGAAGTCCTAGTGATTGAAGCTAGGTGAAAGTCCTGGTGAGTGAAGCTAGGCAGATGGAAAGTCCCGATGAGTGAAGCTGAGCAGTGAGAAAATCCTGGTGAGTGAAGCCAGGTGAAAGACCTAATAAGTGAAGCTAGGCAGATGGAAAGACCTGGTGAGTGAAGTCAGACATGTGGAAATCTAGGTGGGTCAAGGTTGACCGGACACCTGGTGTTTGGAAGTCTAAGTAGGTCAAAGGATTGACCGGATACTTGGCAAGAGGAAATCCAGATGGGTCAAGGATGACCAGACATCTGGTGGAAGGAAGTTCAAGTGGGTCATGGAGGACCGGACACTTGGCATGAGATGGTAAGTCCAAGTGGGTCAAGGTTGACCGAACACTTGGCGCAAAGAGAAAGTCCAGATGGATCAAAAGTTGACAGAATTCTTAGCGGTTGTAAGTCCAATAGGGAGTTGGCATGGAACTAGGGAGTTCGGACGTAGTAAACTTCCGAAGGCTATAACTTTTGACCCGGATATCAGAATGAGGTGATCTCCGATACGAAATGAAGCTAACTTCAAGCTCTATCCAGTTTTCTGCTTTCCAATCGATCGGGGGGGGGGGGGGGGGGTTCAATCGATTGGTCAATTGATTGGTTGACGCGAATTCATGCAGAAATGGGCTGAATCGATTGAAACTTCTCCAATCGATCGGCCAATCGATTGGGAGAGTTTTTGAGCGAACAGTGAGCTTCTGAATCGATCAGTTGATCGATTGAAACTTCCAATCGATTGGTCGATCGATTGGAGCACTGGAAATCGCTCGAGAAGCCTTGAATCGATCGGGTAATCGATTTAGGGCGATTCCAAGAGCACAGAGGCGTTCTGGACCGATCAACCGATCGATCCAAAGCCTCCCCAATCGATTGGGAGCAATCCAATCGATTGGGATTCGACCGTTGGCGCGGATAAAGCTGTTGGCGAGCATTTTTCTGCGTACTTCTTCATCTCTTCTCCACAGGCGATCACAACAAACCTCCACAACGATCTTTTCTTCCTCACCGCTAGTTCTTGAAGGTTCTTGGAGGCTCATCCAAGTCAAGAGGCAGTTGCAATAAGAAGAAGAAGAAGCTAGGGTTTTCATTGTAATCTTGTAAGATTCATTTGTATTTTGCTTCTTTCTTTCTCATTGTTGTATTATGAGGTTGTAAGGCTTCTCTGCCTTCGGTAGTTACCGAGAAGGAGTGTTTTTATAGTGGAGGGTGCGTGAGTGTGTGGATCCTTGGACTAGTCACCTATTCTTGAGATGGATACCAAGTAAATCCCTAGAGTTAGCGTTGTTGTTTGTGTTTCTTGTATTTCCGCTGCACATCATCCCAAGAAGTGAGCAACGACGAGCACAACGATCGCAACGAGCTATTCATCCCCCTCTAGCTACATTTTGGTCCCAACAGAGATATCAAGTTGACACATGGGTATGCTTTGGAGAATGTATACTGAATGACCCGCCATGAGAAAGTATCATTGATCGTTATATGAATGTCATATACTTTCTCATGTGACTATTAGTATGACTATTAGTCCTTGGACCTGAAGTCACCATAGTTCCCTACATAAGGAGTTACATATTTTGGCTTCGTCAAAAGTCACCCGTAATTGGGTGGACTATAAAGGCGATTACTGGGTATGTAACAAATTATGCGAAGGGATATGAGTGATGTAGATGGGATCTATCCCTCCTATATGACGGGAGTGACATCATCATTCTTGATAGAGTGAAACCACTAAGTGCATGACCATGCCCAAATGAGTCAATATGAGATATTGAGCTCATTTGTTTAGAGTGAGTCTACTTGGAGTTCAAGATATAGATTGATTAGAGGATGACACGGTCTATGCCTCAATTTAATCAATCTAGATGTCAAGAATAGAAGAACATTATCATATATTGTGAGGGTCACAATTAGTAGTCACAAGGTGATGTTGGATCTCAACATTCTTGTAACTTGGTTAGTAATGATGCGTTGCTAGATACCGCTCATTACTTATGCTTCTAAATGAGTTTAGGAGCATTGCCAACATTACAAGAACCTATAGGGTCACACACAAAGGGCAATTAGATGGAAATTAGGTTCATATGATGAACCAAGAGGATTAGATTCATGTGATGAACCAAATTGGATTAAGAGTAATCCAAGTTAAACTAATTGAGTTGGACTCAATTTGATTCATGTGTCCAATGAGTCTAATTTAGATTATGACTCATTAAATCAATTTAGTTTAATGAATAGAGATTCATTAAATCAAATTGGCTTGAATCAATGGTTAGATTTTATCAACTATAGGAAAATTTAAGTTAAGTTTGACTTGACTTAAGAGGGAAGATGAAGAGTCAAATTTGACTTGACCTTGACTTGACCAAATGTCATGTCATTGTGACTTGGCATAGGGCCAGCCAATGATGATGTGCCACATCATCAAGGTTACTTCATGGTATGCCACCTCATGAGGAATACCAAGAGTCTTGACTCTTGGTATTACATGGAGGTTTAAAAACCTCCATGTGTGGCCGGCCACATTAAGGAATCACATTAGTGTGCATTCATTCAATCTATCTTCTTCCTTCTCTCCTCTCTTGCTCTCTCTCTCTTCCTCCATTACCGAGATTCCTTGGAGTGCTAGCACACTCTAAGGTTTCCTCTCTATCTCTTGTTCGTGTGGATACTTCTAGAGGTGTGTACACTTGAACACACTTGAGATCATCCACCACTTCCTAGACAAAGTCTTTCAAAGAAATTGGATATTTAAACTTCTTACAATAACCCTAGGTTTAACTACAGAGACCTCAATAGAAGCACAAGATCAAAACACTAAATCGAAACACAAAAAATGAAACACGAAATCGCTAGCCTCTTATGTTGGTATTTCAGGATCCACACAAAGGAAAACTAGTTTCGCTGCGGAATTAAGAACTAGTTATACCTTTCTTTGTAAACAAAGACCTCTTGATCTTCTATTGTATTCCTCTCCTCCTCTTGGATGTCGTGTGGGCGACGATCTACTAAGATAAAATCCACCCGAACCACTTCTTTTCCTCCAAGAAATTCCGGCTACCAAGGAATGCCAAAATAGGAAACTTTCTTCTCTTCTTCTTCCTCTTAAGCAACCGGCCACCAAGTACTTTTTCTTTTCTTTCAAATTTTGGCCACCAAGAAGTGATGGGTGCCGGCCTTAGAAAGAAGAAAGGGAGAGAAGAAACAAGGTGCCGGTGGCCTTAGGAAGAGGAAAGGGAGAGAGGTCGGCCACCAAGGAAAAGAGAGGAGAGAAATTGTAGAGATATGTGTATATTTTTAAGGCACCCTCTACCTCTCTTTTATAATCCTTGGTGATGGCAAAAAAGGAAATTTCAATAATAATTAAAATATCTCTCTTTTGAATTTCCTATTATGATAGCTGCAAAAGGAAAGTTTTAAAATTAATCTCTCTCTTTTAAACAATGTAGAAGGCTACAAAAAGGAAAGATTAAAATTAAAACTTCTCTTTTAAATCATGGTTACAAAAAAAGAAAGTTTTGTCAAAATTAAAATCTTTCTTTTTAAACATTATTTTAAAATTAAGGAAAGATTTTAACAAAATTTAAATATCTCTTTAAAACCTTTGTAGATGGCTATAAAAGGAAAGATTTTAAAATTTAAAACTCTCTTTTAAAACCATGTGGATGGCTATAAAAGGAAAGATTTTAACAAAAAATAAAATCTCTCCTTTTAATTCTATGTAGTCGGCCCCTTGCTTGTGCACCAAGCTTGGTCGGCCACCTCTTGGGCTCCAAGCTAATGCTTGGTTGGCCCCTTGCACTGAGCAAGGATGTGTCTGACTCATTACTTGGGTAAGAAGTGGACTTTGTGGATACAAGGCTTTATAAAAGCTACAACAAGGACCGAGAGGAGGAATTTATTTTGGTCTCCCAATGAGCTTGAGCTTCCTGTGTTCGACCTGAACACCCAACTCAAATTCATCAATAATAACTCATACCACTAAAGAGTTATTATTGAACTACCGCACCAATCCCATATTACATTATGAACTCCTTATTATGAGTGAGTTAATCTCCCTGTGTTTAAGATATCGAATGTCCATTAATCAAATGAGTTACTGACACTCACTTAATTAACATCTAGCTCCAAGAGTAGTACCACTCAACTTTATTGTTATGCCGAATTAGGTCCACCTGCAGGGTTTACATGACCATCCTTTTGAGCTCTTCAAGGGGACATCATCAACCTAGATTACTAGGACATAGTTTCTTTCTATAATCAACAACACACAATATAAATAAAATTATTTCCCAACTTATCAGGCCTATTGATCCAACTGAATAAATCTTACCCATTGATAAATTAAAGAAAAAAATACTAAGTATATGTGCTTGTTATTATATCAAGATTAAAAGCACACACTTCCATAATAACAGAGGTCCTGTTCTTTTATGTAGTTAGTATAAAAGGAATAACCTCAAATGATCTTACTCAATATACTCATAGTGTACTAGTGTAATTTTATAGTCAAGATAAACTAATACCAAATTATACTATGACCGTTCCAATGGTTTGTCCCTATCCATCTTGGCCGTGAGCTACTATTTATAATTTATAAGAAACTGATAACATGATGTTCTGTGTGACACCACACACCATATTATCTACAATATAAATTAAATGGACAACTACATTTAACATAAATGCAGTCATTTGACCAATGTAATTCTCATTTCAAAATAAACGTTCATACAAAAGCAAGACTTTTAGTATATATCCTAACAATCTCCCACTTATACTAAAAGACTATGCTGCCATAAATGTTGTCATACATCTGATTCCCATCCCCTCAATATGCCTATCAAAAGCTCTCGTCGGAAGGGCCTTAGTGAAAGGATCTGCCAGGTTATCTTCTGATGTAATCTTGGCGATAACAACTGTTAGGATGTACACTAAAAGCTTAACTTTTGGTATAAATATTTATCTAGAAATAAGAATCACATTGGCCAAATGTCTACATTTATGATAAATGTAGTTGTTCAATTAATTTATATTGTAGATAACATGGTGTGTGGTGTCACACACAGAGGATCATGTTATCAGTACCTTATAAATTATAAACAGTAGCTCACGACCAAGATGGAAAGGAACAAACCATTGGAAGGTCGTATGTAATTAGGTATTAATTTATCTTAACTATATAATTACACTAGTACACTTAGAGTGTATTGAGTAGGACCATTAGAGGTCGTTTCTTTTATACTGACTTTATAAAGGAACAAAGACCTCAGTTATTATGGAAGTGTGTGCTCTTAATCCTAATATAATAACAAGCACATATATTTGATATTTATTTCTTTAATTTATCAATGGGTGAGATTTAGTTCGATAAATCAATAAGCCCGATAAGTTGGGAAATGATATCACTTATAGTGTGTGTTGTTGATTATAGAAGGAAACTGTGTCCTAGTAATCTAGGTTGAGAATGCCCCAAGAGGAGCTCATAAGGATTGTCATGTTAAACCCTCCAGGTGGACTTAGTCCGACATGACGATAAGGTTGAGTAGTACTACTCTTGGACTAAGATATTAATTAAATGAGTTGTCAGTAACTCACTTAATTAATGGACATTCGACATCTTAAACACAGGGAGACTAACACACTCATAATAAGAAGGAGCCCAAAATGTAATTTGGGATTGGTGCGGTAGTTCAATAATAGTTCTCTAGTGGAATGAATTATTATTGATAAAATTAAGTTGTGTGTTCGGGGCAAACACGGGATGCTTAATTTTATCAGGAGACCAAAACCAATTCCTCCTCTCGGTCCCTATCGTAGCCTCTTAATTATAGAGTACTATATCCACCTATACCCACCTTCTTACCCATCCTATAGGGGCCGACCAAGCTAGCTTGGAGACCAAGCTAGGGCCGGCCATGGCTAGGTTCATGGGTGAATTCAATTGGCCGACCCTATTAAAATAAAAAGGAATTTTAATTTTAAAATTTTTTCTTATGTGGATAACATGATTTAAAAGAGAGTTTAAAAATTTAAATCTTTCCTTTTATAAGATTCTATAAAAGATTAAGAGAGGAGCTAAATCTCTTTCCTTATTTGTAGATTAAAAGGTTGATTTTAATTTTGGTAAAAACTTTCCTTTTAATCATGTTCATGATTTAAAATAAAGTTTAAAAATTAAAAAAAATTCTCTTTTATTAGTTTCTACAAAAGATTAAGAAAAGATTTAATATCTTTCCTTATTTGTAGATTGAAAAGAGATTTTAATTTTTAGAGATTACTTTCCTTTTTGAAAATTATCCATATGTTTAAAAGAAAGATTTTAATTTATAAAATTTCCTTTTAACCAATCATGAAGGGATTAAAATTATTGGAGAAATTTTTATAAATTTTCGGAAACAAATTAGGAAGTTTTAATTCTTGTTTTAATTAAAACTTTCCTTGTTTTGGGGAGAAAAGTGGCCGGCCAAGAAAATTGGAAAAAGAAAATAGATTTTTAATTAATTATTTTTTCTTTTTCATGGCAAAGGAATTAAGGAAGTTTTTTATTAAAATTTCCTTATTTGCCAAGACCAAGGATTATAAAAGAGAGGGTAGAGGTGTCTTAATGACCAATGATTCTATTCTTTTTCTTCCTCTCTTTTCTTCCTAGGTGTGACCGACCCCTAGAGGTTCCCCTTCCCCTTCTCTCTTCTCCTTCTTGTGGCCGAGACTTCATCACCTCTTGGAGACATAGAAGTGGCCGGATCTAGCTTGGAGAAAAGGTGTAACGACCACCCTTATTACTACTACTACTACCTAAGAGTGACCGTTACTTAACTACTAACTCTACTTAACCGGTATGATTAAGAATCACATGGAAACCCTACCGAAAAATTTCGACAGAGTCTCCCCTGTACCGGTGACCATATTCAACAATACATGCAATATATACTCAGCCACAAGCGGCTGGAACACATATCAATCAACCACGTAGTTAAATAAGTATCAAACACACAAATATCTACTTACTAAACTAAACTCATCCTACATGCAATCTAAACAGAATAATCTCAAATGACATGAACTTAAAATACAACTCAAATGTTTGTTAATTACTAAAATGCGGAAACTAAAATTAAAACTTCTTTCCTAGTCCCAAGGCTTCCATAGCCCTGGCATCACACATCCTTCGAACACCTCCTTGTCGCCTTTCTTTCTATATCTTTTCCTTTCCTGTATCTGCAGTAAGAGGAAGTGTAGTCTATAAGCAAAATTTGCTTAGTAAGCGCTATCTAACTCACAAAATCTCGATATACATGAGGATATACTGAAATCTAAAACTGAATGCTCAAAAGGAAATCTACTCATGCTCATCTACTAGTGAAAGAAACATACTGAAAGGCTAAACATGTAAAGTAAATCTATACAATCATGCTAGCATAAAGAACTAACTTGTTGATTTTAGAACTATCTGAAACTTATTTCATTTGTTCTAAACTTAATCTTTAATACTTTATGTTTATGTAAAACTCGTTTTACTTGTTCAAAAACTTATACTTATAATACTTCAAAATAATAATCAACTTCTTCTTGGGCCCAGGCGTAGTACCATCTTATGCGCGTTCCCTAATAGGTTGGGGTAGCGAGCCACCAATCCTAAAAGAGCAGACCTCGGTCTACCAGGGCCAAGACCTCGGAATTGGACACCTGGATTTGTTTAATGACAACCTCGGAAGTCGGGTACTAGCCTCTTCTTAAAAGTAAAATACTTATTAGCTTATTTACTTCTTCTTTAAATGCCTTGGCATTTTAATAGACACCTTGTGTGCCAAAAATCCCTAAAGTCTTGACTTTGGGATCTACTTAAGGCCTTGGCCTTTTTCTTTCTTTTCTTAATCTTTCTTATACTTTTCTTATAAAAGAATGCTTCTTACAAAAATGAAATGTTTAAACAAATTCTAACACTGAAATGCTTAAACAAAAATCTATATACAAAGCTTAACATAAATCTGCATGCTAAGCTTAACTAAAATCTGCATATTAAGCTCATCTAAAATCTGCATACTAAGCTTAACAAAATCTGCATACTATGCTTATCCAAAATCTGCATACTAAGCTTATCTAAAATCTGCATACTAAGCTTAACAAAACTGCACTATAAGCCTAACGAAACGACACTTGAATGTTAACTAAAATCTGCACTTGAAATTCTTAATAAAATCTGCTCTACTTAATAAAAATATGCACTGCTCTTCTTAATAAAAATCTGCACTGCTCTTCTTAATAAAAATCTAGATGCTACATTCAAGCTAAACAACTTTCGACCGAATTCTCCTAAGACTAGGCTGTTCATGTCCGGTTAATTGCAAATCAGCTAAAGACCTACAATTAATATGAAATTTCAGATCTCATACCCACATCAATTGAAAGATTCATAGAAGACTTCATACAGATTATTCTCATGGTATCACTTAACAGTTCATTTAAAATTCAAATAACATTAGGTAACTATGGAATAACAATTTCTAAGACATTGCAAAATTCCCATCTCTATGAATAAATCACAATTCAATCACAGATCCTCCCATTTGCATCAACTATCAACACGAGATGCAAATGCAAAACAAAAACAGAATCTTAAAACTTGCTCACCAACCTACTCTACTATCAAGTTTTTTATCGACACATGTAGCAACCTCAACACCATTTCAAACAACTCTATCATCAAAGCATGTACCATTACTAATGCATCAATTCAACTCCATTATCCAGATGTACATCAAGGACCACATAGAAGGGCAGCAATACGAATCTAGTAAGTTCCCCTGCCAAGTTCACCTTCATCCTTATAACTCATGAACAACCCACAGGAAGGGAGGAAGGCTACCCCACTACATTACTACTGAACCTCACTGTTACAAAATTGAAATCACCAAACTACCTAGCTTAATTTAGCACACGTTGGAAAACATCAGCAACGAGATGTAGTATCAAATCCGGATTCTACTACAAACTGTCTAGCTTAAGCTATCACATATTGGAAAGAAAAGCATCAACAACCAAAACATAGAGTCAAATATGGATTCAGCTACCACCTACCCAGCTTGTAGAGCAGAACCCCAATGCTACCATTGAAAGAACTCGCTTAAAACTCGTATCAAAACTCAAAACATGAAACTAAGTAGCATAGAATCCGATCAAAAACACAGAGCACCTACGATCTGTCCCAAGCTTTCGGGAAAAAGGAAAGAAACAAGGAATAAAACCTCGGAGCTATCCTACTGCAGGTGAGTAGCAACTTACCTTGCATTCTTGGATTCAAACCGAGAAGAAAGGAAGGTTCTAGGGTTCGGAAGGCTTGAGATCTCCGGCCCTTCTTCGTGCTAATAGTTCCCTCTTGACGAGGGAAGCTCAAATCCAAGAAGAACTCGCGGAATCCCATTGGCCGGCCACCGGAGAGATGCTAACTTCCAGCTGCGTTTTGTCTTCGCTCGGGCAGAATCGCCGCCGTCGCACGCGAGGAAGGCGAAGGGAAAAGCTAGGTCATGGGGAAATAATCAAGCCCTAAGTTCTCCTCTTATAACCTTAATATTCTGTTAACTTCTTTAAATAAATTTGCTATCAATTCTAAACAGAAAAATCCGTTTGGCCACCTGGTCAGCTGGGTTTTGACCGAGTCCAAGGTCGTGAGTTCAATTCTCGGCTTAGACATTTTTTGTTGTAACTTCCTTCGTTTAGTAAAAATACCAAACGACCTCCAAAAATTGCATAAAAATACTCTAAAAATTTCTAAAAATCTTTAGAATTTTTCTATAGCATTTCTAAATATTTTTAAGAACTTTTAGAACTCCTAATGAGGAAAATTGGGTCGTTACAAAAGGAGAGAAAGGAAGCTTGTTTCTTGCATCCCTTGGAGCTTGGTTGGTGGAAAAAGTTCTTCATCCTTTGGAAGTTTTTGCTTGGCCGAAACTTGAAGGAAGGAAGAAGAAGGTGCCTTGGTGGTTCTCATCTCGGAAGATCATTGCCCACACAATGTCCGAGGTTAGAAGAGGAATACGGTAGAAGATCAAGAGGTCATTAAAAGTTCACAAAGAAAGGTATAACTAGTAATTATTTTCCGTATCATACTAGTTTTATTTCTTTATAAAAATATCAAATACAAGAGGCATGCGATTCTAGTTTTTCAAATTAGTTTTCAAAATTGTGTTCCTTTGTTTTTTCTTTTCCTTGTGATTTGATTGTTCTTAGAGGTTAACCTAGGGTTACTATGGGAAGGTTAAATATTTAATTTCCTTAAAAGACTTTATCTAGTCGGTGGTGGTTGCTCTCATATCCAAGAAGGCCATGTGCCTCACCATGCAGTACTGGAAGCCGATTTTGGAAATAGATATTTAATTATCTTTGTGACCTAGGTGATTTGGATCAAACGTGTTAAGTTCCGCAGGAGATCCAAGTCTAAACCTAAAAGAACAAATAAATTAAACTTAGGATCAAACGTGTTAAGTTCCGCAGACGATCCAAGTTTAATTTAAAAGAACACATGGTAGCTAGGAAAAAGTTCAGACCTTTGTACAAAATTTTTGTACAGTGGAACCGATAGGTTTTCCGAATAGCAACCAACAATTGGTATCAGAGCTAGGGTTTTGCCTCTGTGTATTTGGTATTAGTTTAATTATGCACATGTCATACATAATTTAGGCAGGATAATAGTAGGATGTGCTAACTTTGTGGATGCAGGATCCAACTATTATGACTTATAGATATTGTGTGTGTGATTGGACCCTTGGACATGTCAAGGGCATTTTATTGTATGTATATGATTGTATTATAAAATACAGCAGGAGCTGTATTTAGTTTTATTAGGATTTTATTTTTTGATCTAGTTACATGTACATTCCTTTTATAGAATATAGGATCGATGGATGTAAATTTTATTTTATGGTCGATCTAGTTTACATGTACATTCCTTCGAGGAATATAGGATCGAAAAAATGTAAAATTCTATTTATGTCGCGGATCGAATCTTGCAAGGCGTGGAACCTTTTGAGGACCAGAGGCGCAACGGAACAAGGAGTAAGATGGATGCGACAACTAGACCCGGTGGCGGTGGCCAAAGATGGCAGCAGCTAGGGTTGGCGACACACGAAGGATAGCAATAGATAAAAGTCATAATAGTTGAAAATTAGTTTTTCTATTTATTTCTTTTTATGTTGTGTTGTGTGTGCTTGTTAGTATGCATGTTAAGTAGGCTAACATAGTCAAAATTCCTCACTTTAAATAACTAAGTGGGAGAGGGATTTATTTTTAAAATAAATTCCATGGTCTCCATTACTGGTTTATAAGTGATGCAACAAGTTTGCGCATTGGCTCTGAGTGCCTTTCTCCATATCGGATGAGCTTGTTTGCGGATCACTAGATTAAACTTCCATTTTGGATGACTATAGGAAGTTAATTAAGAGCGTGTGATCTTCCCCATCGGAAGGGGCACAATCTTATTAATGGACTTAGTGTCAAGTAATGGTATACACTTAGGCATGTCTAATAGTATCCTCCCCATCGGAGTCACTGCTATTATTTGTGTGACCGAAGAAAACCAACTATTAATTTGTCAAATAAATAGGTTGACAAGATAATAAAATTAAAAACTCCTCTTACAAATGTTTGATTTTGTATATGTCCACACTATCATGGCATACAAAATTCACGGTGTTTGAGGTATTTTGTCATAAAGATTTATTGACAAGATAATTAATGGGTAAACCCCTCCTCTTACAAATGTTTAAATTTTATATACGTCCACACTATCGTGGCATGCAAAATTCACGGTGTTTGAGGTGTTGTGAATTTAAATAATATTATTTGAGGAATCAATGTTATTTTAAATTCAAAAGTTTTGACCAAATATTTGATCAAAGACAGATCAACTATTAATTTTATTCGTCATAAAGTAAAGTTGACGAGATAATAAAATTAATGGATAAAATCTCCTCTTTGATTTTGTATACGTCCACACTATCGTGGCATACAAAATTCATGGGGATTTTAAGGAATTGATCTTGACCAAATATTTTTTTTGATTCTTAGGATTTAAAATGTTTGTCAATTCCCTAGTTGTTATACTATAGAAAAAACTTAGTAGTCCCAATTGTAATGATTGGAAATAGGACTTGGACATTAAGGTAAACTGTCTTCTTAGAACTAAGAAAAATATAGGTGTATTTAATTCATTAGTTGAAACATGTTTAGTGGTGTTATCTACCAGAACCTGGAGTGTAGATATAGATGCCATTAATCATGTCCGCAATTCATTGCAGGGTTCCAGGAAACCCGACAACTAAATGAAAATAAAAACACCGTCCACATGGGCACTGCTGTAAAAGTGGCAGCTGTTGCAGTGGGAGATGTTTATCCTTTGATAAGAATAAAATATGGATTTTAAGTAATTATCTTTACGTAACAAGTTTAGAAAGAACTAGTTTTCAGTTTCTAAACTATTCAAAGAACTTGATATTCTGCCTCTTTTAAAGTTGTTATTAAGAAAAAGAGAGAAGTTATCTATTCTGGTACGTTGGCTGGCAATTTATAAATCCAATAACTCCCACGATGCAACAAATGGAAATTAGTAACACATCTTCTAACTTTAAGAGAAAGCAACCTTCGGAAATGAACCAATTATATCTTTGGCATCTAAGGCTAGGTTATATTAACTTGAGTAGGATTCATTGGTAGTTGATGAACTTTTGGGTTCATTAGTAGTGGAAATCTTTCCAACCTGCGAGTCTTACTTGGAAGGAAAAATAACTAAGAAGCTTTTAAGTCTAAGGGGTATGGAGCCAAAGATATGTTGGAATTGGTTCATTCTGATTTGTGTGATCCTATGACTATCCAGACAAGAGGTAGTATCGAATATTTCGTCTATTTTATAGACAACTATTCAAGATACAAATACATTTACTTAATGTGCCGCAAGACTAGTGCTTTGATTAGTTTAAAGAGTACAAGGCTGATGCGAAAAAACGTTAAAGTAAAAGTATCAAGTCACTATGGTGAGATCGTAGTGGCAAGTACCTCTTGGGACAATTTAGGAGTTACTTATCAAAAGTAGGGATTCAATCTCAACTAACTGCACCTGGTACACCCCAACAGAATGATGTAGTAGAAAGAATGTATAAGGCTCTTATAGAATAATTAGATCGATGATGAGTTATTCAGAAAATTACAAAATTTGTTTTAAGGATATACACTGGAAACGGAAGTGAACATAGTACCTTCTAAGTCAGAACTCTTTACTCCCATAGAATTACAGATTGGGCGCAAGTCTAGTCTAAAGCATATTCAGATTTGGGAGGTCTAGCACATGAGAGACACTGATAAAGTTGGACAGGAATTCACTTGTTTGTGGGTTATCCTAGAGAAACGAAAGTAGGTTCATAGTCTTAAAAATCAGAAGGTCATTGTTAGCATCAATGACCGATTTTTGGAAAATGAATATGTAATAAACCACAAGCTCATAAGTAAATTTGTTCTTAAAGAAATTATAAAGGACATGTCTAATCTAGTACCAACTGTACAAGATGAAATATCACAAGAAACTGCAACACATATTATAAATGATACATAATTACAGACAGTGGCTCATCGTAATGGGAGGGTTGTCAAGCAAACATAAAAGATTCATGTTTTGGGAGAGTTTTTAGACTTGATCCCAAATGAACATGAGCCTGATCCCTGACATATGATGAAGCATTCCAAGATAAAGATGCAGCATCTTGGCAAAGAGCAATGAATACAAAATTAGAATATATGTATTCTAATAAAATCTGGAAGCTTGTAGAACCACCAGATGGTGTAAAAGCCATTGGGTGAAAATAGGTCTACAATAGGAAAAGATGGATAGACAGGAAGGTGGAAACTTTCAAAGCAAGGTTTGATGAAAAATGAAACTTTTTCACTGGTAGCCATGCTTAAGTCTATCCAGATTCTTTTATCTATTTGGCAAGTGGATGTCAAGACAGCATTCATTAATGGAAGTCTTGAAGAAGGCATCCATATAAAGCAACCAAAAGGGTTCATTGAAAAGGGCAAAGAGCATCTTGTGTGCAAGCTCAATCAGTCTATGGACTGAGGCAAAGCTTCAAGGTCTTGGAACATCCGGTTTATCAAAGTAATCCAGACCTATGGATTTATTTAGTAACCGAATAAGTTTTGTGTATACAAAAAGTGTGATGGAAATGTGGTGGTATTTCTTGTACTATACGTAGATAACATTTTTGGTAGTTGGAAACAATATCAAAGTGTTGTCAGAAGTAAGGGTATGGTTGTCCAAATAATTCGATATGAAGGACTTGGGGGAATGTATATATTCTTGGGATCAAAGTAATAAGGGATCGCAAGAAAAGAATATTTTACTTATCCCAAGCTTCATATATCGAAAAAATCCTTGCTCGTTTTAAACATGCAAAACTCCAAGAAAGGTTTCTTACCTTTTTAGCATGGAGTAACTTTATCTAAAGAGATGTCTCCGTAGACATCAAAGGAGATAAAGAAAATGAAGGCAGTTCTTTAAGCTTCGGTTGTCGGAAGCCTAATGTATGCTATGCACGAGATCAGAAATCTGTTTTACCAAGGGCATTGTTAGCAGATATCAAAGTAACCCTTGACAAGGACATTGGACTGCATTAAAGCATATATTGAAGTACCTTAGAGGCACTAGAGATTATATGCTAGCTTACAAGGCAGTTGATTTGGTCCCTGTGGGTTGCACGGATTTTGACTTTCAATCGGATAGGGACAATAGTAAGTCAACCTCGGGGTTTTGTGTTTACTTTAGGAGGTAAAGTCATAACTATGGAAGAGTGATAAGCATAGGCATTTTTCTGGACTCCGCTATAGAAGCTGAGTATATGACAAGCCTCTGAGATAGCCATAAAAGCTGAATGACTCAATAACCTCAAGATAGACTTAGATATGATTTCTGGTTTGTCCAAAGATTATTACAATTTATTGTAATAATAGTGGTGCAGTAGCAAACTCGAAGAAATCATGAGTCTATAAGGCAAGTTGTAAAGCCCGAAAAATTTCCGAATTTATTTTAGAATTATTCTATGATTTTTTTGGAATTTTTAGATATTTTTCCGGAATTTTTCGAGTAGCGGAAGTAGCAAAAATAATTGGAACCGTAAAATAGCTTAGGCGGGAATCGAACCCGAGACCTATGGTGTAAGGGATAATGTTAGTAACCAGTTGAACCCAGCAGGGCCGTGCTGAGAGAAAGGAGAAACGTTTATATTTATATTAGAGTTGGACCGGAATTACCACTTGATATAAATAGGAGGTTTAAGTGGGTTTGGTTTATTTTGATTTAGTTGGTTCGGCACATCTCCTCCCCTCCAAACCTCACGCCGACGCCACCCTCTTCTCTTCCTCCTTCTCTCGGCGCCACACCAAGAGAACTCTAGGGTTCTCCCCCTAGGGTCCTAAGTGCATCTTCCGGCGACAACTCCAACACGAAAAAGGATCGCGAGGACGTAAGCGGTTCGTCGAGAGGATCAGTTTTCCGGAAAACCTAGCGGTTAGAATCGTAAGAAAACCTTACGATTGAGGTAAGAAACCCCTCACCTGCAGTATAATTGCTCTCGCTTGTTAGTTTTGGCGTTAGTTCAGTAATTTTACAGTTTTCAGTTTTAGGGTGTGCTTTTAGTGCACACCAAGCATTCGGTAGAATGCCCAGTTCAGAAGGATGCACTAGTAGGCGTCCTAACAGCATGTAAAATGTATTAGAAACATTTTATTCAGTTTATTATCAGTTATTACAGCTATATGGATCAGATATCCATTGGGTGGGCTCCCACAGTAGCCTCTAGGTTCAGATAACCTAGCTCTAGGTTCGATAACCTAGAACGACAAAGTAAAATAAAACAAGATTCAAGATTTTACTTTTATTCGATTGGCAACTTGGATCAGATATCCATGGGACTCCCATCGTCCTAGATTGAGATAACCTAGTAACCTACTGGATTGAACTTACAATCCGGGTCTCGTAGGGATCTTGCGATAAATCTGATTGCGGGGCCCAACATGTTTAGTATTTTCATCTATTATATGTATAGTTTTCAAATTTGAAACTAGTGATGAGAACACTAATTTAGCTTTCAGTTCAGTTCAGGTTCAGTTTACATGATTTGAGTTCATGTACGGATTTAGATATATGTATGACTAGTTCAGTTTCATGTTCAGTTTCTATGCTATGCCATGTTTCAGTTCCAGTTTATGCTTTGTATGATACCATGCCATGCTTGCATATTCAGTATGTTTCAAACAACATGATTTAAAAACATAATCGCATCATTGCATATTTTAGTGAGGTAGATGGTTTCTTACTAAGCTCTAAGCTTACAGATACTATTTTCCTTATACTGCAGATACAGGTAAAAGGAAAATGGACTAGCAGTGGAGGCTGGAGGGCAATGCTATGGAGGTGTGTGTGTGTAAGGGGTTTGGAATAAAGATCCTAGGGGTCGAAACAGCTTAATTCCAGTATTTACGTTGTTAGTTTGTTTATGGTTTAGTCCTTAGCTGGTTAAATGTTTTAATCCAGTAAAACTATGCACTATTCAGTTTGTTCAGTTTAGGACGCATGTAGGTTAATGTTAGATTGTTTTTCATGTATCTAGAACCTATGTCTGTGAGTTGTGGTACGTTCCGGTGCACGAAAGTTCGAAATCGAAACTCGATTTCGTATCGAGATTGGATCGGTCCGCCGACCGATCCGTTCTGATATCGAGGATCACGGATCGGTCGGCCACCGACCGATCGAGGCTCGATATGCTGTAGATGCTATCGATCGATCGTCCGTCCGACCGATCCAAAGACCGAGAGCATCCGGCGTTTCCGGTGCACGGATCGGTCTGCGATCGAACACAGATCGATCTGCCGATCCGACCATTCTTGGATCGGTCCGCGATCGGCGAGAGAATCGTAGCAAGTTGATCGATCCGTGGATCGATCGGCAGCTAGTCGGGAAGTTAGTTCGAGTCCCTAGCTCAGATGGGAGGTCAAGTATCCTCCTTATTACATGTACACCAACCGGAAAGGGTCTTGAATCCTTCTTTATAACAGCATGGTGTATCAGTTGTCAGATTAACCGAGTCAGTTAGTGAAATTTTATTTTACCCAGTTTTCCGCACAGTAGCTTCAGTAGTTAATGTAGCGATCCGGCTCACAGATTAGTACCCAGGAGTTACAGAGTGGTATCAGAGCAGTGTTCCATACTTCCTAGACACACATCAGCATTGTGCCTACAGCTTCCAAGTAAGAACATCTCTCACTCAATTTTGTTTTCAGCTTTCATATCAGTTATAAGTGCTTTCATGTTTGCTCTCATGTTGGTAGTTAATTAATTCATGTTTACAGTGATAGTAATTAACATGTTACCAGTAGTTAACTATAACATGATAGCCTAGTTATATATATGTGTTCTCTGCTATTTAGAAAATGGTACGAGGACGTCCAGCTAAGAAAGCATCAGCGGCTGAGCCCCAGCATGAGGCAGGCAGTTCAGTGCCTCCCCCAGACCTTACAGCACTAGTGGCTCAGCTACAGCAGCAGTTAGCTGAACAGCAGCAGGAGATAGCCTCCATAAAGGCTAACCAGCAGACTCCAGTAATCACAGAGGTAGTACCAGCTCAGCCTGCAGTACCAGTGGCCCCAGTAGCAGGGGCTAAGAGAGAAGCTTACCTTATCCAGTGGCGGAGAATTAAGCCCAAGAACTTCTCAGGCACCAGCGAACCATGGGATGCTCAGGCATGGTTTAAACACTGGAAAGCACGATGGAGCTTCTAGACGGCGAGCACGAAAAGGTGAAGTGTGCCTCCTTACATTTAACGGAGATGCACGCATGGTGGGGCGGATTAAATCGGTGGCGAAACCGGATGACATGGGCCAACTCGAGAAAGAATTCTTGAGGAATTCTTTCACATGCAGGTCACGAACCGACACTATGACGAGTTTGTTTCGTCAGGGCAACGTATCAGTTCAGGAGGCCGTGAAGAAATTCAACAGGTTGGCCCGTCTGTGTCCAGAACTAGTCAGCTCAGAGAAGGAACGAGTACGCTTGATGCTGAAGATGCTCAGACCAGAGATCGCAGTGAATGTGGTTGGTGGCGTTCATAGGCCACAAACCACAGAGGAGCTAGTGAGTAGTGCTCTGATCACCGAGAACTATCAGCACAATATCATCCAGCAGAAGCAGGTTTCCATAGAGCCCAAGGGACAAGCTGGCTCAGGTACTCAGCAGAAACAACAGGGACATAGCTCCAACTGGAAGGGGAAACGCAAGGCAAGGAGGACCAGCTGGAAAATATTCCAGACATCCCAAATGTACTACTTGTGGGAAACATCATCCGAGTTTGCAAAGTGCAGTTGTTTTGAATGTGGACGGGAAGGGCACATGGCTAGCGATGCCAGAACAAGAACGATCTTCCTCGGCCTCGGGATGAAGCTCGGCCAGTGACTACACGAATGTATGCCTTAGATGGTCCAGATCGATCGAGGCGATTAAAGCCCCACGGCTAACACAAATGCGGATTTTCTCACGACCGAGAGGACGTAGCAAATGCCTCGACAGTTGTCACAGGTCAGATCAATATTTTACAACATAATGCAACTGTCTTATTCGATACTGGGGCAACCCACTCTTATGTATCCAGGGTATTTGCCGAGAAATTAGCAACACCTCCAGAGGTACTCAATAGTCAGTTTCTGACAACACTACCCTCAGGAGACATTATGACATCTACGCACTGGCTCAGAGCAGTGCCAGTCATTATAGCAGACAGGGAACTTTTTGGTGATCTGATAGTGCTAGAAATGACTGACTACGATGTCATCTTTGGAATAGATTTTCTGATCAGATACGGCGCTTCTATAGAGTGCCGTAAACAGAAGGTCATATTCCAACCTGAAGCAGGAGTACAGTTTGAGTACATGGGAAAACCAAAGAGAAAAGCCAGGAAGTTTCTCTCAGCATTGAAAGCACAGCAGCTAATGGATTCAGGATGCATGGGATTTTTAGCAAATGTAGTCAACACCAGCCAGGACAAGAACCAAAAGCTATCAGAGGTTCGAGTCGTTTGTGACTACCCAGCAGTTTTCCACAGGCTTAGCACCAGACAAGGAGATTGAATTTGAGATAGAGCTCATTCCGACAAATCCAATTTCCAAGGCACCGTACCGCATGGCTCCAGCAAAGTAACAAGAACAACTTCAGGAGCTTCTTGACAAGGGTTTCATCCCCTAGTCACTCACCATGGGGAGCACCTGTGTTGTTCGTGAAGAAGAAGGATGGAAGCATGCGCTTATGCATAGACTACAGTGCACTGAACCAAGTCACAATCAAGAATAGATGACTGTTTGACCAGCTAAAGGGAGCCACAGTGTTCTCTAAAATTGACCTCAGATCAGGATATCACCAGGTTAGAGTCAAGAAAGGTGATATACCTAAAACAGCTTTCAGGACCAGATACGGACATTACGAGTTCGTAGTCATGCCTTTCGGCGTGACAAATGCTCCAGCTACTTTCATGGACCTCATGAACAGAGTATTCAGAGAATACTTAGACAAGTTTGTCATCGTGTTCATCGATGACATTCTTATCTATTCAGGCACTCAGGAGGACCATGCAGAGCATCTGAAGACAGTTTTGCAGAACCAGCTGTACGCCAAATTCACGAAATGTGAATTTTGGCTGGACCAGGTAGCCTTCCTAGGTCACATCATCTCCAAGGATGGTGTTATGGTAGATCCCAACAAGATAGAAGCAGTAAGTAACTGGAAGAGACCCAGGAACGCCAGTGAAATCAGAAGCTTTCTGGGATTAGCAGGCTACTACAGGAAATTCGTAGAGGACTTCTCCAGAATAACCTCCCCACTGACAGCTCTCACCAGGAAGAACAAGAAATTTTAGTGGACAGAGGACTGCGAGAACAGCTTCAGCGAACTAAAACGGAGATTGACCAGTGCTCCTATTTTAGCTATACCAGAAAACACGGACAGCTTTGACATCTACAGTGACGCCTCTAAATTGGGATTAGGAGCAGTACTGATGTAGCAGGGCAAGGTGATCGCTTATGCCTCCAGACAACTCAAGGATTATGAGAGGAACTATCCTACTCACGACCTTGAGCTTGTAGCAGTGGTGTTCGCTCTCAAGATTTGGAGACATTATTTGTACGGAGCTCAGTGCAGAGTATATACAGATCATCAAAGTCTGAAGTATTTCTTTACTCAGAAGGATCTGAATATGCGACAGCGCAGATGGTTAGAGCTGGTCAAGGATTATGACATAGATATCCTCTACCATCCAGGGAAAGCTAATAAGGTAGTAGACGCACTCAGCAGGAAGTCCAGTGCTACCTTATTATCTTTAGCAGCTATGTCACCACCCCTAAGGAAGGAGATTACAGCCTTTAGTCTCGAGCTTATAGTCGGACAGCTTTCCACTATGTCCTTAGCATCTACCTTGCTTGATGACATCCAGACCTCGGGAGGCGGGATCCCGAAATCCGGAAATCAAGCAAGGTTAGCGAATCGAGAAAATGGAGAGTTGAGTGTCCGCGGTGGGGTAGTGTACTGTGGTGAGACTTTGTGTTCCAAATCGGGAGGAACTACGAAAGCAGATTCTAGACGAGGCTCACAGGGACTCCCTACGCGATGCATCTGGTTCCACCAAATGTATCGGGATCTAAAGAAACGATTTTGGTGGCACAGGATGAGCGAGATATCGCCGAATCGTCGACATCTGTCTAACTTCGGAGGGTTAAGGCGTAACATCGACCGGAGGAGTTCTCACGATCCAGTTCGAAATGGAAGTGGGAGGATATCTCTATGGACTTCATAGTGGGATTACCCAGAACCACGAATGGTTTTGATGCCATTTGGGTAATAGTCGACAGGTTGACTAAATCAACCCACTTCTTAGCTATCAGAATATCCTATTCCATGGAGCAGCTAGCTCAGTTGTATCTCAAGGAGATAGTCAGGCTGCATGGAGTTCCACGAACCATTATATCAGACAGAGACAGCAGATTTACATCACACTTTTGGAAGTGTGTACAGTCAGCTATGGGCACCCAGTTAAAATTCAGCACAGCTTTCCATCCTCAGACAGAAGATATGCTCCGGCTTGTGCCCTAGATTTCAAGGGAAGTTGGTGCAAATATCTGAGTCTAGCAGAATTTGCATACAACAACAGTTATCAGGCCACTATCGGCATGGCACCTTATGAGGCACTCTATGGGCGGAGGTGGAGATCACCAATCTGTTGGTATGAGAGTGGTGAACAGAAGGAACTAAAGCTTCAGACAGATCTAGTAGCAGATACCACAGCAGCCATACAGCAGATTCGCCAGAGGATAGAGACAGCACAGAGCCGTCAGAAGAGCTATGCCGATACACGACGCAGACCCCTAGAGTTTTCAGTTGGGGATACAGTTTTCCTCAGAGTAGCTCCCATGAAGGGAGTCATGCGTTTTGGGAAGAAGGGCAAGCTAGCTCCCAGATATGTGGGACCATACCTTATCACGAAGAGAGTGGGCAAGGTAGCATATGAGCTAGAGCTACCTCAGGAGATGTCAGCTGTCCACAACGTATTTCATGTCTCCATGCTGAAGAAGCATATTCCAGACGCCACCCAGGTGATTGAGCCCCAGTTGGTACAGGTCTGTGATGATCTCAGCTATGACAGTCGGCCTATTGGACCGAGCAGTAAAGAAATTACGGAACAAGGAAGTACCATTAGTCAAAGTCAGCTGGCAAAATCACACAGCAGCAGAGGCGACTTGGGAGACAGAGGCCAGCATGAGACAGAAGTACCCAGAATTGTTTTAAGTTTGGGGACGGACTTTTTATAAGGTATGGGGGATTGTAAAGCCCGAAAAATTCCCAAATTTATTTTAGAATTATTCTATGATTTTTTTTGGAATTTTTAGATATTTTTCCAGAATTTTCCGAGTAGCGGAAGTAGCAAAAATAATTGGAACCGTAAAATAGCTTAGGCGGGAATCGAACCCGAGACCTATGGTGTAAGGGATAATGTTAGTAACCAGTTGAACCCAACAGAGCCGTGCTGAGAGAAAGGAGAAACGTTTATATTTATATTAGAGTTGGACCGGAATTACCACTTGATATAAATAGGAGGTTTAAGTGGGTTTGGTTTATTTTGATTTAGTTGGTTCGGCACATCTCCTCCCCTCCAAACCTCACGCCGACGCCACCCTCTTCTCTTCCTCCTTCTCTCGGCGCCACACCAAGAGAACTCTAGGGTTCTCCCCCTAGGGTCCTAAGTGCATCTTCCGGCGACGACTCCAACACGAAAAAGATTCTTCTCCGCGAGAGGAACGCGGGGACGTAAGCGGTTCGTCGAGAGGATCAGTTTTCCGGAAAACCTAGCGGTTAGAATCGTAAGAAAACCTTACAATTGAGGTAAGAAACCCCTCACCTGCAGTATAATTACTCTCGCTTGTTAGTTTTGGCGTTAGTTCAGTAATTTTACAGTTTTCAGTTTTAGGGTGTGCTTTTAGTGCACACCAAGCATTCGGTAGAATGCCCAGTTCAGAAGGATGCACTAGTAGGCGTCCTAACAGCATGTAAAATGTATTAGAAACATTTTATTCAGTTTATTATCAGTTATTACAGCTATATGGATCAGATATCCATTGGGTGGGCTCCACAGAGTAGCCTCTAGGTTCAGATAACCTAGCTCTAGGTTCGGATAACCTAAACGAAAGTAAAATAAAAGATATTGAATTTTACTTTTAGTTGGCACTATACTTGGATCAGATATCCATGGGTTGGACTCCACAGTCATCCCTAGGTTCAGATAACCTAGTAACCTCTGGATTGGAACTTGCAATCCGGGTCTCGTAGGGATCTTGTAAGATTGCGGGCCCAACAAAGATGTTTAGTATTTTCATCTATTATATGTATAGTTTTCAAATTTGAAACTAGTGATGAGAACACTAATTTAGCTTTCAGTTCAGTTCAGGTTCAGTTTACATGATTTGAGTTCATGTACAGATTTAGATATATGTATGACTAGTTCAGTTTCATGTTCAGTTTCTATGCTATGCCATGTTTCAGTTCCAGTTTATGCTTTGTATGATACCATGCCATGCTTGCATATTCAGTATGTTTCAAACAGCATGATTTAAAAACATAATCGCATCGTTGCATGTTTTAGTGAGGTAGATGGTTTCTTACTAAGCTCTAAGCTTACAGATACTATTTTCCTTATACTGCATATACAGGTAAAAGGAAAATGGACTAGCAGTGGAGGCTGGAGGGCAATGATATGGAGGTGTGTGTGTGCAAGGGGTTTGGAATAAAGATCTTAGGGGTCGAAACAGCTTAATTCCAGTATTTACGTTGTTAGTTTGTTTATGGTTTAGTCCTTAGCTGGTTAAATGTTTTAATCCAGTAAAACTATGCACTATTCAGTTTGTTCAGTTTAGGACGCATGTAGGTTAATGTTAGATTGTTTTTCATGTATCTAGAACCTATGTCTGTGAGTTGTGGTACGTTCCAGTGCCTGAAAGTTCTGAAATCAGAAACTCGATTTATCAGAGTTGGATCGATGCCGACCGATCCGTTAATATCTCAGATCTCGGATCGGTCGGTGACGATCCGATCTGATATGCTCTTGTATGCTATCTCGATCGTCCGGCCGATCCAAAGGCCGACGAGCATCCGGCGTTTCGGTGCTGGATCGGTCTGCGAGACCGATCGACACGATCGGCCGATCCGACCTTCTTTGGATCGGTCCGCGAACCGATCGGCGAGCTGAATCGTAGCAAGTTGATCGATCCGTGGATCGATCAGCAGCTAGCTGGGAAGTTAGTTCTGAGTTCCTAGCTCAGATGGGAGGTCAAGTATCCTCCTTAGCACATGTACACCAACCGGAAAGGGTCTTGAATCCTTCTTTATAACAGCATAGTGTATCAGTTGTCAGATTAACCGAGTCAGTTAGTGAAATCTTATTTTACCCAGTTTTCCGCACAGTAGCTTCAGTAGTTAATGTAAGGATCCGGCTCACAGATTAGTACCCAGGAGTTGGGTCGTTACACAAGTAAACACAATAGAGCGCAAGTACCATCCAATACGAGAAATCGTATAAATGAGGAGAAGTTGTTGCTGCCTAAATTGTATTAGATAATGACCTATAGATCTTTTCACTAAGGCCCTTAAGACAAGAGCTTTTGATGGGCATGTTGAAGGGTTAAGATTCAGATGTATGGCAGCAAATATGACAGCTTAGTCTTTTTAGTATAAGTGGGAGATTGTTAGGATGTATACTAAAAGCCTAGCTTTCGGTATAAACATTTATCTAGAAATAAGAATCATATTGGTTAAATGTCTACATTTATGATAAATGTAGTTGTTCAATTAATTTATATTGTAGATAACATGGTGTGTGGTGTCACACACAGAGGATTATATTATCAGTACCTTATAAATTATAAACAGTAGCTCACGACCAAGATGGAAAGGAACAAACCATTGGAAGGTCGTAGTGTAATTAGGTATTAATTTATCTTAACTATATAATTACACTAGTACACTTAGAGTGTATTGAGTAGGACCATTAAAGGTCGTTTCTTTTATACTGACTTTATAAAGGAATAAAGACCTCAGTTATTATGGAAGTGTGTGCTCTTAATCCTAATATAATAACAAGCACATATATTTGATATTTATTTCTTTAATTTATCAATGGGTGAGATTTAGTTCGATAAATCAATAAGCCCGATAAGTTGTGAAATGATATCACTTATAGTGTGTGTTGTTGATTATAGAAGGAAACTGTGTCCTAGTAATCTAGGTTGAGAATGCCCCAAGAGGAGCTCATAAGGATTGTCATGTTAAACTCTCCAGGTGGACTTAGTCTGACATGACGATAAGGTTGAGTAGTACTACTCTTGGACTAAGATATTAATTAAATGAGTTGTCAGTAACTCACTTAATTAATGGACATTCGACATCTTAAACACAGGGAGACTAACACACTCATAATAAGAAGGAGCCCAAAATGTAATTTGGGATTGGTGCAGTAGTTCAATAATAGTTCTCTAGTGGAATGAATTATTATTGATAAAATTAAGTTGTGTGTTCGGGGCAAACACGAGATGCTTAATTTTATGGGGAGACCAAAACCAATTCCTCCTCTCGGTCCCTATCATTGCCTCTTAATTATAAAGTACTATATCCACCTATACCCACCTTCTTACCCATCCTATAGGGGCCGACCAAGCTAGCTTGGAGACCAAGCTAGGGCCGGCCATGGCTAGGTTCATGGGTGAATTCATGTGGCCGACCCTAGCTTGAACTCAAGCTTAGGTGGCCGACCCTATTAAAATAAAAAGGAATTTTAATTTTAAAATTTTTTCTTATGTGGATAACATGATTTAAAAGAGAGTTTAAAAATTTAAATATTTCATTTTATAAGATTCTACAAAAGATTAAGAGAAGAGCTAAATCTCTTTCCTTATTTGTAGATTAAAAAGTTGATTTTAATTTTGGTAAAAACTTTCCTTTTAATCATGTTCATGATTTAAAATAAAGTTTAAAAATTAAAAAATTCTCTTTTATTAGTTTCTACAAAAGATTAAGAAAAGATTTAATATCTTTCCTTATTTGTAGATTGAAAAGAGATTTTAATTTTTAGAGATTACTTTCCTTTTTGGAAATTATCTACATGTTTAAAAAAAAGATTTTAATTTATAAAATTTTCTTTTAACCAATCATGAAGGGATTAAAATTATTGGAGAAATTTTTATAAATTTCCGGAAATAAATTAGGAAGTTCTAATTCTTGTTTTAATTAAAACTTTCCTTGTTTTGGGGAGAAAAGTGGCCGGCCAAGAAAATTGGAAAAAGAAAATAGATTTTTAATTAATTAATTTTTATTTTTCATGGCAAAGGAATTAAGGAAGTTTTTTTATTAAAATTTCCTTATTTGCTAAGTCCAAGGATTATAAAAGAGGGGGTAGAGGTGCCTTAATGGCCAACGACTCTATTCTTTTTCTTCGTCTCTTTTCTTCCTAGGTGTGGCCGGCCCCTAGAGGTTCCCCTTCCCCTTCTCTCTTCTCCTTCTTGTGGCTGAGACTTCATCACCTCTTGGAGACATAGAAGTGGCCGGATCTAGCTTGAAGAAAAGGAGAGAAAGGAGGCTTGTTTCTTGCATCCCTTGGAGCTTGGTTGGTGGAAAAAGTTCTTCATCCTTTGGAAGTTTTTGCTTGGCTGAAACTTGAAGGAAGGAAGAAGAAGGTGCCTTGGTGGTTCTCATCTCGGAAGATCATTGCCCACACAATGTCCGAGGTTAGAAGATGAATACGGTAAAAGATCAAGAGGTCATTAAAAGTTCACAAAGAAAGGTATAACTAGTAATTGTTTTCCGCATTATACTAGTTTTATTTCTTTGTAAAAATACCAAATACAAGAGGCATGCGATTCTAGTTTTTCGAATTAATTTTTGAAATTGTGTTCTTTTGTTTTTTCTTTTCCTTGTGATTTGATTGTTCTTAGAGGTTAACCTAGGGTTACTATGGGAAGGTTAAATATTTAATTTCCTTAAAAGGCTTTGTCTAGTCGGTGGTGGTTGCTCTCATATCCAAGAAGGCCATGTGCCTCGCCATACAGTACTGGAAGCTGATTTTGGAAATAGATATTTAATTATCTTTGTGACCTAGGTGTTTTGGATCGAACGTGTTAAGTTCCGCAGGAGATCCAAGTCTAAACCTAAAAGAACAAATAAATTAAACTTAGGATCAAACGTGTTAAGTTCCGTAGGCGATTCAAGTTTAATTTAAAAGAACACATGGTAGCTAGGAAAAGGTTCAGACCTTTGTACAAAATTTTTGTACAGTGGAACCGATAGGTTTTCCGAGTAGCAACCAACAACAACTTCTCCTCGCTTTACGATGTTTCGTATCTGGTGATACTTGCGCTTAATGTGTTCTGCAGGCGATTCAAATTTAATTTAAAAGAACACATGGTAGCTAGGAAAAGGTTCAGACCTTTGTACAAAATTTTTGTACAGTGGAACCGATAGGTTTTCCGAGTAGCAACCAACAACAACTTCTCCTCGCTTTACGATGTTTCGTATCTAGTGGTACTTGCGCTCAATGTGTTCCATAGGCGATCCAAGTTTAATTTAAAAGAACACATGGTAGCTAGGAAAAGGTTCAGACCTTTGTATAAAATTTTTGTACAGTGGAACCGATAGGTTTTCCGAGTAGCAACCAACAACAACTTCTCCTCGCTTTACGATATTTCATATCTGGTGGTACTTGCGCTCAATGTGTTTACTTACCTTATGGGTTCGTGGTTCCTTCACGTTTGCTACTGCACCACTATTATCACAATAAATTGTGATAATTTTGGGCAAACCAGGAATCACATCTAAGTCCATCAAGAAGTTTCTTAGCCATACAGTTTCTTTAGCGGTCTCAGAGACTACCACATACTCAACTTCCATGGTGGAGTCTGAAACACATTTCTGCTTAACACTCCTCCATTTATGGCTTCGCCTCCCAAAGTAAACACATACCCCAAAATCGACTTACTATTGTCCCTATATGATTGGAAGTCAGAATCCGTGTAACCCATAGGGAGCAAATCATCTACCTGGTAAATTAGCATATAATCTCTAGTCCTTCTCAGGTACTTCAATATATGCTTTATGGCAGTCCAATATCCCTGTCCTGGATTACTTTGATATCTGCTAACCATGCCCACGACAAAATAGATATCCGGTCTCGTACATAGCATCGCATACATTAGACTTCATACAACTGAGACATAAGGAACTGCCTTCATATCCTCTATCTCCTTTGATGTCTTAGGACACATTTCTTTAGATAAAGGTACTCCATGCTGAAAAAGTAAGAAACCTTTCTTGGAGTTTTGCATGGTAAAACGAGCAAAAATAGTATCAATGTATGAAGCTTGGGATAAACACAATATCTTTTTCTCGCGATCCCTTATAATTTTGATCCAAAGAATATGCTCATATTCTCCCAAGTCCTTTATATCAAACTGCTTGGACAACCATACCCTTATGTCTGACAATACGTTGACATTGTTGCCAATGAGCAAAATATCATCTACATGTAGTACAAGAAATACTACCACGTTTCCATCACTTTTCTTGTATACACAAGACTCATCTGGACACTAAATAAATCTATAAGACTAGATCACTTCATTAAACTGGATGTTCCAAGATCTCGAAGCATGTTTCAGTCCATAAATAAACCGATTGAGCTTATATACAAGATGCTCTTTGCCCTTCGCAATGAATCCCTCTAGTTGCTTCATATGGATATTTTCTTCAAGACTTCCATTAAGGAAAGCTATCTTGACATCCATTTGCCAAATCTCATAATCCATATGAGCGACAATAGATAAAAAGAATTCGAATAGACTTGAGCATGGCTACCGACGAAAAGGTTTCCTCATAATCGATTCCCTCTTTCTGAGAATACCCTTTTGCAACAAGCCTTGCTTTGAATGTTTCCACCTTCCCGTTCGTCCCTCTTTTTCTTTTGTAAACTCATTTACATCCAATGGCTTTTACACCGTTCGGTGGTACTACAAGCTCCCAGACCTGATTAGAATACATAGATTCTATTTCAGAGTTCATTGTACTTTGCCAAGATGCTGCATCTTTATCTTGGAGTGCTTCATCATATGTCCGGGGATCAGGTTCATATTCACCAGTGATTAAGTTTGAAGATTCTCCTAAAAATATGAATCTTTCAGGTTACCTAACAACCCTTCCACTACGATGAGGCACTACTTGTGGTTGTGCATCATTTGTGACACGTGTTACAGTTTCTTGTGGTATCTCATCTTGTACCGTTGGTACTAAGGTAGACGTGTCTTCTCTTATTTCCTCAAAAATAATTTTACTCATGGGCTTGTGGTTAATTACATAGTCTTCTTCTAAAAATCGGGCATTGGTGCTAACAATGGCCTCCTGATCTTTAGTACTATAAAATAAACCACCTTTCGTTCCTTTAGGATAACCCACAAACAAGCAAACTTCTGTACGTGATTCCAACTTATCAGCGTCTCCCTTCAGCACATGTGCTGGACTACCCCAAATCCGAATATGTTTCAGACTAGGCTTACGCCCATTCCACAATTCTATGGGAGTATAGCGTACTAATTTAGAAGGTACTAAGTTCAGAATGTACACTGTCGTTTCCAGAGCATATCCCTAAAATGAATTTGGTAATTCTGAATAATTCATCATTGATCTAACCATTTCCATAAGAGCCCTATTCCTTCGTTCTGTCACACCATTCTGTTGGGGTGTACCAGGTGCAGACAGTTGGGATTGAATCCCGGTCTCTGATAAGTAACTCCTAAACTCTCCTAAGAGGTATTCGCCATCACGATCAGACCGTAGTGTCTTGATACTTTTACCATGACGTTTCTCCACTTCAGCCTTGTACTCTTTGAACTTATCAAAGCATTTAGACTTGCGGCGCATCAAGTAAATGTACCATATCTCGAATAGTCATCTATAAAAGAGATAAAATATTCAAAACCACCTCTTGCATGGATGATCATTGGACTACACAAATCAAAATAAACCAATTCCAACACATCTTTGGCTTTATACCCCTTGACCTTAAAAGGTCTCTTAGTCATTTTTCCTTCCAAGCAAGATTCACAGGTTGAAAAGTTTTCCACCACTAATGAACCCAAAAGTCTATCAGCTATTAGCCTTTGAATCCTACTCAAGTTATATGACCAAGCCTTACACTATAAGAAAACAGGGCTTCAGAGACGAAAAATTCTGTCTCTGAAAGTCATTTTTCTGTCTCTAAAGAATATTTGAGACAGAATATTCCGTTTCAAATATCCATTAGTGAAACCCCCGTGGCTAAATTTGAGACGGAAATATTCCGTCTTAAATTTAAAAAACAAATTAAAAAATTGTTTGTAAATCTGTTTTTATTTGACCAAATGAAATTAATTGAAAATATAAATTCTGTTTCTAATTTTTTTTAAATCCGTCATTAGTCTGTCTCAAATTCTATAAAAAATATAATTTTAATTTTTTTATAAATTCATTTATATTCGGTTTATAAATTCGATCTTAAATTTTGTTTTAAATCCATCGTTAATTTGTCTCAAATAACATATTAAATATGATTTTAATCTGTTTATTAATCCGTTTATAATTTTATTTATAAATTTGTATATAGCCTCATTTTTAAATTTATCACTAAATTTATATTATTTTTTATATTTATCATCTACATGATACTTTTAACAAGCACACATTTCAAACAAATTTAAAATATTTAAAACAATTAATATCTAATGCAAAAGTATCATAAAATCAATATTGAAATAAATAAATATTCACATCATCTAAATACATTTAACCATTAATCAAAGATAAAGTAATTTAATCTTTATTTCGCTTATCACGACGCTCACGGGGACCAGATCCTCCTGGATATAAATGATTTGTATATCCCGCCTCTTGAATCATTTTACGAACCATCTCTTTTAGATTTTCTTCTCTTTGCCTACCTTCCTCGATAAGTTGTTATTCCCTCTGTCTATTTTCTTTGATAACGAGTTCCAATTTATTTTTGCTTTCAGTAATTTCTTCCTCCATCCTCGCTAATAGCACACATGTCTTTAATTTCTTGAGATAATTCCTTGTTCTTCTCATGAAAGCACATTTCATTGGAACTTCCATTGTATGATCTTCTAAAATGTTGATTGCGTCCAAATTCGTACACCCTCCCCTTACATGGGTCGCCCACCACATCACACCATGATTTGAAATTGAATGAAGGTCGAGTAAACTGATCATCAACATTTTGTTTCTCTTTATATTGTTCCTGTCCATATTACAAGAGCTTGTATTAGTTTAACAAATATAAAAACCAACAAGTAAGAATTAATGTAAGATAATAGAAAATTAATGAAGGTCGAGTAGACTGATCATCAACATTAGTATACTTGATGCCCTTTATACTAATGCTCATATCTGTTAAGTGGGATGGTTTAAAATTGTATTGTTCTTGATTTTAAGGATCACCGTGGTTCAATTTTGATGCCCTATTAAAATTATATGCCCTATATACTTGATGTCGTTTTTTGTATTTTATAGTGAGTGGTGACACGTTATAACAAAATAAATTTCTCTATGAATGTGGAACTTGCCTAGTGTTATGTTATATCTTGTTTGGTAATATAAGTAATTATTTAATAAATATAATATCGAGATAAAATTAGCATACTTGTATTTCATTTGGTATGTTATCAAGTCCATGTGTTGTATCATGTTGCCTACATGCATCATCATTAAAGTAAATATTATGTAACTAATCAATAGTGTGATCAAATTGTATTCCATTCATAAGAATTAAATATACATACTCATCTTGTATCATCAGAGATTACCATTTTCGTCGCCCTCTTCCCCTTGATCTCTTTTTGTTAGAACCAATATCCTTTCCTCTACTTTGACATCCTGCAGTATTGTTAAAATATAATCAATATATTTAATTAAAAAATTGTATGATGTAGAGAATTTGCCACGTTACATAAAAAAAGAAATGTCATGATATGGAGAAGCTTATACCTATTTAAGTTTCAAAACCATTTCGGAGAACAACTTGTCAACTTGGTACAATCTTAACTAAATTAAAATAACTAGATATATACTCAAGGAATGCAATGTAGGAACAACATTTATTATCCAAAAGCTACAATATTACTCTGAGTACACTTTGCTCTAAAGGAAAATAAATAGCACAATAAACTACAAAAATTCACTATCACTATTATTAGAGTCACAATCTGTTTCATCTTGTGTTTCTTCATCTTCATCAAAATTTTCAAGTTCTTCCTCTAGCTCTTCACTATCTACAATAACTTGCTTGCCATTCATAACACTATCTATAATAACATAGAACATTATGAGAGAAAAAAAAAATAGAGGGAAGTTTTAGTTTTAAGTTAGCAAGACCACACGAATCCCCTCGCCCCGTCTCTTCTTTGATTTCTCTTACAGCTCCAGAAAATATTTCTTCCGATTGAGAAATTTGAGTAACAAAATTCATTTAGCACTACTCATTTAAGAAATTGCACTGGTATATTTGGCAAATCTTGGAAATTAGAATACCTTGTTGATGAACCCAGTTGGCAACTTCCATATCCCATGAGACTTTGAAGGGCATTTCTTTTCCTTCACAACTAGCACCTGAATGGAGAGAAATAATGCACCAGCATATTGGAGAATTAACTTGTGAAGATAATGCTGAATTTGTATTTAAAAAAAATAAAACAAATAACACAAAAGAACTTTTATTGGTATTCAAAGTTTTCAAGAACAACCTCTTTGTTATTGTTGATAACAAATCCTCCTACTCCAATTTGATGAGTTGCTGTGCCAGGAAGCATGCAAGGTTCATCAGTAATCCAGTAGGTTAACATTACATATCTTGGATCAGCATGGTGATAGCTAAAACCCTCCTGGCAAATTAATAGTGGAGAAATATTAAATAGTAATCATTATTAATTAACCTGCCTAGTGTTAAGTCGTGCGAGCGACTGGCGTCATGTGCAACTGTCACGCCCCGGGAAAGTTCCTGTCCGAAGACATTTCGGCAGCACCTCCCCTGTACGGCTGACAATCTGAAGCATTTCTACAAACACAATATAAATCAGCCACATGCGGCTGGAATATATACACAACCACGCAATTAATAATCTCAGCCTACACGGCTGGACAAATATAACAACAACCACGCAGTTATATATATTTTTATCAGCTCACTCGGCTGAAATCAAAACCAACACAGTGGAAAAACATAAATACAAGCCCATACAAAATAAAACAAAACACTGCTAGCCGGCTAGGCTTACACCACACAACAATATAACACTACGTAAACAAAACCGGAACACAAAGCCAAATACACAAATTTCGTATAGCAAAACAAAATAAACACAAGCGGAGACAGGTCTTTTGATGTGACGTGGGGACCAGCAGATAGGATACTCCAAGCGACTCCATAAACAACCTGGTACCTGGAAAAAATAGTGTCCACGAGGGTGAGTTCAACAACTCAGCGAATACCAATAGACATGTCTAATAAGATATATCTAATAGTAATAAACATGGAATACAACTTCCTAATCATATATAGGAAAAATGTAAAACTGAAAGGTAACTGAGGAAGCTGTACTTACCAGGAACTCCTATCCAGAACAAAAGGGTCGTCAAACCGAGAGTGTCATAAATCATGTATGCATGTCAAAATATGCATCCAACCAAATGCAGCAAACAAATGCAGCAAGCACAAGCAATAAATGCATCAATGCGTATGATGCCAATGACATGGTCACCCCTGACGCCAGTCAGCCATCTCACACACAATAGTGAGACCGAGTGGGTAGGGCTGTGACAACCGTGCACACTGACGTCACTGCTCCAGATGAGTGACTGAGTGGACGGGATGCTGTCGGAGTACACCTATCCTCCTACCCCAAATCATAAATGGGGGAGCTTAATGCTCTCATCTCCCAGTACACAATGACGGGGAGGGATCCCTATCCTGCTACAACGCTGCGTCACACTAACCCATGAGTGAACCAACGGAGCCCTTGACAGAGCACCTGCTGCAACACACCCTGCCTTGTTGGAGTGTATACTAAAAGCCTAGCTTTTGTATAAACATTTATAAGAATCACATTGGTCAAGTGTCTACATTTATATATATCAAATGTAGATGTTCAATTAATTTATATTGTAGATAACATAGTGTGTGATGTCACACACAGAAGATCGTGTCATCGGTTCTTTATAAATTAAAAACAGTAGCTCACGACCAAGATGGAAAGGAACAAATCATTGGAATGTCATAGTGTAATTAGGTATTAGTTTATCTTAACTATATAATTACACTAGTACACTTAGAGTGTATTGAGCAGGACCATTTAGGGGTCGTTTCTTTTATACTGACTTTATAAAGGAACAAAGACCTCAGTTATTATGGAAGTGTGTGCTCTTAATCCTAATATAATAACAAGCACATATATTTGATATTTATTTCTTTAATTTATCAATGGGTGAGATTTAGTTCGATAAATCAATAAGCCCGATAAGTTGGGAAATGATATCACTTATAGTGTGTGTTGTTGATTATAGAAGGAAACTGTGTCCTAGTGATCTAGGTTGATAATATTTCCAAGAGGAGCTCATAAGGATTGTCATGTTAAACTCTGCAGGTGGACTTAGTCCGACATGATGATAAGGTTGAGTGGTACTACTCTTGGACTAAGATATTAATTAAATGAGTTGTCAGTAACTCACTTAATTAGTGGACATTCGACATCTTAAACACAGGGAGACTAACACACTCATAATAAGAAGGAGCCCAAAAATGTAATTTGGGATTGATGCGGTAGTTCAATAATAGTTCTTTAGTGGAATGAATTATTATTGATGGAATTAAGTTGTGTGTTCGGGGCGAACACGGCAAGCTTAATTTCATCGGGAGACCAAAACCAATTCCTCCTCTCGGTCCTTATCGTAGCCTCTTGAATATAGAGATTTATACCCACCATATACCCACCTTCTTACCCAACCAATAGGGGCCGGCCAAGCTAAGCTTGAAGCTCAAGCTTAGGGTCGGCCAAGCCTAAAGGTTGAGCCTTAAGGTGGCAGGCCAATAGCTTGGAGCCCAAGCTTAGGTGGCCGACCACATCATATTAAAAAGGCTTTTTTATTAAAATTATTTCTTATGTGGATATAATGGTTTTAAAAGAGAGTTTGAAATTTAAATCTTTCCTTTTATAGCTTCCTACAAAAGATTAAGAAAAGATTTGAAATCTTTCCTTATTTGTAGATTGATAGGTAAATTTTAATTTTGAGAAAACTTTCCTTTTTTAACCATGTTCATGATTTAAAAGAGAGTTTAAAAATTATATATTCTCTTTTATAAGTTTCTACAAAAGATTAAGAAAAGATTTGATATCTTTCCTTATTTGTAGATTGAAAGGAGATTTTAATTTTTAGAGATAACTTTCCTTTTTTGGAAATCATCCACATGTTTAAAAGAAAGATTTTAATTTATAAAATTTCTTTTTATAATCCACCATGAAGGGAAAAATTATTGGAGAAATTTTTATAAATTTTCGGAGACAAATTAGGAAGTTTTAATTCTTGTGTTAATTAAAACTTTCCTTGTTTTGGAGATTAGTGGTCGACCATTATTTTAATGAGAAGAAAATTGTTTTTTAATTAAAATAAAATTTTCTTTCCATGGAAAAAGAATTAAGGAAGTTTTTATTAAAATTTCCTTATTTGCCAAGACCAAGGATTATAAAAGAAGGGGTAGAGGTGCCTTCATAGTGAACGACTCTATTCTTTTCTTCCTCTCTTTTCCTCCTTGGTGTGGCCGGCCCTAGGGTCTCCTCTTCTCCTTCTTTTCTCTTCCTTCTTTGTGGCCGGCGGCATCAACTTAAGGGAAGTCCATGGTGGCCGGTTCTAGCTAGGAGAAGAAGGAGAGAAAGAAGGCTTCGTTTCTAGCATCCCTTGGAGCTTGGTGGTGGTGGCCGAATCTTTACTTCTCATGGAGAATTAATGGTGGCCGAATCTAGCTTGGAGAAGAAGGAGCTTGGTGGTTCTCATCTCGGAAGATCGTTGCCCACACAACGTCCGAGATAAGAAGAGGAATACGGTAGAAGATCAATAGGTTATTTTTGCTTACAAAGAAAGGTATAACTAGTAATTGTTTTCCGCATCATACTAGTTTTTTTTGTATAGTTATTTATGGAAATACCAAACACAAGAGGCATATGATTCTAGAGTTTTCGAAATAGTTTTTTCGAGTTTGTGTTTTCTTCTTTTTCGAATTTGTGATTCGATTGTTCTTTTTGGTTAACCTAGAGTTATTTAAGGAAATAAATATTAGCTTTTCTTAAAAGGCTTTGCCTAGGCGGTGGTGGTTGCTCCCATATCCAAGAAGGCCATGTGCCTCGCCATGCAGTCCTGGAAGCTAATTTTGGAAATTAATATTTATGGAATTAATAACTTAGGTAGATTTGAATCAATAGTGTTAAGTTCCGCTTGCGATTCAAATCTAAACCATTAAGAACAGATAAGTTAAATTTGGAATCATTGATAAGTTCCATCTGTGATTCCTAATTTAACTTCTAAAGAACACAATAGGTTATTTAAGGAAAGATTCGACACTTGTACAAAATTTTTTTGTATAGTGGAACCGGTACGTTTTCCTAGGACTAACCAACAATTGGTATTAGAGCTAGGGTTTGCCTCTGTGTGTTTGGTTTTCAATTTAGGTTATGCACATGTCATACATAATTTAGGTAGGATAATAGTAGGATGTGCTAACTTTGTGGTTGCAGGCTCCAACTATTATGACTTTATAGATGTTATGTGTGATTGGACCCTTGGACATGTCAAGGGCATTATTTTGTGTGTGCATGATTGTATGTAACTAATACAGCAGGAGCTATATTAGCCCTAGGATTTTTAGAATTTTATTTTCGATCTAGATTACATGTACATTCCCTCGTGGAATATAGGATCGATATATGTAAAATTCTATTTTTGTCGCGGATCGGATTCTTGCGAAGCGTGGTACTTTTGGAGCACCAGAGGCGCAGCAGAATAAGAAGCAAGATGGATGCGACAACTCGACCCGATGGCGGTGGCTAAAGACGGTAGCAGCTAGGGTTGGAGCACACGGAAGACAGTGATAGAAAAAGGCCATAATAGTTGGAAAAATAATTTCCATATTTATTACTTTTATTTACTGTAATGTGTGTGTGCATGTAATGTATGCTAGCATAGGTTAAAATTCTTCACCATAAATAACTAAGTGGGAGAGAGATTAGTATATAAATCCCACGGTCTCCATTACTGGTTTGTAAGTGATGCAACAAGCTTGCGTGTCGGCTCTGAGTGCCTCCCTCCACAACGGATGGGTTTGTTTGCGGATCACTAGATCAAACTTCCTTTATGGATGGTTATAGGAAATTATTTAGGATGTGTTTGATCTTCTCCAACTGAAGGGGCATAATTCTATTTAATGGACTAAGTATCAAGTAATGGTATACACTTAGACACATTTAATAGTATCCTCCCCAACGGAGTCACTGCTATTACTTGTGTGACCAAAGGGAAACCAACTATTAATTTGTCATAAAACTAGGGTGACAAGATGTAACGCCCGAAAATTCTCAAACTTGCATTAGAATTATTCTGTGATTTTCTGGAATTTTTAGATATTTTTCTGGAATTTTCCGAGTAGCGGAAGTAGCAAAAATAATTAGAAAACGAAAACGGCCTTAGCGGGAATTGAACCCGAGACCTATGACTTAGGGATAATGCTAGTAACCAGTTGAACCCAGCAAGGCCATGCTGAAAGGAAAGGGAAACAATTTTATTTAAGTTGGATTTGGGCGGAACTTTACCACTTAATATAAATAGAAAATTTAAGTGGGGTTTGGGTTATTTCTTTTATTGGTTCGGCAAAACCCTTCCTCTCCAAAGCCTCACGCCGACACCTTCCTCTTCCTCCTCTCTCGGCGCCCAAGCCCCAAGGACTCTCGGGTCATCTTCCGGCGACGACTCCAACACGAAAGAGGTTCTTTTCCGCGAGAGGAACGCAAAGACGTGAGCGGATCGTCGAGAAGGTCATCTCCACCGGAATTCTAGCGAATAGAATCGTAAGAAATTACGAACAGGAGGTAAGAAACCCCTCACCTGCAGTATAATAGCTCAGTTTGGATTTTCTGTGCATTAGTTTAGTTTTATGCAGGTTTTGTCGACATGTAGGGTGTTTTTAACCCTCCTCGTAGGTTTAGGGATTTAGTTGAGCACCTTTAGATGGGCCGGACACGTTTACCCTCTTCAGTTTGGGGTTGTAGACGTTGTCGGGTGCCTAAAGGTGATCTCCCTAATAAAGAGGAGAGTTGGGGCACACTAGGTGTTCGACAAAGTAACTAGATCAGTAAAAAAAATGCAACTTAGGCATTTTAATAGCTCAGTTAAATGCATTAGAAGCGTTTACAACAGCAAATTAGTTATTTTAGCTTATATGGGACTACGGTCCAATGGGTGGGCTCCCATAGTCGCCTCTAGGTTTAGATAACCTAGCTCTAGGTTCAGATAACCTAGAAACAGCAAGTTAAAACAGTTAGCTATATTCAGTATTTTATTTTCAGTGGCACTGTACTGGATCAGATATCTATTGGGTTGGACTCCCACAGTCGTCCCTAGGTTTAGATAACCTAGTTAACCCTACTAAATTCGGGACTTGCAAACCCGGGTCTAGTTAGGGATGCGCGCACAGCAAGTACAGTTGTCGGGCCCAAACAGCATGATTATGTATTTTCACTTATATCTATTAGCTTTCAAAGTTTATTCAGATATGTGACTATAGCATCAGAACAGCACTAGTTTAACTCAAGTATAGTTTCAGTTTCAGTTCGGTTTTCAGCATAGTTTATTCTAGTTGATGCTATGATATGATTATATGCTTAGTTTATGATGCATGCCATGTTTCAGTGTTTATACCATGTTTCAGTATGCCATGCTTTAATAAGCTCAATGCATGTTTTCAAATAACATGATTTCCAAAGCATATTTGCATCGCTTGCATGTTTTTGTGAGGTAGATGGTTTCTTACTAAGCTTTAAGCTTACAGATACTATTTTTCCTTATACTGCAGATAAAGGTAAAGGAAAGATGGACTAGCAGAGGGAGCTGGAGGACAATGCAAAGGATGGTGTGTGTGGCAGGAACTGGAATAAAAGACCTTGGAGAGTTTAGCAAATTAGAAACTAGTTCTTCCTTAAGACATTTTCTTATACTTTGGTTTTTATGCATTTCTAGTAGTTAAAGGTTATGAGTTGATGAACCATGCTCCATGTCACGTTGGAATGTTAGCTATATGTTATTGGAATGTTTATTATGCATTAGTTAGTGGTTATGTGAGATCTTCGGCACGAATAAGTGCTGAAATCAGAGTTTTAGGTGAAATCAGAACTCGATCGGTCTCGAACCGATCGTAGTCAAGCGATGCCTGGATCGGTCGTTCCCAAGAGCACAGACGTCCTCTGGATCGATCGGCCGACCGATCCGGCCTGATCTGATAGCGTTCGGAGAGCTTGGTGCACGGATCGGTCGGACCGATCGAGACATACTGATCGATGCCGGCCGATCGACCACACTGGATCGGTCGGTCCGACCACACTGGATCGGTCGGCGACCGATCGGTTGAAACGAAACGACCGTAGCTCTGATCGATCTGTGGATCGATCGGCAGGTCTGTGAGTAGTTGGGAAGTTAGTTTCTAGCCCCTAGCTAAGTTGGGATGTTCAGTTTCTCCTCCTTAGCATATGTACACCAGCAAAGAAGGTCTTTAGACCTTTCTTATCAGTTGTATCCGTCATTAGTAGAGTAAAATTTTAATTAGCCCAGCTTTCCGCACAGTATAGTTTAGCATTATTGTGACGATCGGCCTTATAGCCAGTGCCCAGAAGGCGGGTCGTTACAGAGTGGTATCAGAGCAGTGTTCCATACTTCCTACACACACATCAACATTGTACCTACAGCTTCCAAGTAAGAATACCTCTACTTAATTTATGCTCCTTGTTGTTATTACAGTTCATGTTTATATGCCTATTGCTTGTTAGTATGTGATAGTTTTTGAACATGATATCAGTAGTTATATAACTGTGATTACCTTAGTTATGTTATGTTCTCCATGTCTTTAGAAATGGCACGAGGACGCCCAGCTAGAAGGGCACTAGCTACTGAGCCCCAGCCAGAGGCAGGCAGTTCAGTGCCTCCTCCAGACCTTACAGCATTAGTTGCTTAGTTACAGCAGCAGCTAGCTGAACAGCAACAGGAAATAGCCACCTTAAAGGCTAATCGGAACCGAACCTAACGACTCCAGAAGTCTTAGAGGTTCCACCAGCTCAGCCTACAGCGCCAACACCAGCACCAGTACCAGCACCAGCAGTCCCAGCAGCTGAGCCAAGAAAGGAAGCCTATCTGATCCAGTGGCAGCGAGTCAAGCCAGAGAACTTCTCAGGCACTAGTGAACCATGGGATGCACAAGCCTAGTTCAAAACACTGGAGAGCTCTGGAGCTGGCCGGAACACGAGAAGGTGAAGTGTGCCTCCTTATACAGGAGATGCACCCATGTGGTGGGAAAGGATCGAGCAGGCGCCCGGTGAACCCGGATGTTATGGGGCGACTTGAGAAGGAGTTCTTGAGGAGTTCTTTCATATCTGGTCACAAACCACCACTACGACGAGTTCAGAGTTTCGTCGGGCAACCTTTCGGTGGAGGAAGCGTGAAGAAATTCAACAGGTTGGCTCGTCTATGCCCGAGCTAGTCGGCACAGAGAAGGAACGAATCCGGTTGATGCTCAAGATGCCGAGGCCAGAGATAGCGATGAACGTGGCTGGTGGCATACATAGGCCACAAACCACGGAGGAGTTAGTGGCGGTGCCTTGACCACGAGCATTACGAGCAGCATAAAGCAGTGAAGCAAGTCTCCACGGAATCCAAGGTCAAGAAACTCTCACACTCAAAAAGCAGCAAGGCCTGACTCTAGCTGGAAGGAACTCCAACGAAGCGCAAATCGTGGAGTGACCCAAAAGGAGGACCATCTAGCAAACGACCCAGTTATCCAAAGTGTGCTACTTGTGGGAAATTTCACCCAGGGGTTTGTCGCAAGGGCACACGAGGATGCTTTGAATGTGGACAAGAAGGGCACATGGCCAAGCAGTGCCCGAACAAGACCGGTCTTCCTCAGCCACAGCAGATTCAGTATGCAGGTCAGCCAGCTCAGTTATATCAGATGTAGGCCGCTCTAGAAGGTCCACTTATCAGCCAGGGCAGATTAGAAGCCCCTCCAGCTACGGCGAATGCGAGGATCTACTCACTCACCAGAGAGGACGTAGCCAATGCCTCGACAGTTGTCACAGGTCAGATCAGCATTTTTCAGTATAGTGCTACTGTTCTATTTGATACTGGGGCAACCCATTCATATATAGCCAGGGTGTTCTCCGAAAAATTAGAAATACCCTCAGAGGTATTCAGTGGTCTATTTTTGACGGCACTACCTTCAGGAGAGATCATGGCATCCACGCACTGGCTCAGAGCAATGCCGGTCATTATAGCATATAGGGAACTCTTCTGTGATCTGATCCTGCTGGAAATGACTGACTACGACGTCATCCTTGGAATGGACTTCCTGATCAGATACGGTGCTTCCATAGAGTGCCGTAAACGGAAAGTCGTATTCCAACCCGAAGCAGAAACACAGTTCGAGTACATCGGGGAACCAAAGAGAAAAGCCAGAAAATTTCTCTCAGCTATGAAGGCACAGAAGTTGATGGATTCGGGTTGTACGGGGTACCTAGCACATGTAGTCAATACCAGCTAGGACAAGGACCAACAGCTAGCAGGAGTCCGAGTTGTATGTGACTACCCAGCAGTCTTCCCTGAGGAGTTACCAGGCCTAGCACCAGTCAGGGAGATTGAATTTGAGATAGAGCTTTTCCCCGGCACCAATCCTATTTCCAAAGCGCCATATCGCATGGCTCCAGCAGAACTGAAGGAACAATTCTGAGGAGCTACTTGACAAGGGCTTCATCGCCCTAGTCACTCACCATGGGAGTGCCTGTCTTGTTCGTGAAGAAGAAGGATGGAAGCATGCGGCTGTCATAGACTACGAGAACCGAATCGAGGTCACGATCAAGCAGGTATCCCTCCCGAAATCGATGACTGTTCGACCCGATTGAAGGGAGCGGCGGTGTTCTCAAGATAGATCTCGGATCGAGGTTATCATCGAGTCAAGGTTAAAGAGGGATATACCCAAGGCGGATTCGAGACGGATCACGGACACTACGAGTTGCGATCATGCCCTTTGGCGTGACCAATGCTCAGCTACATTCATGGATCTCATGAACAGTATTCAGGGAGTATTTAGATAAGTTTGTTATTGTGTTTATCAATGACATTCTTATCTACTAGAACTCGGGAAGAACATCGAGCACACGAAGGCGATTACTCAGACACTTGTGAGAACCGACCATATGCCAAGTTCACGAAATGTGAATTTTGGCTAGATCAGGTCCTTCCCGGGTCACATCATCTCCAAGGATGGTATTATGGTAGATCCCAGCAAGATAGAAGCGGTAAGTAGCTGGAAGAGACCTAAGAACGCCAGTGAAATCGGGAGCTTTACGGGATTAGCAGGATATTACGAGAAGTTTGTAGAGGACTTCTCGGGTAGCCTCCCAGCGACTCTTACCGGAAAGAATAGGAAATTTCGGTGGACGGAGGATGTGAGAACTTGAGCTAAAAGGAGATTGGCGGTGCTCCCATTTGGCTCTACGAGACAACACCAGCAACTTTGACATCTATAGTGATGCCTCTAAGTTGGGATTTGGAGGCAGTCTTGATGCAAAATGGCAAGGTGATCGCCTATGCCTCGGACAACTCAAGGATTATGAGAAGAATTACCTACTCATGACCTTGAGCTTGCAGTAGTAGTGTTCGCTCTCAAAATTTGGAGACATTACTTATATGGAGCTCGGTGCAGAGTGTATCAGATCATCGAGTTTGAAGTACTTCTTCACTAAGAAGGATCTGAATATGCGACAGGGCTTGAGCTGGTCAAAGACTACGATATAGACATCCTCTACCATCCAGGGAAGGCCAATAAGGTAGTCGACGCACTTAGCAGAAAATCCAGTGCTACCTTATTATCTCTTACAGCCATGTCACCGCCCCTACGGAAGGAGATCGTAGATTTCGGTCTTGAACTCATCGTTGGACAGCTCTCTACTATGACCTTAGAGTCTACCTTGCTTGGTGATATTCAGTCAGCTCAGGGGCAGGACCTCGAAATTCAGAAAATCAAGCAAGGGCTAGCAGAATCAGAAAGTAGAGAATTCAGAGTGTCCGATAGCGGGGTGTTGTATTTTGGTGACAGACTCTGTGTTCCAGATCAGGAGGAGCTACGGAGACAGATTTTAGATGAGGCTCACAAGACTCCCTATGCGATGCATCCAGGTTCCACCAAAATGTACCAAGACCTGAAGAACCGTTTTTGGTGGCCCGGGATGAAGCGAGACATCGCCAGATATGTTAGCATCTGCCTCACCTGTCAGAGGGTCAAGGCAGAACATCAGAGTTCTGCAGCCTATACAGATTCCAGAGTGGAAGTGGGAGGATATCTCTATGGATTTCATAGTGGGACTGCCCAGAACCATGAATGGTTTTGACGCCATCTGGGTAATAGTCGACAGGTTGACTAAATCAGCCCACTTCTTAGCTATCAAGATATCTTACTCCATGGAGAAGCTAGCTCAGTTGTATCTCCAGGAGATCGTCAGACTACATGGAGTCCCACGAACCATCATTTCAGACAGAGACAGCAGATTCACATCACACTTCTGGGAGTGTGTACAGTCAGCGTTGGGCACTAAGTTAAAGTTCAGCACAGCATTCCATCCTCAGACAGATGGTCAGACGGAGAGAGTAAACCAGGTACTCGAAGATATGCTCCGAGCGTGTGCCCTAGACTTTAAGGGAAGTTGGTGCAAATATCTGAGCTTAGCAGAATTTGCATACAACAACAGCTATCAGGCCACTATCGGCATGGCACCTTACGAGGCTCTCTATGGGCGGAGGTGTAGATCTCCAATCTGCTGGTATGAGAGTGGTGAACAGAAGGAACTAGAGCTTCAGACAGATCTAGTAGCAGATACCACAGCAGCCATACAGCAGATCCGCCAGAGGATAGAGACAGCTCAGAGCCGCCAGAAGAGCTATGCTGATACGCGGCGCAGACCCTTAGAGTTTTCAGTCGGGGATTCAGTGTTCCTCAGAGTGGCTCCCATGAAGGGAGTAATGCGTTTTGGGAAAAAGGGCAAGCTAAGTCCCAGATATGTGGGACCATACCTTATCAGCAGAAGAGTGGGCAAGGTAGCATATGAGCTAGAGTTACCCCGGGAAATGTCAGCTGTCCACAACGTATTTCATGTCTCTATGCTGAAGAAGCATACCCCAGATGCCACCCAGGTGATTGAGCCCCAGTCGGTACAGATCCGCGAAGACCTCAGCTATGATAGTTGGCCTATTCAGATAATAGACCGAGCAGTAAAGAAATTGCGGAACAAGGAAGTACCATTAGTCAAAGTCATTTGGCACAGTCACACAGCAGAAGAGGCAACTTGGGAGACAGCATGAGACAGAAGTACCCGGAATTGTTCTAAGTTCGAGGACGAACTTTTTATAAGGTATGGGGGATTGTAACGCCCGAAAATTCTCAAACTTGTATTAGAATTATTCTGTGATTTTCTGGAATTTTTAGATATTTTTCCGGAATTTTTCGAGTAGCGGAAGTAGCAAAAATAATTGGAAAACGAAAACGGCCTTAGCGGGAATTGAACCCGAAACCTATGGCTTAGGGATAATGCTAGTAACCAGTTGAACCCAGCAGGGCCATGCTGAAAGGAAAGGGAAACAATTTTATTTAAGTTGGATTTGGGCGGAACTTTACCACTTAATATAAATAGAAAATTTAAGTGGGGTTTGAGTTATTTCTTTTATTGGTTCGGCAAAACCCTTCCTCTCCAAAGCCTCACGCCGACACCTTCCTCTTCCTCCTCTCTCGGCGCCCAAGCCCCAAGGACTCTCGGGTCATCTTCCGGCGACGACTCCAACACGAAAGAGGTTCTTCTCCGCGAGAGGAACGCAAAGACGTGAGCGGATCGTCGAGAAGGTCATCTCCACCGGAATTCTAGCGAATAGAATCGTAAGAAATTACGAACAGGAGGTAAGAAACCCCTCACCTGCAGTATAATAGCTCCGTTTGGATTTTCTGTGCATTAGTTTAGTTTTATGCAGGTTTTGTCGACATGTAGGGTGTTTTTAACCCTCCTCGCAGGTTTAGGGATTTAGTTGAGCACCTTTAGATGGGCCGGACACGTTTACCCTCTTCAGTTTGGGGTTGTAGACGTTGTCGGGTGCCTAAAGGTGATCTCCCTAATAAAGAGGAGAGTTGGGGCACACTAGGTGTTCGACAAAGTAACTGGATCAGTAAAAAAATGCAACTTAGGCATTTCAATAGCTCAGTTAAATGCATTAGAAGCGTTTAAAACAGCAAATCAGTTTATTTTAGCTTACATGGGACTACGGTCCAATGGGTGGGCTCCCATAGTCGCCTCTAGGTTTAGATAACCTAGCTCTAGGTTCAGATAACCTAGAAACAGCAAGTTAAAACAGTTAGCTATATTCAGTATTTTATTTTCAGTGGCACTGTACTGGATCAGATATCCATTGGGTTGAACTCCCACAGTCGTCCTTAGGTTTAGATAACCTAGTTAACCCTACTAAATTCGGGACTTGCAAACCCGGGTCTAGTTAGGGATGCGCGCACAGCAAGTACAGTTGCCGGACCCAAACAACATGATTATGTATTTTCACTTATATATATTAGCTTTCAAAGTTTATTCAGATATGTGACTATAGCATCAGAACAGCACTAGTTTAGCTCAAGTATAGTTTCAGTTTCAGTTCGGTTTTCAGCATAGTTTATTCTAGTTGATGCTATGATATGATTATATGCTTAGTTTATGATGCATGCCATGTTTCAGTGTTTATACCATGTTTCAGTATGCCATGCTTTAATAAGCTCAATGCATGTTTTCAAATAACATGATTTCCAAAGCATATTTGCATCGCTTGCATGTTTTTGTGAGGTAGATGGTTTCTTACTAAGCTTTAAGCTTACAGATACTATTTTTCCTTATACTGCAGATAAAGGTAAAGGAAAGATGGATTAGCAGAGGGAGCTGGAGGACAATGCAAAGGATGGTGTGTGTGGCAGGAACTGGAATAAAAGACCTTGGAGAGTTTAGCAAATTAGAAACTAGTTCTTCCTTAAGACATTTTCTTATACTTTGGTTTTTATGCATTTCTAGTAGTTAAAGGTTATGAGTTTGAACCATGCTCTATGTCACGTTGGAATGTTAGCTATATGTTATTGGAATGTTTATTATGCATTAGTTAGTGGTTATGTGAGATCTTCAGCACGAATAAGTGCTGAAATCAGAGTTTTAGGTGAAATCAGAACTCTGATCGGTCTCCAGACCGATCAGAGTCTGGGCAGTGCCACTGGATCGGTCGGCCGACTGATCCAGACAGATACAGTATGCTACTGTATCCTCCTGGATCGGTCAGCCGACCGATCCAGCACGATACAGTAGCGTTCCAGGAGAGCTTCAGGTGCCTGGATCGGTCAGCCGACCGATCCAGACATACCTGGATCGGTCTGCCGACCGATCCAGCCACACCTGGATCGGTCAGCCGACCGATCCAGCCACACCTGGATCGGTCAGCCGACCGATCCAGTTGGGAACAGAACGACCGCAGCTCTGATCGATCCGTGGATCGATCGACAGGTCTGTGAGTAGTTGGGAAGTTAGTTTTTAGCCCTAGCTCAGTTGGGATGTTCAGTTTCTCCTCCTTAGCATATGTACACCAGCAAAGAAAGGTCTTTAGACCTTTCTTATCAGTTGCATCCGTCATTAGTAGAGTAAAATTTTTAATTATCCCAGCTTTCCGCACAGTATAGTTTAGCATTATTGTGACGATCGGTCTTACAGCCAGTATCCAGAAGGTGGGTCGTTACAGAGTGGTATCAGAGCAGTGTTCCATACTTCCTACACACACATCAACATTGTACCTGCAGCTTCCAAGTAAGAATACCTCTACTTAATTTATGCTCCTTGTTTTTGTTATTACAGTTCATGTTTATATGCCTATTGCTTGTTAGTATGTGATAGTTTTGAACATGATATCAGTAGTTATATAACTGTGATTACCTTAGTTATGTTATGTTCTCCATGTCTTTAGAAATGGCACGAGGACGCCCAGCTAGAAGGGCACTAGCTACTGAGCCCCAGCCAGAGGCAGGCAGTTCAGTGCCTCCTCCAGACCTTACAGCATTAGTTGCTTAGTTACAGCAGCAGCTAGCTGAACAGCAACAGGAAATAGCCAATACCCCCACAGTCACCCCGGAACCAAATCTGACGACTCCAGTGGTCTTAGAGGTTCCACCAGTCCAGCCTACAGCACCAGTAGCCCTAGCAACAGAGGCAAGAAGAGAAGCCTATCTGATCCAGTGGCAGAGAGTCAAGCCAGAGAACTTCTCAGGCACTAGTGAACCATGGGATGCACAAGCCTGGTTCAAAACACTGGAGAGCACGATGGAGCTTCTGGACTGGCCAGAACACGAGAAGGTGAAGTGTGCCTCCTTCTGCCTGACAGGAGATGCACCCATGTGGTGGGAAAGGATCAGAACGAAGCGCCCAGTGAACCAGATGTTATGGGCTGACTTCGAGAAGGAGTTCTTCGAGGAGTTCTTTCATATACGGGTCACAAACCACCACTACGACGAGTTCACTGAGTTTCGTCAGGGCAACCTTTCAGTGGAGGAAGCCGTGAAGAAATTCAACAGGTTGGCTCGTCTATGCCCAGAGCTAGTCAGCACAGAGAAGGAACGAATCCGGTTGATGCTCAAGATGCTGAGGCCAGAGATAGCAGTGAACGTGGCTGGTGGCATACATAGGCCACAAACCACAGAGGAGTTAGTGAGCAGTGCCTTGACCACAGAGCATTACCAGAACAGCATAAAACAGCAGAAGCAAGTCTCCACAGAATCCAAAGGTCAAGGAAACTCTCACACTCAAAAACAGCAAGGCCACAGCTCTAACTGGAAAGGGAACTCCAACAGCAAGCGCAAATCAGGGAGTGACCCAAAAGGAGGACCATCTAGCAAACGACCCAGTTATCCAAAGTGTGCTACTTGTGGGAAATTTCACCCAGGGGTTTGTCGCAAGGGCACACGAGGATGCTTTGAATGTGGACAAGAAGGGCACATGGCCAAGCAGTGCCCGAACAAGACCGGTCTTCCTCAGCCACAGCAGATTCAGTATGCAGGTCAGCCAGCTCAGTTATATCAGATGTAGGCCGCTCTAGAAGGTCCACTTATCAGCCAGGGCAGATTAGAAGCCCCTCCAGCTACGCGAGGATCTACTCACTCACGAGAGAGGACGTAGCCTCGACAGTTGTCACAGGTCAGATTAGCATTTTTCAGTATAGTGCTACTGTTCTATTTGATACTGGGGCAACCCATTCATATATAGCCAGGGTGTTCTCCGAAAAATTAGAAATACCCTCAGAGGTACTCAGTGGTCAGTTTTTGACGGCACTACCTTCAGGAGAGATCATGGCATCCACGCACTGGCTCAGAGCAGTGCCGGTCATTATAGCAGACAGGGAACTCTTCTGTGATCTGATCCTGCTGGAAATGACTGACTACGACGTCATCCTTGGAATGGACTTCCTGATCAGATACGGTGCTTCCATAGAGTGCCGTAAACGGAAAGTCGTATTCCAACCCGAAGCAGAAACACAGTTCGAGTACATCGGGGAACCAAAGAGAAAAGCCAGAAAATTTCTCTCAGCTATGAAGGCACAGAAGTTGATGGATTCGGGTTGTACGGGGTACCTAGCACATGTAGTCAATACCAGCTAGGACAAGGACCAACAGCTAGCAGGAGTCCGAGTTGTATGTGACTACCCAGCAGTCTTCCCTGAGGAGTTACCAGGCCTAGCACCAGTCAGGGAGATTGAATTTGAGATAGAGCTTTTCCCCGGCACCAATCCTATTTCCAAAGCGCCATATCGCATGGCTCCAGCAGAACTGAAGGAACTTCAGGAGCAACTACAGGAGCTACTTGACAAGGGCTTCATACGCCCTAGTCACTCACCATGGGGAGTGCCTGTACTGTTCGTGAAGAAGAAGGATGGAAGCATGCGGCTATGCATAGACTACAGGGCACTGAATCAGGTCACGATCAAGAACAGGTATCCCCTCCCCAGAATCGATGACCTGTTCGACCAGTTGAAGGGAGCAGCAGTGTTCTCCAAGATAGATCTCAGATCAGGTTATCATCAGGTCAAGGTTAAAGAAGGGGATATACCCAAGACAGCATTCAGAACCAGATACGGACACTACGAGTTCGCAGTCATGCCCTTTGGCGTGACCAATGCTCCAGCTACATTCATGGATCTCATGAACAGAGTATTCAGGGAGTATTTAGATAAGTTTGTTATTGTGTTTATCAATGACATTCTTATCTACTCAGGAACTCAGGAAGAACATGCAGAGCACCTGAAGACAGTACTACAGACACTTCAGCAGAACCAGCCATATGCCAAGTTCACGAAATGTGAATTTTGGCTAGATCAGGTGTCCTTCCTGGGTCACATCATCTCCAAGGATGGTATTATGGTAGATCCCAGCAAGATAGAAGCAGTAAGTAACTGGAAGAGACCTAAGAACGCCAGCGAAATCAGGAGCTTTCTGGGATTAGCAGGATATTACAGAAAGTTTGTAGAGGACTTCTCGGGTAGCCTCCCCAGCCTCTTACCGAGAAGAATAGGAAATTTCGGTGGACGGAGGGTGAGAACAGAGCTAAAAGGAGATTGGCGGTGCTCCCATTTTGGCTCTACCGGACAACAGCTTTGACATCTATAGTGATGCCTCTAAGTTGGGATTTGGAGCAGTGCTGATGCAAAATGGCAAGGTGATCGCCTATGCCTCCAGACAACTCAAGGATTATGAGAAGAATTACCCTACTCATGACCTTGAGCTTGCAGCAGTAGTGTTCGCTCTCAAAATTTGGAGACATTACTTATATGGAGCTCAGTGCAGAGTGTATACAGATCATCAGAGTTTGAAGTACTTCTTCACTAAGAAGGATCTGAATATGCGACAGCGCAGATGGCCTGAGCTGGTCAAAGACTACGATATAGACATCCTCTACCATCCAGGGAAAGCCAATAAGGTAGCCGACGCACTTAGCAGAAAATCCAGTGCTACCTTATTATCGCTTACAGCCATGTCACCGCCCCTACAGAAGGAGATCGTAGATTTCGGTCTTGAACTCATCGTTGGACAGCTCTCTACTATGACCTTAGAGTCTACCTTGCTTGGTGATATTCAGTCAGCTCAGGAGCAGGACCCTGAAATTCAGAAAATCAAGCAAGGGCTAGCAGAATCAGAAAGTAGAGAATTCAGAGTGTCCGATAGCGGGGTGTTGTATTTTGGTGGCAGACTCTGTGTTCCAGATCAGGAGGAGCTACGAAGACAGATTTTAGATGAGGCTCACAAGACTCCCTATGCGATGCATCCAGGTTCCACCAAAATGTACCAAGACCTGAAGAACCGTTTTTGGTGGCCCGGGATGAAGCGAGACATCGCCAGATATGTTAGCATCTGCCTCACCTATCAGAGGGTCAAGGCAGAACATCAGCGACCAGGAGGAGTTCTGCAGCCTATACAGATTCCAGAGTGGAAGTGGGAGGATATCTCTATGGATTTCATAGTGGGACTGCCTAGAACCATGAATGGTTTTGACGCCATCTGGGTAATAGTCGACAGGTTGACTAAATCAGCCCACTTCTTAGCTATCAAGATATCTTACTCCATGGAGAAGCTAGCTCAGTTGTATCTCCAGGAGATCGTCAGACTACATGGAGTCCCACGAACCATTATTTCAGACAGAGACAGCAGATTCACATCACACTTCTGGGAGTGTGTACAGTCAGCGTTGTGCACTAAGTTAAAGTTCAGCACAGCATTCCATCCTCAGACAGATGGTCAGACGGAGAGAGTAAACCAGGTACTCGAAGATATGCTCCGAGCGTGTGCCCTAGACTTTAAGGGAAGTTGGTGCAAATATCTGAGCTTAGCAGAATTTACATACAACAACAGCTATCAGGCCACTATCGGCATGGCACCTTACGAGGCTCTCTATGGGCGGAGGTGTAGATCTCCAATCTGCTGGTATGAGAGTGGTGAACAGAAGGAACTAGAGCTTCAGACAGATCTAGTAGCAGATACCACAGCAGCCATACAGCAGATCCGCCAGAGGATAGAGACAGCTCAGAGCCGCCAGAAGAGCTATGCTGATATGTGACCCTTAGAGTTTTCGATCGGGATTCTGTTCCTCAGAGTGGCTCCCATGAAGGGAGTAATGCGTTTTGGGAAAAAGGGCAAGCTAAGTCCCAGATATGTGGGACCATACCTTATCAGCAGAAGAGTGGGCAAGGTAGCATATGAGCTAGAGTTACCCCGGGAAATGTCAGCTGTCCACAACGTATTTCATGTCTCTATGCTGAAGAAGCATACCCCAGATGCCACCCAGGTGATTGAGCCCCAGTCGGTACAGATCCGCGAAGACCTCAGCTATGATAGTTGGCCTATTCAGATAATAGACCGAGCAGTAAAGAAATTGCGGAACAAGGAAGTACCATTAGTCAAAGTCATTTGGCACAGTCACACAGCAGAAGAGGCAACTTGGGAGACAGAAGCCAGCATGAGACAGAAGTACCCGGAATTGTTCTAAGTTCGAGGACGAACTTTTTATAAGGTATGGGGGATTGTAACGCCCGAAAATTCTCAAACTTGTATTAGAATTATTCTGTGATTTTCTGGAATTTTTAGATATTTTTCCGGAATTTTTCGAGTAGCGGAAGTAGCAAAAATAATTGGAAAACGAAAACGGCCTTAGCGGGAATTGAACCCGAAACCTATGGCTTAGGGATAATGCTAGTAACCAGTTGAACCCAGCAGGGCCATGCTGAAAGGAAAGGGAAACAATTTTATTTAAGTTGGATTTGGGCGGAACTTTACCACTTAATATAAATAGAAAATTTAAGTGGGGTTTGAGTTATTTCTTTTATTGGTTCGGCAAAACCCTTCCTCTCCAAAGCCTCACGCCGACACCTTCCTCTTCCTCCTCTCTCGGCGCCCAAGCCCCAAGGACTCTCGGGTCATCTTCCGGCGACGACTCCAACACGAAAGAGGTTCTTCTCCGCGAGAGGAACGCAAAGACGTGAGCGGATCGTCGAGAAGGTCATCTCCACCGGAATTCTAGCGAATAGAATCGTAAGAAATTACGAACAGGAGGTAAGAAACCCCTCACCTGCAGTATAATAGCTCAGTTTGGATTTTCTGTGCATTAGTTTAGTTTTATGCAGGTTTTGTCGACATGTAGGGTGTTTTTAACCCTCCTCGCAGGTTTAGGGATTTAGTTGAGCACCTTTAGATGGGCTGGACACGTTTACCCTCTTCAGTTTGGGGTTGTAGACGTTGTCGGGTGCCTAAAGGTGATCTCCCTAATAAAGAGGAGAGTTGGGGCACACTAGGTGTTCGACAAAGTAACTAGATCAGTAAAAAAATGCAACTTAGGCATTTCAATAGCTCAGTTAAATGCATTAGAAGCGTTTAAAACAGCAAATCAGTTTATTTTAGCTTACATGGGACTACGGTCCAATGGGTGGGCTCCCATAGTCGCCTCTAGGTTTAGATAACCTAGCTCTAGGTTCAGATAACCTAGAAACAGCAAGTTAAAACAGTTAGCTATATTCAGTATTTTATTTTCAGTGGCACTGTACTGGATCAGATATCCATTGGGTTGAACTCCCACAGTCGTCCTTAGGTTTAGATAACCTAGTTAACCCTACTAAATTCGGGACTTGCAAACCCGGGTCTAGTTAGGGATGCGCGCACAGCAAGTACAGTTGCCGGACCCAAACAACATGATTATGTATTTTCACTTATATCTATTAGCTTTCAAAGTTTATTCAGATATGTGACTATAGCATCAGAACAGCACTAGTTTAGCTCAAGTATAGTTTCAGTTTCAGTTCGGTTTTCAGCATAGTTTATTCTAGTTGATGCTATGATATGATTATATGCTTAGTTTATGATGCATGCCATGTTTCAGTGTTTATACCATGTTTCAGTATGCCATGCTTTAATAAGCTCAATGCATGTTTTCAAATAACATGATTTCCAAAGCATATTTGCATCGCTTGCATGTTTTTGTGAGGTAGATGGTTTCTTACTAAGCTTTAAGCTTACAGATACTATTTTTCCTTATACTGCAGATAAAGGTAAAGGAAAGATGGATTAGCAGAGGGAGCTGGAGGACAATGCAAAGGATGGTGTGTGTGGCAGGAACTGGAATAAAAGACCTTGGAGAGTTTAGCAAATTAGAAACTAGTTCTTCCTTAAGACATTTTCTTATACTTTGGTTTTTATGCATTTCTAGTAGTTAAAGGTTATGAGTTTGAACCATGCTCTATGTCACGTTGGAATGTTAGCTATATGTTATTGGAATGTTTATTATGCATTAGTTAGTGGTTATGTGAGATCTTCAGCACGAATAAGTGCTGAAATCAGAGTTTTAGGTGAAATCAGAACTCTGATCGGTCTCCAGACCGATCAGAGTCTGGGCAGTGCCACTGGATCGGTCGGCCGACCGATCCAGACAGATACAGTATGCTACTGTATCCTCCTGGATCGGTCAGCCGACCGATCCAGCACGATACAGTAGCGTTCCAGGAGAGCTTCAGGTGCCTGGATCGGTCGGCCGACCGATCCAGACATACCTGGATCGGTCTGCCGACCGATCCAGCCACACCTGGATCGGTCAGCCGACCGATCCAGTTGGGAACAGAACGACCGTAGCTCTGATCGATCTGTGGATCGATCGGCAGGTCTGTGAGTAGTTGGGAAGTTAGTTTCTAGCCCCTAGCTCAGTTGGGATGTTCAGTTTCTCCTCCTTAGCATATGTACACCAGCAAAGAAGGTCTTTAGACCTTTCTTATCAGTTGTATCCGTCATTAGTAGAGTAAAATTTTAATTAGCCCAGCTTTCCGCACAGTATAGTTTAGCATTATTGTGACGATCGGCCTTACAGCCAGTGCCCAGAAGGCGGGTCGTTACACAAGATAATAAAATTAATGGATTAAAACCTCTCTTACAAATGATTGATTTTGTATACGTCCACACTAACGTGGCATACAAAATTTACGGTGTTTGAGATAATTTTATTTATCATAAAGTTAGGTTGACAAGATAGTTAATGGGTAAAACCCTCCTCTTACAAATATTGATTTTGTATACGTCCACACTAACGTGACATGCAAAATTCATAGTGTTTTTAGGTGTTGGTAAATTTAAATAGTATTATTTGAGGAATCAATATTATTTTAAATTTAGAGTCTTGACCAAATATTTGATCAAAGACAGACCAACTATTAATTTTATTTGTCATAGGTTGACAAGATAATAAAAATTAATGGATAAAATCTCCTTTTAGAATTTGTATACGTCCACACTATCGTGGCATACAAAATTCATGGGGATTTTGAGATGTTGGTCTTGACCAAATATTTTTGTGATTCTTAGGTTTTCAAATGTTAGTCAATCCCCTAGTTGTTATACTATAGAATAGACTTAGTTGTCCCAATTATTATGATTGGAAATAAGACTTGGACATTAAGGTAGACTATCCTCTTAAAACTAAGAACAATATAGTTGTATTTGGTTCATTAGTTGTTGAAACATATTTAGTGGTGTTATCTACCGGTACCTAGTGAGTAGATACGGGAGCCACTATCATGTCTGCAATTCATTGCAAGGGCTCCAAGAAACTCGACAACTATATGAAGAGAAATCATCGTCTATATGGGCACTACTGCAAAAGTAGCAGCTGTTGCAGTGGGAGATGTTAATCCTATGATAGGAATAAAATTGAATTTTGAGAAATTGTCTATATATACCAAGTTTAGAAAGAATTCGATTTCGGTTTCTAAACCATCAAAGAATAGATATTCTGTCTATTTTGATAACAAACTTGTTATTAAGAAAAATAAGAAAATTATCTGTTCCGGTACATTGGTTGACAATTTATAAATCCAATAACTCCCACGATGCAATAAATAACACATCTTCTAACTTTAAGAGAAAGCAACCTTCAGAAATGAACCAATTATATCTTTGGCATCTAAGGCTAGGTTATATTAACTTGAGTAGGATTCATTGGTAATCAATGAACTCTTGGGTTCATTGGTAGTGGAAATCTTTCCAACCTGAGAGTCTTACTTGGAAGGAAAAATAACTGAGAAGCTTTTAAGTCTAAGGGATATGGAGCCAAAGATATAATGGAATTGGTTCATTCTGATTTGTGTGGTCCTATGACTATCCAGACAAGAGGTAGTTTCAAATAGTTTGTCTATTTTGTAGACAACTATTCGAGACATAGATAGATTTACTTGATACACCGCAAGTCTAAGTGCTTTGATTAGTTCAAAGAGTACGAGGCTGATGCGGAGAAATGCCAAAGTAAAAATATCGAGACACTACGGTGAGATCGTAGTAGCAAATACCTCTTGGGAGAATTTAGGAGTCACTTATCAGAAGTAGGGATTCAATCCCAACTAACTGCACTTGGTACATCCCAACAGAATGGTGTAGTAGAAAGAAGGTATAAGGCTCTTATGGAATAATTAAAATGATGATGAGTTATTTAGAAAATTACCAAATTCATTTTAAGGATATACACTGAAAATGGAAGTGAACATAGTACCTTCTAAGTCAGAACTCTCTACTCCCACAGAATTGCAGAATGGGCGTAAGCCTAGTCTAAAGCATATTCGGATTTGGGTGGTATAGCACGTGAGATACACTGAAAAGTTGGACATGAGTTCACTTGTTTGTGAGTTATCCTAGAAAAACGAAAAGAGGTTTGTAGTCCTTAAAATCGGAATGTCATTGTTGGCACCAATGCCTGATTTTAGAAAAGGACTATACTATGAACCATAAGCCCATAAGTAAATTTGTTCTTAAGAAAATAATAAAGGATATGTCTAATCTAGTACCTACTGTACAAGATGAAATATCACAATAAACTGCAACACGTATCACAATTGATACACAAACAGTGCCTCATCGTAGTGGGAGGGTTGTGAGACAACTTGAGAGATTCATGTTTTTGGGAGAATCTTCGGACTTGATCCCGAGTAAATATGAACCTGATCCCCAGACATATGACGAAGCACTCCAAGATAAAAATGCAGCATCTTTGCAAAAAGCAATGAATACAGAATTAGAATATATGTATTCTAATAAAGTCTGGGAACTTGTAGAATCACCAAATGGTGTAAAAGCCATTAAGTGAAAATAAGTCTACAATAGGAAAAGAGGGATAGATAGGAAGGTAGAAACTTTCAAAGCAAGACTTGTTGGAAAAAGGAAACTTTTTACCGGTAGCCATGCTTAAGTCTATCCGGATTCTTTTATCTATTATGAGATTTGGCAAGTGGATGACAAGACAACTTTTCTTTATGGAAGTCTTGAAGAATGCATCCATATAAAGCAACCAGAGAGGTTTATTGCAAAGGGCAAAGAGCATCTAGTATGTAAGCTCAATCAGTCTATGGACTGAAGTAAAGCTTCAAGGTCTTGGAACATTCGATTTAATAAAGTAATCCGGACCTATGGATTTATTTAATAATCGGATGAGTCTTGTGTATACAAGAAGTGTGATGGAAACGTGGTGGTATGTCTTGTACTATACGTAGATAATATTTTTGGTAGTTGGAAACAATATCAAAGTGTTGTCAGAAGTAAGGGTATGGTTGTCCAAACAATTCGATATGAAGAACTTAGGAGAATGTGCACACATTCTTGGGATCAAAGACATAAGGGATCGCAAGAAAAGAATGTTGTGCTTATCCCGAGCTTCATACAATCCTTGCTCGTTTAGCATGCAGAACTCCAAGAAAGGTTTCTTACCTTTTAGGCATGGAGTAGCTTTATCTAAAGAGATGTCTTCGAAGACATCAAAGGAAATAAAGGACATGAAGGCAGTTCCTTATGCTTCGGCTGTAGGAATTCTAATGTATGCAATGCTGTGTACGAGACTGGATATCTGTTTTGCCATGGGCATGGTTAGCAGATATCAAAGTAACTTTGGACAAGGACATTGGTTTGTGGTAAAGCATATATTGAAGTACCTTAGAGGCACTAGAGATTATATGCTAGCTTACAAGGCAGATAATTTGGTCCCTGCAGGTTGCACGGATTTTAACCTCCAATCAGATAGGGATAATAGTAAGTCAACCTCAGGGTTTTGTGTTTACTTTAGGAGGTAAAGTCATAACTATGGAAGAATGATAAGCAAAAGTGCTTTTTCGGACTCAACCATAGAAGCTGAGTAAGTGGCAGCCTCTGAGGCAGTCATAGAAGCTAAATGACTCAGTAACCTCAAGATGGACTTAGATATGATTTCTGGTTTGTCCAAAGATTATTACAATTTATTGTAATAATGGTGGTGCAGTAGCAAACTCGAAGAAACCATGAGTCTATAAGGCAAGTAAACACAAAAGAGCGCAAGTACCACCCAATACGAGAAATCGTATAAACGAGGAGAAGTTGTTGCCGCCTAAATTGCATCAAATGATGACCTATAGATCTTTTCACTAAGGCCCTTAAGGCAAGAGTTTTTGATGGGCATGTTGAATGGATGAGAATCAGATGTATGACAGCATTTATGGCAGCATAGTCTTTTAGTATAAGTGGGAGATTGTTGGAGTGTATACTAAAAGCCTAGCTTTTGTATAAACATTTATAAGAATCACATTGATCAAGTGTCTACATTTATATATACCAAATGTAGATGTTCAATTAATTTATATTGTAGATAACATAGTGTGTGGTGTCACACACAGAAGATCGTGTTATCGGTTCTTTATAAATTAAAAACAGTAGCTCACGACCAAGATGGAAAGGAACAAACCATTGGAAAGTCGTAGTGTAATTAGGTATTAGTTTATCTTAACTATATAATTACACTAGTACACTTAGAGTGTATTTAGTAGGACCATTTAGGGGTCGTTTCTTTTATACTGACTTTATAAAGGAACAAAGACCTCAGTTATTATGGAAGTGTGTGCTCTTAATCCTAATATAATAACAAACACATATATTTGATATTTATTTCTTTAATTTATCAATGGGTGAGATTTAGTTCGATAAATCAATAAGCCCGATAAGTTGGGAAATGATATCACTTATAGTGTGTGTTGTTGATTATAGAAGGAAACTGTGTCCTAGTGATCTAGGTTGATAATGTTTCCAAGAGGAGCTCATAAGGATTGTCATATTAAACCCTGCAGGTGGACTTAGTCCGACATGATGATAAGGTTGAGTGGTACTACTCTTGGACTAAGATATTAATTAAATGAGTTGTCAGTAACTCACTTAATTAGTGGACATTCGACATCTTAAACACAGGGAGACTAACACACTCATAATAAGAAGGAGCCTAAAAATATAATTTGAGATTGGTGCGGTAGTTTAATAATAGTTCTTTAGTGGAATGAATTATTATTGATGGAATTAAGTTGTGTGTTCGGGGCGAACACGGCAAGCTTAATTTCATCGGGAGACCAAAACCAATTCCTCCTCTCGGTCCCTATCGTAGCCTCTTGTATATCGAGATTTATACCCACCATATACCCACCTTCTTACCCAACCAATAGGGGCCGGCCAAGCTAAGCTTGAAGCTCAAGCTTAGGGCCGGCCAAGCCTAAAGGTTGAGCCTTTAGGTGGCCGGCCAATAGCTTGGAGCCCAAGATTAGGTGGCCGACCACATCATATTAAAAAGGCTTTTTTATTAAAATTATTTCTTATGTGGATATCATGGTTTTAAAAGAGAGTTTGAAATTTAAATCTTTCCTTTTATAGCTTTCTACAAAAGATTAAGAAAAGATTTGAAATCTTTCCTTATTTGTAGATTGATAGATAGATTTTAATTTTGAGAAAACTTTCCTTTTTTAACCACGTTCATGATTTAAAAGAGAGTTTAAAAATTATATATTCTCTTTTATAAGTTTCTACAAAAGATTAAGAAAAGATTTGATATCTTTCCTTATTTGTAGATTGAAAGGAGATTTTAATTTTTAGAGATAACTTTCCTTTTTGGAAATCATCCACATATTTAAAAGAAAGATTTTAATTTATAAAATTTCCTTTTTATAATCCACTATGAAGGGAAAAATTATTGGAGAAATTTTTATAAATTTTCGGAGACAAATTAGGAAGTTTAAATTCTTGTGTTAATTAAAACTTTCCTTGGTTTGGAGATTAGTGGCCGACCATTATTTTAATGAGAAGAAAATTATTTTTTAATTAAAATAAAATTTTCTTTTCATGGCAAAAAAATTAAGAAAGTTTTTATTAAAATTTCCTTATTTGCCAAGGCCAAGGATTATAAAAGAGGGGGTAGAGATGCCTTCATAGTGAACGACTCTATTCTTTTCTTCCTCTCTTTTCCTCCTTGGTGTGGCCGGCCCTAGGGTCTCCTCATCTCCTTCTTTTCTCTTCCTCCTTTGTGGCCGGCGGCATCAACTTAAGGGAAGTCCATGGTGGCCGGTTCTAGCTAGGTGAAGAAGGAGAGAAAGAAGACTTCGTTTCTGGCATCCCTTGGAGCTTGGTGGTGGTGGCCGGATCTTTACTTCTCATGGAGAATTAATGGTGGCCGAATCTAGCTTGGAGAAGAAGGAGCTTGGTGGTTCTCTTCTCGAAAGATCGTTGCCCACACAACGTCCGAGATAAGAAGAGGAATACGGTAGAAGATCAAGAGGTTATTTTTGCTTACAAAGAAAGGTATAACTAGTAATTATTTTCCGCACCATACTAGTTTTCTTTGTATAGTTATTTATGAAAATACCAAACACAAGAGACATATGATTCTAGAGTTTTTGAAATAGTTTTTTCGAGTTTGTGTTTTCTTCTTTTTAGAATTTGTGATTCGATTGTTCTTTTTGGTTAACCTAGAGTTATTTAAGGAAATAAATATTAGCTTTCCTTAAAATGCTTTGCCTAGGCGGTGGTGGTTGCTCCCATATCCAAGAAGGCCATGTGCCTCGCCATGCAGTCCTGGAAGCCAATTTTGAAAATTAATATTTATGGAATTAATAACTTAGGTTGATTTGAATCAATAGTGTTAAGTTCCGCTTGCGATTCAAATCTAAACCATCAAGAACAGATAAGTTAAATTTGGAATCAATGATAAGTTCCGTCTGCGATTCATAATTTAACTTCTAAAGAACACAATAGATTATTTAAGGAAAGGTTCGACACTTGTACAAAAATTTTTTATACAGTGGAATCGGTACGTTTTCCTAGGACTAACCAACATACCTGAACATACCACTAACCCATGAGTGGTCGTGTGTGCAGATACATGTAACTGGCGATGTGCTCAACAATAATGGAGCTGACAATCGCACAGCATGCAATCATGCGAATGGTGCATGACACTAAGCATGACAATATCCTGAACCAAATCCATATATATATAAAAATGTGTACCCTAGTACCAGTAATCAAATCCACAGATCTAGGGTATACATGTCCTCTATGGCATAACAACCTAGGTCCTGAACATATCCACCTCCATAAAATATGTACCAACAATATACATGGATCAAAGCAAAAGGGTCTAGGTACACAGATCAGATATGATATAAAAATATAGGTACACATGCCAGATAATAAAAATCCAGAATCTAGTCCTAAACTCAGTAAAGCATGGTATGTCACTTACTCTAGGAACTAAGGTATTCATGGCAATAAACACGAGGTATAAACATGGATACATAACAAGCGACAAAACAGAACACGCTATGGGTATCAAACCGTGACATACCAAAGATAAACATGATCATTGCTTGTAGCTATAAAATACTATACATATCCAATTGACAATATCATAAAAGATAAGTCAAGAGGTACCCGCCTCCAATATAGATCGAATCGAACCAATCCGATGTCGAGATGCCCATCTCGAATCACAGTCCTGTATCACCAACATAAATATATTTTATTTAGCTACATTCCTATAAATAGCTAAATAAAATCTCTTACATAAATTAGGGCAAAACTCTAATCCATAAACCTCAATCTACCTTAGTTAAATCCAACGGTTAATTAGGATTAGTTTTTCCTAATCCCTAATCAACTCATTAGAATAATAATCCATACCTAAATCAATTACACTAATCATGAAGTCATAACATCTTAATTGAACTACTCTTACCTCTACCTCATTGCTAGAACAGAGGTGATTGACTGTCGGATGTCCGACACATTTCTAGGAACACCGAACGACCACGTTCATGTCTCCAACCCCTGCATAACCAGAGACGAGGGAGTTAATTAACACCTTATTGCTCATAGACATAATTTCGAGCACATGGTGAACTTATCAAGTAGTACGCACTTGGAGCCCATATCAATGAAAAAAATTACCTACATAGAGGTCGAAGATAATCCCTAACCTGACAACGTACGCAAGGAGCTGTTGGTTGGGATTAGTGGAGGAGGTGGTGGCAATGAACCCGGCTGCCGGAAGAATGAAGAAGGGAAAGCAGTGGCGTCGGGCGGCAGGTCATGGTCATCGAGACGTTGGTCTCGGACGGCTCTGTTTCTGTCCACAACCCGGAGAGACCTAGGGCACAACAAAAAAAAACACGGCAGTTTGGCAGGGGCGTCGGTGCTAGGGCAATTAAGTGGCGGCACCTGGTGCGGCTCGGGAAGGAGAGGCCGGCGGCAAAAATCTAGGGCACAGGGAAGACAGCGCCACGCCGGCGTTCTGAACGGCGACTCCCATGTGGCCCTCGGGTTGACGGCGGTGGATCGATAGGGGCGCGCAGAGGTAGAGGGAGTCGGGCGGATGCGGTGTGCGACGGTGGAGAGCAGATGGACTTCGGCCGAAGGTTTTGTATGAGTGGGAGAAGTAACCGCTCGGCGCGTGAGAGGAGAAGAAGGAAGGGCGGTTAGGGCAAGGGGGAGGAGAAGGCGCAGGTGAGGCGTCGAGTGAGGGGCTTGGGCACGTGGGGCACGCGGGGAAGAAAAGAAAACGGAGGAAAGAAAAGAATAAAAGAAAAAGAAATAAAAATAAAATCAACATTTCCTCCCTTAAAAGGGGTAGCCTAAACAAGCTTTCCCCGGCTCCGATTTTATCCCCGTAAACTCGTCCATACGAGCTCCAAAAAATTATCGAAAAATTTCGAAAAATTCCCTTATCATTATTTGCCATTTTTCGATATTTTACAGCAATAGCCACTGCGCGATTAGGTCACACGAATGACCTCGATCGCAAGAGACGCAACTAGTGTTGCGCGTTCTAGAACAGAGAAGAAGGCTGGAAAATAAGATTAGGATTACCTAAGCTTAAGCTTGTTCGGTAGATCGTGGAAAGAACGCTGGATAAGAAGATTGCGTGCGCCTTAAGCTGGAGGGTTGCGCGCCTTAGAGTCGAGCCTGATTTGGAGCCAGAGAAGAAGATCACTTGCCCCTTAAGTTAGAGCCGTGCTTGATTTGGGACTGGAGAAGAAGATCGCGTGCAAGTCAGAGAAGAAATCACATGCGTGTAGCCGGAGAAGAAATCGCATGTGCGCTTACGAAGAAGAAATTGCGTGTGCGAGTTTGGGAGAGAAAATGTGAAGTTAATCTCAAATTGGGTTTAGGGCTTTTTTATTATTTAAAATAAAATATATTTATAATTACTTAATAATTTATTTCTCATATTATATAATTTATAAATAGATTTATTTTCTGGTTACAACATCTTTAAACAGATTTACAAACAAAAAAAGTTTCGTATCAAATTTCGTTGCTAATTCGTATTTATTTTTGTTTATAAAAATTAATTTATAAATTTTGTTTCTAATTTATTTTAAAATCCGTTTTAATTTTTTTCTATATTATTTTTTTTAAAGTTAAACAAATTAATAATTCCGTAGCAAATCCGTTTATAATTTATTAAAATTTAAAATGGATTTTTTTTCCGTGTTAAAATTCTGTTTTTGATACCCTGTTTTCTTGTAGTGTTAGATGTCAAAGATATGTTTGATTTATTTCCGAAGGTTGCTTTCTCTTATTAGAATTAGAAGATGTGTTATTAATTTTCATTTGTTACATCGTGGGAGTTATTGGATTTAGAGTATATAAATTTCCAACCAATGTACCAGAACAGATAACTACCTATTTTTCTTGATAACAACTTTGTCATCAAATGAAACAGAATACCCATTCTTAAATAGTTTAGAAATTGAAATCAATTTCTTTCTAAAACTTGGTACGTAAAGACAATTTCTCAAAATCAATGTTTTATTCCTATCAAAAGATAAATAAACATCTCCCACTGCAACAGCCGCCTCTTTCGTTGCATTGCCCATGTAGATGGTGATTTCCCCTTTATGTAGTCGTTGGGTTTCCTGGAACCCCTGCAATGAATTGCAGACATGATCAGTGACTCTCGTATCTACACACTAGGTACCGGTAGATAACACCACTAAATATGTTTCAACAACTAATGAATAAGATACATATTTATTGTTCTCAATTTTACGAGGACAGCCCACTTTTTGTTTCCAATCAATATAATTGGGACTTGTAATTTATTCTTTAATATAACAACAAGAGGTTTGAAGGCCATTTGAAATCCTAAGAATCACAAAATATTTAGTCAATACTTTAGAATTTAAAATACTATTGATTCCTCAAAAAATATCATTTAAATTTACCAACACCTCAAAACACCGTGAATTTTTTATGCCACGTTAGTGTGAACGTATACAAATTCAAACATTTGTAAGAGGAGGTTTTGCCCATTAATTTTATTATCTTGTCATCCTAGGTTTATGACAAATAAAGTTAATAGTTGGTTTTTCTTCGGTTACACAAATAATAGCAGTGACTCCGATGAGGAGGACATTATTAAATGCGCCTAAGTGTATACCATTACTTGATAGGAGTGTGCCCCTTCAGTTGGAGAATATCACACGCACCTAAATAACTTCCTGTAATCATCCATAAAGGAAGTTTGATCTAGTGATCCGCAAACAAACTCATCCGTTGTGGAGGAAGGCAATCAGAGCCAACGCGCAAGTTTGAATGCATCACTTACAAACCAGTAATGGAGATCGTGGAATTTAAATAATTCCTCTCCCACTTAGTTATTTAGAAACGAGGAATTTTAACATGCACACAAGCACACAAACACAGCACACACATTACAACATAAAAGGCAATAAATATGAAAACTAATTTTCCAACTATTATGGCCTCATCCATAACTATCCTTCGTATGCCGCTAACCCTAGCTGCCGCCAACTCTGGCCGCCGACCCTAGGGTTTATGTCATTGCATCCTTCTTGCTTCCTTTTCCGCCGTGCCTCCGGTCCTCAAATAGCACCACGCCTCGCAAGGATACGATCCGCAACAAAATAAAATTTTACATTTATCGATCCTATATTCCACGAAGGAATGTACATGTAATCTAGATCGAACAAAAATGTAAAATCCTAAAACTAATACAACTCTTACTGTATTTAAAAATTATAATCATGCATACATATAAAATGCCCTCAACATGTCCGAGGGTTCAATCACACACAAATATAATAGGGCCATAATAGTTGGAACTAGGATGCTTGTAACCACAGAGTTAATCTTTTTGCATATTATATTATTATCCCACCTAAATTTATGTATGAAAAGTGCATAATTTAACTGAAAACCAAACACATAGAGGTAGAAAACTAGCTCTGATACCAATTGTTGGTCGCTACTTAGAATTCTGTTCTACTTCCCCTGTACCAAAATTTTGTACAAGCATCGAACTTTACTAACAACCTATGTGTTCCTCATGAGTTAAACTTGAATTGGAAACGGAACTTAACATTTTTACTTCAAGTTCAACTCATGTGTTCTTCAGTAGTTAAAACTTGGATTGCAAATGATACTTAACATTATTAATCCAAATTCATCCCATGTTATAGAAGTTGATTAAATATATATTTCAATGATTGACTTCCAGGTTAAACATGGCGAGGCACTCGACCTTCTTGGGTATGAGATTATCCACCACTTCCTAGACAAAGTCTTTCAAAGAAATTGGATATTTAAACTTCTTACAGTAACCCTAGGTTTAACTACAGAGACCTCAATAGAAGCACAAGATCAAAACACTAAATCGAAACACAAAAAATGAAACATGAAATCGCTAGCCTCTTGTGTTGGTATTTCAGGATCCATACAAAGAAAAACTAGTTTTGCTGCGGAATTAAGAACTAGTTATACCTTTCTTTATAAACAAAGACCTCTTGATTTTTTGCTGTATTCCTCTCCTTCTCTTGGACGTCGTGTGGGCGATGATCTACCAAGATGAAATCTACCCGAACTACTTCTTTTCCTCCAAGAAATTCCGGCCACCAAGGAATGCCAAAATAGGAAACTTTCTTCTCTTCTTCTTCCTCTCAAGCAACCGACCACCAAGTGCTCCTTATTTTCTTTCAAGTTTTGGCCACTAAGAAGAGATGGGTGCCGACCTTAGAAAGAAGAAAGGGAGAGAAGAAACAAGGTGCCGCCGGCCTTAGGAAGAGGAAGGGGAGAGAGGTCGACCGCCAAGGAAAAGAGAGGAGAGAAATTGTAGAGATATGTGTATATTTTTAAGGCACCCTCTACCTCTCTTTTATAATCCTTGGTCATGGCGAAAAAGGAAATTTTAATAATAATTAAAATCTCTCTCTTTTAAATATCCTATTGTGATGGCTACAAAAGGAAAGTTTTAAAATTAATCTTTCTCTTTTAAACAATGCAGAAGGCTACAAAAAAAGGAAAGATTAAAATTAAAACTTTTCTTTTAAATCATGGTTACAAAAAAGGAAAGTTTTGTCAAAACTAAAATATCTCTTTTTAAACATTATAGATAACTACAAAAGGAAAGATTTTAACAAAATTAAAATCTCTCTTTTAAACCTTTGTAGATAGCTATAAAAGGAAAGATTTTAAAATTTAAAACTCTCTTTTAAAACCATGTGGATGGCTATAAAAGGAAAAATTTTAACAAAAAATAAAATCTCTCCTTTTAATCCTATGTGGCCGACCCCTTGCTTGTGCACCAAGCTTGGTCGACCACCTCTTGGGCTCCAAGCTAATGCTTGGCCAACCCCCTTGCACCAAGCAATGATGTATCCGACCCATTACTTGGCTAAGAAGTGGACTTTGTTGATACAAGGCTTTATAGAGGTTACAACAGGGATCGAGAGGAGGAATTGATTTTGGTCTCCCGATGAGATTGAGCTTCCTGTGTTCGACCTGAACACCCAACTCAAGTTCATCAATAATAAATCATACCACTAAAGAGTTATTATTGAACTACCGCACCAATCCCATATTATATTATGAGCTCATTCTTTTTATGAGTGCGTTAATCTTCCTGTGTTTAAGATATCGAATGTCCATTAATCAAATGAGTTACTGATACTCACTTAATTAACATCTAGCTCCAAGAGTAGTACCACTCAACTTCATTGTCATGCCGGACTAGGTCCACCTGCAGGGTTTACATGACAATCCTTATGAGCTCCTCAAGGGGACATCATCAACCTAGATTACTAGGACACAGTTTCCTTCTATAATCAACAACACATCATATAAATAATATTATTTCCCAACTTATCAGGCCTATTGATCCAACTGAATAAATCTCATCCATTGATAAATTAAAGAAATAAATAATAAGTATATGTGCTTGTTATTATATCGGGATTAAGAGTACGCACATCCATAATAATAGAGGTTATGTTCTTTTATGCATTCAGTATAAAAGGAACAACCTCAAATGGTCTTGCTCAATACACTCATAGTGTACTAGTGTAATATTATAGTCAAGATAAACTAATACCAAATTATACTACGACCGTTCCAATGGTTTGTCCCTATCCATCTTGGTCGTGAGCTACTATTTATAATTTATAAGGAACTGATAACATGATCTTCTGTGTGACATCACACACCATGTTATCTATAGTATAAATTAAATGGACAACTACATTTAACATAAATGCAGTCATTTGACCAATGTGATTCTCATTTCAAAATAAACGTTCATACAAAAAGCTAGACTTTTAGTATACATCCTAACAATTAGGACTACACTACAACAAAAATGTTAAAAGACAACACCATAAAGACAACAGTTTTAGAAGGAACTGTTGTTAATTTGGTAAAAGACAACGGTTTTTGACAAAACCGTTGTCTTTGAGCTCCTCCAAAAAATAAAAGACAACAGTTTTGTAAAAACCGTTGTCGTTGAGCGACTTTTTGTAAAATCAACAACACCTTTTACAACGATTTTCTGAAACTGTTGTCTTTAAGCACTTTTTTATGGGTCAAAGACAACAGTTTTAATAAACCGTTGTCTTTGACTTTATTCTTTCGCCGTTTTTCCCCTTCGTCGTTTTTGTTGTAGCAATGTTTTGCTTCCCTCTCTCCGAAAATTTTTTGGCGCCCTGTTTTCCCCCCTTAGCCTTCCCGAACCCTAAACCCCTCTCCTCATACGATCTTTTCCTCCCTTAGCCTTCCTACCGAAAAACGTCTCTGGTGAAGGAGTCACCGGTGAACCCTCACCCAAGGAGTCACCGGTGAACCCTCACCGAAATCTGAAGACTTAGTGGAGACTTAGCAGCTAAGGCTTGTTGGAGACGGCAACCCTCGCCCTGGTCCTCGCGTTGAGGTTGGAGCCGCCTGATCTGTTTGCTTTTATGTCTTGCTTTTGTTGGTTATCGTGGAGCTGCATTATGGAGGTGATGGTCGAGTTGGATCTTTTTGCTAGGCTTTTCGAATTGACCATTTTGTTTTGGTTTCCAATATGGTGATTTTATGAGAGAAAGCTGGGGTTTTTGTTTGATTTGCGGCGGTGTTGTGATTCTTACTGTGGATTTTAGGTCTGGCGGCTTGTTAGGGTAGCAGAAAGAGTTGATGATTGTTTTTCTTTGCATTGTTTCTTTCGCTTTGCAGGTAAGGTTTCAGTTTCCATTTGTTAGTCAAAGTTTTTCTTTTTTCTTTTGCAGTTTTAATATATTCTGGATTTTTTTATAATACTCTTCTTCTTTTAGTAATGAGTAGCGTGGAGATCGATTAGGAGAGGAAGAGTTAGGTTCCTTTTATTTTATTTTTTAAGTTACTACAAGTGGAAAAAAAGTATTGTATATGCGAGTTGTTAACAATGCAAAGAACATTCCTCTGGTGACGAATGGTGTAGCTTTGTTGTTTTAAAGTTTTTCCTCTTCAGTTGCTCTATTTAAGTTTGAAACAGAAAGTTAAGCATCTTGAATGCAGTAACAAAACTTCAACCTTTTTTTTACCCCTTTTTTTTACCCCTATCAACCTGTTCTAATTCTAGTACTTGTTGCTTTGTTTATCTCATCAGAATTGGAAGCTTGATGTTTCATGGTGATATTTGCCCAAGTGAATGACATGAATTCAAAGGTTATCTTGTGGGTTTGTCTGGTGGTGATTTTTGTTTTGCCACATTGCTACTCATTCACTGATGAACGGGATGGTATGCTAAGTTTTGTTTTCCTTCTCAAAATTGTCTTTGTTTTTTAAAATGACTATAGACTCTATTTGTCAGTATTTTGCAATCAATTAGTTTATAAGAATCTTTGAATTTTTGAACCGTATGTAATGAAGCATTGTTTTAAGAACTAGGAGAAGTTGCTTTTATATAAATGGAGGCACCAGTGGCGGGCATCTCCGGCATCCGAGAATTTTATTTCAAGAATTTTAATATAGAAAAAGTGAGACAGGAAATGCAAGAAAAGGGCCTGCGAAAGATCCCTGTAAGAAGTTGGATTATTCATCAGAATGATAGGTGTCAAGTGGAATCATAGTAATGTCTGTGTGTATAGAACTGAGAATTGGCCATGCCTTTTAACACCATTGTAGGTGTCAAGTGGCAGCAAATGAACCAAAGAATAAGTAACATTACATCCAAAAGGCCACGAACTTCTTGAACCATACCTGTACTTTTATTCATTTACCATAAAATAAGCTCTAGTGCATAGTTAGCTCAAGTATGTTTCTTCACAACAGCCAGAAGTGAACCTTATTCCTTTTGTTAATCTCATTTACCCATTAGGAAAAGTTACCCATTGAACAACCACAAGGAATACTCTTGCAACATCTTGCAAAAGTTACAACAAAACACCAATCAAAATGGTCAAACCTCTATCTCGAAGTACTTATCTGCCTATATGCAATAGAGAGCTGTACAACTTCTGTAGGCTCTATTCCTGTAAAAGTCGGAGAATTAGTGATACATGAGGCAAATATGGGGGAGAAATTAATTACTAGTAAAAGAGTAACTAGCAGAAACTAGTAAAGTCATGTTTCTACTTTGACGCATTATTGGATCTTGTTGAATTCTATATGTTCTCAATGTATCTGTCTCACAGCAGTAAAAATATATAAACTGGTGCAACACACTCAAGTTTGTTCATGTCTTTTCAGAACCCAAAACCCAATTTTGGATTGCTTCATCTGATATATAAGACCAGGAAAAAAAAACTCTGGTTCTTACTAGGAAAAGAGAATATGCTCAAATCTTAGATGTGTGAAAGAAATGAATTTGGGATTGATAAAGTTTGGCATCAAAGTGATGGAACTAACTTGGCACTTTGTCCTCTTCAGGAACCAAATGCACGAGAGCATGCATGGCTTTTAGTGGCTCTTCTACATCACCACTGAAAGCCACAGCCACTAAGTGACCCATTTAGAAGAGCCAAATGGTGACGGCCCCTTTTTGTCATGGATTGAGACAATGGTAGATGGTAAGCATAGGGCACTCGACATGGCAAAAAGGAGGCATATTTGTGCAATGAACCAACCCTTCGAGCATATTCTGCTGAAGCAAATTACAAGCTGAAAGCTACATCTATCTTCCATTCAATGATATACATCATCAATTAGCTTGGAAGAAGATAACTATCAAGAGGTTGATTGAAGTCGCTAACTTGCAGGGAAGTGATGATAGAACTTATTCTTCTAAGCTTCTTGAGGACAAGGTAACCCTCTCTTTAAACTACCTTTTCTAATTTCTTTTCCTGGTTGGTAAGGAAATTTTCATTTATCTATAATAAAAAAAATGAAGTTGCTTAGGGTGGATGATTAGCATAACTCCTAGTATTGGAATGGATACTTTCTTCTACAAATACCCACTGGCTTTTTTAGCTCTGTAATTAAATTTCCCAAGCAGCACAAAAGGATAATTAATGGGCAATATAAAGCATCTATTCAGCTGTGGAGATTATTGTATTAGTGAAAAATAAAATAAAATGTATTAGTTTTCTTTTTTTTTTACGAATTAATTGACAGAGAGCAGTATTTGGAGTTTGTTAATTGTTAATAGTTTGGAAGTTGACAGCCTCAATAATTGCAGACCTCTACAAGATTCCAAGCTTAATAAATCTCCATTTAATCCCTGTCAAATCACACACCGATACAATAACTTTGCCTGGACCTGAACTGAAGATATTATACAAGATCTGATGCCTCTAACTGAGACGTCATCCAACTTGGGTTATGTTTGTTCAAGTGTTACAATTTCAACTTGGGTTCTTCATGGTCTGATGAGCCTACCAAGGGGGAGCTTGAGTACTGCAGCCTAACATGTTATTATGCCAAAACACCATCACCTCTACATGTAAGCTTTTATGTTGTGATTTTATTTGCCGATATGAATGGGGTACTTGAAGAGTATATGATTTATCAAATCTGTTATTGTGATTATAGCAACTACATTTCTCCAAATTTCAGCTATCAACCTTGTTTTACGTCTTCTACAGGTATTCTATTATTCCCTTTTATTTTTGGTGTTTGCTCACATACCTTGCTTCACAAAAATCCAGAATGTTGGAAAAGGTTGACTTAGAAGAATTAGCAAGTGAGAAAGAGGAGTCCAATTAAATTCTACAAGTTGAAGATTGTGATGGGGCTTGAGTTGACAATAATTACTTGCAATCCTACATAGCATGAACCACCATCGCAAGTTTCTAATCTTTTGACTATTGTTCATTAGTTGTAAATGAAGTTTATTTGTTTATTTGTATTGGGATAAATTTTATTTGAATATTAGACATGTTTCTTCTTTTGTGATTGTAATTCTTGTATAAGTAACATTTTGAATGACATTGATATGAGAAATATTCTTTCTTTTGTGATTATGATTCTTTATTATATATTTATATTGAAATATGATATATTGGTATTAAAAGATAATAATTTAAAAGACAACGATTTAAAACCGTTGTTGTTGTCTATCACCCTCAAAGACAACAGTTAAAAACCGTTGTCGTAGCCCCAAAAATGCTTGTAAACTGACAATGTTAATAAAAATACTCTAAACAACAACGGTTTTAAACCGTTGTCTTTTCATTCAAAGACAACGGTTTAAAACTGTTGCAAAACTATTGTCTTTTCATTCAAAGACAACGATTTAAAATCGTTGTCGTAGCCCCCACTTTTAACAACACTGCCAATTACAACGGTTTTAAAGGGCCTACAACAACGAATTTTAACCGTTGTCTTTTAATGTTTTTGTTGTAGTGCTAGTTTAAAAAGAGATAAAGATTTAACTTGATAAATGATCCTGGTGAAGTTTTGGATGATAGTAGGTTAGGAAAACTCCGTCTATGCATGTCTAGGAAGATATGACTTCAACTTAGTGCATTTGGCTTAGGGGAACTATCTGAAGCTACCCCTTATGAATCCTAACTGGTTAGACCAAAGTTTGTATTAAGTTTAGTGGATAAGACTATTTGAAAAATTTTGAAGGCATGATTACTTTAATGATGTCTAGGTGACTCACCATAACATAGAAATTTATCCAAAGAATGCATGTTTGTTGAACCCAAAGCTAAACTTGAATCTAACACAAAGTTAAACCAAACCTTGAATTTTAATCTAGCTCATCTCATAAAATCATAGGATTCCCTAATTGAAAATATAGATCGGGAGAGATGACTAAAGATCAAATTAAAATAAATTTAAAAATAAATTAAATTAAAAAATCAAAATAAATTAAATTAAATTAAATCAAATTAAATTAAATATAAAAAATTAAAGTAAAATAAATCAAAATAAAATAAAATAAATTTAATTAAATTAAAAATTTAATTAAATTAAAAATTTAATTAAAAAAATAAAATAATTATAATTAAAATTTAAAAATCCAAACTCAAAATTCAAACTCTAAATTCAAATTCAAATCAAAATTAAATAAGATTAACCACCTAAATTATTTTCTAACTTAACTAATTATTAACTTAAATTAATTTGAAACTTAAACTTGTTTCTTAAATTAATTTCTTAACCTAAATAAATTAAATTAAATTAGATTTAATTACATAAAAAATTTAATTAAAATAAAATAATTCTAATTAAAATTTAAAAAATCCAAACTCAAAATTCAAACTCTAAATTCAAATTCAATCAAAATTAAATAAGATTAACCACCTAAATTATTTTCTAACTTAACTAATTATTAACTTAAATTAATTTGAAACTTAAACTTGTATCTTAAATTAATTTCTTAACCTAAATTAATTTTTAACTCAAATTAATTCTTGAATAACTTAATCAATTTTTGACTTAAATCAGTCTAGCTAATAATGACTCCCACTTTGTGTAGGAAATCAAGTGGATATTAGATAGTAGTTGTTATAGACACATGACTGGGGATCACACCAAGTTCACTCAACTAACATACAAAAGCGTAGAAATGGTTACCTTTAGAAATAATGACAAACTTAAGGTAATTGGGATAAGTGACATCAAACTCAAACTGACTTTATTATTAAAAAAATATTACTAGTTGATAATTTTAAATACAATCTACTAAGTATTAGTTAGTTGCGTGATTCTGGATATAAGGTTAGATTTTTATCCTCTGAATAATTAATCACGCACATAGATAATCCTAACATAAACCTAAAAGGGTTTAGAAAGGATAATATCTATGCAATTAACCTAACCATTTCTTCACTTAGGTGTTACTTGACACAGAAAGAAGAAACCTGGTTATGGTATAGAAGAATATCCCACACAAACTTTAGAAACTTAACAAAGTTAAATGGCTTAGTTAGAGGCTTACCAAAATTATCTAACTTAGATTTAACAATCTGTGATGCTTATTAATAAGGAAAGTAAACCAAATCAACTCACAAATCAAACTCAAACAAATTCTATACTAGAATTGTTGCACCTTGACCTATTTGATTCCCATGGAATAAAATCAATAAATAAGAGTCTCTATTGTCTAGTAATAATAGATGATTACTCAAAATTCACTTGGGTAAGTTTTTTAAAAATAAAGATGAAATATTTGATGTCTTCAGCAATTTTTGCAAACAAACTAAAAATGAAAAAGACAAAAAAATCAAATGAATTAGAAGTGATAACGGAGGTGAATTTAGAAATCATAATTTTAATACATTTTGCCTAAAAATTGGCTACAATCATGAATTTTCGTGCCCTAAGATACCCGAATAAAATGGAATAGTTGATAGAAAGAATAGAACCCTACTTGAAACCTCCAAGATAATACTAAATGAATGTTAATTTCCTAAATACTTTTGGGCAGAAGTTGTTAGTACAGCCTGCTATAAGACTGTTGGTTGCTACTCGAAATATCGTATTGGTTCCCCTGTACAAAAATTTTGTACAAGTCCCGAATCTTTCCTAACAACCTATTGTGTTCTTTAGAAATTTAATTTGGAATCGCAAACAGAACTTAACATTATGGATTCCAAATTCAACTTATCTGTTCTTAGAGGTTTAAACTTGGATCGCAAACGATACTTAACATTATTAATCCAAATCCACCCATGTTACAAATTCGATTAAATACTAATTTCAGAGATCGGCTTTCAGGTTAAACATGGCGAGGCACTAGGCCTTCTTGGGTATGGGAGTAGCCACCACTTCCTAGACAAAGCCTTTCAATGAAATTCAATATTTAATCTCCTTATAGTAACCCTAGGTTTAACCATTAAGAACAATCGAATCATAAGATCGAAAAACAAAAGAAACACAAAATTGAAACATAAATTCGATAGCCTAGAATCACTAGCCTCTTGTGTTTGGTATTTCAGGATCTAAACAAAAGGATGAACTAGTTATGATGCAGAAACTAATAACTAGTTATACCTTTTGTAGCTTATAGACTTCACGATCTTCTACCGTATTTCTCTTCTTATCTCTGACGTCGTGTGGGTGACGATCTATCGAGATGAGAATCCACCCAAGCTTCCTTCTTCTCCAAGCAAGTTTCGGCCACCACCAATCTTCAAGAGATGAAGAACTTTCAACCACCAACCAAGCTCCAAGGGATGCTAAGAAACAAAGCCTCCTATGCCTCCTTCTTCCTCTAACAAGATCCGACCACCACCAAGCTCCTAGAGATGAAGATGCCGCCAGCCACACAAGGAAGAAGAATAGGAGAAAAGGAGAAAGAGAGGGCCGACCACCACCAAGGAAGAGAAGAGAGGAATATTAGATGATATGTTATGAGGTGAGACACCTCTACCCTCTCTTTTATATTCCTTGGTCTTGGCAAATAAGGAAAGTTTTATAAATAAAACTTCCTTATATTCCTTGCCAATGTTTAATAAGAAAAATTTAATTATAAATTTCCTTTTAATCCCTTAATGGCCGGCCACCTACAAGTCCTCCAATTAAGGAAAGTTTTAAACACAAAATTTAAACTTCCTAATTTTTTTCCAAAAATTTTTAAAATAAAAATTTCTCTTTTAAAAATTCCCTTCATGGTTGGTTATAAAAGGAAACTTTTATAAATTAAAATCTCTCTATTAAAACATATGGATGATTACAAAAAGGAAAGTTTTCTTCAAACTTTAAATCTTCCTTTTAACTATAAATAAGGAAAGATATCAAACCATTCTATTAATCTTTTGTAGAAACTATAAAAGGAAAAAATTTAATTTTAAAATTAAAATCCCTTTTAATTTAATTATGGCCGACCACCTAAGCTTGGGCTCCAAGCTAGGCCGACCACACCTCAATGTTAGCTAGAGCCCTAGAGCCAATCATTTGATGATTGTATTTTAGACTTATTGTATCATATTCTATATAAATAAAGGCATTTGATTTTTGGTTATTATACTTACTTGTATTGGTGCCAAATAAACTAAGTATAATAATGTTCTTGAGTAGAAGGTTCTTACCTATATCAATCGATTGGTTGAATCGATAGTGAGATGATAAAGGGAACACTACTCTTAATCATTCCTAGTTGAGTATTAACATTCAGGGACAATGTTAATGCAATAAGACTAGCATGTAGGTCAACTCGATGACTTGATCTCACAAGTCATGGATATAGAGATATCAAGTTGACACATGGGTATGCATTAGAGAATGTATACTGAATGACCCGTCATGAGAAAGTATCATGGATCGTTATATGAGTGTCATATACTTTCTCATGTGACTATTAGTATAACTATTGGTCCTTAGACCTGAAGTCACCATGGTTCCCTACATAAGGAGTTATGTACTTTGGTTTCGTCAAACGTCACCCGTAACTGGGTGGACTATAAAGGCGATTACTGGGTATGTAACAAATTATGCGGAGATGTGAGTGATGTAGATGAGATCTATCCCTCCTATATGACGGGAGAGACATCGGTATTCTTGATAGAGTGAGACCACAAAGTGCATGGCCATGCCCAAATGAGTCAATATGAGATATTGAGCTCATTTGATTCAGTGAGTCTACTTGGAGTTCAGGATTTAGATTGATCAGAGGATGACACGGTCTATGCCTCACATTGATCAATCTAGATGTCTAGGATAGAAGGACACTTGTCATATATTGTGAGGAGTCAAATTTGTAGTCACAAGGTGATGTTGGATCTCAACATTCTTGTAACTTGGGTAGTAATGATGTATTGCTAGATACCGCTCATTACTTATGCTTCTAAATGAGTTTAGGGGCATTGCCAACGTTACAAGAACCTATTGGATCACACACAAAGAACAAGTGGATGGAGATTAGGTTCATATGATGAACCAAGATGATTAGATTCATTTGATGAATCAAATTGGATTAAGAGTAATCCAAATTGAGCTAATTGAGTTGGACTCAAGTTGATTCATGTATTCAATGAGTCTAATTTAGATTATGACTCATTAAATCAACTTAATTTAATGAATTAGATTCATTATATTAAGTTGGCTTGAATCAAATGGTTAGATTAGATCAACCATAGAAGAGATTTGGTCAAGTTTGACTTGACTTGAGAGGAAGAGGAAGAGTCAAGTTTGACTTGACTAATTGCCACATCATTAGTGAGATGACAAGATGTGGACCAATGATGATGCTCCACATCATCATGGTGTGCCACCTCATGGAGGTTACAAGCCTCCTTTCCCATTAATGTGGCCGACCACATTAAATGAGTGGGAGTTACTCATGTGGCCGGCCACACAAGAGATTGAATGGGGAATGAATTTTATTCAAGGCTCTCATTCATTTTCATCTCCTTCCTCTAGCCATTCTCTTCTCCCTCTCCTCTTTCTTGTCCGTGAGTTTCAAGGAAGAAACAAGGTGAGTGGTTTTGAGTTTCATGAAAGAAAGTTAGAGTGATTGTCACATAGAAGAAGAAGTAGAGTGTTCTTGTATTTCATCTTCTCTATTTTTCTTTCCAACCCATCCGAGAGCCCTAGAAAGTGCTAGCACACTTGGGGTGCTCTCTTCTCCATCCTTGAGTGTTAGAGAACACATCTTGTTCGTGTGGATATCACTAGAGAGTTGTCTACGTTGACAACTTTGAGATCCGGCGTACCTTGGACTTGCGGGATCGCGAAAGGCGCGCTTCAAAGGTATAAAATGTTTTTCCTTTGTAGATCTACTGTAGATCATAGTTTGAAACTCGTACTCATATTTTGAAATCTATCCTTCGCACGAGATCCAGTGGCATGGGTGATTCAGGGTTTCCGCGATGCGAAAACGCGATCAGAGCCACGTGCGAAGCGAGTACGAGTTTAGATTTGTATTTTTATGAAAAATATAGATCTGTAAACTTTCTGTAAATTCATGTTTTTATAGTTTTAATGGGTATTTTTCTCGTAGAAGCGAAGCACAAGTGTTTAGACACTTGTAGGCTTCGATTACCGAGAAGAATTTTCTGAAACGGCAATGTTTCGCCCCAAAATTTTTTGGGACAGCGGGCTTAGGCACTGTTAGATCGCAAAGGAACCCTCGCATAGTCATGGCCCAAAGACCTAAATTGGATTTGGAAATGTGTTGTAATTCATAATACGGCCTGCGTGCCGTTATGTAATGTGCGTGCTGTATTTATTTTATTTTATTTTCATGACCTGCGCGTCGTGCCTTTCTCTTATATTTTGGTTGTAAATTAGATTTAGACTCGAATGTAACTCGAGTTTCAAAATTGTAATGTAAATTTTGAAGCGGTGGAAGGTCCACACGAGATGGAGTTACGAGGAGGGCGTGAGCAACACAAGGTGGTCAAAGGAAGAAGCTTGAGAAGCTGTTGACCTTAGGTTGACCATCCGATCTTCTCATTGGCTTGAGAAGATCGTAGTAGGGCCATGACACAATCACAAAATAAGTTAATTAATTGCTTATATGTATGTGATGCATGTTTAATTAAATAGTTAATTAGTGCCTAGCGATTAGATTAGATCTAAGTCGTGCACATGATGCACCCTTCGATTAGATTAGATCTATCGAGTATATGATACGCATCATCATTTAGATTAGATCTAAATCACGTCAACTCATAATGCCTACCATGCCGTGATACCTACCACTATCTCGATCACATGTTGTTGTTGAATCTGCCAAAGCAGAGCAACACATACTATCTTGGTAGAGTACGGAGGGACAATCTTGGTCCCGCCTATCAACGCATGGGTGAGTACAACTCAATTAGATTGAGTTTTCCTAGTTAACTCGGTTAGATCGAGTATAACTATAGGCATTCTTCCAACGGTTGGAAAGATAGGTCAAAATCACATATATATTAACTCTCGGGCGTATTAGCCAAAGCTAACTCGAGTTTTAATATAAATGCGGATATTAATCCTATAAACAAGAGTTGCATAGAGATGTAATTGGTAATCGTTACCTACCGATCATACTAAGTCTTGGGCGTATTAGCCAAAGCTAACTCAAGGGTTAGTATGATGTGGATCTTGTCCCACATGAATTATAGAATTCAGTGGGAGCATCATTGAGTTAAAGACTTAATTAAATGATTTAGAATATGATATTTATTTCTGCATTTATTTCTGTTGTAGAATTTCCATGACGTAAAAAACGAACAACTTCTCTCTGCGATCTGTCCTTAAGAAGGACAAGCTCAACGGAGCAAATTTCCTAGACTGGTACAGGAACCTGAGAATAATTCTCACCCAAGAACGTAAACTGTACGTTCTGGAGCAGCCCATTCCGGAGGCTCCTCCTGCCATTGCCACGCGAGCAGACAGAGATGCTTACGAGAAGCATCAAGATGACGCATTAGATGTGTCCTGTCTTATGCTCGCGACCATGAACTCTGAGCTTCAGAAGCAACATGAGTTGATGGGCGCTTACGATATGGTTGAACATCTTTGTCACCTATATCAAGGACAAGCAAGGCACTGGAAGAGGAACTCCAAAGAATACCTGGAAGATCTTAAGAAGAAGAGAAATAAGATTTCTACTTTAGGTATACATGTTATAGAAGTCAACCTCTCTATTTCTTCATCGTGGGTATTAGATACGGGATGTGCTTCACACATTTGTACTAATGTAAAAGCGCTGAGAAATAGCAGGGCATTGACGAAGGGTGAGGTAGACCTACGAGTAGGCAATGGAGCACGGGTTGCTGCTATTGCTGTAGGAACTTACTATCTATCTTTACCCTCTGAGCTTGTACTAGAATTAGATGATTGTTGTTATGTGCCTGCCTTGACTAAGAACATAATTTCAGTTTCTTGTTTGGACAAGAAAGGATTTTCGTTTACAATAAAGAACAAATGTTGTTCCGTCTATTTAAACGATATGTTCTATTATAGTGCACCTCTGATAAACGGACTCTATATTCTAGACCTTGAAATCCCTATCTATAACATAAATACCAAGAGGTTCAAGTCAAACGACCTGAACCAAACCTATCTCTGGCATTGTCGCTTAGGTCATATAAATGACAAGCGCTTATCCCAGCTCCATAAGGATGGTTTGCTGGACTCATTTGATTTTGAATCATATGAGATATGCGAGTCATGCCTACGAGGCAAGATGACCAAGACTCCCTTTAGTGGGCACAGCGAGAGAGCGACTGATTTGTTAGGACTCATACATAGTGATGTATGTGGCCCTTTCAATGTCGCTGCTAGAGGCGGTTATAGGTACTTCATGACATTTACTGATGACTTCAGTAGATATGGTTATGTGTACTTGATGACACATAAGTCTGAATCCTTTGAAACGTTCAAAGAATTCAAGAATGAAGTACAGAACCAGCTTGGTAAGAGTATTAAGATACTCCGATCCGATCGAGGTGGAGAATACCTTAGCCATGAGTTTCGTGACTACCTAGCTGAGTGTGGGATTCTATCCCGACTCACTCCTCCTGGAACACCACAGTGGAATAGTGTATCCGAAAGGAGGAATCGTACTCTATTAGATATGGTGCGATCTATGATGAGTCACACAGATCTTCCGATGTATCTTTGGGGTTATGCTCTAGACACGGCAGCTTTTATACTCAACCGAGTTCCATCCAAGGCCGTGATAAAGACACCATATATGATATGGACTGGGAGAGATGTCCAGGTATCTTTCATTAGGATTTGGGGTTGTGAGGCTTACGTTAGACGTCAAGTCTCAGACAAATTAGGACCCAAATCCGAAAAGTGCTACTTTATTGGATATCCCAAGGAAACTTAGGGATATTACTTCTACATTCCCAGTCAGCACAAGGTAGTTGTGGCAAAGATTGGGGTCTTTTTAGAAAGGGACTTTGTTTCTAGAAAGACTAGTGGGAGCGCGTTCGATCTTGAAGAAGTTCAAGATGCGAACAATAACACTGATGCCTCGATGGAAATTGAACTGGAACCACAAAGTGTTGTGGATGATGTTGTTCCACAAGGAGTTGAGGAACAACAACCAGTTCAAGTAGACATACCTCTTCGCAGGTCTGATAGGGTACGTCGTCAGCCTGAGAGATACTCATTTCTCTTGTCTGACCATGATGACATTGTGCTCATAGAGGATGAGCCTATCACCTATCAAGAAGCTGTAATGAGACCAGATTTCGAGAAATGGCCAGAAGCCATGAGATCCGAGATGGAATCCATGTACACCAACCAAGTATAGACTTTGGTTGATCCACCTGAAGGGGTAAAACCCATTGGGTGTAAGTGGGTCTTTAAGAGAAAGACTGACATGGATGGACTTATCTATAAGGGTCGCTTGGTAGCTAAAGGTTTCAAGCAGATTCATGGTATTGACTATGATGAAACCTTTTCTCCAGTAGCGATGCTTAAGTCCATTCGGATCATGCTTGCTATTGCAGCCTACCATGACTATGAGATATGACAGATGGATGTCAAAACCGCATTTCTGAATGGAAACCTACTCGAGGATGTGTACATGACACAACCTGAGAGTTTTGTAGATCCACAACATACTAGCAGAGTATGCAAGCTGCATAGGTCCATTTATGGACTAAAGCAAGCTTCTCGGAGCTGAATCTTCTATTCGATGATGCAATCAAACAGTTTGGTTTCATCAAGAACGAAGATGAGCCTTGTGTCTACAAGAAGGTTGTAGGGGATATAGTTGTCTTCCTCATATTGTATGTGGACGACATACTACTCATTGGGAAGGACATCCCTATGCTTCAGTCTGTCAAGACTTGGCTAGGGAGTTGCTTCTCAATGAAGGACTTAGGTGAGACATCCCCCATTCTAGGGATACAGATATATAGAGATAGATCTAAGAGATTGATTGGCCTAAGTCAGAGTACATACATTGACAAGGTACTCCTTCTGTTTGCCATGCAGAACTCCAAGAAGGGGTTTCTGCCGATGTCACATGGCGTGAGTCTTTCGAAGACTCAGGGTCCCTCTTCTAGAGAAGAGAGAGACCACATGGATTAGATCCCTTATGCCTCAGCCATAGGATCGATCATGTACGCCATGCTATGTACTCGACCTGATGTCTCGTATGCTTTGAGTATGAAGAGCAGATACTAGTCAGATCCAAGTGAAAGTCACTGGATAGCGGTCAAGAATATTCTTAAGTACTTAAGAAGGACTAAAGAATATTTCTTGATATATGGAGGCGATGATGAGCTAGCTGTAAAGGGTTACAGTGATGCTAGCTTCCAGACCAACCAGGATGACTATAGATCGCAGTCGGGGTTCGTATTTTGCATTAATGGTGGTGCTGTCAGCTGGAAGAGTTTGAAGCAGGATACAGTAGCTGATTCTACAACAGAAGCCGAGTACATTGCTGCATCAGAGGCAGCAAAAGAGGCAGTTTGGATCCGCAAGTTCATCACTGAATTTGGGGTGGTTCCTAGCATTGCTAACCCCATTGAGCTCTATTGTGACAACAATGGAGCTATAGCACAGGCGAAGGAACCTCGCTCACACCAGCGGACCAAACACATACTACGGCGCTTCCATCTCATTCGAGAGATCATCGAGAGAGGAGATGTGAAGATTTGCAGAGTACCTACATAGGCTAACATCACAGATCCCATGACCAAGGCTTTGGCACAGAGGAAGCATGATGGTCATACTAGGTCATTGGGGCTTAGAGTCTACACTGATTGGCACTAGTGCTAGTGAGAGATTGTTAGCTAGAGCCCTAGAGCCAATCATTTGATGATTTTATTTTGGACTTATTGTATCATATTCTATATAAATAAAGGCATTTGGTTTTTTTTTATTATACTTACTTGTGTTGGTGCCAAATAAACTAAGTATAATAATGTCCTTGAGTAGAAGGTTCTTACCTATATCAATCGATTGGTTGAATCGATAGTGAGATGATATAGGGAACACTACTCTTAATCATTCCTAGTCGAGTATTAACATTCAGGGGCAATGTTAATGCAATAAGACTAGCATGTAGGTCAACTCGATGACTTGATCTCACAAGTCATGGATATAGAGATATCAAGTTGACACATTGGTATGCATTAGAGAATGTATACTGAATGACCCGCTATGAGAAAGTATCATGGATCGTTATATGAGTGTCATATACTTTCTCATGTGACTATTAGTATGACTATTGGTCCTTAGACCTGAAGTCACCATGGTTCCCTACATAAGGAGTTATGTACTTTGGTTTCGTCAAACGTCACACGTAATTGGGTGGACTATAAAGGCGATTACTGGGTATGTAATAAATTATACGGAGGGATGTGAGTGATGTAGATGGGATCTATCCCTCCTATATGATGGGAGAGACATCGGTATTCTTGATAGAGTGAGACCACAAAGTGCATGGCCATGCCCAAATGAGTCAATATGAGATATTGAGCTCATTTGATTCAGTGAGTCTACTTGGAGTTCAGGATTTAGATTGATCAGAGGATGACACGGTCTATGCCTCACATTGATCAATCTAGATGTCTAGGATAGAAGGACACTTGTCATAGGAGTCACAATTAGTAGTCACAAGGTGATGTTGGATCTCAACATTCTTGTAACTTGGGTAGTAATGATGTATTGCTAGATACCGCTCATTACTTATGCTTCTAAATGAGTTTAAGGGCATTGCCAACGTTACAAGAACCTATTGGGTCACACACAAAGAACAAGTGGATGGAGATTAGGTTCATATGATGAACCAAGATGATTAGATTCATTTGATGAATCAAATTGGATTAAGAGTAATCCAAATTGGGCTAATTGAGTTGAACTCAAGTTGATTCATGTATTCAATGAGTCTAATTTAGATTATGACTCATTAAATCAACTTAATTTAATGAATTAGATTCATTATATTAAGTTGGCTTGAATCAAATGGTTAGATTAGATCAACCATAGAAGAGATTTGGTCAAGTTTGACTTGACTTGAGAGGAAGAGGAAGAGTCAAGTTTGACTTGACTAATTGCCACATCATTAGTGAGATGGCAAGATGTGGACCAATGATGATGCTCCACATCATCATGGTGTGCCACCTCATGGAGGTTACAAGCCTCCTTTCCCATTAATGTGGCCGACCACATTAAATGAGTGGGAGTTACTCATGTGGCCGGCCACACAAGAGATTGAATGGGGAATGAATTTTATTCAAGGCTCTCATTCATTTTCATCTCCTTCCTCTAGCCATTCTCTTCTCCCTCTCCTCTTTCTTGGCCGTGAGTTTCAAGGAAGAAACAAGGTGAGTGGTTTTGAGTTTCATGAAAGAAAATTAGAGTGATTGTCACATAGAAGAAGAAGAAGAGTGTTCTTGTATTTCATCTTCTCTATTTTTCTTTCCAACCCATCCGAGAGCCCTAGAAAGTGCTAGCACACTTGGGGTGCTCTCTTCTCCATCCTTGAGTGTTAGAGAACACATCTTATTTATGTGGATATCACTAGAGAGTTGTCTACGTTGACAACTTTGAGATCCGGCGTACCTTGAACTTACGGGATCGCGAAGGGCGCGCTTCAAAGGTATAAAATGTTTTTCCTTTGTAGATCTACTGTAGATCATAGTTTGAAACTCGTACTCGTATTTTGAAATCTATCCTTCGCACGAGATCCAGTGGCATGGGTGATTCGGGGTTTCTGCGACGTGAAAACGCGGTTTTTGTGACCCGAAAAACCCAACACTCAACTCATCCAAGCCTTATCTTGGCCGACCCTTGCTTGGGCTCCAAGCATGTCTTGGCCGACCACCTTGGGATGGGTAAGAAGGTGGGTTTAGGTGGGTATAAAACTTTATAAATAAGAGGTTACGACAGGGACCGAGAGGAGAAATTGGTTTTGGTCTCCCGATGAACTTGAGCTTCCCGTGTTCGCCCCGAACACCCAACTCGAGTTCACCAATAATAACTCATACCACTAAAGAGTTATTATTGAACTACCGCACCAATTTCATATTACTATATGAGCTCCTTCTTATCATGAGTGTGCTAATCTCCCTGTGTTTAAGATATCAAATGTCCACTAATTAAATAAGTTACTGACAACTCATTAATTAATAACTACCTCCAAGAGAAGTACCACTCAACCTTATCGTCATGTCGGACTAAGTCCACCTGCAAGGTTTACATCACAATCCTTATGAGCTCCTCTTAGGGATATTATCAACCTAGATTACTAGGACACAGTTTCATTCTATAATCAACAACACACCATATAAATAATACCATTTCTCAACTTATTGGGCATATTGATTTATCGAACTAAATCACACCCTTTGATAAATTAAAGAAATGAATATTAAGTATTTGTGCTTATTATTATATCATGATTAAGAGCACACACTTCCATAATAACAAATGTCTTGTTCTTTTATGCAGTTAGTATAAAAAGAACTTACCTTAAATGATCCTGCTCAATACACTCTGAGTGTACTAGTGTAATATCATAGTTAAGATAAACTAATACAAAATTACACTACGACTATTCCAATGGTTTGTTCCTATCCATCTTAGTCGTGAGCAACTGTTTATAATTTATATAGAATTGATAACATGATCTTCTGTGTGTGACACCACATACCATGTTATCTACAATATAAATTAATTGAACAACTACACTTAGCATATAAATGTAGACATTTGACCAATGTGATTCTTATAAATGTTTATACAAAAAACTAGGCTTTTAGTATACATTCTAACAATCTCCCACTTATACTAAAAGACTATGCTGCCATATACTCTGTTATACATCTGATTCCCAACCCCTCAACCTGGCCATCAAAAAGCTATTGCCATAAGGGCCTTAGTGAAAAGATCCAGGTTATCTCCTGATGCAATCTAGGTGACAACAACTTATTCTCATTATACGATGTCTCGTATTGGGTGGTACTTGCGCCCTATGTGTTTACTTACCTTATGGGCTCATGGTTCCTTCGAGTTTGCTACTGCACCAAATAATTTTGGGTAAACCAGGAATCACATCTAAGTCCATCATGAAGTTTCTAAGCCATATAACTTCTATAACTGTCTCAAAGACTGCCACATACTCAGCTTCTATGGTGGAGTCTGAATAACAATTATGCTTAACACTCCTCCATAGTTATGACTTCACCTCCTAAAGTAAATACAAAACCCTAAGGTTTACTTACTATTGCCCCTTTCATATTGGAAGTACGAATCCGTGTAACCCGCAAGGAACAAGACATCTGCTTGGTAAACTAGCATATAATTTCTAGTCCTTCTCAGGTACTTCAATATATGTTTTACAGCAGTCCAATATCCTTGTCCAGGGTTACTTTGATATCTGCTAACCATGCCCACGACAAAATAGATATCTGATCTCGTGCATAACATAGCATACATTAGGCTTCCTACAGCTGAAGCATAAGGAACTGCCTTCATCTCTTCTATCTCTTTTGATGTCTTTGGAGATATCTCTTTAGATAAAGATACTCCATGCCTAAAGGGTAGAAAACCTTTTTTGAAGTCATGCATGCTAAAACGAGCTAGGATTGTATCGATATATGAAGCTTGGGACAAGCACAACATCCTTTTCTTGCGATCCCTTATCACTTTGATCCCAAGAATATGTGTGCATTCTCCTAAGTCCTTCATATTAAATTGCTTGGATAACCATACCCTTACTTCCGACAACATTTTGATATTATTTCCAACTAACAAAATGTCATCTACGTATACCACCATGTTTCCATCACATTTCTTGTATACACAAGACTCATCCGGACACTGAATAAATCCATATGACTGGATTACTTCATTAAACTGGATGTTCCAAGATCTTGAAGCTTGCTTCAGTCCATAAATCGGCCGATTGAGCTTGCATACTAGATGCTCTTTGCCCTTTGCAATAAATCCCTCTGGTTGTTTCATATGAATGTTTTCTTCAAGACTTCAGTTAAGGAAAGCTGTCTTGACATCCATTTGCAAAACCTCATAATCCATATGAGCAGCAATAGATAAGAGTATCTGGATAGACTTAAGCATAACTACTGGCGAAAAGGTTTCCTCATAATCGATTCATTCTTTCTGAGTATACCCTTTCGTAATAAGCCTTGCTTTGAAGGTTTCCACCTTCCCGTCCATCCCTCTTTTCCTTTTGTAGATCTATTTATATCCAATAGCTTTTACACTATTTGATGGTTCTACTAGCTCCTAGACTTTGTTAGAATACATAGATTCTATTTCTAAATTCATTGCTCTTTGCCAAGATGCTGCATCTTTATCTTGGAGTGCTTCGTCATATGTTCGGGGATCAGGTTCATGTTTACCTGGGATCAAGTCTGACGACTCTCCCAAAAATATGAATCTTTCAGGTTGCCTAACAACCCTACCACTATGACAAGACACTGTCTGTTATTGTGTATCATTTGTGATACGTGTTGCAGTTTCTTGTGATATTTCATCTTGCACTGTTGGTACTAAAGTAGGCATGTCATCTCTTATTTCTTCTAGAACAATTTTACACATGAGCGTATGGTTCATTACATAATCTCCCTCTAAAAATCGAGCATTGATGCTAAAAATGATCTTCTAATTTTTAGGATTATAAAACAAACCACCTTTTGTTCCTTTAGGATATCCTACAAACAGTCAAAAAATAAATCACCTTTTGTTCCTTTAGGATATTCTACAAACAGTCAAACTTCTGTACGTGATTCTAACTTGTCAGTGTCTCCCTTCAGCACATGTGTTGGACTACCCCATATCCGAATATGTTTTAGACTAGGCTTACGCCCATTCCACTATAACGCCCGCCCTTCCCCTACTGATAGCAAGGGTGGCGCTAGTCGAACATACATACATGCATATGCAATCATTACAGCAGAAGAAAATTTAAAACTTAATCATATAAACAAACTAGGTGAACATGCCAGCCTTCATGCATATAAAATTTATTTACTATCTATTACTTAAAACATGATACATGCTTGTTTAACTAGAGCATAGAGCGTATTAAATAAGAAGGAAACTAAACATGTATATTGTTCTCTAGAGTTCATGATAACTAACAAGTACTTAACCTTTCAAGGTTTCATGGAAACAAGGGAAAGTATAAGTTCACCTTAAGTATAAACCATCCAAACAAGTTCAAGTTAATATCATCAAAAGTAGCAAGAAAAGAAATAGTTCACATGCAAAAGCTTAAAACATATATAAGTTTGGAAGCACAAAACACAGATCTCTTCTACCATGCCACTGCCACACACATCTTTGCCCTCCCTGCTGCTCCCTTTAGTTTAGCCATTCTTTACCCTTTTCTGCAGTACAAGGAAATTTAAAACTATAAGTACATAGGCTTATTAAGATCCTTTCCTACTCACAAAAGCCATAAATCATGGAGTAGTGATATATTCATTTAACCCACATCTAGATTTAACATTTCATGCTAGCATAAAATAGTGTCATACTCATTTGGGAAAAATCATAAACATAGCATATAAGAGCATAAACATAAGGTAGTAGCATGTTCATCTAGGTGTCATAGACATATCTCAAGAGAGCATCTTCCTAAAGCATAATAATCATATAGCATGAAATAAGTATATGCAAGATGTTCTTTTGAAAACATGTATCAAAATCATATAGCATGAAATAAGTATATGCAAGATGTTCTTTTGAAAGCATATATCATATAGGTACTTAAACATAAATCTCAACATGAGGGTCCGACTTTGTACCACATACATGAATTGCGCGCATCCCTAAATAAATCTGAGGTAGCTAATCCCGAACATACTAGGGAACTAGGCCCCTGCTTCAACCTAGGGGCAACTTAGGAGCCCATCCCATGGACCATTCTTAGGGTCCGGTACAAGACATACAAAAGTAAAATAGCATATCATGTTTCTTGTCATATCATGAAGAGTGCTTTTAGTCCCAACTTATAGGGAAGCATCTCTTAGGCATTTCATCATACATAAGCCTTGCATAAGCATAACATGGTGACATAAAGTTCACATATCACATAGCATATCATGAATAGTCATTATCATGCATAGTTGGGGTTTTGATCTTTCTGCAAACCCTAACTCATATCTTGGCCGAAACTTGCATGGGACATGATCTTAAATCTTAAGCAACTTTAAACAAGGAAATCATCCTACTAGCATCACATAATACATAGTATATCATGGGAGAAAACATAAGCAATTCTAGTTGGAGTTAAACTTCCCTAAGCCCTTTCATTTCCTTCTTGGCCGAAACTTACAAGACATGGTACTAGGTTTTTAAGCCACATTTAAGCATGGAACATCAAACTAATACCACATAATACATAGCATAACATGGGAGAAAACATAAGCAAGTCTAGTTGGAGTTAAACTTCCCTTGTCCATTCCATTTCCTTCTTGGCCGAAACTTACAAAAGGTATAGTCCTAGGTTTTAAGCAACATAACGCATGGAAACCTTAAACTAACATCATATAATGGATTACACACCATGAGGAATCATAAGCAAGCATAGTTTAGGTTTTTTTTTTAAAAAAACTTTCTCTAATCCTTTTTATTTCTTCTTGGACAAAACCTAAAGGAGCAAATCCTAGGTTTTTGAGCAACATTAAACATGGAAACTTTAAACCAATTCACATAGCATAGCATAACATGTGAGACTTTTTGCAACATAGGTGAGTTTCTAACCCAAATTTCTAGTCTTGGCCGAACATATAAAGCATGATTCTAGGTTTCATTTAACAACTTTAAGCATGAAACTCTAAACTAATATCATACAATACATGGCATAGCAATTAAGACCTTTAGCAAGCATAGATGAGTTTCTAACCCTAACTTCAAGTCATGGCCGAACCTCTAAAGCATGGCTCTAGGTTTCATTTAACAATCTTTAAGCATGAAGCTCTAAACTAATATCATAGAATACATGACATAGCAAATAAGACTTTTAGCAAACATAGATGAGTTTCTAACCCTAACATCAAGTCTTGGCCAAAACTCTAAAGCATGGTTCTAGGTTTCATTTAACAATCTTTAAGCATGAAGCTCTAAACCAATATCATAGAATACATGACATAGCAAATAAGACTTTTAGCATACATAGATGAGTTTCTAACCTAACATTAAGTCTTGGCCGAAACTCTAAAGCATGGTTCTAGGTTTCATTTAACAATCTTTAAGCATGAAGCTCTAAACCAATATCATAGAATACATAGCATAGCAAATAAGACTTTTAGCAAACATAGATGAGTTTCTAACCTTAACATTAAGTCTTGGCCGAAACTCTAAAGCATGGTTCTAGGTTTCATTTAACAATCTTTAAGCATGAAGCTCTAAACCAATATTATAGAATACATGACATAGCAAATAAGACTTTTAGCAAACATAGATGAGTTTCTAACCCTAACATTAAGTCTTGGCCGAAACTCTAAAGCATGGTTCTAGGTTTCATTTAACAATCTTTAAGCATGAAGCTCTAAACCAATATCATAGAATACATGGCATAGCAAATAAGACTTTTAGCAAACATAGATGAGTTTCTAACCCTAACATTAAGTCTTGGCCGAAACTCTAAAGCATGGTTCTAGGTTTCAATTAACAATCTTTAAGCATGAAGTTCTAAACTAATATCATAGAATACATGGCATAGCAAATAAGACTTTTAGCAAACATAGATGAGTTTCTAACCCTAACATCAAGTCTTGGCCGAAACTCTAAAGCATGGTTCTAGGTTTCAATTAACAATCTTTAAGCATAAAGTTCTAAACTAATATCATAGAATACATGGCATAGCAAATAAGAGTTTTAGCAAACATAGATGAGTTTCTAACCCTAACATCAAGTCTTGGCCGAAACTCTAAAGCATGGTTCTAGGTTTCAATTAACAATCTTTAAGCATGAAGTTCTAAACTAATATCATAGAATACATGACATAGCAAATAAGACTTTTAGCAAACATAGATGAGTTTCTAACCCTAACTTCAAGTCTTGGCCGAAACTCTAAAGCATGGTTCTAGGTTTCAATTAACAATCTTTAAGCATGAAGCTCTATCACATAATAGCTTACACAACATGAGGAAACATAAGCAAGCATGGTTAACATTTTTAACTCTCCTCAACCCTTGTTTCATGTCTTGGCCGAACTTACAAAACCTAATCCTAGGTTTTAAGTATGGAGCTCTATCACATAGTGGTTTACACATCATGAGAAAATATAATCAAGCATGGTTAACATTTTTCTTTTTAACTCTCCTCAACCCTTGTTTCATGTCTTGGCCGAACTTACAAAACCTAACCCTAGGTTTTAAGCAACATAAAAACATGGAAAAACACTCGAAAACCACTTGTACTACAGGATACTTGTTGGGTTTTTCGGGCCGCAAAAACTGTTTTTTCGCATCGTGAAAACCCCGAAACTCCCTAGCCAACGGATCCGTGCAAAGAAATTTTTTTCGGAAAACTATGAGTACGAGTTTACCTAGATCTATACTTCGATCTACAAGGGAAAAAGGTTATACCTTTGAAGCGAAGCCCTTCGCAATCCCGCAAGTCCAAGGTATACCGGATCTCAAGATTGTCAACGTAGACAATCCTCTAGAAGTATCCACATGAACAAGATGTGTTCTCTAACACACAAGGATGGAGAAGAGAGCACCACAAGTGTGCTAGCACTTTCTAGGGCTCTCGGATGGGAATGAAAAGTAAAAGGATAGAGAAGAGAAATAGAATGGATCTTATGAACACTCTTCTTCTTCTTATATGCGACAATCACTCTACCTTTTTCTTCATGAAACTCAAACTCATTCACCTTCTTTCTTGCTTGAAAACTTTCAGCCAAGCGAAGAGGAGAGGGAGAGCTTGAGGAAGAAGAAGATGCAATTAGCCTTGAATGAAAAATAATGAATCCCATTCATTTTGAGTGGCCGGCCACATCAAGAGTAACTCCTCTCATTAATGTGGCCGACCACATTAAAGCAAAGGAGAAGATGTAACTTCCATTAGGTGGCATAATCATGTATTAACTATGATGATGTAGCACATCATCATTGGCCACTTAATGCCAAGTCACACATATGATGTGGCATAAAGTCAAGTCAAACTTGACTCTTCCTCTTCCTCTCAAGTCAAGTAAAACTTGACTTAATCTCTCTCATGGTTGATCTAATCCAACCATTTAATTCAAGCCAATTTAATATAATGAATCTAATTCATTTAATTAAATTGATTTAATGAGTCATAATCTAAATTAGACTCATTGAACACATGAATCAACTTGAGTCCAACTCAATTAGCCCAATTAGGATTACTCTTAATCCAATTTGATTCATCAAATGAATCTAATCCTCTTGGTTCATCATGTTAGTTAGAGCCCTAGAGCCAATCATTTGATGATTGTATGGACTCATTGTATCATATTCTTGTATATTAATAAAGGCATTTGTTTGGTTATTATACTTATTTGTATTAGTGCCAAATAGACTAAGTATAATAGCGTCCTTGAGTAGAAGGTTCATACCTATATCAATCGATTAGTTGAATCGATAGTGAGATGATATAGGGAACACTACTCTAAATCATTCCTAGTCGAGTATTAACATTCAGGGACAATGTTAATGCAATAATACTAGCATGTAAGTCAGCTCGATGACTTGATCTCACAAGTCATGGATATAGAGATATCAAGCTGACACATGGGTATACATTGGAGAATGTATACTGAATGACCCGCCATGAGAAAGTATCATGGATTGTTATATGAGTGTCATATACTTTCTCATGTGGCTATTAGTATGACTATTAGTCCTTAGACCTGAAGTCACCATGGATCCCTACATAAGGAGTTATGTACTTTGGTTTCGTCAAACGTCACCCGTAACTGGGTGGACTATAAAGGCGATTACCGGGTATGTAACAAATTATGCAGAGGGATGTGAGTGATGTAGATGGGATCTATCCCTCCCATATGACGGGAGCGACATCAATATTCTTGATAGAGTGAGACCACTAAGTGCATGGCCATGCCCAAATGAGTCAACATGAGATGTTGAGCTCATTTGATTGAGTGAGTCTACTTGGGGTTCAAGATTTAAATTGATTAGAGGATGACACGGTCTATGCCTCATATTGATCAATCTAGATGTCTAGGATAGAAGGACACTTGTTATTATATTGAGAGGAGTCACAATTAGTAGTCACAAGGTGATGTCGGATCTCGACATTCTTGTAACTTGGGTAGTAATGATGTGTTGCTAGATACCGCTCATTACTTATGCTCCTAAATGGGTTTAGGGCATTGCCAACGTTACAAGAACCTATAGGGTCACACACTTAGGACAATTAGATGGAGATTAGATTCATATGATGAACCAAGAGAATTAGATTCATTTGATGAATCAAATTGGATTAAGAGTAATCCTAATTGGGCTAACTTGAGTTCGACTCAAGTTGATTCATGTGTTCAATGAGTCTAATTTAGATTTTGACTCATTGAATCAATTTAATTTAATGAATTAGATTCATTATATTAAGTTGGCTCGAATCAAATGGTTAGATTAGATCAACCATGGTAGAGATTGAGTCAAGTTTGACTTGACTTGAGAAGGAAGACCAAAGGTCAATTTTGACTTGACCTTTTGCCACCTCATTGGTGAGTTGGCATTAGGTGGACCAATAATGATGTTCCACATCATCATGGGTGCCACCTCATGGAAGTTACAAAGCCATTCTCTTTAATGGCTTCATATTAATTGCAATTAATGCAATTAATTTGGGAGGTTTTTGAGAGTGGCCGGCCACTTTGTGTTGGTGTGGGAATTCATTTTCATTCAAGTGGTGTAACTCCTTCTTCTTCCTTGTGTTCTCTCCTTGCTCTCCCTCCTCTTCCTTGCCGTGACCTATCAAGGTGCTAGCACACCTTTGTTTAGGTTTTCTCCATTAAGAATTGTTCGTGTGGATACTTTTAGAGGACCGACGCTTGACGGTCTAGAGATCCGGCAACTTCTTGGATGAGCGGGAACACGAAGGGCTTCGCTACAAGGGTAATGATCTTAACTTTAGTGTAGATCTAAAGTTTTACAAACTCGTACAAGAAAAAGTTTTTCGAAAAGTTTTGTTTACGAATCTTTGCACGAGATCCATGGCTTTGGGTGACTCGGGGTTTCCGCGACGCGAAAAAACGGTTTTCGCGGCCCGACGAACCCAACAGTGGTATCAGAGCCACGTTCAAAGACTTGTACGAGTTCGTTTGTATTTTTATGAAAAATGTACCTTCTGTGATTTTCTGTAAAAATTGAGTTTTTAGAGTTTTTATGAGTAATTTTTCCGTAGAAGCGAAGCACAAGTGTCTCGGCACTTGTAGGCTTCGGCTACCGGAAAGTTTTCTTTTAAACGGCTTCGTTTTGCCCCAAATCCGTTTGGGACAGCGGGGTCGGGTGCCATTAGATCGAAAAGGAGCAACTCACGATGGTTAGATCGTGGGTAGGGGCATTGCCCCTAACCCGGCAAGGGAATTTGCTCCGCGATTCCACCCGAAATCGCTAAAAACGAACCCGCCGGGAAGATTTTTCCGAAACGGCAATGTCTCGACCCAAATCGTTTTGGGACAGCGGGTTTAGGCGTTGTTGGATCGCAAAGGAACCCTCGCGATGGTTAGATCGCGGGTAGGGGCGCTGCAAGGGGATCCGTTGCGATTGCGCCCGAAACCGCTAAACGGGACCGCCGGGAAATTTTACTCATAAAATTATAAAAATTATTTTTAAAATTACAGAAAAATTATGAAAAATATATATTTTTGAATTATATATTAATTTGTGATAGTCATGGCCCAAAATACCCAATAAGATTGGATTTGTGTTGTAATTCATAATACGACCTGCGTGCCGTCATATGATTGTGTGTTTTTTTTTTTTCACGGCCTGCGCGTCGTGCCTTTCTCTTATTCTGGTTGTAAATTAGATTTAGACTCGAATGTAACTCGAGTTTCAAATTGTAATGTACAAATTGGAGCGGTGGAGGGTCCACACGAGACGGAGTTCCGAGGCGGGCACGAGCAACACAAGGTGGTCAAAGGGAGAAGCTTGGAGAAGCTGTTGACCCTAGGTTGACCAATCGATCTTCTCATTGGCTTGAGAAGATCGTAGTAGGGTCATGACTAAATCACAAATAAATTAATTAATTGCTTGTGTATGTGATGCATATTTAATAAGTAGTTAATTAATTAGTGCCTTACGATTAGATTAGATCTAAGTCGTGCACATGATGCACCCTTGTGATTAGATTAGATCTAAGTCGTGCACAAGATGCATCCTTTTTCGATTAGATTAGATCTCGATCGAACCAACTCTAAATGCCTAACCGTGCCGTGATACCTATCACTACCTCGATCACATGTATTGTAGAATCTGCCAAAGCGAGCAATATCTTGGTAGGGTACGGAGGGACAATCTTGGTCCCGCCTATCAACGCATGGGTGAATACAAAATCAATTAGATTGAGTATTCCTAGTTACTCGGTTGGATCGAGTCAACTATAGGCATTATTCCAACGGTTGGAAAAGATAGGTCAAAATCACATCTATATTAACTCTCGGGCGTATTAGCCAAAGCTAACTCGAGTTTTAATATAAATGCGGATATTGATTCTATAAACAAGAGTTGCATAGAGATGTAATTGGTAATCGTTACCTACCGATCATACTAAGCCTTGGGCGTATTAGCCAAAGCTAACTCAAGGGTTAGTATGATGTGGATCTTGTCCCACATGAATTATAGTATTCAGTGGGAGCATCATTTAGTTAAAGGCCTAATTAAATGATTTTAAAGAATATGATATTTATTTCTGCAAATTTTTCTGTTGTAGATAACCATGACGTCGAACACGAATTCCTTCTCCCTGCGATCTGTCCTTGAGAAGGACAAGCTCAACGGAGCGAATTTCCTGGACTGGTACAGGAACTTGAGAATAGTTCTCACCCAAGAACGTAAACAGTACGTTCTGGAGCAGCCCATTCCGGAGGCTCCTCCTGCCAATGCCCCGCAAGCAGACAAAGATGCTTACAAGAAGCATCAAGACGACGCATTAGATGTGTCTTGTCTAATGCTCGCGACCATGAACTCTGAGCTTCAGAAGCAACACGAGTTGATGGGCGCTTACGATATGGTTGAGCATCTTCGCCAACTATATCAGGGACAAGCGAGGCATGAGAGGTTTGAGATCTCTAAGGCACTGTTTCAGTGCAAGATGTCAGACGGGGCTCCTGTAGGTCCTTATGTACTCAAGATGATTGGGTACATAGAGAACCTACAAAGACTGGGGTTCCCACTTGGCCAAGAGCTGGCCACTGACTTGATCTTGCAGTCCTTGCCGGATAGCTATAGTCAATTCGTTCTCAACTATAACATGAACGAGATTGACAAGCCACTGCCCGAGCTACTTAGTATGTTACGAACTGCTGAGATTAACCTTAAGAAGGTTAAGCCCATTCTGATGGTCCAGAAGCACAAGGGCAAGGGCAAGCCCAAAGGTAAGGGAAAGTCCCAAACCAAGGGCAAAGGCAAGGCACTGAAGCCTAAAGGAGGGGTCGCCAAGGATGCTACCTGCTTCCACTGCGGTCAGACCGGGCACTGGAAGAGGAACTGCAAGGTATACTTGGAGGATCTTAAGAAGAAGCGAAGTGAGACTTCTACTTCAGGTATATATGTTATAGAAGTCAATCTATCTATTTCTACATCATGGGTATTAGATACTGGATGTGCTTCTCACATTTGTACTGATGTGCAGGCGCTGAGAAATAGCAGAGCATTGGCAAAGGGCGAGGTGGACCTACGAGTAGGCAATGGAGCACGGGTTGCTGCTATTGCTGTAGGAACTTACTATCTATCTTTACCCTCTGAGCTTGTACTAGAATTAGATGATTGTTGTTATGTGCCTGCCTTGACTAAGAACATAATTTCAGTTTCTTGTTTAGACAAGAAAGGATACTCTTTTATAATAAAAGACAAATGTTGTTCTGTTTATTTAAAAGATATGTTCTATTGTAGTGCACCACTAATAAACGGACTCTATATTCTAGACCTTGAGATCCCTATCTATAACATTAGTACCAAGAGGTTCAAGTCAAATGACATGAACCAAACCTACCTCTGGCACTGTCGCTTAGGTCATATAAATGACAAGCTCTTATCCCAGCTCCATAAGGATGGTTTGCTGGACTCATTTGATTTAGAATCATATGAGATATGCGAATCATTTGATTTAGTGGGCATAGCGAGAGAGCAACTGATTTGTTAGGACTCATACATAGTGATGTATGTGGCCCTTTCAATGTTGCTGCTAGAGGCGGTTATAGATACTTCATCACATTTACTGATGACTTCAGTAGATATGGTTATGTGTACTTGATGACACATAAGTTTGAATCCTTTGAAAAGTTCAAAGAATTCAAGAATGAAGTACAGAACCAGCTTGGCAAGAGTATTAAGATACTTCGATCAGATCGAGGTGGAGAATACCTTAGCCATGAGTTTCGTGACTACCTAGCTAAGTGTGGGATTCTATCCCAACTCACTCCTCCTGGAACACCACAGTGGAATGGTGTATCCGAAAGGAGGAATCGTACCCTATTAGATATGGTACGATCTATGATGAGTCACACAGATCTTCCGACATATCTATGGGGATATGCTCTAGGCACGACAGCTTTCATACTCAACCGAGTTCCATCAAAGGCCGTGATAAAGACACCATATAGGATATGGACTGGGAGAGATGCCCAGGTGTCTTTCATGAGAATTTGGGGTTGTGAGGCTTACGTATGACGTCAAGTCTCCGACAAATTAGGACCCAAATCTGACAAGTGCTATTTCATCGGATATCCCAAGGAAACTAAGGGATATTACTTCTACATTCCCAGTCAGCACAAGGTAGTTGTGGCAAAGACTGGGGTCTTTCTAGAAAGGGACTTTGTTTCTAGAAAGACTAGTGGGAGCGCGTTCGATCTTGAAGAAGTTCAAGATGCGAACAATAGCACTAATGCCTCGATGGAAATTGAACTGGAACCACAAAGTGTTGTGGATGATATTGTTCCACAAGGAGTTGAGGAACAATAACTGGTTCAAGTAGACATACCTCTTCGCAGGTCTGATAGGGTACGTCGTCAGCCTGAGAGATACTCTTTTCTCTTGTCTGACCATGATGATATTGTGCTCATAGAGGATGAGCCTACCACCTATCAAGAAGCTGTGATGAGACCAGATTCTGAGAAATGGCTAGAAGCCATGAGATCTGAGATGGAATCCATGTACACCAACCAAGTATGGACTTTGGTTGATCCACCTGAAGGGGTAAAACCCATTGGGTCCAACTCAATTAGCCCAATTAGGATTACTCTTAATCCAATTTGATTCATCAAATGAATCTAATCCTCTTGGTTCATCATGTTAGTTAGAGCCCTAGAGCCAATCATTTGATGATTGTATGGACTCATTGTATCATATTCTTGTATATTAATAAAGGCATTTGTTTGGTTATTATACTTATTTGTATTAGTGCCAAATAGACTAAGTATAATAGCGTCCTTGAGTAGAAGGTTCATACCTATATCAATCGATTAGTTGAATCGATAGTGAGATGATATAGGGAACACTACTCTAAATCATTCCTAGTCGAGTATTAACATTCAGGGACAATTTTAATGCAATAAGACTAGCATGTAGGTCAGCTCGATGAGTTGATCTCACAAGTCATGGATATAGAGATATCAAGCTGACACATGGGTATACATTGGAGAATGTATACTGAATGACCCGCCATGAGAAAGTATCATGGATTGTTATATGAGTGTCATATACTTTCTCATGTGGCTATTAGTATGACTATTAGTCCTTAGACCTGAAGTCACCATGGATCCCTACATAAGGAGTTATGTACTTTGGTTTCGTCAAACGTCACCCGTAACTGGGTGGACTATAAAGGCGATTACCGGGTATGTAACAAATTATGCAGAGGGATGTGAGTGATGTAGATGGGATCTATCCCTCCCATATGACGGGAGCGACATCAATATTCTTGATAGAGTGAGACCACTAAGTGCATGGCCATGCCCAAATGAGTCAACATGAGATGTTGAGCTCATTTGATCGAGTGAGTCTACTTGGGGTTCAAGATTTAAATTGATTAGAGGATGACACGGTCTATGCCTCATATTGATCAATCTAGATGTCTAGGATAGAAGGACACTTGTCATTATATTGTGAGAAGTCACAATTAGTAGTCACAAGGTGATGTCGGATCTCGACATTCTTGTAACTTGGGTAGTAATGATGTGTTGCTAGATACCGCTCATTACTTATGCTCCTAAATGGGTTTAGGGCATTGCCAATGTTACAAGAACCTATAGGGTCACACACTTAGGACAATTAGATGGAGATTAGATTCATATGATGAACCAAGAGGATTAGATTCATTTGATGAATCAAATTGGATTAAGAGTAATCCTAATTGGGCTAACTTGAGTTCGACTCAAGTTGATTCATGTGTTCAATGAGTCTAATTTAGATTTTGACTCATTGAATCAATTTAATTTAATGAATTAGATTCATTATATTAAGTTGGCTCGAATCAAATGGTTAGATTAGATCAACCATAGTAGAGATTGAGTCAAGTTTGACTTGACTTGAGAAGGAAGACCAAAGGTCAATTTTGACTTGACCTTTTACCACCTCATTGGTGAGTTGGCATTAGGTGGACCAATAATGATGTTCCACATCATCATGGGTGCCACCTCATGGAAGTTACAAAGCCATTCTCTTTAATGGCTTCGTATTAATTGCAATTAATGCAATTAATTTGGGAGGTTTTTGAGAGTGGCCGGCCACTTTGTGTTGGTGTGGGAATTCATTTTCATTCAAGTGGTGTAACTCCTTCTTCTTCCTTGTGTTCTCTCCTTGCTCTCCCTCCTCTTCCTTGCCGTGACCTATCAAGGTGCTAGCACACCTTTGTTTAGGTTTTCTCCATTAAGAATTGTTCGTGTGGATACTTCTAGAGGACCGACGCTTGACGGTCTAGAGATCCGGCAACTTCTTGGACGAGCGGGAACGCGAAGGGCTTCGCTACAAGGGTAATGATCTTAACTTTAGTGTAGATCTAAAGTTTTACAAACTCGTACAAGAAAAAGTTTTTCGAAAAGTTTTGTTTACGAATCTTTGCATGAGATCCATGGCTTTGGGTGACTCGGGGTTTCCGCGATGCGAAAAAGCGGTTTTCGCGGCCCGACGAACCCAACACATCATATGAACCTAATCTCCATCCACTTGTTTTTTGTGTGTGACCCAATAGGTTCTTGTAACGTTGTCAATGCCCCTAAACTCATTTAGAAGCATAAGTAATGAGCGGTATCTGGCAATACATCATTACTACCCAAGTTACAAGAATGTTGAGATCCAACATCACCTTGTGACTACTAATTGTAACTCCTCACAATATATGACATTGTCCTTCTATCCTAGACATCTAGATTGATCAATATGAGACATAGACCCTGTCATCCTCTAATCAATCTAAATCTTGAACTCCAAGTAGACTCACTCAATCAAATGAGCTCAATATCTCATATTGACTCATTTGGGCATGACCATACACTTCGTGGTCTCACTCTATCAAGAATATCTATGTCGCTCCCATCATATAGGAGGGATAGATCCCATCTACATCACTCACATCCCTCTACATAATTCGTTACATACCCAGTAATTGCCTTTATAGTCCACCCAGTTACGGGTGACGTTTGACGAAGCCAAAGTACGTAACTCCTTATGTAGGGATCCATGATGACTTCAGGTCCAAGGACTAGTAGTCATACTAATAGCCACATGAGAAAGTATATGACACTCATATAACGATCCATGATACTTTCTCATGGCGGGTCATTCAGTATACATTCTCCAATGCATATCCATGTGTCAACTTGATATCTCTATATCCATGACTTGTGAGATCAGGTCATCGAGTTGACCTACATGCTAGTCTCATCGCATTAACATTATCCCTGAATGTTAATACTCGACTAGGAATGATTAAGAATAGTGTTCCCTATATCATCTCACTATCGATCCAACCAATCGATTGATATAGGTAAGAACCTTTTACTTAAGGACGCTATTATACTTAATTTATTTGGCACTAAAACAAGTAAGCATAATAACCAAAACCAAATGCCTTTATATATAAGAATATGATACAATGAGTCCATACAACAATCATCAAATGATTGGCTCTAGGGCTCTAACTAACAATACTTACATCCTCTTGCTTGGTTTACTAAGAAAATACCCTTGGTGAAGAAGAAGAAGAAAGCTTCTGCTTCTAGAACTCCCTTTTGCTTATCTTGCTTGTAAGGGGAAGTAGGTTTTAAAGACTTCCCTTTGTGAAGTTTTCCTAGGAAGAAAACCTTTGGCTTGAATTCGGAAATAGAAGAGGGGAAGCTTGGAGTTTCAGTGGAGGAAGAAGAAGTAGGAAGGAGAAAAAACCAATTTCCCTTGTCCTCTTATTACTTCTTATCCTAAATGAAAGGAAGAGGGAGGAATGAACTTTTCTTTCCCTTACCTTTTTATTTCTATTTATTCTAAATAAAAGGAAGAAAGGGGAAGAACACAACTTGTCATTCTCTTGCTCTCTCTTCATCACTCTCATTATTCTTGGTGAAAGAAAAAGGTGTCCCATTACCTTCCTTACCTTTAACCACAAATTCCCTTTCCTTTCTAACAACACTTCCTCTTGGGCTATTGGTTATTCCCTACCTCTTAAAGCTTACCATTTGTTAAGAGGTTCAAGGTTCAAGCCTTGACCACTCTCTTCTTTTTTTTCCTCTTTTCTTCTTTGGTTCCATTTTCTCTTATTCTTAAAAGAAATTTATATAAAATTGCTGGGCGTTACATCTACAATCTACGGGAGTAAAGGGTACTGATTTAGAAGGTACCATATTCAGAATGCACACTGCTATTTCCAGAGCATATCCCCAAAATGTATTTGGTAATTCTGAATAACTCATCATCGATCTAACCATTCCCATAAGAGTCATATTCCTTCATTCTGCCACACCATTCTGTTGGGGTGTACCAGGTGCAGACAATTGGGATTGAATCCCGGCCTCTGATAAGTAATTCCTAAACTCTCCAAAGAGGTATTCGCCACCACGATCAGACCGTAATGTCTTGATACTTTTACCATGATGTTTCTCCATATCAGCCTTGTACTCTTTAAACTTATCAAAGCATTCAGACTTGCAGCGCATCAAGTAAATGTACCCATATCTCGAATAGTCGTATGTATAAAAGAGATAAAATATTCGAAACCACCTCTTGCCTGGATAGACATAGGACCACACAAATCAGAATGAACCAGTTCCATCACATCTTTGACTCTATATCCCTTGGCCTTAAATGATCTCTTGGTCATTTTACCTTCCAAGCAAGATTCATAAGTTGGAAAGTTTTCCTACACTAATGAACCCAAGAGTCCATCGGTTATTAGCCTTTGAATCCTATTCAAGTTAATATGACCAAGCCTTAGATGCCAAAGATATGTTTGGTTCATATCCGAACGTTGCTTTCTCTTATTAGAATTAGAAGATGTGTTATTAATTTTTATTTGTTGCATCGTGGGGGTTATTAGATTTAGAGTATACAATTACCAACCAACATACCAGAATAGATAACTTCCCTATTTTTCTTGATAACACTTTTGTTATCAAAATAGACAGAATATCCTTCCTTGTATTATTTAGAAACTGAAATCAAGTTCTTTCTAAAACTTGGTACGCAAAGATAATTTCTCAAAACCAATATTTATTTCTATAAACATCTCCCACTGCAATAGCTGCTACTTCTGTAACATTGCCTATGTAAACAGTGATTTCTCCTTCGTGTAGTTGTCGGGTTTCCTGGAACTCCTGCAATAATTTGCAGACATGATCAGTGGTTCTCGTATCTACACGCCAGGTATCGGTAGATAATAGCACTAAACATGTTTCAACTACTAGAGAATAAGATATACCTATATTGTTCTCTTCCTACGAGGACAGTCTGCATACAAATGTCCAGATTGCTTGCAAATGAAGCACTTGCCGTTCGACTTCTTCATTCCTGCTTTTAGTTCAGTACCTAGAGATCATACAGTCTTGCCTGTCAGCTCGATTCTAGTGTCCGAAGAGTTCCTTGAGATTGTACATCATGTCATGGCTAGTAGGCATGGTCTGATGCTGATGTTGCAACACATTTGATATAAAAGCCAAATGTAACTCCGCACCATCTCATCTGCCTTGACCCATTTCCTATGATACTCAATCTCCTCTTCACTAGAATCGCTATTAGGCACATTAGGGCAGGCCTCTAATAGTACAAACTTATAGCCTTCAGCAGTTAGGACAATGTCCATGTTTCTTTTCCAATCTATGTAATTGGGACTAGTAAGTTTGTTCTCTTTCAATATAATAGCCAGTGGGTTGAAAGTCATCCTAAGAATCACAAAATAAACTTTTGGTCAAGACTCTAAATTTAGAATAATATTGATTCCTCAAACAATATTATTTAAATTTACTAACACCTCAAAACACCGTGAATTTTGCATGCCACGTTAGTGTGGACGTATACAAATTCAACATTTGTAAGAGGAGGTTTTACCCATTAATTTTATTATCTTGTCATCCTAACTTTATGACAAATAAAATTAATATTTGATTTTCTTTTGGTCACATAAATAATAGCAGTGACTCCGTTGGGGAGGATACTATTAAATGCGCCTAAGTGTATACCATTACTTGATACTTAGTCCGTTAAATAGGATTGTGCCCCTTCAATTGGAGAAGATCACACACTCCTAAATAATTTCCTATAACCATCCATAAAGGAAGTTTGATCTAGTGATCCACAAACAAACTCATCCGTTGTGGAGGGAGGCACTCACAGCCAACACGCAAGTTTGTTGCTTCACTTACAAACCAGTAATGGAGACCGTGGAATTTATTTAAAATCCCTCTCCCACTTAGTTATTTAAGGTGAGGAATTTTTCCATGCAAGCACACATCAGATGCACACACACACATCACAGCAAATAAAAGCAATAAATATGGAAATTAATTTTCCAACTATTATGGCTTCTTCCATCACTACCCTCTGTGTGCTGCCAGCCCTAGGGTTCGTGTCATCAGGTCCATTGAGCTTCCTTTTCTACTGCGCTTCTAGTCCTCTAATAGTACCACGCCTTGCAAGGATACGATCCGCGACAAAAATAGAATTTTACATATATCGATCCTATATTCCACAAGGGAATGTACATGAAGTCTAGATCAAACAAAAATATAAAATCCTAGGGCTAATACAGTTCCTGCTGTATTTAATTAATACAATCATGCACACACATAAAATGCCCTTGACATGTCCAAGGGTCCAATCACACACAATCACAATAAGCCATAATAGTTGGAGTCTGCAACCACAGAGTTAACATATCCTACTATTATCCTGCCTAAATTATGTATGACATGTGCATAATTAAACTGAAAACCAAATACACAGAGGTAAACCCTAGCTCTGATACCAATTATTGGTTACTACTTGGAATATCGTACTGGTTCCCCTATACAAAAATTTTGTACAAGTCCTGAATTTTTCCTAACAACCTATTGTGTTCTTTAGAAATTAAATTTAGAATCGCAAACGGAACTTAACATTATTGATTCCAAATTCAACTTATCTGTTCTCAGAGGTTTAGACTTGGATCGCAAACGATGCTTAACATTATTAATCCAAATCCACCCATGTTACAAATTCGATTAAATATTAATTTCAGAGATAGACTTCTAGGTTAAACATGACGAGACACTAGGCCTTCTTGGGTATGAGAGCAGCCACCACTTCCTAGATAAAGCCTTTTAATGAAATTCAATATTTAATCTCCTTATAGTAACCCTAGGTTTAACCATTAAGAACAATCGAATCACAAGATCGAAAAACAAAAGAAACACAAAATCGAAACATAAATTCGATAGCCTAGAATCACTAGCATCTTGTGTTTGGTATTTCAAGATCTAAACAAAAGGATGAACTAGTTATGATGCGGAAACTAATAACTAGTTATACCTTTTGTAGCTTATAGACCTCATGATCTTCTGTCATATTTCTCTTCTTATCTCAGACGTCGTGTGGGCGACGATATACCGAGATGAGAATCCACCCAAGCTTCCTTCTTCTCCAAGCAAGTTTCAGCCATCACCAATCTTCAAGAGATGAAGAACTTTCGGCCATCAACCAAGCTCCAAGGGATGCTAAGAAACAAAGCCTCCTATGCCTCCTTCTTCCTCTAACAAGATCCGACCACCACCAAGCTCCTAGAGATGAAGATGCCGCCGACCACACATGGAAGAAGAATAGGAGAAAAGGAGGAAGAGAGGGCCGGCCACTACCAAGGAATAGAAGAGAGGAATACTAGATGATATATTATGAGGTGAGACACCTCTACCATCTCTTTTATATTCCTTGGTCTTGGCAAATAAGGAAAGTTTTATAAATAAAACTTCCTTATATTCCTTACCAATGTTTAAGAAAGAAAATTTAATTAAAAATTTCCTTTTAATCCCTTAATGGCTAGCCACCTACAAGTCCTCCAATTAAGGAAAGTTTTAAACACAAAATTAAAACTTCCTAATTTGTTTCCGAAAATTTTAAAAATAAAAATTTCTCTTTTAAAAATTCCCTTCATGGTTGGTTATAAAAGGAAACTTTTATAAATTAAAATCTCTCTATTAAAACATATGGATGATTACAAAAAGACAAGTTTTCTCCAAAATTAAAATCTTCCTTTTAACTACAAATAAGAAAAGATATCAAATCTTTCTCTTAATCTTTTGTAGAAAATATAAAAGGAAAGATTTAATTTTAAAACTCTCTTTTAAATCATGGCTCCCACATAAGGAAAGATTTTAAAATTAAAATCACTTTTAATTTAATTGTGGCTGGCCACCTAAGCTTGGGCTCCAAGCTAGGCCGGCCACACCTCAACCCATCCAAGCCTTATCTTGGCCGGCCCTTGCTTGGGCTCCAAGCATGTCTTGGCCGACCACCTTGGGATGGGTAAGAAGGTGGGTTTAGGTGGGTATAAAACTTTATAAATAAGAGGCTACGACAGGGACCGAGAGGAGAAATTGGTTTTGGTCTCCCGATGAACTTGAGCTTCCCGTGTTCGCCCCGAACACCCAACTCGAGTTCACCAATAATAACTCATACCACTAAAGAATTATTATTGAACTACCGCACCAATCTCATATTACTATATGTGCTCCTTCTTATCATGAGTGTGTTAATCTCTCTGTGTTTAAGATATCAAATGCCCACTAATTAAATGAGTTACTGACAACTCACTTAATTAATATCTACCTCCAAGAGTAGTACCACTCAACCTTATCGTCATGTCGGACTAAGTCCACTTGCAGGGTTTATATGACAATCCTTATGAGCTCCTCTTGGGGACATTATCAAACTAGATTACTAGAATACAATTTCATTCTATAATCAACAACACACCATATAAATAATATCATTTCCCAACTTATCAGGCCTATTGATTTATCGAACTAAATCACACCCTTTGATAAATTAAAGAAATGAATATTAAGTATTTGTGCTTATTATTATATCATGATTAAGAGCACACACTTTCATAATAACAAAGGTGTTGTTCTTTTATGCAGTCAGTAAAAAAGAACTTACCTTAAATGGTCTTGTTCAATACACTCTGAGTGTACTAGTGTAATTTCATAGTTAAGATAAACTAATACCAAATTACACTATGACTATTCCAATGGTTTGTTCCTACCCATCTTAGTCATGAGCAACTGTTTATAATTTATAAAGAACTGATAACATGATCTTCTGTGTGTGACACCACACACCATGTTATCTACAATATAAATTAATTGAACAACTACACTTAGCATATAAATGTAGACATTTAACCAATGTGATTCTTATAAATGTTTATACAAAAAGCTAGGCTTTTAGTATACATTCCAGCAAAGACTTCATTTGAGCTCTATTATAATAAAATATCCAAAGTATTTGGATGCCCAGTTTGCATACTAAATATAAGAGAATACTTAGGAAAATTTATCTCAAAAGTAGAAAATAGAATTTTTGTAAGTTATTTAATAGTAGAGGTTATAGAGTATATAACAAAAATACACTATGAATTGAAGAAACTATAAATGTAAAGTTTGAAAAATTTAACCTTAACTTAGAACAAACTTAGATTCAACTAGTTGATTTTATTAGAGGTACTAGTCAAGGGGGAGCATGTGAAAACCTAAGTCAAGAACATGAAGACGAACATCAACCACAATGTAACACCCCTAGAAAGCCTAGATAAAGTAAGGGCAATGAGAGTACGAATGTAATGAAAAGAATGTGTAGATAGTCTACGTTGAATGTTACGATGGGAAGGATTTAGATGATTATGAAAGAAAATAAAGTTGAGAATCTATGCATGATTTATAATGTATGGAATTAATGTAGACAAAAGGAAGAAATATGAATACATGTATGAAATATTTATGCATAATGCATAATAGGGAAATATACGAATTATTATGTACAAAAGAAAATAAAAATGTTAGAAGAGAGATTGAACCCTGGACCTCTTGTAAGGAACATGTATAGGATACCAAAGGGGATAGGAGAATTATTGATAAGGAGAGAAAGGATTAAGTAGTTAAGAATAAGAAAGGATTCTTTTTACTTAAAAGAAAAAGGAAGTAAAAAGAAATAAAAATATACATAACCAAGTTTTGAACCTTGGTTCTCTTGTGGATGCATGCATGTATTAACCAAGTGGGATAAGAGAGGATATTGTAAGAGGAGAGATAGAAAATTTTATTAAAGGAGAGAAAAGAGAGAGATTAAGAGAGAACTCACAAGGCATATCTCTAGAATATTCCTATCATAAAGAAGAGGAATAAATGGGGAGGATGAATCAAGTCAAATTTCCTCCCCTCATTTTAGTATAAATAGGCATGGAGGGTGACTTCAAATTCATCCTCCACTCCTCTCCCTCTCCTCCTCCCTCTTGTGCCGAGACCCCCTCTCCCTCTCCTCTTCTTCTTGTTGCCAAGCAACACAAGAGGAAGGAAGCTCCTCTTCCTCCTCACTCCCTCCCTCTTCTTTCTTCCTTGTTGTTGCCGAGCAACACAAGAGGAAGAAGCTTCTTCTTCCTCCCCTCTCCACCAAAAGACCTAGCCACTCCTTTCCCTCCATTGGTGCCGAACCTAGCAAGCAAGAAGAAAGGTCCAAGCAAGTTCTCAATTCTAGGAAACTTAAGCGAAGAAGGTAAGCTTCCCCTCACCTGTGGTACAAGGCTTTTTACATGTTTTTATGATTTTATGAGGATTTTAAAACCTAGAAACAAGTATGAGAAAATTCGGTTAAGAAGAGCTTTCGAAATCTAGTGATGTTTAACTAGTTTTCACTAAATGATAGATTTTCTATGCCATGGAAAAGGATTCTTCTTCATGTTTTTATACCTATATGATGCTTGATAAGAGGAGCACTCAACCCTAGAATTTCGGCCAAAAATATTTTTAAGAGGCTAGAGAAATTCATTGTTTTACTCAACTAGTACAAGGTTCTTCCTATGAAATGTTAGGGACCATGTAATTAGTTTTCTTGCTTAGAAGATGTTTGAACTAAAAGGAAACCCACCCATATGTTTCGGCCAAGAAGGGGTTTAGGGTTAGGAATACCCTTAAATTTAAATAAACATGCTCATGAGGTAGGATACAAAGATGTTAAAAGATTTGTATGTTTCGGCCAAGTTGTTCATGAACTAAATTTATATGTTTGTTTCTTAGTAAATTTTACCATGAAACTCACTTAGGTTTTCATGCTTTAGACTACTTAAAAAAACCTAGCTAAAGAATGGTAGGTTTCGGCCATGTGAAGGAAATAAAAGAAAAAAAAAAAGGGAAAGAAAGAAACCTAGGAAATGTTATGCAATGAAATTTATGTTATGCCATGATATGTGATAGCATATGAAAGGCTATACATAATAAGAAGAATGAAATTTATGTAAATGCCATGATATGTGATAGCATATGAAATGCTATACATAATGAGAAGAATGAAATGTACGTAAATGCCATGATATGTGATAGCATATGAAATGCTATACATAATGAGAAGAATGAAATGATGTGAATGCCATGATATGTGATAGCATATGAAATGCTATACATAATGAGAAGAATGAAATGATGTGAATGCCATGATATGTGATAGCATATGAAATGCTATACATAATGAGAAGAATGAAAAATGAAATGCATGAAAGATTGTTAGGGATATGATATGATAGTTATGCATGATAAATTACTTTGTATGGTTTGTACCAAGGGTGGGCTCCGTAAACGCCCCGGGGTCGATGGAATAAGACTCGGGCCTCGTCAGTAATGGGCTTCTGATGCCCTAGGTTGATGGAGTAAGACTCGGGCCTAGTATGTATGTATGGTAGGATTCAAGACTTGCTACCTTGGACCTACGTATGATGTATGTGGTACAAACCGGGATCCCCAATGATGATGATATTAATTTCAAGTATTTACAAGTATAAGTTTTCAAATTCATGATGCATTGCCTGCATATGTGCTTGAATTAGCTAATGATTGGATATAATGCCATGTGATATTATGATATGAATATGATACTCTTGTATGTTATATGCTTATGATACTACGCATGATATTAATATACGATGATTCAGTTTTAGTGAGTAGGAAAGGAACTTACTGAGCCATGAGTGCTCACAGCTTACTTTCCTTGTACCGCAGATAAAGAAGCTGGATGAGCTAGAGGAGCAACAGGAGGAGCAAATAGTGATGTGTGTGGTGGTGGCTCGGCAAGAACGATCCGGACGGATTAATATGATTAGTTATAAGTTCAATATATGCATATTTAATCTGTGATATCATGCTTATTTAAATAAAATGAATGGTTTAAATTTTTTATTCTTCCGCTGTTATAGTAAAACATGTACGTAAGTAGTATAAGAACGTAGCGCCGCCTTTTGGTTGGGTAAGAAGGGCGGGCGTTACACACAAGAAAATGAATACACTAGAACCATAAGGGTCAACCCAAACTGTCACTTGAACAAATAATTGGTGACCTAGATCTAAGAGTCTAAACTAGGTCAACTTTTAGAAACCTAAGCCAAATAGCCTTAATTTCTAACATCGAACCCAAAATAATAAAAGAATCGTTAAGTGACCCAGATTGGACCTTATCCATGCAAGAGGAACTGACCCAATTTAAAAGAAATGAAGTGTGGGATCTAGTTTCATTACAAGTACAAAAAAAGTAATAGAAACAAAATGGGTCTTTAGAAACAAACTAAATGAAAAAGAGGAAGTTGTTAGAAATAAGACCAGATTAGTAGCAAAAGGGTTTAGCCATATTGATGGACTTGACTATGATGAAACCTATGCCCTTGTTGCCAGACTCGAATCAATTAGAATGTTGTTGAGCTATGCGGCCTATAAGGATTTCAAATTATATCAAATGGATGTAAAGTCAACCTTTCTCAATAGATTGATTAAAGAATATGTATATGTAAGTCAACCTCCAGGGTTTGAAAACTTAGAACACCCTAATCATATGTTCAAACTAAAGAAAGTCCTTTATAGTTTAAAACAGGCTCCTAGAGCTTGGTATTAAAGGTTGACCACAAACTTAATCTCAAACAACTTCAACCAAGGTCAAGTAGACCCAACTCTCTTCATAAAAATAATTGATCAAGATCTCTTTATAGCTCAAGTCTATATAGATGATATAATATTTGGATCAACTAACTCAAAACTTTCACAACAATTTATAACATTGATGGAACAAGAATTTGAAATGAGTCTAGTAGGATAACTAATATTCTTCCTAGGTCTACAAATCAAACAAACAAATGAAGAAAACTATGTTTATCAACAAAAATATACACTTGAATTATCAAGAAATTTAGAATGAAAAACTCCAAAGACATTAAAACTCCAATGGCCACCAATGTAACCCTATACAGTGACCTAAATGGAAAACCTATAGACCTCAAATATTATAGAAGTGCTATAGAAAGCCTACTATACATAATGTAAGTCGACCTGATATTTTATTTGCAGTCAGTGTGTGTGCTAGGTACCAAAGTTGTGTTAAGGAATCACATTTAGCTAATGTTAAAAGAATTTTTAGATACTTAAAAGGAACATCCAATGTAGGAATGTGGTATTCTAGAATAGCCAACTTTGGACTTATAGGTTTCTCTGACTTAGATTATGTCGGTTGTAAACTAGATAGAAAGTACAAGTGGTGGTCGTCAACTACATGAGCCATCACTTGTTAGTTGGTTTAGTAGAAAGTAACATTGTGTTACTTTATCTACTACAGAGGCAGAATATATAGCAATAGAAGAATATGTTACACAACTACTATGGATGATGCACACCATAAAAAACTTCAATCTAAACTTTAAAAATACAAAAGTGTTAATTGATAATATTATCTCAATCAACTTAACAAAAAATCTAGTGCATCATTCAAGAACTAAACACATTGAAGTTAAACACCACTTTATCAAGGATCATGTCATAAAAGGAGATATTGAACTCAATTACATTGAGTTCAAGTCAAACTTAGTTGACATATTTACCAAACCACTCGCTGATAGTGAATTTAGAAATTTATGTCAACAACTAGGAATGTGTTTCATAGACTAGGACTACTAGTTTTATTTTTTTTTAAAATGGTTTACAAATTCTAAGAAAATTCTTTACTTATATTTTCTAAAAATTCTCATTTCCTTAGACTTTCAAAATTGACTTTTACCTTAGTCTAGATCAAATCCATAGAAAACATGATCATATAGATCTAGGACTTGAGCATCTCACAAACACACTAGGTCTCCTTTGATTGTGTATTCAAAAACCTAGAACAGTGTGAGATACATAGGAAAATTGTCTGGACTTAAGATGCTTATATTAGTATATCATCATAAGTCTGGGCGAGAAATACCAAATTATATTGATCAGGTTAAGTAATCCATCTTAGTCAAATACTGCTATCTTCTGATAGTCAGTTAGTAACTATCGGTTAGATATTTAAGGATAATTTTAGACGACTATTTTTCTTAAATAATATAATATTAGGTTCAAGAGGAGAACTCTTTCAAAATTTTTTTTAACCTTCACTATTAAAAATAAAAATTGTGTTTTGTTTTGATTTCTTTTACTCAAAATAACTTAAAATCATTTTGAATTCTTTCGAAAGGATCTTTTGAAGACATTTTTTTATTAAAGGATCTTTTGCAAAAGTCTTTTGAATTTCCTAGGCCTATATTGAAAATTGTTTTGGAAATCTTTACTTAATTTTTTTTCCAAAATAACTTAGGATATTCTTGTTTAAAGCTTTTTGAAAATATTTCTAATTTACAAACTCTTATTTAAAATTACTTTAAAAATATTTCTAAGTTAAAATTTCTTGTTTCAAAAGTATTTTACAATTATTTTATAGTTGATAATTTATACTTAAAATTCATGTTTTAAGGTTATTTTAAAAGTATCGGAAAAGCATTTTTTGCCTTGAAAACTTTAAAATTGTAATAGTTTTGAAAAATCAAATTACTTTTAAAACTTGAATAATTATTTTAAAAATTACTTTGATAATATCATGGAAGCTACTTACACTTTAAACCTTATTAGTTACTTTGCAAAAGTTAGCTTTCAAAATCTATTATAAACTTTGTTAGACTTCTTTCAAATAGAGCGATTTTTTTTAACTTGAGGGTTAAGTGAATTTATTGCTTAACTAAGTGTGCAGGAGTTGATGGGTCTAGAGGATCTGACACCAGACTAAAATCTAGCTAGGTCTAAAAGACCTGATAGTTGCTGTGAAGTCCAAATAGGTCAAAGGGTCGACCTGATATCTGGTAGGGAGTCCGATTGGGTCTGTATGACCTGACGACTGATAGAAGTTTAGTTGGGTATATGGACATAACAACTGCCATGAAGACCTGATGGGTCAAGAGACTGTTAACCGACTATAAGTTGATAAGAAAAGGTAAGTCACTGGAGGAGAGTGACTCGGTGAGGACGGGTTCTGATTGAGAGACAGTAGGCATCAGCCCAATTTAGGTCCATTTTGGATCCCTAAACTAAGACCTTGACTAGTTTCTGGTACAGGGAGGATGGGAGCTAATCATTATTACTCATGTTTATCGTGCTAACATTTGTCTTGCAGGTTATTATTTTATTTATTGGACTAACACATTTTGCAGGCAAGAAGAGCACAAAAAGCCTTGAATGAACTATACCTGAGGCACCTTCAAGCATTGAAAGGTACCTTGGCACTATTTATGAAAGGCACCTTCGGTGCATGGAAGACGCCTTTAGCTGGATGAAATTCTGACCTCTTCAGTAATAAGGATAAGCTCTTTTCGGGATCAAGTTTTACATGCTGGAGGAGCCTTTAACCCTATGGAAGGCGCCTTCCATAGCTTTTATAAGAGCATCTCGACCAAGCTTCAACATATAACACACACACACACACACAAGCTTCTATGTGCCCAATTGAGGTCCCGACTGCTCCGACTTCTTGCTGTGACTCTACTTCAACACTACTACGTTCGTCTACCACTGAGAAGCCATCCAAACACCAAGCTCAAGCAATCTGACTTAGACAAGTTTAGTGTGTTGCACTTGCTCCAATTTTCCTTGTACTTGATCCCCTCTTTCGATAGTTCTAAAAGAGGTATTTTAGTGAATTACCCATCGATAGATCCACAGGACTTGGGTCTTGGAGTAGGAGTCGCTGAAGGCTTCGAACCAAGTAAAATTGACCATGTCTATCTCTGTCTTTTTACTTGTTTTTTCTATGTGTTTTTGCTGCGTATTTTGATCTCAAAATGAAAAGAACAAGTTTTTTAAAATCACGTGATTCACTCCTCTCTCATGTGTGACTCGATCCAACAGGAATGATGCCTACTATTCCCTCTTCGGGGCACGCAGCAAAGGTATAACTTTCTCATGTAGAAGAATTAATACTTAGTATATGGTTTCCTTTCGCATGGATCTTCTGGAAAGAAACTAGATATTTTTTGCTGCGCTTTCGCATGTTTAGCGCCCTAGTTTCTAACAGTGGTATCAGAGCCACTTACGAAGGCATATACTAAGTTGTAGTAGAATTTCATATGTGATATAGAAATTGCATGACATGTTTATTATGATTTGCATGATTATGAGCAAGTTTCGGCCAAGAGGTTTTTAGCCAAGCCATCATGGCATTGTGGCTCATAATTAGTTGTTTAAATCATAGTAAATTTTGTCAAAATAGATTGAGAATGTTATATGACATGGTGCATGGTTATGACCCTTAAACCCTGATGTGATTGGATGTGTGTGTTGTAATTCATAATACGACCTGCCTGTCGTGCCTCTCCTCTTTTATTCTAGTTGTAAATTTAGACTACACTCGAATGTAACTCGAGTTTTCTTTAGATTTTGTAATGTATAAATTAGAGAAGAATAAGTCTACTTGATGACGATGAAAAGGGAGAAGGTCAACAACACATGATGACCAAGGAAGGACTTGGAGAAGATGCTTTTGAAGCACTCGGAGAAGATGCTTTTGCCTAGGTTGACTTTTCGATCTTCTCATTGGCTTGAGAGGATCATAGATAATGAGGCCATAACCATGTCATATTTCTTTTATGCATATATGTGATGTGTGTCATGATATTCTATGTGATGCATGTGTAGTTTAATCATGATTAGGTCTTTTTAAATATGCCTACCAAAGTTTAGTACTCACTACTAGCTCGATCAATTGTGGTTAGGTTTTGCCAAAGCAAAGTGACTCGATTTATCTTGCTAGAGTGCGACAGGACAATTGTGATGTCCGACTACTAAACTTTGGGTATGACTTAATTAAGTTGAGAACTTAGAGGCATATCCCATACAATGTAATTCAATTATACTAGTCTTGGGCGATTAACCAAAGCTAACTCAAGATGTGTTATAATGTGGATTTCATAAGATGGGCAAATGAACAAATAGTCTTATTCACCTAATGATACAAGAGTTACATAGGATGTAATTGGTAAACGTTGTCTACCTAAGTTATACAAATCTTGGACGATTAGCCACAACTAGCTCAAGAAAAGGTATAATATGGATCTTGTCCAATTGGTATACGTTGCCTACTTAAGTTATACTAAGTCTTGGGTGATTAGCCAAAGCTAACTCAAGATGAGGCATAATATGGATCTTGTCCCACATGAATGTTATCGCAATTGGATTTAAAGCTAGTAGTGTGGGTAAAACCACATCTATGACTTGCTTCTACCAAAGCTTTACAATTTAGTGGGAGAATCATTTAATTAAAGTCCTAGTTAAATGATCAAAATGTGATACTTATTTATGCATTTTATTGTTGTAGATCACCATGTCATCAAATACGTCAAATACTCTCTATCTGCGATCTGTCCTTGATAAGGACAAACTCAATGGAGCTAACTTCCTGGACTAGTATAGAAACCTTAGAATAATTCTCAAACAAGAAAGAAAACTGTACGTCCTAGAGCAGCCCATTCCTGAAGTACCCCCACGACTGCTACTAGAGCTGATAATGATGCTTATAAGAAGCATCATGATGATGCATTAGATGTATCATGACTTATGCTCGCTACCATGAACTCTGAGCTTTAGAAGCAACATGAGAACATGGATGCTTATGATATGGTTGAACATCTTAGGCAACTATATCAAGGACAAGTAAGGCATGAGAGATTTGAGAACTCCAAGGCTCTATTTCAATGTAGAATGCAAGAAGGAAGTCCCGTAGGGCCTTATGTGCTCAAAATAATCGGGTATGTGGAGAACCTACAACGATTGAGATTTTCACTAGGCCAATAATTGACCACTGACCTTATTTTGCAATCATTGCCTGAAAGTTATAATCAATTTATTATGAATTATAACATGAATGAAATTGACAAGCCATTGCCTGAGATGTTGAACATGTTAAGAACTGCTGAACTCAACCTTAAGAAGGTAAAGCCTAGTACCATTTTGATGGTGCCAAAGGGAAAAGGCAAGTGGAAGCCTAAAGGTAAGGATAAGACCCAAGCCAAAGGCAAGACTCATTCACTGAAACCTAAAGGCGGGGTAGCTAAGGAAGGAACCTGCTTCCACTGTGGTGAAAAAGGACACTGGAAGCGGAACTGCAAGTTGTACCTAGAGGAAGTGAAACGGAAGAAAAGTGAGACTTCTGCCTCAGGTATAAATGTTATAGAAGTCAATCTATCTATTTCTTCTTCATGGGTATTAGATACCGGGTGTGCATCTCACATTTGTACTAATGTGCAGGGGCTGAGAAATAGTAGATCTTTGACAAAGGGCGAAGTGGACCTACGAGTAGGCAATGGTGCAAGAGTTGCTGTTATAGCTGTAGGAATATATTCCTTATCTTTGCCCACTAGGCTTGTTTTAGAACTTGAAAAGTGCTGTTATATGCCAGCCTTAACTAAGAACATCATCTCTATTTCTTGTTTGGACAAGAAAGGATTCTCATTTGTAATAAAGGACAAATCTTGTTCCGTTTATTTCAATGAAATGTTCTATTGTAGTGCACATCTCATGAATGGACTCTATGTTCTAGACTTTGAAAACCCAATCTATAACATAAATACCAAACAGTTCAAGTCTAATGATTTGAACCAAACATATCTCTGGCATTGTCGCCTAGAACACATAAATGAGAGTTGCATATCCCAACTCCATAAGGATGGACTTCTGGACTCATTTGATTTTGAATCATATGAGGCATGCAAATATTGTCTTCGAGGCAAGATGGCAAAGACTCTATTTAGTGGACATGGCGAAAGGGCTAATGATCTGTTAGGACTCATACATACAGATGTTTGTGGTGTTAGGATTTTCGAGCCGCAAAAACTATTTTTTGCGTTGCGGAAACCTCGAAATCCCATGCCACCGGATCCGTGCGAAGAAAATAATTTCAAAAACTTTACGTGTATAAGTTTCTAAACCTAGATCTACTCTAGATCTACATGGTAGAGAGATTACCCTTGATGCGAAGCCCTTCGCTTATCCCGCTCGTCCAAGTTTGCCGAATCTCAAGAGTATTCAAGTGGACACTCCTCTATACGTATCCACACGAACGATTAGGTGGAGAAAAACCAAACAAAAGGTGTGCTAGCACCTTTGAAGGTTCGGCCAAGGTGGAGGAGAGGGAGAAGAAGATGAGAGGAGGAAGAAGAAGGAGGTTACCAAACCAAAATGAAACTCACACAAGAGTGTTAAAATGGTCGGCCACTTTAAGGAAGGCTTTTAAACCTCCATGGGATATCAAGAGTCACAACTCTTGATCTCCCTCATGAGGTGGCACACACATGTGCTAGCCTTGATGATGTGGCACATCATAATTAGCCCACTCAATGCCAACTCACAAATGAGGTGGCAATGGTCAAGTCAAACTTGACCTTTCATCTTCCTCTCAAGTCAAGTCAAACTTGACCACTTCTCTCCCATGGTTGATCAAATCTAACCATTGGTTCAAGTCAATTTTAATTTAATGAATATCTATTCATTGAATTAAATTAGCTAAATGAGTCTAAGTCCAAATTAGACTCATTTAACACATGAACCAAATTGAGTCCAACTCCATTAGTTTACTTTGGATTACTCTTAATCTAATTTGGTTCATCACATGAACCTAATTCTCTTGGTTCATCAAATGAACCTAATATCCATCTAATTGCCCTTTGTGTGTGACCCTATAGGTTCTTGTAACGTTGGCAATGCTCCTAAACCCATTTAGAAGCATAAGTAATGAGCGGTATCTAGCAATACTACCCAAGTTACAAGAATGTTGAGATCCAACATCACCTTGTGACTACTAATTGTGACTCTTCACAATATATGACAATGTCCTTCTATCCTAAACATCTAGGTTGATCAAATCTAAGGCATAGACGGTGTCATCCTCTGATCAATCTAAATCTTGAACTCCAAGTAGACTCACTCTAATCAAATGAGCTCAATATCTCATATTGACTCACTTGGGCATGACCATGCACGTAGTGGTCTCACTCTATCAAGAATAACGATGTCACTCCCGTTATATAGAAGGGATAGATCCCATCTACATCACTCACATCCCTCCGCATAATTTGTTACATACCCAGTAATCGCCTTTATAGTCCACCCAGTTACGGGTGACGGTTGACGAAGCCAAAGTATGTAACTCATTATGTAGGGAACCATGGTGACTTCAGGTCCAAGACTAATAGTCATACTAATAGCCACATGAGAAAGTATATGACACTCATATAATGATCCATGATACTTTCTCATGGCGGGTCATTCAGTATACATTCTCCAATGCATACCCATGTGTCAACTTGATATCTCTATATCCATGACTTGTGAGATCAAGTCATTGAGTTGACCTACATGCTAGTCTCGTCGCATTAACATTGTCCCTGAATGTTAATACTTGACTAGGAATGATTAAGAGTAGTGTTCCCTATATCATCTCACTATCAATTCAACCAATCGATTGATATAGGTAAGAACGTTCTACTCAAGGACGCTATTATACTTAGTTATTTGGCACCAATACAAGTAAGTATAATAACCATAAACAAATGCCTTTATATATATAAGAAATATGATACAATGAGTCCATACAACAATCATCAAATGATTGGCTCTAGGGCTCTAACTAACATGTGGGCCTTTCAGAATAGCTGCTAGAGGAGGCTATTATTACTTCATTACCTTCACTGATGATTTCAGTAGATACGACTATGTGTATCTGATGAGACACAAGTTAGAATCCTTTGAAAAGTTCAAAGGATTCAAGAATGAAGTACAAAACCAACTTGGTAAGAGTATTAAAATGCTTCGATCAGATCGAGGTGGGGAATACCTTAGCCAAGAGTTTCATGACCATCTCATTGAGTGTGGGATCATATCTCAGCTCACTCCACCTAGAACACCACAATGGAATGATGTATTAGAAAGGAGAAATCGCACCTTATTAGATATGGTACGATCGATAATAAGTCATACAGATCTTCCTACTTCCTTCTGGGGACATGCTCTAAAGACGATCGCTTTCACATTTAACCGAGTTCCATCTAAGGCCATCATAAAGACACCATATACAATATCGACTGGGAAGAGTCCCAAGATGTTTTTTATGAAGATTTGGGGTTGTGAGTGTTAGAGTGTATACTAAAAGCCTAGCTTTTGGTATAAACATTTATCTAGAAATAAGAATCACATTGGTCAAATATCTACATTTATGATAAATGTAGTTGTTCAATTAATTTATATTGTAGATAACATGGTGTGTGATGTCACACACAGAGGATCATGTTATCAATACCTTATAAATTATAAACAGTAGCTCACGACCATAAATGGAAAGGAACAAACCATTGGAAGGTCGTAGTGTAATTATGTATTAGTTTATCTTAACTATATAATTACACTAGTACACTTAGAGTGTATTGAGTAGGACCATTAGAGGTCGTTTCTTTTATACTGACTTTATAAAGAAACAAAGACCTCAGTTATTATGGAAGTGTGTGCTCTTAATCCTAATATAATAACGAGCACATATATTTGATATTTATTTCTTTAATTTATCAATGGGTGAGATTTAGTTCGATGAATCAATAAGTCCGATAAGTTGGGAAATGATATCACTTATAGTGTGTGTTGTTGATTATAGAAGGAAACTGTGTCCTAGTGATCTAGGTTGAGAATGTCCCCAAGAGGAGCTCATAAGGATTGTCATGTTAAACCCTGCAGGTGGACTTAGTCCGACATGACGATGAAGTTGAGTGGTACTACCCTTGGAGCTAGATATTAATTAAGTGAGTTGTCAGTAACTTACTTAATTAGTGGACATTTGTTATCTTAAACACAGGGAGACTAACACACTCATAATAAGAAGGAGCCCAAAATGTAATTTGGGATTGGTGCGGTAGTTCAATAATAGTTCTTTAGTGGAATGAATTATTATTGATGAAATTTAGTTGTGTGTTCGGGGCGAACACGGGATGCTTAATTTCATCGGGAGACCAAAACCAATTCCTCCTCTCGGTCCCTATCGTAGCCTCTAGTATATAGAGATTTATACCCACCGCATACCCACCTTCTTACCCATCCAATGGGGCCAGCCAAGCTAGCTTGGAACCCAAGCTAGGGCCGGCCAAGACCAAGTGGATGAGCCATGTAGGTGGCCGGCCAAAGCTTGGGTCCCAAGCTTAGGTGGCCGACCACTAGAATATTAAAAAGGATTTTTATTAAAATTATTTCTTATGTGGATATCATGATTTTAAAAGAGAGTTTAAAAATTAAAAAATTACCTTTTATAACTTTCTACAAAAGATTAAGAGAAGAGATTAATCTCTTTCCTTATTTGTAGTTTAAAAGGATGGTTTTAATTTTTGGTAAAAACTTTCCTTATTTGTAAATCATCTACATGTTTAAAAGAGAGTTTAAAATTTGAAATCTTTCCTTATTTGTTGATTAAAGGAGGATTTTAAATTTTAAGAAAACTTTCCTTTTTAAACATATTCATGATTTAAAAGAGAGTTTAAAAATTAAATATTCTCTTTTATAAGTTTCTACAAAAGATTAAGAAAAGATTTGATATCTTTCCTTATTTGTAGATTGAAAGAGATTTTAATTTTTAGAGATAACTTTCTTTTTATCCACATGTTTAAAAGAAAGATTTTAATTTATTAAATTTCCTTTTTATAAACCAATCATGAAGGGATAAAATTATTGGAGAAATTTTTATAAATTTCTGGAAACAAATTAGGAAGTTTTAATTCTTGTTTAATTAAAACTCTCCTTGATTTGAGGAAATAAGTGGCCGTCCATGTTTAAGTGAGAAGAAAAATTATTTTAATTAAAATAAATTTTTCCTTTTCATGACAAAAGAATTAAGGAAGTTTTTAATTAAATTTCCTTATTTGCCAAGACCAAGGATTATAAAAGAGGAGGTAGAGGAGCCTTCATGGGTGAACAACCTCTATTATTTTCTCCCTCTTTTCTTCCTTGGTGTGGCCGGCCTCCTTCCTTTCTCTTCTCTCCATCTTGTGGCCGGACCTCTCTTCCTCATTGAAGATCAAGTGGTGGCCGGATTTTAGCTTGGAGAAGAAGGAGAGAAAGCTTACATCCCTTGGAGCTTGATTGGTGGGAAAAGATCTTCATCTCTTGGAAGCATAGTGCTTGGCCGAAACTTGAAGAAAGGAGAAGAAGGTGCTTTGGTGGTTTCTCATCTCGGAAGATCGTTGCCCACACAACGTCCGAGGTTAGAAGAGGAATACGGTAGAAGATCAAGAGGTCTTTCTAAAAGGTATAACTAGTAATTTTTCTTTCCGCATCATACTAGTTATTTTTGGAAATAATACCAAATACAAGAGGCATGCGATTCTAGTATTTCGAATATGTTTTTCGATGTTGTGTTCTTTTGTTTTCTTTTTCCTTGTGATTTGATTTTTCTTTTCGGTTAACCTAAAGTTATTTTAGGAAATTAAATATTAGCTTTCCATAAAAGGTTTTGTCTAGTCGGTGGTGGTTGCTCCCATATCCAAGAAGGCCATGTGCCTCGCCACGTCAGTACTGGGAACCAATTATGGAAATTAATATTTAATAGAATTAATAACTTAAGGTGATTTGGGTCGAACGTGTTAAGTTCCGCAGGAGACCCAAGTCAAAACCTAAAAGAACGAATAGATTAAGTTTTGGATCAAACGTGTTAAGTTCCGCAGGCGATCCAAAATTTAATTTAAAAGAACACATGGTAGCTAGGAAAAGGTTCAGACCTTTGTACAAAATTTTTGTACAGTGGAACCTCTAGGCTTTCCGAGTAGCAACCAACAATTAGTATCAGAGCTAGGGTTTTGCCTCTGTGTATTTGGTATTAGTTTAATTATGCACATGTCATACATAATTTAGGCAGGTTAATAGTAGGATGTGCTAACTTTGTGGATGCAGGATCCAACTATTATGGCTTATAGTTATTATGTGTGTGATTGGACCCTTGGACATGTCAAGGGCATTTTATTGTGTGTGCATGATTGTATTATAAAATACAGCAGGAGCTGTATTTAGTTTTATTAGGATTTTATTTTTGATCTAGATACATGTATATTCCTTTTATGGAATATAGGATCAAAATGTAAAATTCTATTTATGTCGCGGATCTAATCTTGCAAAGCGTGGAACCTTCTGAGGACCAGAGGCGCAGCGGAACTAGGAGCAAGATGGATGCGACAGCTAGACCCGGTAGCGGTGGCCAAATATGGCAGCAGCTTGGGATGACAACACACGGAGGACAACTAGAGATAAAAGCCATAATAGTTGAAAATTAGATTTTCTATTTATTGCTTTTATATTGTGCTGTGTGTGCATGTTGGTTTACATATTTAGTAGGCTAGCATAGTTAAAATTCCTCATTTATAAATAACTAAGTGGGAGAGGGATTTTTAAGTAAATCCCATGGTCTCCATTACTGGTTTGTAAGTGATGCAAACAAGCTTGCGCGTTGGCTCTGAGTGCCTTCCTCCATAACGGATGAGCTTGTTTGTGGATCACTAGAACAGACTTCCATTTTTGGATGACTATAGGAAGTTAATTAAGAGCGTGTGATCTTCCCCAACGGAAGGGGCATAATCTTATTAATGGACTTAGTGTCAAGTAATGGTATACACTTAGACACATCTAATAGTATCCTCCCCATCGGAGTCACTGCTATTATTTGTGTGACCAAATGAAACCAACTATTAATTTGTCATAAAACTAGGTTGACAAGATAATAAAATTAAAGGGTTAAAACCCCTCTTACAAATGATTGATTTTGTATACGTCCACACTAACGTGGCATACAAAATTAACGGTGTTTGAGATAATTTTATTTGTCATAAAGATACATTGACAAGATAGTTAATGGGTAAAACCCTCCTTTTACAAATGTTGAATTTGTATACGTCCACACTAACGTGGCATGCAAAATTCACGGTGTTTGAGGTGTTGGTAAATTTAAATAATATTGTTTGAGGAATCAATGTTATTTTAAATTCAAAGAGTTTTGACCAAATATTTGATCAAAGACAGATCAACTATTAATTTTATTCGTCATAAAGTAAAGTTGACGAGATAATAAAATTAATGAATAAAATCTCCTCTTCGATTTTGTATACACAAAATTCATGGAGATTTTAAGGAGTTGATCTTGACCAAATGTTTTGTGATTCTTAGGATGTTTGTCAATCCTAGTAGTCATACTATAGAAAAGACTTAGTAGTCCCAATTGTAATGATTGGAAATAGGACTTGGACATTAAGGTAGTATCTTCTTAGAACTAAGAACAATTTAGGTGTATTTAATTCATTAGTTGAAACATGTCTAGTGGTGTTATCTACCGGAACCTGGAGTGTAGATACAAGATGCCATTAATTATGTCTGCAATTCATTGCAGGGTTCCAGGAAACCCGACAACTAAATGAAAGGTAAATCACCGTCCACATAGGCACTACTGTAATAGTGGTAGTTGTTGCAGTGGGAGATGTTTATCCTTTGATAAGAATAAAATATGGATTTTAAGTAATTGTCTTTACGTACCAAGTTTAGAAAGAACCTGATTTCAGTTTCTAAACTATTATAGATATTATGTCTATTTTGATAACAAAGTTGTTATCAAGAAAAATAGGAAAGTTATCTATTCTGGTATGATGGTTGACAATTTATAATCCAATAAACTCCCACAATGCAACAAATGGAAATTAGTAACACATCTTCTAATTTTAAGAGAAAGCAACCTTCGGAAATGAACCAATTATATCTTTGGCATCTAAAGCTATGTTATACTTGAGTAGGATTCATTGGTAGCTGATGAACTTTTGGGTTCATTGGTAGTCGAAATCTTTCCAACCTGCGAGTCTTACTTGGAAGGAAAATAACCAAGAAGCTTTTAAGTCCAAGGGGTATGGAGTCAAAGATATGTTGAAATCGGTTCATTCTGATTTGTGTGATCCTATGACTATCCAGACAAGAGGTAGTATTGAATATTTTGTCCATTTTATAGACAACTATTCAAGATACAAATAAATTTACTTAATGTACCGCAAGACTAAGTACTTTGATTAGTTCAAAGAGTACAAGGTTGATGCGGAGAAATGTTAAAGTAAAAAGTCACTATGGAAGATCGTAGTGACAAGTACCTCTTGAGAGATTTTAGGAGTCACTTATCAGAAGTTGGATTTCAATCCCAACTAGCTGCATCTGGTACACCCCAACAGAATGATGTAGTAGAAAGAAGGTAAAGGATTCTTATGGAATAATTAGATAGATGATGAGTTATTCAAAAAATTACCAAATTTATTTTAAGGATAAACTTTGAAAACGAAAGTGAACATAGTACCTTCCAAGTTAGAACTTTCTACTCATATAAAATTGCTGAATAGGTGAAAACCTATTTTGAAGCATATTCGGATTCGGGTAATCCAACACATATGTTAAAAAGAGACAATGATAAGTTGGATAGGAGTTCACTTGTTTGTTATCCTAGATAAACAAAAGTAGGTTTATAGTCTTAAAAATTAGAAGGTCATTGTTGGCATCAATGACTGATTTTTAGAAAAGGACTATATAATGAACCACGTGCTCATAAGTAAATTTGTTCTTAAGGAAATAATAAAGGACATGTCTAACCTAGTACCAACTGTACAAGATGAGATACCACAAGAAAACTGCAACACGTATCACAAATGATACACAATTGCATAAAGTGTCTTGTCACAGTGGGAGGGTAAATAGGTTCATGTTTTGGGAGAGTTTTTGGACTCGATCCCTGAAGGACATAAACCTGATCTCCGGACATATGACGAAGCACTCCAAGATAAATATGCAGCATCTTGGCAAAGAGTAATGAATAATAAAATTAGAATATATGTATTCTAATAAAATCTGGAAGCTTATAGAACCACCAAGTGGTGTAAAAGCCTTTGGGTGTAAAAGGTCTATAATAGGAAAAGAGGGATAGACAGGAAGGTTGAAACCTTCAAAGCAAGGCCTGATGAAAAAGGAAACTTTTTCACTGGTAGCCATGCTTAAGTCTATCCGGATTCTTTTATCTATTTGGCAAGTGGATGTCAAGACAGCATTCCTTAATGGAAGTCTTGAAGAAAGCATCCATATAAAGCAACCAGAAGGGTTCATTGCAAAGGGCTGAGAGCATCTTGTGTAAAGCTCAATCAGTCTATGGACTGAGGCAAAGCTTCAAGGTCTTGGAACATCCGGTTTATCAAAGTAATTCAGACCTATGGATTTATTTAGTAACCGGATAAGTCTTGTGTATACAAAAGGTGCGATGGAAGCGTGGTGGTATTTCTTGTACTATACGTAGATAACATTTTTGGTAGTTGGAAACAATATCAAAATGTTGTCAAAAGTAAGGGTATGGTTGTCCAAACAATTAGATATAAAGGACTTGGGAGAATGTATATATTCTTGAGATCAAAGTAATAAGGGATCGCAAGAAAAGAATATTTTACTTATCCCAAGCTTCATACATCGGAAAAATCCTTGCTCGTTTTAAAGCATGCAAAACTCCAAGAAAGTTTTCTTACCTTTTCAGGATGGAGTAACTTTATCTAAAGATATGTCTCTGTAGACATTAAAGGAGATAAAGGAAATAAAGGCAGTTCTTTATGCTTCGGCTGTCGGAAGCCTAATGAATGCTATGCACGAGATAAGAAATCTGTTTTGCCAAGGGCATAGTTGGCAGATATCAAAGTAACTCTGGACAAGGACAGTGGACTGCAGTAAAGCATATATTGAAGTACCCTAGATGCACTAGAGATTATATGCTAGTTTACAAGGCAGTTATTTTGGTCCTTGTGGGTTGCATGGATTTTGACTTCCAATCGGATAGGGACAATAATAAGTCAACCTCGGGGTTTTGTGTTTACTTTAGGAGGTAAAGTCATAACTATGGAAGAGTGATAAGCATAGGTGTTTTTCTGGACTCCACCATAGAAGTTTAGTATATGGCAAGCCTCTGAGGTAGCCATAAAAGCTGAATGACTCAATAACCTCAAGATAGACTTAGATATGATTTCTGGTTTGTCCAAAGATTATTACAATTTATTGTAATAATATTGGTGCAGTAACAAACTCGAAGAAACCATAAGTCTATAAAGGCAAGTAAACACAATAGAGCGCAAGTACCACCCAATACGAGAAATCGTATAAACGAGGAGAAGTTGTTGCTGCCTAGAATGCATCAGATGATGACCTATAGATCTTTTCACTAAGGTCCTTAAGGCGAGAGCTTTTGATGGACATGTTGAAGGGTTGGGAATCAGATGTATGGCAGCAGATATGACAGCTTAGTCTTTTAGTATAAGTGGGAGATTGTTAGAGTGTATACTAAAAGCCTAGCTTTTGGTATAAACATTTATCTAGAAATAAGAATCACATTGGTCAAATATCTACATTTATGATAAATGTAGTTGTTCAATTAATTTATATTGTAGATAACATGGTGTGTGATGTCACACACAGAGGATCATGTTATCAATACCTTATAAATTATAAACAGTAGCTCACGACCATAAATGGAAAGGAACAAACCATTGGAAGGTCGTAGTGTAATTATGTATTAGTTTATCTTAACTATATAATTACACTAGTACACTTAGAGTGTATTGAGTAGGACCATTAGAGGTCGTTTCTTTTATACTGACTTTATAAAGAAACAAAGACCTCAGTTATTATGGAAGTGTGTGCTCTTAATCCTAATATAATAACGAGCACATATATTTGATATTTATTTCTTTAATTTATCAATGGGTGAGATTTAGTTCGATGAATCAATAAGTCCGATAAGTTGGGAAATGATATCACTTATAGTGTGTGTTGTTGATTATAGAAGGAAACTGTGTCCTAGTGATCTAGGTTGAGAATGTCCCCAAGAGGAGCTCATAAGGATTGTCATGTTAAACCCTGCAGGTGGACTTAGTCCGACATGACGATGAAGTTGAGTGGTACTACCCTTGGAGCTAGATATTAATTAAGTGAGTTGTCAGTAACTTACTTAATTAGTGGACATTTGTTATCTTAAACACAGGGAGACTAACACACTCATAATAAGAAGGAGCCCAAAATGTAATTTGGGATTGGTGCGGTAGTTCAATAATAGTTCTTTAGTGGAATGAATTATTATTGATGAAATTAAGTTGTGTGTTCGGGGCGAACACGGGATGCTTAATTTCATCGGGAGACCAAAACCAATTCCTCCTCTCGGTCCCTATCGTAGCCTCTAGTATATAGAGATTTATACCCACCGCATACCCACCTTCTTACCCATCCAATGGGGCCGGCCAAGCTAGCTTGGAACCCAAGCTAGGGCCGGCCAAGACCAAGTGGATGACTCATGTAGGTGGCCGGCCAAAGCTTGGGTCCCAAGCTTAGGTGGTCGACCACTAGAATATTAAAAGGGTTTTATTAAAATTATTTCTTATGTGGATATCATGATTTTAAAAGAGATCTAGTTAAAATTAAAATTTCCTTTTATAACTTTCTACAAAAGATTAAGAGAAGAGATTAATCTCTTTCCTTATTTGTAGTTTAAAAGGATGGTTTTAATTTTTGGTAAAAACTTTCCTTATTTGTAAATCATCTACATGATTAAAAGAGAGTTTAAAATTTGAAATCTTTCCTTATTTGTTGATTAAAGGAGGATTTTAAATTTTAAGAAAACTTTCCTTTTTAAACATATTCATGATTTAAAAGAGAGTTTAAAAATTAAATATTCTCTTTTATAAGTTTCTACAAAAGATTAAGAAAAGATTTGATATCTTTCCTTATTTGTAGATTGAAAGAGATTTTAATTTTTAGAGATAACTTTCTTTTTATCCACATGTTTAAAAGAAAGATTTTAATTTATTAAATTTCTTTTTTTATAAACCAATCATGAAGGGATAAAATTATTGGAGAAATTTTTATAAATTTCTGGAAACAAATTAGGAAGTTTTAATTCTTGTTTAATTAAAACTCTCCTTGATTTGAGGAAATAAGTGGCCGGCCATGTTTAAGTGAGAAGAAAATTTATTTTAATTAAAATAAATTTTTCCTTTTCATGACAAAAGAATTAAGGAAGTTTTTAATTAAATTTCCTTATTTGCCAAGACCAAGGATTATAAAAGAGGGGGTAGAGAAGGCTTCATGGTGAACAACCTCTATTATTTTCTCCCTCTTTTCTTCCTTGGTGTGGCCGGCCTCCTTCCTTTCTCTTCTCTCCATCTTGTGGCCGGACCTCTCTTCCTCATTGAAGATCAAGTGGTGGCCGGATTTTAGCTTGGAGAAGAAGGAGAGAAAGCTTACATCCCTTGGAGCTTGATTGGTGGAAAAAGATCTTCATCTTTTGGAAGCATAGTGCTTGGCCGAAACTTGAAGAAAGGAGAAGAAGGTGCTTTGGTGGTTTCTCATCTCGGAAGATCGTTGCCCACACAACGTCCGAGGTTAGAAGAGGAATGCGGTAGAAGATCAAGAGGTCTTTCTAAAAGGTATAACTAGTAATTTTTCTTTCCGCATCATACTAGTTATTTTTGGAAATAATACCAAATACAAGAGGCATGCGATTCTAGTATTTCGAATATGTTTTTCGATGTTGTGTTCTTTTGTTTTCTTTTTCCTTGTGATTTGATTGTTCTTTTCGGTTAACCTAAAGTTATTTTAGGAAATTAAATATTAGCTTTCCATAAAAGGTTTTGTCTAGTCGGTGGTGGTTGCTCCCATATCCAAGAAGGCCATGTGCCTCGCCACGTCAGTACTGGGAACCAATTATGGAAATTAATATTTAATAGAATTAATAACTTAAGGTGATTTGGGTCGAACGTGTTAAGTTCCGCAGGAGACCCAAGTCAAAACCTAAAAGAACGAATAGATTAAGTTTTGGATCAAACGTGTTAAGTTCCGCAGGCGATCCAAAATTTAATTTAAAAGAACACATGGTAGCTAGGAAAAGGTTCAGACCTTTGTACAAAATTTTTGTACAGTGGAACCTCTAGGCTTTCCGAGTAGCAACCAACAGTGAGGGTTACGTTCGATGACAAGTCTCAGATAAACTTGGACCCAAATCAGACAAGTGTTATTTTGTAGGATATCCCAAGGAAACAAAGGGATATTACTTCTATAATCCCACAGAAGGCAAAGTGTTCGTTGCCAGAACTGGTGTCTTTCTAGAAAGGGAATTTATTTCTAGAAAGACTAGTGGGAGTGAAGTCGATCTTGAAGAAATTCAAGATACACAAACTAGCACTGATGCCTCGATGGAAATTGAACATGCATCGCATGAAGTTGTGGAGCAACAACCTGTTCAAGTAGCACACACTCTACGCAGATTTGATAGGACCCATCGTCAACCTGAGAGATATTCATTTCTCTTGTCTGATCACGATGATGTAGAGCTTATTGGTCTTGATGAGCCTACATCTGATCAAGAAGCTGTACAGGGCCCAAATTCTGAGAAATGACTAGAGGCCATGAGATCCGAAATAGAATCCATGTACACTAACCAAGTATGGACTTTGGTTGATCCACCTGAAGGGATCAAATCCATTGGGTGTAAGTGGGTCTTCAAAGTGAAGACTGACATGGATGGGCATAAGCATACCTATAAAGGTAGATTGGTAGCTAAAGGTTTCAAGCAAATTCATGGTATAGACTATGATGAAACTTTTTCACCAGTTGCGATGCTTAAGTCCATTCAGATTTTACTTGCTATTGGAGCTTACTATGATTATGAGATCTGGTAGATGGATGTCAAAACTGCATTTCTTAATGGAAATCTACTAGAGGATGTGTATATGACACAACCTGAGAGTTTTGTAGATCCAAAGCATGCTGGAAAGGTTTGTAAGTTGCAAAGATCCATTTATGGATTAAAGCAAGCTTTTAGAAGCTGGAATCTTCGATTCGATGATGCAATCAAAACATTTGGTTTCATTAAGAATGAAGATGAACCTTGTGTCTACAAGAATGTTAGTGGGAGCACAGTCATCTTTCTCATATTGTATGTAGATAACATACTACTCATTGGAAATGATATCCCTACTCTTTAGTCAATGAAGACTTGACTTGGGAATTGTTTTTCAATGAAAGACTTAGGTGAAGCAGCCTATATTTTAGGCCTTAAGATTTATAGAGATAGATCTAAAAGATTGCTTGGCCTAAGTCAGAGTACATACATTGACAAGGTGCTTAAATGTTTTGCCATGGAGAATTCTAAGAAGGGATTCTTGCCTATGTCACATGGTGTGAGTCTTTCGAAGACTCAATGCCCCTCTTCTAAGATAGAAAGAGACCGCATGGATCAGATTTCTTATGCATCTACTATAGGGTCTATCATGTACGCCATGCTTTATACTCGCCCAGATGTCTCATATGATTTAAGCATGACGAGCAGATACCAGTCAGATCCACGTGAAGGTCACTGGACAACAGTCAAGAATATTCTTAAGTACTTGAGAAGGACTCAAGATTATTTCTTGATCTTTAGAGGTGATGAAGAGCTTGTTGTAAAGGGTTACACTAATGCTAGCTTTCAAACAGATAAGGATGATTATAGATCACAATCAGGGTATGTGTTTTGCTTAAATGGTGGTGCTGTGAGATGGAAGAGTTTGAAGCAGGACACAATCGCTGATTCTACAACAGAAGCCGAGTATATTGCTACTTCAGCTGCAGCAAAGGAGGCTATTTGGATCAGGAAGTTCATTGCAGAGCTTGATGTTGTTTCTAGTATAACGAGTCCAATAAACCTCTATTGTGATAACAATGGGGCTATTGCACAGGCTAATGAACCTCATTCTCATCAGAGATTCAAACACATACTACGGCGATTCCATCTCATTCGAGAGATTATCGATAGAGGAGATGTGAAGATATGCAGAGTACCGACTGATGCTAACATTGCAGATCCTTTGACCAAGGTTTTGGTACAGAGGAAGCATGATGGTCACACTAGGTCCATGGGTATTCGATATCTTAGTGATTGACACTAGTGCTAGTGGGAGATTGTTAGTATTAGCCTAGTACCAATTATGAGATGATTATAAAGGGCATATTATTATATCATATATCATTATTAATAAAAGGCAAAGTTGGCTTGGTTATTATATTTATTTCAGTTCAGTGCCAATTGAATAAGTATAATAATGTCCTTGAGTAGTAGGTTCTTATTTACAATATATCAATTGGTTGAATTGATAGTGAGATATTGTAGAGAACACTACTCTTAACTATTCCTAGTCAAGCATTAATATACAAAGGATAATATTAATGCGTTGAGACTAACATGTAGGTCAACGGATGACTTGATCTCACAAGTCATGGATATGAGATATTAGGTTGACACATGGATATATATTAGAGAATATATACTGAATGACTCGCCATGAGAATGTTTTATGGATCGTTATATAAGTGTCATAAATATTCTCATGTGACTATTGGTATGAATAGTCCTTTGACCTGAAGTCACTACGGTTCCCTACATAAGGAGTTGTGTACTTTGGTATCAGCAAATATCACCTGTAACAAGGTGGACAATAAAGTCAATCACTGGGTATGCAATGAATTATGCGGAGGGATATGAGTGATGTAGATGGAATCTATCCCTTCCATATGATGGAAGCGATATCTATGGGCCCCTTGATTAGTAGGACATAAGAAAGCATGACCATGCGCAAATGAGTCAATATGAGATATTGAGCTTATTTTATTAAGTGTGCCTACTTAGAGATCAAGAAACACAAAGGTTGATAAGAGGATGATACGGTCTATGCCTCATTGATCATCCTAGATATCAAGGATAGAGGGACCAAGTCATACAAGATAATAGCCACAGATAGGTTAGGTCGGATCTTGACCTTCTCGTCACTTGGGTAGCAATGATGCCTTGCTAGATGCCACTCATTGCTTATGTATCTAAATGGTTTTAGATACATTGCCAACGTTACGAGAGCCTATTGGGTCACACACAAAGAACACATTGACTTGGAGATGGATTATGGGGTTAAGTTTAATCCGAATTATATATATTGAGTTAGACTCAAATGAATTCGGATTAGACTTATTGAGTAATGGGTTAGACTCATTGGTTTATTGGGTTAATAGCTTATTGGGTTAATGGTTAATCCAATATTCTAAATCCAACCCATTAAGATTAATGAATATTAATAGAGATTAATATATCATTAATCAAAAGGAAGATCAAGAGACAAAAGTATTTCGTATTCATTGGATGAATACAAAAGTCATTTGTAAAAGTAACCTTTAGGTGAAGTAACCTTTTTGGTAAAGTAACCTTTTTGGTGAAGTAACCTATTTGGTAAAGTAACCCTTTTGTGAAGTCACCTTATATAGATGAAGTGACCTTTTGGGTGAGGGTACTTTTCTTGGTTTTGCTCTTCTTCCTTTTCTTCTCTTGGCCAAAAACAACCTTGTAGAGTTGCTAGCATAACGAAAGTTGTTGCATAACGAAAGTTGTTTCTTCTCCAAGTTGTGAGTTTGTGAGACGGCGGAGAACGTGTTCTTGTGGATACCGTAGAGGCGCAGACGTACTGATTGCGCTGAGATCCGCATCTAAAGAAACGTTGCTGTCGGGATTGCGAAGGGCACACAGCAAAGGTATAACTTTCTCATGTAGAAGAATTAGTACTTAGTATATGGTTTCCTTTCGCATGGATCTTCTGGAAAGGAACTAGATATTTTTCGCTGCGCTTTCGCGTATTTAGTGCCCTAGTTCCTAACAATAACATGATGTGTGGTGTCACACACAGAAGATCATGTTATCAGTTTCTTATAAGTTATAAATAGTAGCTCATAACCAAGATGGAATGAGACAAATCATTGGAGTGGTTGTAGTATAATTAGGTATTAGTTTATCTTGACTAATAAATTACACTAGTACACTATGAGTGTATTGAGTAGAACCATTTGAGGTAGTTTCTTTTTATACTGACTCTTTAAAAGAACAAGACCTCTGTTATTATGGAAGTATGTACTCTTAATCATGGTATAATAACAAGCACGTATACTTAATATTTATTTCTTTAATTTATCAAAGGGTGTGATTTAGTTCGATAAATCAATAGCCCCGATAAGTTGGGAAATGATATTATTTATATGGTGTGTTGTTGATTATAGAATGAAACTGTGTCTTAGTAATCTCGGTTGAAGATGTCCCCTTGAGGAGCTCATAAGGATTGTCATGTAAACCCTGCAGGTGGACTTAGTCCGACATGATAATAAGGTTGAGTAGTACTACTCTTGGAGTTAGATATTAATTAAGTGAGTTGTCAGTAACTCATTTAATTAGTGAACATTCAATATCTTAAACACAGGGAGATTAACACACTCATAATAAGAAGGAGCCCATATAGTAATATGGGTTTGGTGCGGTAGTTCAATAATAACTCTTTAGTGGTATGAGTTATTATTGATGAACTCGAGTTGGGTGTTCGGGGCAAACATGGGAAGTTCAAGTTCATCGGGAGACCAAAACCAATTGTCCTATTAGTCCCTGTCGTAGCCTCTTATTTATAAAGTCTTATACTCACCCAAACCCACCTTCTTACCCACCTTAAGGTGGTCGGCCAAGCCTAGCTTGGAGCCCAATTTAGGGCCGGCCAAACCAAGGCTAGATGGGTGCAAGTGGTGGCCGGCCCTAGCTTGGGGCCCAAGTAGGGTGGCCGACCACATTAGATTAAAAGGAGTTTTAATTTTTTTAAATCTTTCCTTATGTGGAAGCCATGGTTTTAAAAGAAAGTTTAAAATTAAAATCTGTTCTTTTATAACTTTCTACAAAAGATTAAAAGAAAGATTTGATATCTTTCCTTATTTGTAGTTGAAAAGGAAGATTTTAATTTTGGAGAAAACTTTCCTTTTTGTAATCATCCACATGTTTTAAAAGAGAAATTTTAATTTATAAAAGTTTTCTTTTATAACCAACCATGAAGGAAATTTTAAAAGAGAAATTTTTATTTTAAAAATTTTCGGAAATAAATTAGGAAGTTTTAATTTTGTGTTTAAAACTTTCCTTATCTGGAGGACATGTAGTGGCCGACCATTGAAAGATTAAAAGGAAGTTTTAATTAAATTGTCCTTTTTAGTCATTGACAAGGAAAATAAGGAAGTTTTAATTATGTTTAAAACTTTCCTTATTTGCCATGAACAAGGATTATAAAAGAGAGGGTGGGGTTGCCCCATGAGATAACACATCTATTATTCCTCTTCTCTCTTCCTTGGTGGTGGCCGACCCTGTTCTTCCCCTATTCTTCTTCTTTGGTGGCTGGCGACATCTCATCTCTAGGAGTTGTTGGTGGCCGGATCTTGTGAGAGGAAGAAGGAGAGATAGGAGGCATTGTTTCTTAACATCCCTTGGAGCTTGGTTGGTGGCCGAAGTTCTTCATCTCTAGGAGATTGTTTGTGGCCAAAACTTGCAAGGAGAAGAAGGAGACTTGGCTGGATTCTCATCTTGGTAGATCGTCACTCACACGACGTCCGAGATAAGAAGAGGAATGCGACAGAAGATCAACAGATCTATAAGCTACAAAAGGTATAACTAGTTATTAGTTTCCGCATCATAACTAATTCATTCTTTTGTTTAGATCTTGAAATACCAAACACAAGAGGCTAACGATTCTAGATTTCAGATTTATGAGTCAATTTTGTGTTTCTTTTATTTTTCGATCTGATGATTCGATTGTTCTTAATGGTTAAACCTAGGGTTATTGTAAAGAGATTAAATATTGAATTTCGTTGAAAGGCTTTGTCTAGGAAGTGGTGGATGATCCCATACCCAAGAAGGCCTAGTGCCTCGCCATGTTTAACCTGGAAGATGATCTCTGAAATAAATATATAATTAAATTTATAACATGGGTGGATTTAGATTAATAATGTTAAGCATCGTTTGTGATCCAAGTCTAAACCTCTAAGAACAGAAAAGTTGAATTTGGAATCAATAATGTTAAGTTCTGTTTGCGGTTCCAAATTTAATTTTTAAAAAACACAATAGGTTGTTAGGAAAGGTTCGGGACTTGTACAAATTTTTTGTACAAGGAAACCAGTATGATATTCTGAGTAGAGACCAACACAAGCATCAATCTAGTTATCATGATGTAGTTAAGAAATCACCATGGGCATTCAAGTACTCATCAAGTCTAATAAATCATGACTATTTTCAAAACCTTCAACTATCAAAATAAGACAAAGTGTAAAGAGATCCTCAAGCTAGACTAGAATCAAATCATTTCAATAAAATACAATACTCATGTCCTGCTATTAATGATAGAAAAAATCACCAAACATACTAGCACTAATTACCTAACAACATGAATCTAAATGATAAGCGTGCAAAAAATTTTGTTATCAAACAAAGGCTATGCTCATTTTAATTCACTATAGATAGAAACAAAAATAAATCACTAAATATACTAGCACTAAAAAATGTAACTCATAACCTCTAGATAATGATCATGCTAGAAGTTTACTTTCAGACAAGTCAGTAGTTATAGTATGGATAGTGTAACTCAAGCCACAATCTAACTAAAAAAGTAATTTTTAAAGCAAACTATTACAAATTCAAAATAGAGCAAAATTTAAATTTTATTATCAAAATCTAAACTATAACCTAACACATATGCATCCAAGTATGCATCCTCTCAGACTTAAAACTCTTCATTATCCCAATGAAAATAAAGTTAAATATGAAATAGGGTTAAGGTTAAAGGAGCTACCAAGTGAGACATGCCAAGTTAATGGCTTAATCATATTCTAAAATTACTCTATTATCCTCAAGCCTCCTAAACAATGTATCCTGAAAAAGAAGTATGGACAAGAAAGACTAAGTAAAAGGACTGAGTTAAGAAAATAGAAAAGAAAATAAACTAAAATGATAACAAGAAAGAAACTTGGGTTGTCTCCCAAGAAGCGCTTGTTTTAGGTTCTACGCTCGACCACCTCAATAGACTCATCAAAATCTCACTCTTGGAGGGGTAAGATATTTCAACACCCTCCTAATAAGGACTCTTATTATGGAGGGAGCTTTTATCATAGGAGATATAAAGTGAAATATCGCTCTCTCCATCTTTATCTTTTTGGAAGTTCTTTCAGGTGGTCAAAGACGGTTCATACTGAGCTTTCAATTTTTTGCCCAAGTGAAACTTGCACACCCTAAAGAAAAAACATCTCCCATAAATAGGCTATAATAGACAAAACTAGAACCATACTAGGGTTGATGAAACATGGATTAAAATATGAATCACATCCCACAAAATCAATTATAGGTACCTCTATGAAGTTTTCTAAAAGATCACTAGTGATACTTACTTTGCATGCTGAGAGATACCTGAAAGTTCAAAATAAGTGGATGTGAATTATTCTAGATCAATAGATGGTTCTAGCTCTGGCTCAGGTAATAGAGTAACTAAAGGTGGTGATTCTTGAGACTTTGCTATCTCTGCATAAGTCCCTACACATTGATCTATAACATGCTTAATTCTTGCAACTCTTAAATACTTAATGGTTTATGTGGACAAAGGAGGTGATTCTTGAGATGTTGCTTCCAAAACATAGCTCCCTACACTTCCTTACATATCAATACATCATCATATATTGTGAAGAATATTCTAACTGTTAGAATGTATACTAAAAGCCTAGCTTTTTGTATACACATTTATTTTGAAATGAGAATCACATTGGTCAAATGTATGCATTTAGTTAAATGCAGTTGTCCATTTAATTTATATTGTAGATAGCATGGTGTGTGGTGTCACATAGAAGATCATGTTGTCAGTTCCTTATAAATTATAAATAGTAGCTCACAACCAAGATGGATTGGGATAAACTATTGGAATGGTTGTAGTGTAATTTGATATTAGTTTATCTTGACTATAAAATTACACTAGTACACTATGTGTGTATTGAGCAGGACCATTTGAGGTTGTTCCTTTTATACTGACTGCATAAAAGAATAGAACCTCTGTTATTATAGATGTATATACTCTTAATCCCGATATAATAATAAACACATGTACTTAGTATTTATTTCTTTAATTTATCAAAGGATGAGATTTATTCGTTAAATCAATAGGTTTGATAAGTTGGAAAATAATATTATTTATAAGGTGTGTTGTTGATTATAGAAGGAAACTGTGTCCTATTTATTAGGTTGATGATGCCCCCTTGAGGAGCTCATAAGGATTGTCATGTAAACCCTGCAGGTGGACTTAGTCCGACATGACAATGAAGTTGAGTGATACTACTCTTGGAGTTAGATATTAATTAAGTGAGTTGTAAGTAACTCATTTAATTAATGGACATTTGATATCTTAAACACAAGGAGATTAACACACTCATGATAAGAAGGAGCCCATAATGTAATATGGGATTGATGCGGTAGTTCAATAATAACTCTTTAGTGGTATGAGTTATTATTGATGAAGTTGAGTTGGGTGTTCGGGTCAAACACAGGAAGCTCAAGCTCATCAGGAGGTCAAAACCAATTCCTCCTCTCAGTCCCTGCTGTAGCCTCTATAAAGCCTCGCATTCACCCATTTTGATTTTCCTTCCTACCCAAGTGAGGGGCTGGCCACATCCTTGCTTGGTACCCAAGCAAGGGGCCGGCCAAGCCTTGCTTGGTGCCCAAGATGTGGGTCGGCCAAGCCATGCTTGGTGCCCAAGCATGGGGTCGGCCATAATAAAAGAGAAAAGAAAGCTTTTATTTAGAATTTTTTTTTGATAAAATCTTTCCTTTTATAACTTTGTACAAAGGATTAAAAGAGAGATTTTAATTTTGTTAAAATCTTTCCTTTTTTGTAGTTATCTACAATGGTTTAAAAGAAAGATTTTAATCTTTCTTTTTTTGTAACCAATCATTATAGGAATAAAAGGAAGATTTTGTTAAAACAAAGTTTTGTTATAATCTTTCCTTTTATAGCTATTTACAATGGTTTAAAAGAGAGATTTTAATTTTGTTAAAATCTTTTCTTTTTTTGCAACCATCCACAATAGCAAATAAAAGGAAATTTTGGTAAAACTTTCATTTTTTGCCGCTAGCAAAGAATATAAAAGAGATGTAGATGGTGCCTTATGGTACAATACAACCTAAGCTCTCTCTCTTTTATTCTCTTGTGTGGCCAACCCTCTTCTATTGTTTTCTTTCTCTTGAGGCTGGTGGCACCTTACTTTAATCTTTGTGGCCGGCGGTGCTTGGAGGAGAGGAAGAAAAGGTTTGGGTGCGTGGTCTTGGTAGATCGTCGCCCACACGATGTCCAAGAGGAGGAGAGGAATATAAAAGAAGATCAAGAGGTCTTTGTCTACGAAGAAAGGTACAACTAGTTCTTTATTCCACAGCGAAACTAGTTTAGTTTTTCTTTGTATGAATCTTGAAATACTAACACAAGAGGCTATCGATTTTGTACTTCAATTGAGTTCTCTGTAGTTAAACCTAGGGTTTACTGTAAGGAGTTTAAATATTCAATTTCTTTGAAAGATTATCTAGGAAGTGGTGGATGATCCCATAACCAAGAAGGTCGAGTGTCTCGCCAATGACCTGAAAGCTAATCCTTAAAATAGATATTTAATCAACTTCTGTAATATGATTTAACTTCTGAAGAACACATGATTTGAACATGGATTAATAATATTAAGTTTCATCTGCAATCCAAATTTAACTTTTGAAGAACACATGGGCTGCTAGGAAAAGTTCTGTACTTGTACAAATTTTTGTACAGGGGAAACAGAACGGAATTCTGAGCAGCGCCAATAATTGGTATCAGAGCTAGTTTTCTGCCTCTGTGTGTTTGGTTTTCAATTAAATTATGCACTTTTTATACATAAATTTAGGTAGGATAATAGTAGAATGTGCAAATAGATTAACTCTATGGTTGCAGGCATTCTAGTTCCAACTATTATGACCCTATTGTGTTTGTGTGTGATTTGAACCCTCGGACATGTCGAGGGAATTTTATGTGTGTGTATAATTGTAATTATTAAATACAGCAGGAGCTATATTAGTTTTAGGATTTTACATTCTGTTCGATCTAGATTACATGTACATTCCCTTGTGGAATATATGATCGATAAATGTAAAATTTTATTTTTATCGCGGATCGTATCCTTGCGAGCCATGGTCTATTTGAGGACCAGAGGTGCAGCAGAAAAGGAAGCAAGATAGACGCGATGACATGACCCGTTGGCGGCGTCTAGGATTAGTGGCACATGGAGGACAACTATGGATGAGGCCATAATAGTTGGAAAATTATTTTTCATATTGATTGCCTTTTATGCTGTTTATATATGTTGTGTATGTGTGAATGTTAAAATTCCTCATTTTAAATAACTAAGTGGGAGAGGAATTATTTAAATTCCACGGTCTCCATTACTGGTTTGTAAGTGATGCATTCAAACTTGCGCGTTGGCTTTGAGTGCCATCCTCCACATCGGATGAGTTTGTTTATGGATCACTAGATCAAACTTCCTTTATGGATGATTATAGGAAATTATTTAGGTTTGTGTGATCTTCTCCATCTGAAGGGGCACAATCCTATTTAATAGACTAAGTATCAAGTAATGGTATACACTTAGGCGTATTTAATAATATCCTCCCCATTAGAGTCACTGCTATTATTTGTGTGACCAAAGAAAAACCAATTATTAATTTTATTTGTCATAAAGTTATGTTGGCAAGATAATAAAATTAATGGGTAAACCTCCCTCTTACAAATGTTTGAATTTGTATACGTCCACACTATCATAGCATACAAAATTCACGGTGTTTTGAGGTGTTGGTGAATTTAAATGATATTGTTTGAGGAATCAATATTATTTTAAATTCTAAAGTTTTGACCAAATATTTTGTAATTCTTAGTATTTCAAATAACTTTCAATCCTCTTGCTGTGATATTGAAAGAAAATAAACTTACCGGTCCCAATTACATTGATTGGAAATGAAACTTGGACATTGTCTTAATTGCTGAAGGTTTCAAGTTCGTACTTTTTGGGATCTGTCCAAGCCTTCCTAATAGAGATTCTAGTGAAGAGGAGATTGAGTATCTTAAGAAATGGGTCAGGGCAGATGAGATCGTGTGGTGTTACATTTTGGCTTCTATGTCAAATGTGCTGCAACATCATCATCAGGCCATGCCTACCGCTTACGCTTATGATATGATGCGCAATCTCAAGGAACTCTTCAGACACCAGAATCAGGTTGCTAGGCAGGAGGCTATGAGAAACTTGATGACGACCACCATGACTGAGGGGACATCCGAAAGGGATCATATCCTCAAAATGATGGCTCTTTTGAATGAAACGGAAGTCCTTGGAGCAAAAATCGATGGGGAAATCCAGGTCGATATCATTCTCCAAATGTTGCCTAAAAGTTTTGAGCATCCGCCTGAACTACAACATGAACAAAAGGGTTTATTCGTTGGCGAAACTTCTGACAGAATTGTTAGAATGTACTAAAAGCCTAGCTTTTTGTATAAACATTTATTTTGAAATAAAGAATCACATTGGTCAAATGTTTGCATTTAGTTAAATGCAGTTGCCCATTTAATTTATATTGTAGATAACATGGTGTGTGGTGTCACACAGAAGATCATGCTATCAGTTCCTTATAAATTATAAATAGAAGCTCACAACCAAGATAGATTGGGACAAACCATTGAAATGGTTGTAGTGTAATTTGGTACTAGTTTATCTTCACTATAAAATTACACTAGTACACTATATGTGTATTGAGCAGGACCATTTGAAGTTGTTTCTTTTATACTGACTGCATAAAAGCACATGTACTTAGTATTTATTTATTTAATTTATCAAAGGGTGAGATTTATTCGTTAAATCAATAAGCCTGATAAGTTGGGAAATACTATTATTTATATGGTGTGCTGTTGATTATAGAAGGAAATTGTGTCCTATTTATATAGGTTGATGATGTCCCCTTGAGGAGCTCATAAGGATTGTCATGTAAACCCTGCAGATGGACTTAGTCCGATATGACAATGAAGTTGAGTGGTACTACTCTTGGAGCTAGATATTAATTAAGTGAGTTGTCAGTAACTTATTTAATTAATGGACATTCGATATCTTAAACACAGAGAGATTAATGCACTCATGATAAGAAAGAGCCCATAATATAATATGGGATTGGTGCGGTATTTCAATAATAACTCTTTAGTGGTATGAGTTATTATTGATGAACTTGAGTTGGGTGTTTGGGTCGAACCTAGGAAGCTCAAGCTCATCGGGAGACCATAACCAATTCCTCCTCTGGATCCTTGTTGTAGCCTCTATGTATAAAGTCTCGCATCCACCCAAGCCCCACTTCTTACCCAAGTAATGGGCCGACCATATCCTTACTTGGTGCCCAAGCAAGGGGTCGGAGAAGCTTTGCTTGGAGCCCAAGGGGTGGCCGGCCAAGCCTTGCTTGGTGCCTAAGTAAGGGAACGACCACAAGGAATTAAAAGAGAGTTTTAATTTTTTAATCTTTCCTTTTTTGTAGTCATTTACAACTGTTTAAAAGAGAGATTTTAATTTTAAAACTTTCCTTTTATAGCCATCCACAAGGAATTAGAAGAGAGATTTTAATTTTAAAATCTTTCCTTTTTTATAGTCATCTACAATTGTTTAAAAGAGAGATTTTAATTTTAAAACTTTCCTTTTATAGTCATCCACAAAGGGATTTAAAAGAGAAATTTTAATTTTAAAATCTTTCCTTTTATAGCTATCCACAAATGGATTCAAAAGAGAATGTAAAATACCGAAAATAGGCGAATATTCATAAGGGAATTTTCTGAAATTTTTGGAAATTTTTCGGAAATTTTTCGGAGCTCGTATAGACGAGTTAACGGGGACAAAAAATGGGGCCCGGAAAAGCCTGTTTAAGCTACCCATTTAAGTGAGGAAAAGTTATTTTTTTTCTTTTCCTTTTTCTTTTTATTTAATTCCTTCCTCTCCCCGCCGAACCCGTGCGTGCCCCAAACCTCCCCGCGTGCCATTTCTCTTCTCCTCCGCCGAACTCATCCCGAGCCCTAACCTCCTAGTGCCGGCGGCTTCCTTCTCCTCTGTCCCTGCCCAAGCGCCGGCGAGCACGAGCCACCGCCGACCGAGCCGATCCTCATCCCTAACGCCGGACTCTTCTTCTTCTCTTTTCCGAGCCGCACCAAGCACTGCCACCACCAGAGGTGAACGGAGCGGTGCCGATCCACTACCGACGCACCTGTGCCGGCATCCGAGACCCCGCCGCCGATCTATCCTTTTCTTAACCGTGTCCTAGATTCGTTGCTGGTTTGGGGTCTACTGTGCCGTGCCCTAACGCTGACACCTCCTGGCACAGCCGACGCCGTATTTGCCCTAGCCCTCTGCTGTGATTTGGCAGCACAACTGCCACCTTCCTTCCGTGCCCTAGTTCCTGGTTGCTGCCCCTCTTCAGAGCCGCCGGCCATAGAGCCCGACGCCAACAGTAGTGCATCCGGCAGAAGGGTTGAAGGTGAAGGCTTAAGGTTTGTGTTTTCAAATTTGGTACTCTGGTTCTTGTCATGCTGTGAGCAATACTTGGGTTGGGTGGAAGGCTATGCTAACTACGGATTATGGTTTCCAATTATAGATTTATTACGACGATGGTGTATTTTGTTTCAGCGGCTGCCCTTATTCCGACAGGAACCACCTGTTGTGGACCAACAGAAGAGACTTTGGTGTTGAGGTAAGGAATAGAGTTTTGATTTTTGTTATAGATCATGATGTAATCTAGATTATGTGATTACGTTGTTGTGAGGGATTATAATTGTTGCAAGTTCTAATTTGTATGAACTAGTTATGAAATGATTGAGGAGTTGATGATCCAATTAAGGTTTAAAATTGGATTTGGATTTAGGTTAGCTTCTCGGGAATTTGATTTATCTAATTAAGAAATATGTAATTAGCTAAATCTGTATATCGTGTTGTTACAGGACTGTGATTCGAGACGGGCGTCTCGACATCGGATTGGTTCGATTCGATCTATATCGGAGGCGGGTACCTCTTGACTTATCTTTTATGATATTGTCATTTGGATATGCATAGTATTTTATAACTACAAGCAATGAACATGTTTGTCTTTGGTATGTCACTGTTTGATATCCATAGCATGTTAGGTTTATCGCCTGTGACGTATCCGTGCTTATATCATGTGATTTATTGCCATGAGTACTGTATTACCATGAGTATCTTAGTTTCTAGAATAAGTGACATACCATGTTTTACTGAGGTTAGGACTAGGTTCTGGACTTTTGGTTTCAGTCATGTGTATCGAGATTATCTGATACTTAGGTTTTTATGCCATGACTGGCTTGTGTACCTCTATTTGTATATCACATATGATTCGTGTACCTAGACTTTGATTCTTTGATCTGTGTATATTGTTGGTACATATGTTATGGAAGGGAGATATGTTTAGGATCTAGGTTGTTATACCATAGAGGACCTGTATACCCTAGATCTGTGGATTTGACTCACTGATATTGTGGTACCCATATTATATATATGGATATGGTTATGTTGATCAGTTTATGACTATGCTTAGTGTCATGCATCATGATTGCATGCTGTACGATTGTCGGCTCCACTATGGTTGAGCCCATCGCCAGTTACATGTACTGCGCACACCCCCACTCATGGTTTAGTGGTATATCAGGCAGGTGTGTGGCGGTTCTGCTGTTTGGCTCCGTTGGTCATATGACCCTGCGTGGTAGCCGACAGTCAGTTCCGCTCTGTTTGGCTCCATTGGTTTAGTAGCAGTAGTAGCCGTGAGACGGTGGACTCTGTTTGGTTCCGTTGGTCCGACTCATGGGTAGCGATGATACCTCCGTCATGTACCGGGAGTTGAGAGCATTGAGCTCCCCATTTATGATTTGGGGTCACAGGACGGAGTACTCCGACAGCATCCCGTCCACTCGGTCACTCATCGGGAGTAGTGACGATAGAGTGCACGGTTGTCACCCTACCCACTCGGTCTCACCATTTGTGTGTGAGATGATCGACTGGCGTCAGGGGTGGACGCATCATTAGCATCATATGCATTGATGCATTTATATTCTTATGATTGTGTTTGCTGCATTTGGTTGCTGCATTTTGGTTGGATGCATACTTTTGACCTGCATACAGGATTATTGACACTTTCGGTTTGACGACCCTTTTGTCTGGATAGGAGTTTCTGGTGAGTACAGCTTCCTCAGTTACCTTTCAGTTTTGCATATTCCCTATATATGATTAGGAAGCTGTATTCCATGTTTTGTTGCTGTTAGATATATCTTACTACTCATGTCCATTGGTATTCGCTGAGTTGTTGAACTCACCCCCGTTGACACTATCTTTTTCAGGTACCAGGTTATTTATGGTGTCGCTTGGAGCATCCTGTCTGCTGGTCCCCACGTCACATCAGAAGACTTATCAGTTTCACGTATGATTTGTTTGTTTTATGTATTAGTTTGTTTAGCTCTGTACTCTGGTTTTATTTTTGGAGTGTTGTTGTTGTTATGTGGTATTTTGTATTTGTTATTGGTTGTGTAAGCCTAGCCGGCTAGCAGTTTTGTGTTTTGGTTTTGGTACAGCCGAGTGGGCTGCTTTATTTTTTTAACTGCGTGGTTGTGTCAGCCAGAGGCTGAATTTGATATTAACTGCGTGGTGTTTGTTTTCTTTTATTGTTATTATTCCAGCCGCATGTGGCTGAGGTATATAGTTCTTGTAGAAAAGTTTCAGATTGTCCGCCGTACAGGGGAGATGCTGCCGAAATTTCTTCGGACAGAGACTCCTCCGGGGCGTGACAATTTAGTGGTATCAGAGCAGGTATACGATACTTGCTATGTGTTCTGGATTTTCGAGATGTATCTGATACCAATTTATTTGGTATCAGAGATCGACTTACGAGTCTTATTCTCCTTGTGTTTCGGATTTTGTGTTTTGGTCTTCTCGATGTGACTTTTCGGATTTTGGGACCTGGCAGCAGCAGGACATCTCCAAGCTATAGGAGGTATGTTGGTATACTGTTATCCTACATTTTTGTTAGTATATGCACCGTTGACTATTATAGTTTATGACATGTATTAGCACTCTTTACTAGTACTTGTATAGTTGAGATAGTAGATATTTTATGTATTAGGTAAAACCCTGATGATGATCGACCTTGATAGAGATTAAGGGTTACAGTTTCTGGTGATTTATCATATCATACACCAGTAGTTTTTAGCTTATGTTATTACTAGTTGGTTAGCAGATTGAGGCACATACCAGCCTCTGCTTTTAATAGCTGGGTAGTGGATAGTATTTATATCTTTATGTTGACCTAGCCAGTAGTATACCATGTTATCTTAGTTAATTTCATTAGTAGATAATTGATCTACTCTTGTGAGATCGGTCAGTAGAAGTTTGATTTACCATAGTTGCTTGAAGGGGATTAATGTAATCTTGATCAGTGGAAGATGGCCGATTTAGTTTTGTTGGACCGATCAGTAGAGGACCATCATACCCTATTTTATGGAGATGCTGATCTTTGAGTTGTTTGTGCTTAGTTTGGTATCTAGAGCACATTTGAGTACATGTTTTGTACTGACGTGGAAAAGACTGAGTTGATCGTATATCATTGTTGATTTTGGTCAGTCTTTAGAGGATTGATTTATCCTATTCCGTGGGTACCTTAAATTTAGACTGTATGTATCTTGTAGGATAACTTAGAAGGTGGCGTAGGGTTTGTGTGGTAGATTGGATTTAAAATATGTTGATTATGCATATTTATGTGGTGTGTAGATATGATTGTTATGAGTTGAATGAATTCTATGATGGATAGTTCATTTGCAGATAGTGTGGGTATTCCCATCTTGATGTGGTTATTGTAGGTTCCTTGTGGATTATAGCTATTTAGTTAGCTGTACGTGTCTGATTGACATATTGGAGGTATCTTATTGATTTAAATCTATGTAGTGGTATGTGCACATGGGTGTGAATGTCATGTTGGAAGTATTTTATCGATTTAATCTGAGTTGTGATATGAGCAGATGTGTTTGGTGTGGTATCTGAGGTATATTGTTGCTTATGTTTGATTTGTGAGTGCACTTGAGTTTAGTATGCTTTATTGGAAGTATATGTTGGTTATACTCTTCGCATAGGTGAAGATATGTCATGTGAGTGTTGTTTGTGGTGTATTGTTGATTTTACCTACATTGAGTTTGCACACGTGTTCGGTATGTATTGTTGGAGGTATCATACTGAATATACCTGAGTTGTGAGTATGTTTGGTGTATAATAATTGGAGGATTTTGTTGATCATACATATGTTGTGTGAGCATGTGTGCTAGGTGTATACATTAGTAGCAGTATGATGATTCTACTTATACTGAATGCAGAATGTGGAGTGACTGCATTACGTTATTTGTTGAATTAACCCATCAACTAATTTTCCTATTAGTGGATGACCCACTAGGATGATGATAGAGTTGACTATGGATTTGATTTGTTTATTAGGTTGTTTATACCTTCGGCTGCCCACAATGATATATGGTTGAGTGATCTCGTGCAGCCTCTAGTTGGATAGTTAGGTGCCTTGTACACTTATGGATCGTTTGTGGTGGAGCGTTGCTCCCACATATCACGGATTGCTGGTAGCGGAGCATTGCTCCTATATTTATTGCAAATACATATTTCAGATTATTTGTGGTGGAGTGTTGCTCCCACATATTGAGGATTTCTTGTGGTAGAGCGTTGCTCCCACATATGTGGTGTTTCCTGTGATGGAGCGTTGCTCTCACCCTGGAGGATTTATTCTTTGGTGATTTATGTTATTGATGATCAGATTTTTCGATTTATTATTGGAGATCTTATGGATAGGAATGTCTGTGATACAGACATTATGTGTATTGGTTTTTGCCATATAGGCTTACAGTGCCTTAGATGTTTTCAGGGACTCGATGATCCTAGTATGTCGAGGATGTTTGGATAGGTGTCCATTATCTTTGTGAATGATGTTGTGATCTATTACGGATTCGAGGTGAGTCACGTACACTACCTTTGCATAGATCTAGAGATGATTCGACGAGAACATCTATATGTGATTATCAGTAGTGCTGGTTTGGATTGTCTTTCGTTATGATGTTTGGGACACACGGTCACCAGTAGGAGTGTACCGTGGTTCCACAGGAGATAGAGGTTGTTACCGTTGGGAGCAGCCGAAAATCAGTGTAGGAGATTCGCAGTCTTTTGTGACTCGCAGGATATTACAGATCTTTCGTCGAGGGTTGCTTCCGCATAGCTATGCTACTTTCACGCGTGACCATGAAAGGCGTGAAGTTTACTTGGACTGAGGATTGCAAGACCAGCTTCTAGGAGCTGAAGCGGAGACGAGTGTCGACTTTGATTTTTGGTTTTTACCTTCGGAAGAGGACGAATTTGTCCTCTACACCGACGCGTCTCTACAGGGTATGGGTGCTGTTCTGGTGCAGCATGGTAGAGTATTCTTATATGCTTCTCGATAGTTGAGGGAGCCTGAGAAGAAAATACTCAGTTCATGATCTGGAGTTGGCCGCTGTTATTTTTGCCCTGAAGATTTGGCGGCAGTACCTGTATGATATTACATTGAGATTCTCACTGACCATCGGAGTCTCAAATATCTGTTCATTCAGAAGGAACTTAATCTTCGACCGAGGAGATAAATGGAGTTCCTGAAGTATTATGATTGTACCATTAGCTATCACCTGGGAAAAAGCTAATGTGGTTACCGATGCACTTAGCTAGAGGTCCAAAGGGACTTTAGCTTGCCACCGAGTTGTGGTCACAGATTTGATTCAGGATTTCTCTGAGTTAGACATTGAGGAGCAGGGACAGACAGAGCAGGGTATTCTTGTTACCATAGTTGCTCAGTCGTCGATCAGGATGAGAATCTGAGAGACCCAGTTGTTGAGACCTCATAGAGCTCAACGTGAGGCAAAGTGGTCCATATTAACAGACGGAGGATGTCAGAGGCGCAGGATCGCCAGAAGAGTTACGCTGATCGGAGACGCAGACCACTAGAGTTCTCTGTTGGTGATCATGTATTTCTGCGAGTTTCACCCACGAAAGGGGTGAAGAGATTTGGCTTCAGAGGTAAGCTAGCTCCGCGATACATTGGACCTTTCCATATCTCGGAAAGGATTGGAGTGGTAGTTTACCGGTTGGCACCACCATCGTTCCTGGCAGGAGTTCATGACGTATTCCACGTATCTATGCTGAGGAGATACGTACCCGGCCTGACACATGTACTGACAGATAGCCTAGTTCCGGTTCAGCCTGACGTCACTTATGAGGAGGTTCCGGTAAGGATTCTAGACCGGAAAGAGCATTAGTTGCGGGACAAGACTATCCGACTGGTTAAAGTCGGATGACAGTATCATTTGGACGAAGAGGTTATTTGGGAGCTCGAGTATATTATCCGAGCTCGATACCCCATTTTTCATTTGAGATATGTGATTTTATTTACCGTTAAGCATTTATACTCGTTACCTGTTGTTGGTATTTGCTGATGGTAGATAATGAAATTTGGGGACCAAATTTTTATTAGTGGGGGAGAATGTAAAATACCGAAAATAGGCGAATATTCATAAGGGAATTTTCCGGAATTTTTGGAAATTTTTCGGAAATTTTTCGGAGCTCGTATAGACGAGTTAACAGGGACAAAAAATGGGGCTCGGAAAAGCCTGTTTAAGCTACCCATTTAAGTGAGGAAAAGTTATTTTTTTTCTTTTCCTTTTTCTTTTTATTTAATTCCTTCCTCTCCCCGCCGAACCCATGCGTGCCCCAAACCTCCCCGCGTGCCATTTCTCTTCTCCTCCGCCGAACTCATCCCGAGCCCTAACCTCCTAGTGCCGGTGGCTTCCTTCTCCTCTGTCCTTGCCCAAGCGCCTGCGAGCACGAGCCACCGCCGACCGAGCCTCTCCTCATCCCTAGCGCCGGACTCTTCTTCTTCTCTTTTCCGAGCCGCACCAAGCACTGCCACCACCAGAGGTGAACGGAGCGGTGCCGATCCACTACCGACGCACCTGTGCCGGCATCCGAGACCTCGTCGCCGATCTATCCTTTTCTTAACCGTGTCCTAGATTCGTTGCTGGTTTGGGGTCTACTGTGCCGTGCCCTAACGCTGACACCTCCTGGCACAGCCGACGCCGTATTTGCCCTAGCCCCTCTGCTATGATTTGGCAGCACAACTGCCACCTTCCTTCCGTGCCCTAGTTCCTGGTTGCTGCCCCTCTTCAGAGCCGCCGGCCATAGAGCCCGACGCCAACAGTAAGTGCATCCGGCAGAAGGGTTGAAGGTGAAGGCTTAAGGTTTGTGTTTTCAAATTTGGTACTCTGGTTCTTGTCATGCTGTGAGCAATACTTGGGTTGGGTTGAAGGCTATGCTAACTACGGATTATGGTTTATAATTATAGATTTATTGCGACGATGGTGTTTTTTGTTTCAGCGGCTGCCCTTATTCCGACAGGAACCACCTGTTGTGGACCAACAGAAGAGACTTTGGTGTTGAGGTAAGGAATAGAGTTTTGATTTTTGTTATAGATCATGATGTAATCTAGATTATGTGATTACGTTGTTGTGAGGGATTATAATTGTTGCAAGTTCTAATTTGTATGAACTAGTTATGAAATGATTGAGGAGTTGATGATCCAATTAAGGTTTAAAATTGGATTTGGATTTAGGTTAGCTTCTCGGGAATTTGATTTATCTAATTAAGAAATATGTAATTAGCTAAATCTGTATATCGTGTTGTTATAGGACTGTGATTCGAGACGGGCGTCTCGACATCGGATTGGTTCGATTCGATCTATATCGGAGGCGGGTACCTCTTGACTTATCTTTTATGATATTGTCATTTGGATATGCATAGTATTTTATAACTACAAGCAATGAACATGTTTGTCTTTGGTATGTCACTGTTTGATATCCATAGCATGTTAGGTTTATCGCTTGTGACGTATCCGTGCTTATATCATGTGATTTATTGCCATGAGTACTGTATTACCATGAGTATCTTAGTTTCTAGAATAAGTGACATACCATGTTTTACTGAGGTTAGGACTAGGTTCTGGACTTTTGGTTTCAGTCATGTGTATCGAGATTATCTGATACTTAGGTTTTTATGCCATGACCGGCTTGTGTACCTCTATTTGTATATCACATATGATTCGTGTACCTAGACTTTGATTCTTTGATCTGTGTATATTGTTGGTACATATGTTATGGAAGGGAGATATGTTTAGGATCTAGGTTGTTATACCATAGAGGACCTGTATACCCTAGATCTGTGGATTTGACTCACTGATATTGTGGTACCCATATTATATATATGGATATGGTTATGTTGATCAGTTTATGACTATGCTTAGTGTCATGCATCATGATTGCATGCTGCGCGATTGTCGGCTCCACTATGGTTGAGCCCATCGCCAGTTACATGTACTGCACACACCCCCACTCATGGTTTAGTGGTATATCAGGCAGGTGTGTGGCGGTTCTGCTGTTTGGCTCCGTTGGTCATATGACCTAGCGTGGTAGCCGGCAGTCAGTTCCGCTCTGTTTGGCTCCGCTGGCCGGCAGACGGTGGACTCTGTTTGGTTCCGTTGGTCAGGTGACTCAGCGTGGTAGCCGACAGAGATACCTCCCCGTCATCGTGTACCGGGAGTTGAGAGCATTGAGCTCCCCCATTTATGATTTGGGGTCACAGGACAGGAGTACTCCGACAGCATCCCGTCCACTCGGTTACACATCAGGAGTAGTGACGACAGAGTGCACGGTTGTCACAGCCCTACCCACTCGGTCTCACCATTTGTGTGTGAGATGACTGACTGGCGTCAGGGGTGACCAGGACGCATTCATTAGCATCATATGCATTGATGCATTTATATTCTTATGATTGTGTTTGCTGCATTTGGTTGTTGCATTTTGGTTGGATGCATACTTTTGACTTGCATACAGGATTATTGACACTTTCGGTTTGACGACCCTTTTGTCTGGATAGGAGTTTCTGGTGAGTACAGCTTTCTCAGTTACCTTTCAGTTTTGCATATTCCCTATATATGATTAGGAAGCTGTATTCCATGTTTTGTTGCTGTTAGATATATCTTACTACTCATGTCCATTGGTATTCGCTGAGTTGTTGAACTCACCCTCGTTGACACTATCTTTTTCAGGTACCAGGTTATTTATGGTGTCGCTTGGAGCATCCTGTCTGCTGGTCCCTACGTCACATCAGAAGACTTATCGGTTTCACGTATGATTTGTTTGTATGTATCAGTTTGTTTAGCTCTGTACTCTGGTTTTATTTTTGGAGTGTTGTTGTTGTTATGTGGTATTTTGTATTTGTTATTGGTTGTGTAAGCCTAGCCGGCTAGCAGTTTTGTGTTTTGGTTTTGGTACAGCCGAGTGGGCTGCTTTATTTTTTTAACTGCGTGGTTGTGTCAGCCAGAGGCTGAATTTGATATTAACTACGTGGTGTTTGTTTTCTTTTATTGTTATTATTCCAGCCGCATGTGGCTGAGGTATATAGTTCTTGTAGAAAAGTTTCAGATTGTCCGCCGTACAGGGGAGATGCTGCCGAAATTTCTTCGGATAGAGACTCCTCCGGGGCGTGACAGAGAAATTTTAATTTTAAAATCTTTCCTTTTATAACTATCCACAAAGGGATTTAAAAGAGATATTTTAATTTTAAAGTTTTTTTTCCTTTTTTGTTGCCCAAGCTATGGCCGACCATGATTGGAATTAAAAGGAAGTTTTAATTATGTTTAAAGCTTTCCTTTTTAGCATTCACCAAGGATTATAAAAGAGAGGTAGATGGTGCCTTATGTTGTAATACAACCTAAAGTTCTCTCTTCTATTTTCCATGGTGGCCGACCCCCTTTCTCCTCTTCTCCCTTTGCTTTCTTCCCTTAAGGTCGACGACACATCAAGGCTTCACCTCCTTGTGGCCGGTTTCTTGGAGAAGAAGAAGAAGAGAAGGAGGCTCCCTATTCTAGCACCCCTTGGTGGCCGAAAGTCTTGGAGGCATAGAAGTGGTTCGGGTGGTGTTGTCTTGGTAGATCATCGCCCACACAACGTCCAAGAGGGGCAGAGGAATACAACAGAAGATTAAGAGGTCTTTAAGATAGAAAGAAAGGTATAACTAGTTAATTGTTTCGGCTAAGTACTAGTTTAGTTTTTTTCTTTGTATGGATCCTGAAATACCAACACAAGAGACTATTGATTTTGTACTTTAATTGAGTTCTCTGTAGTTAAACCTAGGGTTTACTGTAAGGAGTTTAAATATTCAATTTCTTTGAAAGGCTTTGTCTAGGAAGTGGTGGATGATCCCATAACCAAGAAGGCCGAGTGCCTCGCCAACGACCTGGAAGTCAATCCTTGAAATAGATATTTAATCAACTTCTGTAATATGGTTTAACTTTTGAAAAACACATGAGTTAAACTTGGATTAATAATGTTAAGTTTTGTTTGCAATCCAAGTTTAAATTTTGAAAAACACATGGGTTGCTAGGAAAAGTTCTGTACTTGTACAAATTTTTGTACAAGGGAAACAAAACGGAATTCCGAGTAGCACCCAACAAGAACTTCAAGCAGCAGAAGGGCTATTTCGTCAAAGTTCTCAAATTCACATTGCTGAAAATGTTTCTGCTTCTAAGTCGAAAGGTAGAAAGAAGAAAAAGAAATAAGTTGGTTTAGCAAAGAAAGTGAATCGATCTCTAGGGACCGGGCCGCATGCAGATGTGAAGAAGCCGAAGGGCAAGTGCTTCACATGCAAGCAGTCTGGACATTGGAAAGTGGACTGTCCTCATAGAAAGGAGAACAATAAAGGTATATCTTATTCTCTAGTGGTTGAAACATGTTTAGTGGTGTTATCTACCAGTACCTGGTGTATTGATACGGGAGCCACTGATCATGTCTGCAATTCATTGCAGGGGTTCCAGGAAACTCGACGACTACATGAAGGGGAGATTACCATCTATATGGGCAATACTACAAAAGTGGCGGCTATTGCAGTGGAAGATATTTATTTATCTTTTGATAGAAATAAAATATTTATTTTTAGAAATTGTCTTTATGTACCATGTTTTAGAAAGAAATTGATTTCAATTTCTAAACTATTTATGGATGGATATTCTGTTTCTTTTGATGATAAAGTAGTTGTCAAGAAAATAAGGGTAGTTATCTGTTCTTGTACATTGGTTGGCAATTTATATACTCTAAATCCAATAACTCCCACGATACAACAAATGGAAATTAATAACACATCTTCTAATTCTAATAAAAGAAAGTAACATTCAGAAATAAACCAAACATATCTTTGGCATCTAAGGCTTGGTCATATTAACTTGAGTAGGATTCAAAGGCTAATAGCCGATGAACCTTTGGGTTCATTAGTGGTGGAAAATTTTCCAACCTGTGAATCTTGCTTGGAAGAAAAAATGACCAAGAGACCTTTTAAGGCCAAGGAGTATAGAGCCAAAGATGTGTTGGAATTGACTCATTCTGATTTGTGTGGACCTATGACTATCCAGGCAAGAGGTGGTTTTAAATATTTTGTCTCTTTTATAGACAACTATTCGAGATACAGATACATTTACTTGATGCGCCGTAAGTTTGAGTGCTTTGATAAATTCAAAGAATACAAAGGCTGATATGGAGAAATGTCATGGTTAAGGTATCAAGACACTACGATCTGATCGTGGTGGCGAGTACCTCTTAGGAGAGTTTAGGAGTTACTTATCAGAGGTCGAAATTCAATCCCAACTGTCTGCACCTGATCCACCCCAACAGAATGGTGTGACAGAACGAAGGAATAAGACTCTTATAGAAATGGTTAGATTAATGATGAGTTATTCAGAATTACTAAATTCGTTTTGGGGATATGCTCTGGAAATGGTGGCGTACATTCTGAACTTGGTACCTTCTAAGTCAGTACCCTCTACTCCCATAGAATTGTGGAATGGGCACAAGCCTAGTTTGAGATACATTCGGATTTGGGGTAGTTCAACACATGTGCTGAAGGGAGATGCTGATAAGTTGGAATCACGTACAGAAGTTCATTTGTTTGTGGGTTATCCTAAATGAACGAAAGGTGGTTTGTTTTATAGTTCCAAAGATCAGAAGGTCATTGTTAGCACCAATGCCCAATTTTTAGAAGAGAATTATGTAATGAACCACAAGCCCATGTGTAAAATTATTCTTGAGGAAATAAGAGAGGATACATCTAATTTAGTACTAACGGTACAAGATGAGATACCACAAGAAACTACAACACGTGTCACAAATAATGCACAATTACAGGTAGTGCCTCGTCGTAGTGGGAGGGTTGTTTGGCAACCTGATAGATTCATATTTTTGGGAGAGTCTTCGGACTTGATCCCCGGTGAACATGAACCTGATCCCTGGACATATGATGAAGCACTCCAAGATAAAGATGCAGCATCTTGGCAAAGTGCAATGAACTCTGAAATAGAATCTATGTATTCTAATCAAGTCTAGGAGCTTGTAGAACCACTAAATGGTGTAAAAACCATTGGATGTAAATGTAACGATCACCCTTCTTACTACTACAACACTCTAAGGATGACCGTTACTTAACTACTAACTCTACTTAACCGGTATGATTAAAAAAATCCCATGGAAACCCTACCGAAAAATTTCGACAGAGTCTCCCTTCTACCGGTGACCATAAACCAAGATACAAGCATAGTATACATCAGCCACAGGCGGCTGGAACATTTATCAAACACCCACACAGTTAAATAAGTATCAAACACACAAATATCAACTTACTAAACTGAACTCATCCTACATGCAATCTAAACAGGATAATCTCAAATGACATGAACTTAAAATACAACTCAAATGTTTACAATAACTAAAATGCGGAAACTAAAATTAAAACTTCTTTCCTAGTCCCAAGGCTTCCATAGTCCTGGCATCACACATCCTTCAAACACCTCCTTGTCGCCTTCCTTTCTATATCTTTTTCTTTCCTGTATCTGCAGTAAGAGGAAGTGTAGTCTATAAGCAAAATTTGCTTGGTAAGCGCTATCTAACTCACAAAATCTCGATATGCATGAGGATTTACTGAAATCTAAAACTGAATGCTCAAAAGGAAATCTACTCATGCTCATCTACTAGTGAAAGAAACATACTGAAAGGCTAAACATGTAAAGTAAATCTATACAATCATGCTAGCATAAAGGACTAAACTTACTGAATTCTAAACACCTTCTGAATCTTATTTCACTTGCTTAAAGACTTATTCTTTAATACTTTATACTTATGTAAAACTTGCTTTACTTGTTCAAAAACTTATACTTATAATACTTCAAAATAATAATCAACTTCTTCTTGGGCCCGGCAACTGTGCTTTTACTTTTGTAACGACCCGACCCATTCGGCGGCCCATTTGGCGGCCCATTTGGCGACCGTCTTCGTGTCGTTACTACTAGGTTATCTAAATTTAGGGACGACTATGGGAGCCCAGCCCAAGGACAGAGAGTCCAGCACAGTGCCACTGATAAAAGTAAAATACTTGTTATCTTTTAATACTTCTATATAATGCCTCGGCATTTTCTTTAGCACCTTGTGTGCCAAAATCCCTAAAGTCTTGACTTTGGGATCTACTTAAAGCCTTGGCCTTTTTCTTTCTTTTCTTTATCTTCTTATACTTGTTAATACTTCTAAAAGAATACTTCCTTTAAAAGAAACTGAAATGTTTAAGCGAATTCTAACTTTAAAATGCTCAAATCGAAAATCTACCTACTATGCTAATGGAATTCTGCATATTAAGCTCTAAAGATACTAGAAACTGATTGTTTTAGAAGGAAGGCTACTCATGCACATCTAATAACATAAGAAACTAGAAATCTGCTCATGTTATTCCAATAGAAAAGGAACTAGAAATCTAAATCTGCACATGTTCATGTTATTTACTAAATCCAAATAGCAAAGGAACTGAATGAATATATAAATACACACTTGAATGAATCTGTTCATGCCTACTTCTACTTGAATGAATATAAATGCTCACTTGAATAACTCTGCTCAATCTACAATGCTTCCAAATACAAGGCTAGTTATATTCACGGCATGAATTCCAAAACCCTAATGCTACAACAGAACACTAAGGAGAAATCAAAACCTCGAACCATTCCTAACTATTGAAACTAACCCAAACCAACAATTTAGTGGAAGCCATGCAAGGAACATAATTCAGATTCAAAACTTCTCAAATCTGTTCTATAGAAATCAAAACCGCTATACCAAAATAAAGCCGCAACAGAACCTTCACTAACTTCCTTCAAAACAGATTATTCACAGTATAAATCTACATAAACCAATGAAAACAAATTGATTTCAAGCAAGTTCTCCAATATCTATACCAAATCCTTCCTATATACTCATGCTATCTCAAGGAAATTAATGAAGGAATTTCTACTGTAACAATTTGCTACTGGAAACCTAAAACTCTAATTGTTCTTCATGCTCATTGCTTAGAACAGTAAATTCTGAACTGCACAGCAACTCACGGCAGCAATATAAATTCCTTGCTCCCTACTTCATGCTTCGGAAAATAAACCACATGCCTAACTATACATCCTGATCAAATCTGAAACAAGCAACTCACGGCAAAAACCCTAAACCGACAATTATCACAGAAAAAACTCGAAAACAAAGGAGATAGAAATCCGTTACTATCCTACTGCAGGTGAGCAGCGACTTACCTTCGTGTTCTTGGACTCACAGCCGAAAGGAGGCAACTAGGGCTTCGGAGAACTCGAGCTTTCAGTCCCTCCTTGTGCTCACGGCTCCTCCTCGACGAAAGGATCACAAGGAGATGAAGAAGCCTTTGGATGAGTCGTTGGCCGGCCACCGGAGACGCCCTAAAGCTCGGCTGCGTTTTTCGCCCGAGAGAAAACGCCGTCGCCGAGAGAAAGGGGAGAAAAGAATTTAGGTTTCATGATTAATCCCTAAGTTCTTCCTTTTAATACCCTAAGGTTTCTGTTAACTAGTACTACTTAAATATATTTTGATATAGGTTTAGTTAAGAAAAGTTCTGCTGGTCTGTTGGTGGGCTGCGTTCTGCTTAAGACCCGACTCGTGGGTTCAAGTCTCGGCTGCAACCATTTTATTTCCTATTTATTCTCTGTTCCCTAACTACTGCTTAAATAGAATTTTTCTCCTTCTTTAATAACAAACCATCGCTAGCACACTTGGTCAGCCCGGCTTTAACCAAATCCCAGGTCGCAGCTTCGATTCCTCAGCCGCGCACTTTTATTTTCAATTTATTTAAACGTTCCTAAATACTGCTTATATATATTTCATCCCATATATCTTCATAAACAGGTCGCAGACCAGTTGGCTGGTTGGTTTCGGTTAACACTCGGGCTAAGTCCGAGGTCTTGGGTTCAAAACCCCGCTTCAACACTTTTTTTTTTTTTTTTTAAACTTCTTCCTCTTGGTAAAAATATCAAACGAACTCCAAAAATTACATAAAAATACTCTAAAAATTTCTAAAAAACTCTAGAATATTTTAAAAGCATTTCTAAATATTTTTAAGGATATTTAGAACTCGAAATAGGAAAATTTGGGATGTTACAGTAAATGGGTCTACAAAAGGAAAAGAGGGAAAGACAGGAAGGTGAAAACCTATAAAGTGAGGCTTGTTGCGAAGGCGTATACTTAGAAAGAGGGAATCAATTATGAGGAAACTTTTTCGTCAGTAGTCATGCTCAAGTCTATCCAAATTCTTTTATCTATTGCTGCTCATATGGATTATGAGGTTTGACAAATGGATGTCAAGACAGCTTTCCTTAACGGAAGTCTTGAAGAAAAAATATCCATATGAAGCAACCAGAGGGGTTCATTGCAAAGGGAAAAGAGAATCTTATTTGTAAGCTCAATCGGTCCATTTATGGACTGAAGCAAGCTTCGAGATCTTGGAACATCTGGTTTGATGAAGTAATCCAGTCTTATGGATTCATTCAGTGTCCGGATGAGTCTTGTGTATATAAGAAAAGTGACGGAAACATGATAGTATTTCTTGTACTATACGTAGATAACATTTTTCTCATTGGCAACAATGTCAAAGTGTTGTCAGATGTAAGGGTATGGTTGTTCAAGAAGTTTGATATGAAGGATTTGGGAGAATGTGGACTTATTCTCGGGATCAAAGTAATAAGGGATCACAAGAAAAGAATGTTGTGCTTATCCCAAGCTTCATACATCGATACTATTCTAGTTAGTTTTAGCATGCAAAACTCCAAGAAAGGTTTTCTACCTTTACGGCATGAAGTACCTTTATCTAAAGAGATGTCTCCTAAAACATCAAAGGAAATAAAGGATAAGAAGGAAGTTCCTTATGCTTCGGCTGTAGGAAGCCTAATGTATGCGATGCTATGTACGAGATCGAATATCTATTTTGTAGTGGACATGGTTAGCAGATATCAAAGTAACCAAGGACAAGGACATTGGATTGTCGTAAAGCATATATTGAAGTACCTGAAAAGGACTAGAGATTATATGCTAGTCTACCAGACAGATGATTTACTCCCTGTGGGTTACACAGACTCGGACTTCCAATCAGATAGGGACAATAGTAAGTCAACCTCAGGGTATGTGTTTACTTTGGGAGGTGGAGCCATAGCATGGAGGAGTGTTAAGCAGAAATGTGTTTTGAACTCCACCATGAAAGCTGAGTATGTGGCAGCCTCTGAGATAGCCAAAGAAGCTGTATGGCACAGAAACTTCTTGATGGACTTAGATGTGATTTCTGGTTTGCCCAAAATTATCACAATTTATTATGATAATAGTGGTGTAGTAGCAAAATCGAAGGAACCACGAGCCCATAAGGCAAGTAAACACATTGAGTGCAAGTACTACCTGATATGAGACATCGTAAAGCGAGGAGAAGTTATTGTCGCCAAGATTACATCAGAAGATAACCTGGCAGATCCTTTCACTAAGGCCCTTTTAGCGAGAGTTTTTGATGAGCATGTTGAGGGGATGGGGGATCAGAAGTATGGTAGCATATATAGCAGTATAGTCTTTTAGTATAAGTGGGAGATTGTTAGAATGTATACTAAAAGCCTAGCTTTTTGTATAAACATTTATTTTGAAATGAGAATCACATTGGTCAAATATCTGCGTTTAGTTAAATGCAGTTGTCCATTTAATTTATATTGTAGATAATATGGTGTGTGGTGTCACACAGAAGATCATGTTATCAGTTCCTTATAAATTATAAATAGTAGCTCACAACCGATGTGTGTAAATATTTTGATCGTTTATGCATGTTTTAACGCACATTCACTTGCTTTATACGTATATATTCCTTGCATTATCGCCCCTTTTATTATGTATTCATCATATATACTCTTTTGTTCATATATCTGCTCTTTGTTTGGTTTTTTCTTGACAGAGACAACTTTTGGAGCGAAAATGGTGATTGTCGACACACCGGAACAAAGCAGAGAGCACGACCGTGCAACCTTGCACGACCGTGTGGCCATTCCATAGAGGGATCAGAGCACAGTCGTGGAACCCTACACGGTCGTGACTCACAACTAGCAACCAAGCATGGAACGGTCGTGCAACTCTGCACGACCGTGCCCTCCCATGACCGCAACCATGCAACACACGATCGTGCAACCCTGCACGGCTGTGTCCTAGGAGCCGAGCCCGGAGTCACACGGTCGTGGCAATTAGCACGGCCGTGCAGCACAGCCAGAGACAAAGAAGGGCACGACCGTGCCATCCTTACACGGCCGTGCCGCCGCAGCCGCGTCTTAGCCTATAAAAGAGTTTTTAACCCTTTTCCTCAAGGGGGGAGAGCCGGGAAGCGAGTCGTCAAGAGGAGAATCACTTTGGTGTTGTTCTACGCCATATAAGATATCGGTCCAGCGATCTTTCATCACCACATCAACTCCAGAAGCAAAGGATTGGATCTGAAGATCACTCGTCGTCATTGCATAAGCATACTTCTTCTTTCTCTCTTTGTGTTTGAGAATTGTATGTTTAAATACACCATGTCTTTGGGTTTTTCTCCGGCATCTATGGAGTAGAGTCCTTGTTCTAAGTTGAGGGAGTAATTGTGGATTGGTTTTGATGTAAGACTCGTATTATGCTTATATTCATTGGATGATTTTGCTTGCTTTGTTTCAACTACTCAATCTCTATATCGTGTTGATTGATTGTGTAGGAATTGTCAACCTCGTAGAGGGAATATCTTAGATTACACACCCGAGGGGTCCTAGTGTCAGGGGTAACCCATTCACGGACATCTAGGGTACTTCCTTGAAAGGAGAGGAGACTCCTTCACTAGGAAGTAAGAGACCAAACGAAGTTCCTTAATTATATCCTTGATAACATAAATTAGAGTTGTGCCCTTATGATCTACCCAGGCACCCTAGTGACAGGGGTTAATCGTAATAGGATTTCATAGGGATCGTCTTTGTTTGGTGCTTAAGGATAGTTGCTTTAGCCTCTGGTGAATGCATGCTGATGGACAATGAGTATAGGATAGTATGTGATACATCAATACCACCACAATGAAACCGAACTCCTAGAACTCTTCATAAACCAAGTTAATTGCTTCTCGTTGCTAGTTCTCATTTTCGCTTCCCAATCTCTTTTCTTAGATTACTTACAACCATCGATAGTGTAGCTAATCCTAAGTGTGCCATCACTAGTGCTTATAACCAGTCCTCTTAGGATCAATAATCTTTATTATTGATGACGAATCCGTGCACTTGCGGAATCGTAACAAGTTTTTGACGCCGTTGCCGGAGACTGCGTCTATAACATTAGTGATAATCATATTAGATTAGACTAGACTTTGTTTTCTTTTCCTTTATCTTTCCTTTTTCTAATATTTTACATTTAGAGATAAATAATTTTATTCTTATTTTTCTTTACCTTCTGCAATTTTATTAAAACACCAAAAATAATATTATTTCATCTCTTCTTCTTTACTATATTTCATATTATATTTTTTTGCATGCGAAGAGCTAATCTTTCAGGACAACTTCTACCGTTCTATCGAGAGATCGATAGAACCTTCTTGAGAAGAAGAAACCTTCAAAAAGTATTTCAAGAAGTACAAGAATCTTCAGAGATGGCTGATAAATTGTTGAAGGATTATGCAGCACCTTATGCACGAGGGGTTCGGTCTAGCATCACTGGACTGCCAATCGAAGCTAACAATTTTGAAATCAAGCCTGCAGTAATTCACATGGTTCAGCAGAATCAATTTGGAGGAGGACCACACGATGATCCAAACCACCACTTAGAGCTTTTCTACGAGATCTGTGGTGCCATGAAAGTGAACGAAGTCCCTCCAGAATCAGTAAGGTTTTTGCTCTTCGGATTCTCCCTGAAAGACAGAGCCAAGCAGTGGCTAAATTCCCTTTCAGCAAACAGCATTACATCTTGGGAGCAGTGTGAGCAAAAATTCCTGGACAAATTCTATCCACCAAGCAAAACTGCTCATATGAGGAATTTGATTGCAAGCTTTAAACAGATAGACTCAGAATCATTATTTAAAGCCTGGGACAGGTTCAAAAATATGCTGAGACAGTGCCCCCATCATGGCCTTGAGAAATGGTTGGTTCTACACACCTTTTACAATGGAACAACTATCACATGAAGGTATCCCTCGATTCTGCAGCAGGAGGAGCACTGATGAACAAGAGCCTTGATGAAGCTAAAGAGATCATAGAGAATGTGGCGCAAAATCACCATTAGTGGGCATCAGAAAGATCTGGTGGATCTTTCTCAGGGAATCTAATAAAAGTGTCAGGAAAATTCAACGTAGATGCAGTCACTCTCATGTCTGCAAAGCTAGACGCTCTGACCAAGAAGTTTGAGGCCATGGGAAATAACAATAACACGACCAATGCGATAGTTTGTGTTTGTGAAACTTGCGGAAGTACGGATCATGCTCAAGATACCTGCCCCTAGGGCCAATTCAAGCACAGATAAATCAACTTGAGCAGCGTGATGCGATAGTCAACTACAACCAAAGGTAAAACGATCTGTACTCCAACATATACAATCCATGTTGGAGGCATCACCCAAACTTCTCATACCGGAATAATCAGAACCAAGGGCCAGCAAAACAAAGCTATCAACCTGGACAATAGAGCTACTCACCTGGGCAGCAGGACTACCCATCTGGGCAATAGACTTTTCAATAGCAACCTTCACAATTATCCAAAATTGAAAAGATGCTTGAAGAAGCTCTCTCAGAGCAAAAAGAGATGAAGAATGAGATCAAACTATTAACTCAAAGAATGGAAAATTCTGAGAAACATCAAAAGATGCAAGACAGCCAGATAGCCCAGATAGTCCAGTCCATCTCAATAGTACAGGGAATATTTCCAGGGAAGACAGATATAAACCCAGTGGAACACTACAACCACATCGAGCTGAGGAGCGGACAAACTGTGGGAGACCCCCAAATCATTATTCAGAAAGGACCTGACTTGAAAGAAGAGCCCTCTCCCCTAATGCTCAATCAGACCCAAAATAGGGATGGAGAGGAGGTTACTAAGAAAATTGAAGGAAGTCTTCAAATTCCCCCACAAAGTCAGACGATTCCTTTTCCTCAGAAACTGATAACATCCCAGAAGGATGAAGAGTTCAATCGATTCCTGAAGAAGATTAAGGAAATTTATGTAGAAGTACCACTGATAGATGCACTACACCAAATGCCAAAGTTCACAAAGTTCTTAAAGGGTATTTTATCTAACAGGAGGCAGAAGGGCGACTTCGAGATCGTAGCATTAACAGAGAATTGCAGCGCTCTACTTATAGAAAATATTCCACCAAAACTTCAGGATCCAAGAAATTTTCCATACCGTGCAAAATTGGTTCTGAACTCATACAGAGAGCTTTCTGCGACTTGGGGGCCAGTGTTAGCCTACTTCCATACTCTTTATGTAAGAAGCTGGGGCTCCAGAACATTAAACTGACTACTATGGTACTGTAATTAGCTGACCATTCATGTAGATACCCAATGGGAATAGTGGAAGATGTGCTAGTAGAAGTGGGTGGATGTATCATTCCCACAGATTTCATTATCTTGGATATGGAGGAGGATCCCAAGATACCGATCATCCTTGGAAGACCATTCCTTACGATAGCTGGAGCCATCATTGATGTGAAAAGTCACAAGTTATCCTTGAAGATCGGCAAAGAAAAGATTGAATTTGATTTGTCTGATTTCTCCATCTGCGACCCCTCTTCTCAGGGAAATTCTAGCAAGATCAACTTACACAAAGTCGAGGAGTGCAGTTTCCATGAGAGTTCCCCTCCAGCGAGCAATAAGAAACACATTTGTCCTGCACGAGCGAAACTAAAGGCACAGACTGGAGCATTAACCCTAGGAGTAGAGCCGTGCTTCCACGGGTTTAGTCCTCATTAGCTGAATCGGGGTCGAGCTAAAGACCTAAAATAAGCGCTTCTTGGGAGGCAACCCAAGGGTTTTCATTTTAGTTTATCATTCCTTTTATCATTTTATTTCTTTAGTAAGTCCGAGGTGAGTACTTTTATTATTTCTTTATTTTTTTTGGGTATTCATTTTCAGGATGTGCAGGCCTCCACGAGTTGGCCGTGAGCATTTCATGGGCGTGGGGGCGTCAGAGGAACCAAAATGGCGAAAGGTGAATCACCGTGAGTTTAAAGGAGTTGGTCGTATAACCCCACATGGCCGGGCGAAGCCAACAGAGGGATGAAGGCCACAGGCCGTGCAACCTTGCACGGTCATGTGGCTTATGCAAAGAAAAGAAGAACATGGGTCGTGCCAATCGGCACGGCCGTGCGAGACCGCCAGAGAGGGAGAAGACTCAGGCCGTGCCAATTGGCACGGTCATGCGACGTATGCAGAGAAGAAGGAGGAATGGGTCATGCCAATTGGCACGGCTGTGCGACCTTGGTCGAGGGGAGAAAAGAGGAGGTCGTGCCAATCGGTACGGCCGTGCAGAATCCCACCTAACCCGGCCGTGTCTATAAGACACGGTCGTGCCCCTACCTATGTGCACCTCCTACTCCTCCAAAAGCCCTAATTTCCATCTTCTTCTCTCCCAAAAAGCCTTCTCCTCCCCACTACACCTCATCAAACCCTAATTTCCACCTCTAGAGCTCATTTTTACTTAGATCTACATCTAGATCTAACACTTCTTCAAGCCACAAATCCAGAAAGAGAGAAGAAACTTCCCTATTTTTCCTTCCTTCTCCTCCTCTTCCATCCTCAATACCCATCTCTGTAACACCCACTAAGCTTTTAAGATAAATATGAGAATGATGAATTTGCCTTAGAAAAATATTAGTAGAATGTTGAACCAAAAAGAAATAAAAAGAAATAAAAATAGGGAGTGGTCAAGGATTGAACCTTGAACCTCTCATGATGTAAATGATAGGATTAATGGGTAATAACCAGTTGGGATAGGAATGATATATTGATAGCAAAGGAGGGAAACTCATGATAAGGATGAGAGTAAAAGCTATCCAAAAGAAAGCAAGAAAAGAGCAAGAGAAAGGCAACTTGCCTTCCTTCTTTTCTCTCCCTCTTCCTCTCCCTTTGCCGTGACTTAAAGAGGACAATTAAGGGGATTCATTCCCCCTTGTTTCATCATGAATGATGAGAACAAATAAATAAATAAAATAAAATATAAAAAAAAGGGGGCTAAGGGAGAAGGAAAGCAAAAACTAATTTTGCTACCTCTTCCCCCTTAACATAAAAGGGAGCATGTAAAGAGAAGATTTTATTTTTCTCTCATTTCTCTCATTCTCTCCTCTCCACCACCGAGAGCCTCAGCCCCCTCTCCTCCATTTTCGGCCCCCAAAACAAGGTTCCTCCTAGGATACAAGGAAGGCTAGCAAGGGAAATCAAAGGAGGAGAACAAGAAGAAGAGACCCTTTCTTCCATCACCACACTTTAGAACCACAAGAGAAAAGGAGGTAAGTATCCCCTCACCTGTGGTACAAGTGGTTTTAATGTGTTTTTGGATTTTATGAGGATTTTAAAACCTAGAAACAAAGTTGTGAAAATTCGGCCAAAGAAAGGACTTGTTGATCCTAGGAATGTTTAATATAAGCCTTGATTCATGATAATTTTTCTATGCTTTGTAAGAAGGTTTTCTCTCATATTTTTATATATATGTGATGCTGGATTAGAGATGTACCTAACCCTAGAGTTTCGGCCAAAAAGGTTTTATAAGGGCTAGGGAATTTATTTGTATACCTAACTTGCACAAAACCCTCTAAATAAATGGTTAAGGATCCATTATTGTTTTCATACTTGAAGGTTACTTGGAACCAAAAGTACCCCACTCACAAGTTTCGGTCAAGGAAGGGTTTAGGGTTAGGAAGACTTTGAATTTAAACTCACCATGTTTATATGATAGAATATAGAGTTTCTTAAAGAGTTGCATGCTTGTATGTTGATAGAAACTCATGAACATCACTTCTAATGTTTCGGCCATGGTAAGGTGGATGGTTTAGAATAGCTTAAACAGATTTTTTTTACATGCTCAAAACCTCCATGACAATAAGATATGAAAGTTGTTTGATGCTCCCATGCTTAATTAGAGTATAGGAAAATTGGTTGCATGATATATGATAATTATGACCACAAGGGTCCTAGCTTGTTTGTGACCCAAACTTATATGTATAGTTTCTTTGATATTTTTTCCATAAAACTTGTTTAGGTTTTCCATACTTTAGGCCACCTAAAACCTAGTTTAAAGACTTGGAAGGTTTCGGCCAAACATATGCTATGAGATAAAGAAAGGAAAAACCTAGGAAACCTAAGACACAATTTAAATGTATGCTTATAGTGCTTGACTTTTATACATGTTATGAAATGTGTTATGACTTTCTATGCTTTTATGCCATTTGAACAAATTCCATGCTTGATGAGGTTCGGCCATGTAGGGTTTAAAGACCTAGAAACCTTAAAATTTAGACCTCATGTGTTAAAGATGCTTCTTATGAAATTGAGATAACATGTTGATTGTGTTCACATGCTTATACATTTAACTATGATTCAAATGGACACCTTAAAGTCTCGTCCCTGAAGGGATACATGCCTTAGAAACCCTAGAACTTACATTGAACATGCTCATGTCACTCTCCATGAAATATGAAATGTAGAAAGCTAAAAAAAATTCACATGCTATATGTTGTTAGTGACCTAAATTGATGCTAAGGGAAGTTTCGGCCATGACCACTTGTATGATGCCATTTATAAATTTATACATGATGTTAGAGTAAGTTCACATGCTTGTATGCTTGCTTGAAAACCTAAATGAGTACTTGTAAGTTTCGGCCATGACATAATTTTAAGGGCTTCAAGGATTTAGGAACTAACTCAATTGTGCTTACCATATTCCTTGAAACAAATGCTATAAATATGGTTAAGGTTTCCATGCTTTATGTCATTTAGAACCTTGTTTCACACTTGTTAAGGTTCGGCCAAATGAGGTTTAAGGACTTGGAGAACTTAGAGTCCAAGTAAATCTTGTTTATAATACTTCCTATGAAAATGATATGTGGATGAATTAGGTTCTACATGCTTGGATGTTGTTTAAAACCTGAATTGGCACCTAAGAGGGTTTCGGCCAAGATAAGAACCCAAAGGATTAGGAAGCTTAGTACCCAAATTAATCATGTTACATTGTTCCTTATGATTGGATGAGCATATGATACACTTTTATGCTTAGACATGTATGCTTGCGAGCTATACAAGATGAGAATTTCTACGATATGTTATGAGTTCAAAATATGCATGCTTTATGTTATGATATGTGGGTAAATTTTTCATGCTTTAATGATATGATATGAGCTGAAAATATGCATGCTTATGTTATGATATGTGGTTAAATTATGCATGCTTTGATGCTATGTTTAGTGCTTAAAATATGCATGCTTTCATGATATGCTATGTTGTTAAATTATGCATGCTTGATGATATGCTTTATGCTTAAGATATGCATGTTTTTATGATCTATGCCTAAGTGATGCATATTGTTATGATATGATGTATGCCTAAGTGATGCATACTTTTATGGTATGATGTATGCCTAAGTGATGCATACCTTTATGACATGATGTATGCCTAAGTGATGCATACTTTTATGGTATGATGTATGCCTAAGTGATGCATACCTTTATGACATGATGTATGCCTAAGTGATGCATACCTTTATGATATGATGTATGCCTAAGTGATGCATACTTTTATGACATGATGTATGCCTAAGTGATGCATACTTTTATGATAGGATGTGTGCCTAAGTGATGCATGTTTTTATGTTGTATGATATGTATAAGTATGACATGTACTTTACTTTATATGGCTTGTACCAAGGGTGGGCTCCATAAGCGCCCCGGGGTCGATGGAATAAGACTCGGGCGTCATTAGGGATGGGCTCCTAAGTGCCCCTAGGTCGATGGAGTAAGACTCGGGCCTAGTATGTTGCCTTGTAGGGTTCAAGACTTGCTACCTTGGACCTACATAGGTTGCGCGCAATATGTAAGTGGTACATAGCCGGGATCCCCTTTAAGTTGAGATTATGTTCAAGTATATATGTAAGAAGAAATGGTTTTAAAGATCATGAGACATACACATGTTTTTCGGATACATGTTTTTTTAAAATCATATTGCATATACCTTATGATGATTTATGATATGCCATGGTTAGATATGATTATGTTATGTTCCATGATATGTCCATGTGTAGGATATGCCATGACTCCTTATGACGATATGCCATGATTAGATACGATTATGTTATGCTTCATGCTATGCTTTACGCTATGATATGCCATGACTAGTTATGATTTCTTCATGTTGCATGATATGCTTAAAAGAGTATGTTACGTTATGTCATGACTAGTTGAAATGATGCCATGTTAAGACATTCTTTGATTATACTATGATTTTCGGTTTTAGTGAGTTGGAAAGGAACTTACTGAGCCATGAGTGCTCACAGCTTACTGTCCTTGTACCACAGATAAAGGAAAAAGCTGGATGAGCTAGAGGAGCAGCAGGAGAGGCAAGGAGATGTGTGTGGCAGTGGCTAGGCAACCAAATAAGAACCTGCTTTAAAAACTTTTAAAGAACTATGCTTTGGTATCATGAATTGTAGTACCGTATGTGTGACTTGATGTTATGTTTCTACTAATTTTGATATCATGTTATTGAGGCCATGATAGTGTAGTTCGGATTTGATGAAATGGAAAACAAAAGAAAAGTTTTTATTAAACTAAGAGAATTATTTTAAGTCTTCCGCTGTTTTAAAAAGAAAAATTTGTACATAGAGTATCGTAGCCCCGTCCCTTAGGATTAGCAGGGAGGGCGGGCGTTACAGGTTGGTATCAGAGCCAAGTTATTGCCAGCTCACTACACACACATCAAGCCTCCGACCTGCCGCTCTAAGTAAGAATGTTTATGCTTAATTTTCTTGTTATATGCTTATGCTTAGTTTCATGTTATATGACTTATGCTTTATTTTTCTTCCTTGTTATATTGCCTATGCTTTATTTTCTTTGCTATATTGCGTATGCTTTATTTCCTTATGTTATATTGTTTGTCACTCTATTCTTTATTTTTCCTTATTTTGCTTATGCTTTAGTTTCATGTTTTGCTTGCTTATATTTGATGCTTTATTCTATGCTTTTAGTTATAATTTAGATTAGGATTACATATTAGTAGGTTAGGAATAATACAAGAACAAATAGATAGAAACAAAACAGTACGTTAGATTGGCTATAAACGATAACCACTTACACTAGTCTATTTGTCATTATTTAGATAAACATGGTTAGGACACGCAATGGCCGAACCGAGGGGACAGTGACTCCACCAGACCTAACATAGGTAGTCACAGACCTCCAGCGTCAGATCACAGAACAACAGCAGCTGATCACTACCTTAATGGGTCAGCAAGGCAACCCAGTTACCCCACCGGCAAATCAGCATACACTACCGGTTATACCTACAGCCGCCCCAGTGCCCCCGGCAGCCCCTACTTCGATGGTCCGACAAGAGGCCTATCTGATTTAGTGGCAAAGGCTTAAGCCGAAAGCCTTCTCGGGAAACTGCGAACCATGGGATGCGCAAGCCTGGCTCAAGACCGTGGAGAGCATAATGGAACTACTGGACTGGCCTGAACACGAGAAGGTCAAATGCGCGTCGTTCTGCCTTACCGGAGATGCCCAGATGTGGTGGGACCGAGTAAAGGCGAAAAGACAAATAAACCAGATGCAGTGGACGAATTTTGAGACAGAGTTCTTAGAAGAATTCTTCCATATGCAAGTGACCAACAAGCACTATGACGAGTTCACTGAGTTCCGGCAAGGTGATCTGTCAGTTAACGAAGCCGTCAAGAAGTTCAACCGCCTAGCACGTCTGTGCCCAGAACTGATCAGTACTGAAAAAGAAAGGGTCCGGTTAATGTTAAAGATGCTCCGACCCGAGATAGCTCTGAACGTAGCCGGCAGAGTTAATAGACCGCAGACTGCAGAGGAGCTAGTCAGCAGTGCCCTGATTACCGAGCACTACCAGAAAGCAATGAACGAGGGCAAGAACCAAGCAGTGACTGGAGGATAAAAATCGCACAATACCAGAACTGGCTGGAAAGGAAACTCAGGTGGAAAGAGGAAACAGTGGAACAACACAAAAGGTGGTCCGGCCAATAAGCAAACCAAGTACCCTCAGTGTGCCACATGTGGAAAGATGCATTCTGGAGTATGTCTCCTAAGCACCAGAAAGTGCTACAACTGCGGAAAGGAAGGACATTTGGCAAGAAATTGCCCTACTCAGTCTCAGGCACTACCTCTGCAGAACAACCATAATAGGAGTACCCCTGCACAGCTTCACCAGATGCATACTGCCATAGAAGGGACTTCAATCAGCCAAGGAAGATTGGAGGCCCCTCCCACTATGACCAATGCCAGAGTCTACTCTCTCGCTTAGGATGACGTGGCGAACGCCTCTGCCATCGTCTCAGGTCAGCTACCTAATTTCAATCAATATGCTAAAGTTTTACTTAATGCTGGAAACGAACCAATATGGGAATCCATCGAGGAACCGAGACATGTTTCGTATCCTTGGGTCGAAACTATGTCCGGGCGACTTTCTACCCTCACCATAACACCGACGTTATTTGAGAGTATACTGGAAAAGCAAACCAGTGACCAAAACCTCCAGAGAATCAAACAAGAGACTTTGGAAGGGAAGAATGACGGGTTCCGTATCGCGGACAATGGGATATTATACCTCAAGGATCGGTTATGCATTCTAGAGGACCCAGAGTTGCGAAGGAAAATACTGGAAGAAGCTCATACAACACCCTATGTAATACACCCGGGCTCCACTAAGATGTACCAGGACCTGAAAAAGAAATTTTGGTGGGCTGGTATGAAAAGAGAAGTGGCTCAGTATGTCAGTACTTGCCTGATCTGCCAAAGGGTAAAAGCTGAACACCAGAGACCGGGCGGATTATTACAGCCTGTCCAAATTCCAGAATATAAATGGGAAGAAATCTCTATGGATTTCATTTCGGGTCTTCCCAGGACGACAAACGGATATGACGCTATATGGGTGATTGTAGACAGATTGACGAAGTCCGCACACTTTTTGGCGATCAAAATGACTTATTCAACTGAACAACTAGCTCAGTTATATGTTAAGGAAATCATTCGGCTACATGGTATTCCTAAGACCATTATTTCTGATAGAGACGGTCATTTTGTTTCACACTTTTGGGAGTGCGTTCAGAAGACCCTCGGCACGAAGTTGTTATTTAGTACAGCTTTCCACCCTCAGACCGATGGGCAAACTGAAAGAGTGAACCAAATATTAGAAGATATGTTAAGAGCCTGTGCCGATATTTATACCTGGCAGAATTCGCCTACAATAATAGTTACCAAGCTACTATTAGAATGACACCTTACGAAGCTCTGTATGGGAGGAAGTGTAGATCCCCTATATGCTGGTATAAGTGGTTAAAAGAAGGAAATGGGGCTCTGAACGGAACTTATTGATGACACCACCCGAGCTATACAGAAGATCCACCAACGAATAGAAACTGCTCAGAGTCGGCAGAAGAATTATGCCGATAAACGGCGCAGGCCGCTAGAATTCAACATCGGAGATTTGGTATTCCTTAAGGTATCCCCCATGAAAGGGATAATGAGATTCGGAAAGAGGAGCAAGTTAAGCCCACGATACGTAGGACCGTACCGGATTTTAGAAAGAGTGGGCCAAGTCGCATACAGACTAGAACTACCTCCAGACATGGCAGCTATTCACAATGTGTTCCATGTATCGATGCTCAAGAAGTGTACTCCCAGCACAGATCAAGTAATTGAGCCACAGTCGGTACAGGTTCAAGAGGACCTAAGTTACGAAAGTAGACCTATTCAGATCTTGGACCGAGAAGTCAAGAGGTTAAGGAACAAAGAAATACCCTTAGTAAAGGTTCTATGGCGGAATCAACGATTTGAAGAAGCCACCTGGGAACGCGAGGACGATATGAAACAAAAGTACCCGGAGCTATTTTAAAGTTTGAGGACGAACTTTTTATGAGGTACGGGGTATTGTAACACCCACTAAGCTTTTAAGATAAATATGAGAATGATGAATTTTCCTTAGAAAAATATTAGTAGAATGTTGAACCAAAAAGAAATAAAAAGAAATAAAAATAGGGAGTGGTCAAGGATTGAACCTTGAACCTCTCATGATGTAAATAATAGGATTAATGGGTAATAACCAGTTGGGATAGGAATGATATATTGATAGCAAAGGAGGGAAACTCATGATAAGGATGAGAGTAAAAGCTAGCCAAAAGAAAGCAAGAAAAGAGCAAGAGAAAGGTAACTTGCCTTCCTTCTTTTCTCTCCCTCTTCCTCTCCCTTTGCCGTGACTTAAAGAGGACAATTAAGGGGATTCATTCCCCCTTGTTTCATCATGAATGATGAGAACAAATAAATAAATAAAAAAAAATAAAAAAAAGGGGCTAAGGGAGAAGGAAAGCAAAAACCAATTTTGCTACCTCTTCCCCCTTAACATAAAAGGGAGCATGTAAAGAGAAGATTTTATTTTTCTCTCATTTCTCTCATTCTCTCCTCTCCACCACCGAGAGCCTCAGCCCCCTCTCCTCCATTTTCGGCCCCCAAAACAAGGTTCCTCCTAGGATACAAGGAAGGCTACCAAGGGAAATCAAAGGAGGAGAACAAGAAGAAGAGACCCTTTCTTCCATCACCACACTTTAGAACCACAAGCGAAAAGGATGTAAGTATCCCCTCACCTGTGGTACAAGTGGTTTTAATGTGTTTTTGGATTTTATGAGGATTTTAAAACCTAGAAACAAAGTTGTGAAAATTCGGCCAAAGAAAGGACTTGTTGATCCTAGGAATGTTTAATATAAGCCTTGATTCATGATAATTTTTCTATGCTTTGTAAGAAGGTTTTCTCTCATATTTTTATATATATGTGATGCTGGATTAGAGATGTACCTAACCCTAGAGTTTCGGCCAAAAAGGTTTTATAAGGGCTAGGGAATTTATTTGTATACCTAACTTGCACAAAACCCTCTAAATAAATGGTTAAGGATCCATTATTGTTTTCATACTTGAAGGTTACTTGGAACCAAAAGTACCCCACTCACAAGTTTCGGTCAAGGAAGGGTTTAGGGTTAGGAAGACTTTGAATTTAAACTCACCATGTTTATATGATAGAATATAGAGTTTCTTAAAGAGTTGCATGCTTGTATGTTGATAGAAACTCATGAACATCACTTTTAATGTTTCGGCCATGGTAAGGTGGATGGTTTAGAATAGCTTAAACAGATTTTTTTTACATGCTCAAAACCTCCATGACAATAAGATATGAATGTTGTTTGATGCTCCCATGCTTAATTAGAGTATAGGAAAATTGGTTGCATGATATATGATAATTATGACCACAAGGGTCCTAGCTTGTTTGTGACCCAAACTTATATGTATAGTTTCTTTGATATTTTTTCCATAAAACTTGTTTAGGTTTTCCATACTTTAGGCCACCTAAAATCTAGTTTAAAGACTTGGAAGCTTTCGGCCAAACATATGCTATGAGATAAAGAAAGGAAAAACCTAGGAAACCTAAGACATAATTTAAATGTATGCTTATAGTGCTTGACTTTTATACATGTTATGAAATGTGTTATGACTTTCTATGCTTTTATGCCATTTGAACAAATTCCATGCTTGATGAGGTTCGGCCATGTAGGGTTTAAAGACCTAGAAACCTTAAAATTTAGACCTCATGTGTTAAAGATGCTTCTTATGAAATTGAGATAACATGTTGATTGTGTTCACATGCTTATACATTTAACTATGATTCAAATGGACACCTTAAAGTCTCGGCCATGAAGGGATACATGCCTTAGAAACCCTAGAACTTACATTGAACATGCTCATGTCACTCTCCATGAAATATGAAATGTAGAAAGATAAAAAAAAATCACACGCTATATGTTGTTAGTGACCTAAATTGATGCTAAGGGAAGTTTCGGCCATGACCACTTGTATGATGCCATTTATAAATTTATACATGATGTTAGAGTAAGTTCACATGCTTGTATGCTTGCTTGAAAACCTAAATGAGTACTTGTAAGTTTCGGCCATGACATAATTTTAAGGGCTTCAAGGATTTAGGAACTAACTCAATTGTGCTTACCATATTCCTTGAAACAAATGCTATAAATATGGTTAAGGTTTCCATGCTTTATGTCATTTAGAACCTTGTTTCACACTTGTTAAGGTTCGGCCAAATGAGGTTTAAGGACTTGGAGAACTTAGAGTCCAAGTAAATCTTGTTTATAATACTTCCTATGAAAATGATATGTGGATGAATTAGGTTCTACATGCTTGGATGTTGTTTAAAACCTGAATTAGCACCTAAGAGAGTTTCGGCCAAGATAAGAACCCAAAGGATTAGGAAGCTTAGTACCCAAATTAATCATGTTACATTGTTCCTTATGATTGGATGAGCACATGATACACTTTTATGCTTAGACATGTATGCTTGCGAGCTATACAAGATGAGAATTTCTACGATATGTTATGAGTTCAAAATATGCATGCTTTATGTTATGATATGTGGCTAATTTTTCATGCTTTGATGATATGATATGAGCTGAAAATATGCATGCTTATGTTATGATATGTGGTTAAATTATGCATGCTTTGATGCTATGTTTAGTGCTTAAAATATGCATGCTTTCATGATATGCTATGTGGTTAAATTATGCATTCTTGATGATATGCTTTATGCTTAAGATATGCATGTTTTTATGATCTATGCCTAAGTGATGCATATTGTTATGATATGATGTATGCCTAAGTGATGCATACTTTTATGGTATGATGTATGCCTAATGATGTATACCTTTATGACATGATGTATGACTAAGTGATGCATACTTTTATGGTATGATGTATGCCTAAGTGATGCATACCTTTATGACATGATGTATGCCTAAGTGATGCATACCTTTATGATATGATGTATGCCTAAGTGATGTATACTTTTATGACATGATGTATGCCTAAGTGATGCATACTTTTATGATAGGATGTGTGCCTAAGTGATGCATGTTTTTATGATGTATGATATGTATAAGTATGACATGTACTTTACTTTATATGGCTTGTACCAAGGGTGGGCTCCATAAGCGCCCCGGGGTCGATGGAATAAGACTCGGGCCTCGTTAGGGATGAGCTCCTAAGTGCCCCTAGGTCGATGGAGTAAGACTCGGGCCTAGTATGTTGCCTTGTAGGGTTCAAGACTTGCTACCTTGGACCTACATAGGTTGCATGCAATATGTAAGTGGTACATAGCCGGGATCCCCTTTAAGTTAAGATTATGTTCAAGTATATATGTAAGAAGAAATTGTTTTAAAGATCATGAGACATACACATATTTTTCGGATACATGTTTTTTCAAAATCATATTGCATATACCTTATGATGATTTATGATATGCCATGGTTAGATATGATTATGCTATGTTCCATGATATGTCCATGTGTAGGATATGCCATGACTCCTTATGACGATATGCCATGATTAGATACGGTTATGTTATGCTTCATGCTATGCTTTACGCTATGATATGCCATGACTAGTTATGATTTCTTCATGTTGCATGATATGCTTAAAAGAGTATGTTACATTATGTCATGACTAGTTGAAATGATGCCATGTTAAGACATTCTTTGATTATACTATGATTTTCGGTTTTAGTTAGTAGGAAAGGAACTTACTGAGCCATGAGTGCTCACAGCTTACTGTCCTTGTACCACAGATAAAGGAAAAAGCTGGATGAGCTAGAGGAGCAGCAGGAGAGGCAAGGAGATGTGTGTGGCAGTGGCTAGGCAACCAAATAAGAACCTGCTTAAAAACTTTTAAAGAACTATGCTTTGGTATCATGAATTGTAGTACCGTATGTGTGACTTGATGTTATGTTTCTACTAATTTTGATATCATGTTATTGAGGCCATGATAGTGTAGTTCGGATTTGATGAAAGGGAAAACAAAAGAAAAGTTTTTATTAAACTAAGAGAATTATTTTAAGTCTTCCGCTGTTTTAAAAAGAAAAATTTGTACATAGAGTATCGTAGCCCCGTCCCTTAGGGTTAGCAGGGAGGGCGGGCGTTACAATCTCCACAAGAAATTCCTCAAAACCTTGCATAACATGTCACAGATCTTGAAGAGACTTCATCGAGGAAGCGGTGGATCTGGCAAAGGAGATGCACCGGGAGGTGACAAAGGTAAAGGGAAGGCGTCTTCTTCAAAAGGCAAAGGAAAAAGGGTGGTGCACGACGAAGGTAACGAAAACAAGTTCAATATTATTTTTAGAAATCATGAACAAAAAGCTAGATATGATATCCTCGTCGCTAGAAAAATTACATGCACTAAATATATGGATCCCATTACTATAGATATGTTAGGAATTAGGGATGATGTAGATTGGATGATTAGTTCTTTAGATTGGAATGATATTATGTACGCTCATGCGTCGACTTACCCCCACCTAGTCCTTGAATTTTTGAGCTCGATTGATGTTAAATTTTCTTCTGAGGATAACTATGTAGGGGTCATAACTTTTAGGATGATGAATAAAGAAGTTCGATGGACTTTTAGTGATTTCAATAATTGTTTTGGTTTACCCATTGGTGGCACCCGTGGATTTGATGAAGAAATAAGATGGAATGAATTTTGGACGTCAATAACCAGATCAAAAGACCCTTATGAACCCTCTAGAGCCAAGGCATCTCACATGCAAAACCCGACCTTTAGATACCTTCACCGAGTAATGAGCAAAGCGATCTTTGGTTTAGGAGAAAGTGATGGGGTGATTAGAAAGATAGAACTCTATTCTCTTTGGCCGATGTTGAATAAAGTTGATTTTGATTTCAGATTTCATTTCTTGCAAACTTTGTTGAGGGCAGCTAAGGCATCGTCTGGGATGATAGTGTTTGGTGGATTGATCAGTCAAATAGCATTCAATCTGGGTTATAAGCTTGATGGATTAGAGGTGATTCATGGTAATAACAAGATCGATATCGATTCTTGTCTTGCTATGAAGATGATTTATCGGGATGAGAATGAGTTTGCCTTCCCTAGGAACAATGGTTTTCCATTACCCCTTCCTTGCTCCGAGCGCACTTCAGTTCGCGATCCCGCGAACTAGGTGATTACTGATTTACACCCTGAGACTGTACCCTCCATTATAGAAGAAACCAAGTACCACCAAGAGCCCTCGTCATCAGGATTCCTGCAGCCTTCCGGACATCCGGAGCCTCCTAGGCACTCTTTTGCATATGGTACGGGACCCTCTAGGTTTGATTTTTCTGACTTTCGTGCCCCTTTAGACTCCCTTCACGAGAAGTAAAATACCCAACATCGATTGTTGGACGGTCGCTTCAAGTTATCTGACGACCAGTTTAGGGAGGTACAGGATCATTTTCAGTTTATTAGGGACTTCCATAGTCAGGTGACAGAGTTCGTTCAGGATTATGAGGTTGACCAGGAAAGAATGAAAAATTTTATGGATGATATGGATATCATTAGACAACAAGTAGATGCCCTTTATCAATATCATCAACACATTGGCCATCTTCCTGATATGCCTAGATTTCCCCCTGGCACACATCGGGGACCCCCTAATCCCCCACCCCCGCCACCGTATTGATTTCATCGGGACGATGAAAAGTCTAAGTCTGGGGCGGGTGTTGTGTCTGTCTGCACAACCTGAGTCGAGTCGAGTTTTCTTTTCTTTCTGTATTTTATTTTGTTTTGCATATTTTATTAGTCTGTTTTGTTTATTCGCATGTTACTAGTTTCATATTTTTATTTGCATCTCATTTGCACTTTTCTTTGTTTATTCACATTTTATGAGATTCATATTTCTAGTTTTGAGGCATATTTGAGAACATCAAACATTCTACTTTTTCTGCTACTTGTCTGATAGTAAAATGACTAGCATTTTCTTAGTTTATGTGTCGTCAAGATAGTGCTAGTATGTTTAGTGTATCTCCTTTCTCTATCGCTAGTAGCATGAAATAAGCTAAGTATTGTACAGAGTTTGGTATAAGTTTTGGTGTAACCTTAAGGATCTTATTTACACTACACTTAAGTACTTAAACTTGAATAGTAGAAATATTTTGGAATAGTTATGATTCATCTAAATTGTTTAGTACTTTTGTTCCCATGGTGATTTCTTATTTACATTTTGGTTACTGGATGACCTCGGATCATGGAAGCTCGTTTGAAAAAAATCTAAATCTCAACATATGCATTCCGCATGTGTGATTAGTGCTACACTATAGCACCAAAAAAATATAAAAAAAATAATAAGGAATAAAAAAATAGTTGTCGTGAGTGGAAACTAACAATTCACCCTTTTGAGACCGAGTTAGGTTACTGGGGAAATGAATGTTATGTTTCTCTTGATTCCGAGAAGTAACCTTTGAGACCTTGTGTAATTTAAGAAAAACGAACCAAGTGTGTGGCAGGTAAGTGCCTATCACCGGGAACATTAGGAACTCAATTGCATGATGACTTAACTAGGACAAAGATTTTAAACTTGAAGAGTCTGAGCTACTTATTGCACCGAGCACAAAGAACTTATGCTTAGGCCATACTTAGGTAACTCCACAATCATGCTTATCAATGAAACTAATTGATAGAGTTAGGCGAATGTACTAGGGATTATGAAACACTGCCAGACACTCATGAACATAGTTTGTAGCGTTTTGCTTGAGGACAAGCATGTTGGGTTTTTCGGGCCGCGAAAACCGCGTTTTCGCGTCGCGGAAACCCCGAATCACCCTTGCCAACGGATCTCGTGTGAAGAAAAGATTTAAAACAAAAATTACGAGTACGAGTTTCTCCTTAGATCTACTCCTAGATCTACATGAAAAGAGTTATACCTTTGAAGCGAAGCCCTTCGCGTTCCCGCTCGTCCAAATGGTGCCAGATCTCAAGAATATCAAGATAGATACTCCTCTAGAAGTATCCACACGGACAACTTAGGTGGAGAAGACCTAAACAAAGGTGTGCTAGAACCTTGATAGGTCACGGCAAGAAGAGGAGAGGGAGAGGAAGAGAGCTCCAAGAGGAAGAAGAAGGAATAATGCACTTGAATGAGGAAAATCAATTTGATTCCCATTCAAAAGTGGCCGGCCACTTTCAAGTTGTGTAACTCCCAAAAAATTGCATTAAGTGCAATTAATGTGAAGCTATTAAAGAAAATGGCTTTGTAACTTCCATGAGGTGGCACCCATGATGATGTGGAGTAATATCATTGGTCCACATCAATGCCAACTCACCAATGAGGTGTCATAAAGTCAAGTCAAACTTGACTTTTAATCTTCCTCTCAAGTCAAGTCAAACTTGACCAAATCTCTTCCATGGTTGATCTAATCTAACCATTTGATTCAAGTCAACTTAATATAATGAATCTAATTCATTAAATTAAGTTGATTTAATGAGTCATAATCTAAATTAGACTCATTGAATACATGAATCCACTTGAGTCCAACTCAAGTTAGCCCAATTAGGATTACTCTTAATCTAATTTGATTCATCAAATGAATCTAATCCTCTTGGTTCATCATATGAACCTAATCTCCATCTAATTGTCCTAAGTGTGTGACCCTATAGGTTCTTGTAACGTTGGCAATGCCCTAAACTCATTTAAGAGCATAACTAATGAGCGGTATCTAGTAACACATCATTACTACCCAAGTTACAAGAATGTTGAGATCCAACATCACCTTGTGACTACTAATTGTGACTCCTCACAATATATGACAAGTGTCCTTCTATCCTAAACATCTAGATTGGTCAATGTGAGGCATAGACCGTGTCATCCTCTGACCAATCTAAATCTTGAACTTCAAGTAGACTCACTAAATCAAATGAGCTCAATATCCTATATTGACTCATTTGGGCATGGCCATGCACTTCGTGGTCTCACTCTATCAAGAATACCGATGTCTCTCCCGTCATATAGGAGGGATAGATCCCATCTACATCACTCACATCCCTCTGCATAATTTGTTATATACCCAGTAATCGCCTTTGTAGTCCACCCAGTTACGGGTGACGTTTGACGAAACCAAAGTACATAACTCCTTATGTAGGGATCTATGGTGACTTCAGGTCTAAGGACTAGTAGTCATACTAATAGCCACATGAGAAAGTATATGACACTCATATAACGATCCATGATACTTTTTCATGGCGGGTCATTCAGTATACATTCTCTAATGTATACCCATGTGTCAACTTGATATCTCTATATCCATGACTTGTGAGATCAAGTCATCGAGTTGACCTACATGCTAGTCTTATTGCATTAACATTGTCCCTGAATGTTAATACTCGACTAGGAATGATTAAGAGTAGTGTTCCCTATATCATCTCACTATCGGTTCAACTAACCGATTGATATAGGTGAGAACCGTCTACTCAAGGACATTATTATACTTAGTTTATTTGGCACCAATACAAGTAAGTATTGTTGGGATCGATGATCGTGGCTAGAGAGGGGGGGGTGTGAATAGCCGCCCCAAATCGTTCGTTTCTTTCTACAAATCAAGGTTAGTGCAGCGGAAATAAACAATAGAAACGACAACGGAGAATAGCAAACCTCAAACTCGTCGATGTAACGAGGTTCGGAGATGAAACTCCTACTCCTCGGCGTGTCCGTAAGGTGGACGAAGCCTATCAATCCGTCGGTGGATGAGTCCCCGGAAAACCGGCTAATGTAACACTCCTTCTGGGTGGAGAAACCTCACCACAATGTTTTGCAAAAGCAATACAGGAGTAGAAAGCAGCAAGAAGCAAAATACAATACAAATGTATGAAACACCTTCGCTTACTTGCCTTCTCTTCGACTGGATGAAGCAGCAGTTTCTCGGATCCAACCACAACAGCAACAGCAACTGATCAGTTGGTCCCAGCCGAGTGGAAGCTCAAAAAAACCTTCAGGAACGAAGAGCTCAGCAAAGCTCGCAGAAGAACTTGCAGCAGCAAGAAGAAACAGAGAGGAAGAAGGAGGAAGCAGTAGAAGCCCTCGATCTCCTTTTATAACCTGCACTGCACCTGCGAAGAACAGAAGACAGAAGACTAGCCGTTGTGAGCCAACGGATAGTTCTGGACCGATCAGGCTGAAGCCTGATCGGTCCAGGGAACCTCTGATCGGTCCTGGTGACCGATCAGGCCCCAGTCTGATCGGTCCCCGGACCGATCCCACCTCTCTGTAAGAGAGGTGGCTGCGTCTCTGATCGATCGTGGAGACCGATCAGACTCCCTGCTGATCGGTCTCTAGACCGATCAGACTCCTTGCTGATCGGTCTCTAGACCGATCAGACTCCCTGCTGATCAGTCTCTAGACCGATCAGATGACTTACAGAACCCTTCTATTTGTTATCTGATCGGTCACCAGACCGATCAGATACTCAGGCGTATCGCTGGATCGGTCACCAGACCGATCCAGGTTTAGAGCTCCAGCCCTAAACCCTAAATGGTCCTGAGAACGAGCTACCGAGCCCTCTCTTGACCTAGTCCGGAGAACGAGCTACCGAGCCCTCTCTGACCACAGTCCGGAGAACGAGCTACCGAGCCCTCTCCGACTTTCCGTGCCAAGTCTCCAACTTGGTCTTCTCCGTGCCAAGTCTCCATACTTGGACTTTTCCCGTGCCAAGCTCCCTGCTTGGACTTTTCACCAGATGTCTGGTCAACCTTGACCCATCTGGATTTCCTTTGCCTGGCTTCACTCACCAGGACTTAGCTCCAACTGCCTGGCTTCACTCACCAGGACTTTCACTTTCACCTAGCTTCACTCACTAGGATTTTCACCTGGCTTCACTCACCAGGATTTCCTGACTGCCTGGCTTCACTCACCAGGACTTTCCGAACTGCCTGGCTTCACTCACCAGGACTTTCCGAACTGCCTAACATCCCAGTTAGGACTTCCCAGTCAAGTATCCGGTCAACCTTGACCTACTTGACTCTTCTTCATCCAACCTGATCAGACCCTGATCAGTATCTCTCTGCATGGACAACTGCACCTGCATTGTCCATGTCTACATGTCTTTCTGTATTGTCAAACATCGAAACCATGACCAAGGTTTACGCTTGGTCAACTAGGTCAACCTTGACCTACTGGAAATTGTACCAACAAGTATAATAACCAAAATCCAAATGCCTTTATTTATATAGAATATGATACAATAAGTCCAAAATACAATCATCAAATGATTGGCTCTAGGGCTCTAGCTAACAATCTCCCACTAGCACTAGTGCCAATCAGTGTAGGCTCTAAGCCCAAATGACCTAGTGTGACCATCATACTTCCTCTGTGCCAAAGCCTTGGTCAAGGGATCTGCAATGTTAGCCTCTGTAGGTACTCTGCAAATCTTCACATCTCCTCTCTCGATGATCTCTCGAATGAGATGGAAGCGCCGTAGTTTGTGTTTGGTCCTCTGGTGTGAGCGAGGTTCCTTCGCCTGTGCTATAGCTCCATTGTTGTCACAATAGAGCTCAATGGGGTCAGCAATGCTAGGAGCCACCCCAAGTTCAGTGATGAACTTGCGGATCCAAACTGCTTCCTTTGCTGCCTCTGATGCAGCAATGTACTCGGCTTTTGTTGTAGAATCAGCTACTGTATCCTGCTTCAAACTCTTCCAGCTGACAACACCACCATTAATGCAAAATACGAACCCCGACTGCGATCTATAGTCATCCTGGTCGGTCTGGAAGCTAGCATCTCTGTAACCCTTTACAGCTAGCTCATCATTGCCTCCATATATTAAGAAATATTCTTTAGTTCTTCTTAAGTACTTAAGAATATTCTTGACCGCTATCCAGTGACTTTCACCTGGATCTGACTGGTATCTGCTCGTCATGCTCAAAGCATACGAGACATCAGGTCGAGTACATAGCATGACGTACATGATCGATCCTATAGCTGAGGCATAAGGGATCTGATCCATGCGGTCTCTCTCCTCTCTAGAAGAAAGACCTTGAGTCTTCGAAAGACTCACGCCATGTGACATCGGCAGAAACCCCTTCTTGGAGTTCTGCATGGCAAACCGAAGGAGTACCTTGTCAATGTATGTACTCTGACTTAGGCCAAGCAATCTCTTAGATCTATCTCTATAGATCTGTATCCCTAGAATGCGGGATGCCTCACCTAAGTCCTTCATTGAGAAGCAACTCCCTAGCCAGGTCTTGACAGACTGAAGCATAGGGATGTCCTTCCCAATGAGTAGTATGTCATCCACATACAATATGAGGAAGACAACTATATCCCCTACAACCTTCTTGTAGACACAAGGCTCATCTTCGTTCTTGATGAAACTAAACTGCTTGATTGCATCATCGAATCGAAGATTCCAGCTCCGAGAAGCTTGCTTTAGTCCATAAATGGACCTATGCAGCTTGCATACTCTGCTAGTATGCTGTGGATCTACAAAACCTTCAGGTTGTGTCATGTACACATCCTCAAGCAGGTTTCCATTCAGAAACGCGGTTTTGACATCCATCTGCCATATCTTATAGTCATGGTAGGCTGTAATAGCAAGCATGATCCGAATGGACTTAAACATCGCTACTGGAGAAAAGGTTTCTTCATAGTCAATACCATGAATCTGCTTGAAACCTTTAGCTACCAAGCGACCCTTATAGATAAGTCCATCCATGTCAGTCTTTCTCTTAAAGACCCACTTACACCCAATGGGTTTTACCCCTTCAGGTGGATCAACCAAAGTCTATACTTGGTTGGTGTACATGGATTCCATTTCGGATCTTATGGATTCTAGCCATTTCTCAGAATCTGGTCTCATCACAGCTTCCTGATAGGTGGTAGGCTCATCCTCTATGAGCATAACGTCATCATGGTCAGACAAGAGAAATGAGTATCTCTCAGGCTGACGACGTACCATATCAGACCTGCGAAGATGTATGTCTACTTGAACTGGTTGTTGTTCCTCAACTCCTTGTGGAACAACATCATCCACAACACTTTGTGGTTCCAGTTCAATTTCCATCGAGGCATCAGTGCTATTGTACGCATCTTGAACTTCTTCAAGATCGAACGCGCTCCCACTAGTCTTTCTAGAAACAAAATCCCTTTCTAGAAAGACCCCAGTCTTTGCCACAACTACCTTGTGTTGACTGGGAATGTAGAAGTAATATCCCTTAGTTTCCTTGGGATATCCAATGAAAAAGCACTTGTCGGTTTGGGTCCTAATTTGTCTGAGACTTGACGTCGAACGTAAGCCTCACAACCCCAAATCCTCATGAAAGACACCTGGGCATCTCTCCCAGTCCATATCCTATATGGTGTCTTTATCACGGCCTTGGATGGAACTCGGTTGAGTATAAAAGCTGCCGTGTCTAGAGCATAGCCCCAAAGGTATGTCGGAAGATCTATGTGACTCATCATAGATCGCACCATATCTAATAGGGTACGATTCCTCCTTTCAGATACACCATTCCACTGTGGTGTTCCAGGATGAGTGAGTTGGGATAGGATCCCACACTCTGCTAGATAGCCACGAAACTCATGGCTAAGGTATTCTCCACCTCGATCGGATCGAAGTATCTTAATACTCTTGCCAAGCTAGTTCTGTACTTCATTCTTGAATTCTTTGAACTTTTCAAAGGATTCAGACTTATGTGTCATCAAGTACACATAACCATATCTACTGAAGTCATCAGTAAATGTGATGAAGTACCTATAACCGCCTCTAGCAGCGACATTGAAAGGGCCACATACATCACTATGTATGAGTCCTAACAAATCAGTCGCTCTCTCGCTGTGCCCACTAAAGGGAGTCTTGGTCATCTTGCCTCGTAGGCATGACTCACATATTTCATATGATTCAAAATCAAATGAGTCCAGCAAACCATCCTTATGGAGCTGGGATAAGCGCTTGTCATTTATATGACCTAAGCGACAGTGCCAGAGGTAGGTTTGGTTCATGTCATTTGACTTGAACCTCTTGGTATTTATGTTATAGATAGGGCTCTCAAGGTCTAGAATATAGAGTCCGTTTATCAGAGGTGCACTACAATAGAACATATCGTTTAAATAGACGGAACAACATTTGTTCTTTATAGTAAACGAGAAACCTTTCTTGTCCAAACAAGAAACTGATATAATGTTCTTAGTTAATGCAGGCACATAACAACAATCGACTAACTCTAGTACAAGCCCAGAGGGCAGAGATAGAAAGTAAGTCCCTACAGCAACAGCAGCAACCCGTGCTCCATTGCCTACTCGTAGGTCTATCTCACCCTTCGTCAATGCCCTGCTATTCCTCAGCGCTTGTACATTAGTACAAATGTGCGAAGCACATCCGGTATCTAATACCCACGATGAAGAAATAGAGAGGTTGACTTCTATAACATGTATACCTGAAGTAGAAATCTTATTTCTCTTCTTCTTAAGATCTTCCAGGTATTCTTTGGAGTTCCTCTTCCAGTGCCTTGCTTGTCCTTGATATAGGTGACAAAGATGTTCAACCATATCGTAAGCGCCCATCAACTCATGTTGCTTCTGAAGCTCAGAGTTTATGGTCGCGAGCATAAGACAGGACACATCTAATGTGTCATCTTGATGCTTCTTGTAAGCATCACGGTCTGCTCGCGTGGCAGTGGAAGGAGGGGCCTCCGGAATGGGCTGCTCAAGAATGTACAGTTTACGTTTCTGAGTGAGAACTATTCTCATATTCCTGTACCAGTCCAGGAAATTTTCTCCGTTGAGCTTGTCCTTCTCGAGGACCGATCGCAGGGAGAAGGTGTTCGTGTTCGATGTCATGACAATTCTACAACAGAAATAAATGCAGAAATAAGTATCATATTCTTAATCATTTAATTAGACCTTTAACTAAATGATGCTCCCACTGAATTCTATAATTCATGTGGGACAAGATCCACATCATACTAACCCTTGAGTTAGCTTTGGCTAATACGCCCAAGACTTAGTATGATCGGTAGGTAACGATTACCAATTACATCTCTATGCAACTCTTGTTTATAGAATCAAAATCCGCATTTATATTAAAACTCGAGTTAGCTTTTGCTAATATGCCCGAGAGTTATTATATATGTGATTTTGACCTAACTTTCCAACCGTTGGAAGAATGCCTATAGTTATACTCGATCCAACCGAGTTAACTAGGAATACTCAATCTAATTGAGTTGTACTCACCCATGCGTTGATAGGCAGGACCAAGATTGTCCCTCCGTACCCTACCAAGATAGTATGTGTTGCTCTGCTTTGGCAGATTCAACAACTACATGCGATCGAGGTAGTAGTAGGTATTACGGCACGGTAGGCATTAGAGTTGACGTGACTTAGATCTAATCTAAATGATGATGCGTATCAAATACCTGATTTAGATCTAATCTAATCGTGGGGTGCATCATGTGCACGACTTAGATCTAATCTAATCGTTAGACACTAATTAATTACTGTTGGTGCGGGAAGCATTCGACGATCGAACCCAAGTTTTGATAATGGCAAAGGGTTCAAAGTTAAGTCTTGTTGTTATCTAACATGTTGAATGAGTGTTTCAGGAAAGTCCTAACTGCGGTTAGGCAGGTGAAAACCCAAGGGGGTGGTAACCCTAGGTGGAGAAAAGTCCTAGCTGCGGTTAGGCAAAAGGAAAACCCTAGGGGGCGGTAACCCTAGGTCATAGGGGGTGGTAACCCTATGCGGAAAGTCTTGGCAGGTCGATGGCTTCAGGCAAAAGTCCTAGGGGGTGGTAACCCTAGGTGGAAAGTCCTCGTGTCGCGAACCAGGTGAAAGACTGGACTAGCCGGGAAGCGGATGTCCAGCAGAAAGTCTGGAAGCGTCGAGTGCTGAGCAAAAGTCCAGTCGATCTGGAGGATCGCACTGGCAGCAGGTAAATCTCCTGAGTGGAGTAGGTGAGGACGCGTTCCCCGTAGAGGGAATAGTAGGCATTGGGTCGACCTAGGGTTTCCGGTTGGAAACCCGAAGTCAGGCTCGGATAGTCCGGAGACTATCATTATCACTTCTATTATGCTTTATGTGCTAACTTTGTGTTGCAGGGTATATTTGGGATTAATGTATCTTGCAGGGACCAAAGTGCAAAGATTAACCTCGGATGAATAGTATCCGAGGCGCCTCCATGGAGCTTGGAGGCGCCTCGGGTGCAACAGCTGACCTGGCCGCGAAGCAGGGCTGAAGGCACCTTGGTTGGCTATGGAGGCGCCTTGGAAGGCGCCTTGAAGACCTATGAAGGCGCCTTCAAGGTGATAAGGCGCAGAATGGTCAGCGCTTATCTGTACGGTGGACTCGGAGCTATGGAGGCGCCTTCGGAGGCTTTCAAGGCGCCTTGGATGCCCTTTATAAGGGGTCTTCGAGCAGCAGTGAAAAAAAATGAACTCCAAGCAATCCTTACGCTACAAGCTTCTCTAGAAACGCCCAGAAGTGCTGTTACAAGTCCCTGACAACCCGGAGCTTTAGATTCTGCTACTTTATTGTTGTCGGTATAATTTGTTTTAATTCTTTCAATTGTAATATCTTATTGTACATTTTACGAGCTTATAGTTGTTGCCAACGGAAAGCGATCAAGGATCGTGGGCCTTCGAGTAGGAGTCGCCTTAGGCTCCGAACGAAGTAAATTCTCTGTGTCCTTCTGTTTGTGTTTCTTTGTTTTAATTCCGCTGCTTTAACTCCGATAGTTTCACGATTCCGATAAACGTACAAAATAGCCACGAGCGCTATTCACCCCCCCTCTAGCGCGTCTCGATCCAACAATTACTTAATTAACTGGCATGCATCACATACACACAAAAGTAATTAATTAAATTAATTTGTGATTTAGTCATGGCCCTACTACGATCTTCTCAAGCCAATGAGAAGATCGGATGGTCAACCTAAGGTCAACAGCTTCTCAAGCTTCTTCCTTTGACCACCTTGTGTTGCTCGCGCCCTCCTCGTAACTCCGTCTCGTGTGGACCTTCCACCGCTTCAAAATTACATTACAATTTTGAAACTCGAGTTACATTCGAGTCTAAATCTAATTTACAACCAGAATATAAGAGAAAGGCACGACGCGCAGGTCGTGAAAATAAAATAAAAATAAAATACAAGCACGCACATATCATAACGGCACGCAGGCCGTATTATGAATTACAACACAATTGTCCAATCGAATTGGGTCTTTGGGCCATGACTATCACAAAAATAATATATAATTCAAAATTATTTATTTTTCATAATTTTCTATAGTTTTTCATAATTTTACATATTTTATGAGTAAATATTTCCCGGCGGTCCCGATTAGCGATTTCGGGCGCAATCGCGGAGCAAATCCCCTTGCGGAGTTAGGGGTAGTACCCCTACCCGCGATCTAACCATCGCGAGTTGCTCCTAAGCGATCCAAGAGCTCCTTAGCCCGCTGTCCCAAAAGATTTTGGGTCGAAACATTACCGTTTTTGGAAAAACTTCTCGGTAGTCGAAGCCTACAAGTGCCGAAACACTTGTGCTTCGCTTCTACGAGAAAATTACCCATTAAAACTATAAAAACATGAATTTACAGAAAGTTTACAGATCTATATTTTTCATAAAAATATGAATCTAAACTCGTGCTCGCTTCGCACGTGGCTCTGATACCAGTGTTGGGTTTTTCGGGCCACGAAAACCGCGTTTTCGCGTCGCAGAAACCCCGAATCACCCTAGCCAACGGATCTCGTGCGAAGAAAAGATTTAAAACAAAAATTACGAGTACAAGTTTATCCTTAGATCTACTCCTAGATCTACATGAAAAGAGTTATACCTTTGAAGCGAAGCCCTTCGCGTTCCCGCTCGTCCAAACGGTGCCAGATTTCAAGAGTATCAAGATAGATACTCCTCTAGAAGTATCCACATGGACAACTTAGGTGGAGAAGACCTAAACAAAGGTGTGCTAGCACCTTGATAGGTCACGACAAGAAGAGGAGAGGGAGAGGAAGAGAGCTCCAAGAGCAAGAAGAAGGAATAATGCACTTGAATGAGGAAAATCAATTTGATTCCCATTCAAAAGTGGCCGGCCACTTTCAAGTTGTGTAACTCCCAAAAAATTGCATTAAGTGCAATTAATGTGAAGCTATTAAAGAAAATGGCTTTGTAACTTCCATGAGGTGGCACCCATGATGATGTGGAGTAACATCATTGGTCCACATCAATGCCAACTCACCAATGAGGTGTCTAAAGTCAAGTCAAACTTGACTTTTAATCTTCCTCTCAAGTCAAGTCAAACTTGACCAAATCTCTTCCATGGTTGATCTAATCTAACCATTTGATTCAAGCCAACTTAATATAATGAATCTAATTCATTAAATTAAGTTGATTTAATGAGTCATAATCTAAATTAGACTCATTGAATACATGAATCCACTTGAGTCCAACTCAAGTTAGCCCAATTAGGATTACTCTTAATCCAATTTGATTCATCAAATGAATCTAATCCTCTTGGTTCATCATATGAACCTAATCTCCATCTAATTGTCCTAAGTGTGTGACCCTATAGGTTCTTGTAACGTTGGCAATGCCCTAAACTCATTTAGGAGCAAAAGTAATGAGCGGTATCTAGCAACACATCATTACTACCCTAGTTACAAGAATGTTGAGATCCAACATCACCTTGTGACTACTAATTGTGGCTCCTCACAATATATGACAAGTGTCCTTCTATCCTAGACATCTAGATTGGTCAATGTGAGGCATAGACCGTGTCATCCTCTGACCAATCTAAATCTTGAACTCCAAGTAGACTCACTAAATCAAATGAGCTCAATATTCTATATTGACTCATTTGGGCATCGCCATGCACTTAGTGGTCTCACTCTATCAAGAATACCGATGTCTCTCCCATCATATAGGAGGGATAGATCCCATCTACATCACTCACATCCCTCTGCATAATTTGTTATATACCCAGTAATCGCTTTTGTAGTCCACCCAGTTACGGGTGACGTTTGACGAAACCAAAGTACATAACTCCTTATGTAGGGATCTATGGTGACTTCAGGTCTAAGGACTAGTAGTCATACTAATAGACACATGAGAAAGTATATGACACTCATATAACGATCCATGATACTTTCTCATGGCGGGTCATTCAGTATACATTCTCTAATGTATACCCATGTGTCAACTTGATATCTCTATATCCATGACTTGTGAGATCAAGTCATCAAGTTGACCTACATGCTAGTCTTATTGCATTAACATTGTCCCTGAATGTTAATACTCGACTAGGAATGATTAAGAGTAGTGTTCCATATATTATCTCACTATCGGTTCAACTAACCGATTGATATAGGTGAGAACCGTCTACTCAAGGACATTATTATACTTAGTTTATTTGGCACCAATACAAGTAAGTATAATAACCAAAATCCAAATGCCTTTATTTATATAGAATATGATACAATAAGTCCAAAATACAATCATCAAATGATTGGCTCTAGGGCTCTAGCTAACAAAGTAAAAGTTAAAGTCTGGGGGTGTGATGTGCTTAAATATTATGATCGTTTATGCATGTTTTAACGCACATTCACTTGCTTTATACGTATATATTCCTTGCATGATTGCCTCTTTTATTATGTATTTATCATATATACTCTTTTATTCAGATATCTGCTCTTTGTTTGGTTTTGTGTTGATAGGGACAACTTTTGGAGCGAAAATGGTGATTGTCGACGCACCGGAACAAAGCAGAGAGCATGACCGTGCAAACTTGCACGGCCGTGTGGCCAATCCAGAGAGGGATCAGAGCACGGCAGTGCAACCCTACACGACCGTGCCCTCCCATGACCGCAACCATGCAGCACACGATCGTGCAACCTTGCACGGCCGTGTCCCAGGAGCCGAGCCCGAAGTTCACACGACCGTGGCAATTGGCACGGCTGTGCAGCGCAGCTAGAGACAAAGAAGGGCATGGTCGTGCCATCCTTACATGGTTGTGACGCCACAGCCGTGCCCTAGACTATAAAAGGGGTTTTAACTCTTTTCCTCAAGGAGGGAGAGCCGGGAGCGAGCCATCAAGAGGAGAATCACTTTGGTGCTGTTCCACACCATCCAGGATATCGGTCCGACGATCTTTCATCACCACATCAACTCCAGAAGCAAAGGATTGGATCCGAAGATCACTCGTCGTCATTGGATAAGCATACTTCTTCTTTCTCTCTTCGTGTTTGAGAATTGTATGTTTAAATACACCATGTCTTCGGGTTTTTCTTCGGCGTCTATGGAGTAGAGTCCTTGTTCTAGGATGAGGGAGTAATTGTGGATTGGTTTTTATGTAAGACTCGTATTATGCTTATATTCATTGGATGATTTTACTTGCTTTGTTTTGACTACTCGATCTCTATATCGTGTTGATCGATTATGTAGAAATTGCCAACTTCATAGAGGAAATATCTTAGATTATACACCCGAAGGGCCTTAGTGACAGGGGTAATCAGTTCATGGATATCTAGGGTACTTCCTTGAAAAGAGAGGCGGCTCCTCCACAAGGAAGTAAGAGACCAAACTAAGCTCCTTAATTCTATCCTTGATAACATAAATTAGAGTTGTGTCCTTGTGATCTACCGAGGCGCCCTAGTGACAGGGGTTAACCATAACAGGATTTCATAGGGATCATCTTTGTTTGGTACTTAAGGATAGTTGCTTTAGCTTCCGATGAATGTATGCTGATGGACAATGAGTATAGGATAGTATGTGATACATCAATACCACCACAATGAAACCGAACTCCTAGAACTCTTCACAAACCAAGTTAATTGCTTCTCGTTGCTAGTTCTCATTTCTGCTTCCCAATATCTTTTCTTAGATTACTTACAACCATCGATAGTGTAGCTAATCCTAAGTGTGCCATCACTAGTGCTAATAACCAGTCCTCGTGGGATCGATAATCTTTATTACTGACGATGAGTCCGTGCACTTGCGGAATCGTAACAACAACCAAGATGGATTGGGATAAATCATTGGAATGGTTGTAGTGTAATTTGGTATTAGTTTATCTTGACTATAAAATTACACTATGTGTGTATTGAGCAGGACCATTTGAGGTTGTTCCTTTTATATTAATTGCATAAAAGAACAGAACCTCTGCTATTATAGATGTGTGTACTCTTAATCTCGATATAATAGCAAACACATATACTTATATTTATTTCTTTAATTTATCAAATGGTGAGATTTATTCGTTAAATCAATAGGCCCGATAAGTTGGAAAATAATATTATGTATATGGTGTGTTGTTGATTATAGAAGAAACTGTGTCCTATTTATTAGGTTGATAATGTCCCCTTGAGGAGCTCATAAGGATTGTCATGTAAACCCTGCAGGTGGACTTAGTCTGATATGACAATGAAGTTGACTGGTACTACTCTTGGAGCTAGATATTGATTAAGTGAGTTGTCAGTAACTCATTTAATTAATGGACATTTGATATCTTAAACACAGGGAGATTAACACACTTATGATAAGAAGGAGCTCATAATGTAATATGAGATTGGTGCGGTAGTTCAATAATAACTCTTTAGTGGTATGAGTTATTATTGATGAACTTGAGTTGGGTGTTCAGGTTGAACACAGGAAGCTCAAGCTCATCAGGAGGCCAAAACCAATTCCTCCTCTCGGTCCCTGCTGTAGCCTCTATAAAGCCTTACATTCACCCATTTTGATTTTCTTTTCTACTCAAGTGAGGGGTCGGCTGTAAGGAAATGAGTTGCTAAACACGCAAACGCGTAGCGAAAAAAACCTATTTCCTCCAGAAGATCCATGCAAAGGGAAACCAAATTATATACTAAGTTTATATCTAAGAACATGATAGAGTATACCTTTGTAGCATGCACACGATCTCCTGACAGCTTGGATCTCAGCACGATTAAGCGTCCGTGCCTCTTTCGGTATCCACACGAACAAGTGTTCCTCCATTTGTCTCACAAACTCACAAAGATGGAGAAGAAAAACACTTATGGTTATGCTAGCAACCAAGAGTGATTTCGGCCAAGAGAGGAAGAAGAAGAGGAAGGATAAATGAAAAGTTAGAAAAAATGAGAGTAAAATGACTTAAGTATTTTTCATCTAATGAAAACACTTAATGCCATTAATTCCATTAATATGCCTTAATGAGTATTCACTCTCCATTAAGGGCCATTTTGAAACTCCTCATTTTTTCATTCAATTTCGAAAATTGAATATAATGTTTCTTTGAATTTCAAAAATTCAATGAATGTCTTCTCATTTATCCTCACTTAAGTCTAACTCAAGTATAACTCACTTGAGTTTAACTCAAGTCTAATTCAATCGAGTCTTACTCAATTAATTCTCATGCAATTCAAGTTCAATGAATCACTTTTTCATTAATTTGAATTGACTTCCTCAAGTCTAGTTTGAATTGGACTTGATCCAATAACTAGATCCAATTGAGTCTAACTAAATAAATCCAATTCGGATTAGACTTAATCCAATGATTCATCATATGAACCCATCTCCAAATCTACTTGTTCTTTATGTGTGACCCAATAGGTTCTCGCAATGTTGGCAATGTATCCAAATCAACATTTAGATACATAAGCAATGAGTGACATCTAGCAAGGCATCATTGCTACCCAAGTGATGAGAAAGTCGAGATCCGACCTAACCTGTCCGTGGCTATTATCTTGTATGACTTGGTCTCTCTATCCTTGATATCCAGATTGATCAATGAGGCATAGACCGTGTCATCCTCTTATCAACCTTTGTGCTTCTTGATTTCTAAGTAGGCACACTCAATCAAATAAGCTCAATATCTCATATTGACTCATTTGAGCATGACCATGCTTTCTTTGTGTCCTACTAATCAAGGGGCCCACAGATATTACTTCCATCATATGGAAGGGATAGATCCCATCTACATCACTCACATCCCTCCGCATAATTCATTGCATACCCAGTGATCAACTTTATTGTCCACCTTGTTACAGGTGACGTTTGCCGATACCAAAGTACATAACTTATGTAGGGAACCGTAGTGACTTCAGGTCTAAGGACTATTTATACCAATAGTCACATGAGAATGTTTATGACACTCATATAACGATCCATGAAATATTCTCATGGCGGGTCATTCAGTATATATTCTCTAATATATACCCATGTGTCAACCTGATATCTCATATCCATGACTTAGGAGATCAAGTCATCAGTTGACCTACATGCTAGTCTCAACGCATTAATATTATCCTTGTATATTAATGCTCGACTAGGAATAGTTAATAGTAGTGTTTTCTACAATATCTCACTATCAATTCAACCAATTGATATACTATAGATAAGAACCTACTACCCAAGGACATTATTATACTTATTCAATTGTTACTGAATAGAAATAAATATAGTAACCAACTTTTTCTTTTATTAATAATGATATATGATACAAAATGAGCCCTTTACAATCATCTCATAATTGATACCAGGGTTAATACTAACAGTTGATTATAAAAGGAAACTGTGTCCTAGTGATCTAGGTTGATGATGTCCCCTTGAGGAGCTCATAAGGATTATCATGTAAACCCTGCAGGTGGACTTAGTCCGACATGATAATAAGGTTGAGTGGTACTACTCTTGGAGCTAGATGTTAATTAAGTGAGTTGTCAGTAACTCATTTAATTAATGGATATACGATATCTTAAACATAGGGAGATTAATGCACTCATGATAAGAAGGAGCCCATAATGTAATATGGGATTGGTACGGTAGTTCAATAATAACTCTTTAGTGGTATGAGTTATTATTGATGAACTTGAGTTGGGTGTTCGGGTCGAACACAGGAAGCTTAAGCTCATCGGGAGGCCAAAACTAATTTCTCCTCTCGGTCCCTGCTATAGCCTCTATAAAGCCTCACGTTCACCCGTTTTGATTTTCCTTCTTACCCAAATGAGGGGACGGCCACATCCTTGTTTGGTGCCCAAGCAAGGGACCGACCAAGCCTTGCTTCCTACCCAAGAAAGGGGCCGGCCACATCCTTGCTTGGTGCCCAAGCAAGGGGCCCGCCAAACCTTGCTCCCTACCTAAGAAAGGGGTCGGCCAAGCCTTGCTTGGTGCCCAAGCAAGGAGCCGACCAAACCAAAAGGAAAAGAAAAGAAAAGAAAAAAAAGGGGAGATTTTTTTCTCAATAGAATTAGAGATTTTTCTAAAAAGAATTACGTTGATTCTTTTTTAGAAATTTTCTAAAAAGAATTATATTAATTCTTTATTAAGAAATTTTTCTAAAAAAAATTATGTTAATTCTTTCCTAGAGATTTTTCTAAAAAGAATTATGTTGATTCTTTCTTAGAAATTTTTTAAAAAGAATTATACTAATTCTTTCTTAAGAATTTTTTTTAAAAAGAATTATGTTAATTCTTTTCTAGAGATTTTTTCTAAACAGAAATCTATTACTTTTTCTCCTTTTTCATCTGGGATAAAGAGTTATAAAAGGAGAGGAGGTTGTTCCACAACAATCAAAAATTCAATTAAGAATTGATAAGTTTCTCTCCACAACTAAAAACCCTCTCCTTTCCCTTAAGGCCTGCGCCCCATTCTTTCTTTTCTTTCCTCTAGGGCCGGTGCCTCACTTCTTTTCTTCATCCCTTTTCTTCCCTCTAGGGTCGGCACCCCATCTTTTCTTGGTGGTCGGAGCTTGGAGGAAAAGAAAATGAAGAGACGAAGCACCTTGGTGGCCGGCGGTTTGGAGGAGAAGAAGAAGAAGGAGGCGTTCTTTTCTTTGCGTCTTTTGGTGGTAGGCGGCTTGGAAACAAAAAGGGTTCGGGTGTTTTTTTTCTTGGTAGATTGTCGCCCACACGACGTCCAAGAAGAGGAGAGGAATACGGTAAAAGATCATGAGGTCTTTATCTACAAAGAAAGGTACAACAAGTTATTTATTCCGTGGCACAACTAGTTTTGTTTTCTTTTTATGGATCCTGAAATACCAACAGAAGAGGCTAGCAATTTCATGTTTTCATTTTTGTGCTTCGATTTATGTTTTGATCTTGTGCTTTGATTGAGGTCTCTGTAGTTAAACCTAAGGTTACTGTGAGAAGTTTAAATATTCAATTTCTTTGAAAGGCTTTGTCTAGGAAGTGGTGGATGATCCCATAACCAAGAAGGCCTAGTGCCTTGCCTACGACCTCGAAGCCGATCCTTGAAATAAATATTTAATCAACTTTTGTAATATGGTTTAACTTCAGAAGAACACAAGGGTTGAACTTGGAGTAAAAATATTAAGTTTCGTTTCCAATCCAAGTTTAACTTCTGAAGAGCACATGGGTTGATAGGAAAAGTTCTGTGCTTGTATAAATTTTTTTTGTACAGGGGAAACAGAATGATATTCCAAGTAGCACCCAACAAGTGGTATCAGAGCGAGTTTTCTGCCTTTATGTGTTTGGTTTCGGTTAAATTATGCACTGCTCATACATAAGTTTAGGCCGGATAATAGTAGGATGTGCTAGATAGATTAACTTTGTGGTTACAGGTATCCTAGATCCAACTATTATGACTTTTTGTGTGCTTGTGTGTGATTTGAACCCTCGGGCATGTCGAGGTTGCTGTGTGTGCATGATTGTAATTATTAAATACAGCAGGAGTTGTATTAGTTTTAGGATTTTATATTCTGTTCGATCTAGATTACATGTACATTCCCTTGTGGAATATAGGATCGATAAATGTAAAATCTTATTTTTATCGTGGGTTGTATCCTTGCGAGGCGTGATGCTATTTGAGGACCAGAGGTGCGGCGGAGAAGGAAGCAAGATAGACGCGACGACTTGATCTATTGGCCGCATACGCGACGGCTTGATCCATTGGCAGCATATTGGAGGACAACGTTGGATGAGGCCATAATAGTTGGAAATTTTATTTTCATATTTATTGCCTTTATATGCTGTTTTATGTGCTGTGATGTGTGCTGTGATGTGTGTGCATGATTAAAATTCCTCGATTTTAAATAACTATGTGGGAGAGGAATTATTTAAATAAATTCCACAGTCTCCATTACTAGTTTGTAAGTGATGCATTCAAACTTGTGCATTGGCTTTAAGTGCCTTCCTCCACATCGGATGAGTTTATTTGCGGATCACTATATTAAACTTCCTTTATGTATGTTATAGGAAATTATTTAGTTTTATGTGATCTTCTCCATCTGAAGGGGCACAAACCTAATTAATGGATTAAGTATCAAGTAATGGTATACACTTAGGCGCATTTAATAGTATCCTCTCCATCGGAGTCACTGCTATTATTTTGTGTAACCTAAGACAAACCAACTATTAATTTTATTTGTCATAAAGTTAGGTTGACAAGATAATAAAATTAATGAGTAAAACCTCATCTTACAAATGTTTGAATTAGTATACGTCCACACTATCGTGGCATACTAAATTGATGGTGTTTTGAGGTGTTGGTGAATTTAAATTATATTATTTGAGGGATCAATATTATTTTAAATTCTAAAGTTTTAACCAAATATCTTATTTTGTGATTCTAAGGATTTCAAAATGGCTTTCAATCCTCTCACTATTATTTAAAAAATAAATAAACTTACTGGTCTCAATTATATTGATTGGAAACAAAACTTGGATTGTCCTCGCAAAAACGAGGACAATGAAGGTGTATCTTATTCATTAGTTGTCGAAACATGTTTAGTGGTGTTATCTACCGGTACCTGGTGTGTAGATATGGGAGCCACTAATCATGTCTATAATTCATTGCAGGGGTTCCAGGAAACCTGACGACTACATGAAGGAGAAATCACCGTCTACATGGGCAATGCTACGAGAGTGACAGCTGTTGCAGTGGGAGATATTTTATTATCTTTCGATAGGAATAAAACTTTGATTTGGAGAAATTGTCTTTACGTACCATCTTTTAGAAAGAAATTGATTTCAGTTTCTAAATTATTTACGGATGGATATTCTGTTTCTTTTGATGACAAAGTAGTTATCAAGAAAAATAGGGTGGTTATCTGTTCTGGTACGTTGGTTGACAATTTGTCCGCTCTAAATCCAATAACTCCCATGACACAACAAATGGAAATTAATAACACATCTTCTAATAAGAGAAAGTAACCTTTGGAAATGAACCAAACATATCTTTGAACCAAACAGTTAGAGCCCTTATGTGAAGCGACACATACTCTCTACCTTATATTGCCACTCCCCCATGACTTCTGACTGCCACGTCCCCTTGACTTTTGACTGTCACACCCCCTTGACCAGACCCTACCATTATGCACCATATCACAAGCCTTCCCCTCAAGTTTAGTCGAAGAAGGCCCAGGATCAACTGACTAGACCAAAATCTGACTTCACTAAACCTCATTACTGAGACATTAACCACTTCTCCTTTTTCCTTGGGAATGCTATCGAATGCTGCTCCATTTTCTGGGTGTTTGGGCTGCTGCATCAACCCCCAGATCTTGGAATACGTATCATGTCCTTAAATGAAACATCATTTCTTAGATGTCTCTGCACACCCTAAGGAGAACTTTTTACTTCTATTTCTTTAAGAAGAGCCCATCCCTCTCCTACTCTTATGCTCTCCTTAGGCTCCTTTGTGTTAGAGTGTATACTAAAAGCCTAGCTTTTGGTATAAACATTTATCTAGAAATAAGAATCACATTGGTCAAATATCTACATTTATGATAAATGTAGTTGTTCAATTAATTTATATTGTAGATAACATGGTGTGTGGTGTCACACACAGAGGATCATGTTATCAGTACCTTATAAATTATAAACAGTAGCTCACGACCATAATGGAAAGGAACAAACCATTGGAAGGTCGTATTGTAATTAGGTATTAGTTTATCTTAACTATATAATTACACTAGTACACTTAGAGTGTATTGAGTAGGACCATTAGAGGTCGTTTCTTTTATACTGACTTTATAAAGGAACAAAGACCTCAGTTATTATGGAAGTGTGTGCTCTTAATCCTAATATAATAACAAGCACATATATTTGATATTTATTTCTTTAATTTATCAATGGGTGAGATTTAGTTCGATGAATCAATAAGCCCGATAAGTTGGGAAATGATATCACTTATAGTGTGTGTTGTTGATTATAGAAGGAAACTGTGTCCTAGTGATCTAGGTTGAGAATGTCCCCAAGAGGAGCTCATAAGGATTGTCATGTTAAACCCTGCAGGTGGACTTAGTCCGACATGACGATGAAGTTGAGTGGTACTACTCTTGGAGCTAGATATTAATTAAGTGAGTTGTCAGTAACTTACTTAATTAGTGGACATTTGTTATCTTAAACACAGGGAGACTAACACACTCATAATAAGAAGGAGCCCAAAATATAATTTGGGATTGGTGCGGTAGTTCAATAATAGTTCTTTAGTGGAATGAATTATTATTGATGAAATTTAGTTGTGTGTTCAGGGCGAACACGGGATGCTTAATTTCATCGGGAGACCAAAACCAATTCCTCCTCTCGATCCCTATCGTAGCCTCTAGTATATAGAGATTTATACCCACCGCATACCCACCTTCTTACCCATCCAATGGGGCCGGCCAAGCTAGCTTGGAACCCAAGCTAGGGCCGGCCAAGACCAAGTGGATGAGCCATGTAGGTGGCCGACCAAAGCTTGGGTCCCAAGCTTAGGTGGCCGACCACTAGAATATTTAAAAGGATTTTTATTAAAATTATTTCTTATGTGGATATCATGATTTTAAAAGAGAGTTTAAAAATTAAAAATTTCCTTTTATAGCTTTCTACAAAAGATTAAGAGAAGAGATTAATCTCTTTCCTTATTTGTAGTTTAAAAGGATGGTTTTAATTTTTGGTAAAAACTTTCCTTATTTGTAAATCATCTACATGTTTAGAAGAGAGTTTAAAATTTGAAATCTTTCCTTATTTGTTGATTAAAGGAGGATTTTAAATTTTAAGAAAACTTTCCTTTTTAACCATGTTCATGATTTAAAAGAAAGTTTAAAAATTAATAATTCACTTTTATTAGTTTCTACAAAAAGTTTGAGAAAAGATTTGATATCTTTCCTTATTTGTAGATTAAAAGAGATTTTAATTTTTAGAGATAACTTTCTTTTTATCCACATGTTTAAAAGAAAGATTTTAATTTATTAAATTTCCTTTTTAAACCAATCATGAAGGGATTAAATTATTGGAGAAATTTTATAAATTTCTGGAGACAAATTAGGAAGTTTTAATTAATTAAAACTCTCCTTGTTTGTAGCTTTGGTGTGGCCGACCAAATAGAATTGAGAAAGAAAATTGTTTTTAATTAAATAATTTTTCCTTTTCAATGGAAAAAGAATTAAGGAAATTTTTATTAAATTTTCCTTATTCGCCAGGATCAAGGATTATAAAAGAGGGGGTAGAGGAGGCTTCAAAGCGAACGACTCTATTCTATTTTTCTTTCTCTTTTCCTTGGTGTTGTGGCCGGCCAACCTCTCTTCCTCTCTTCCTCTTGGTGGTGGCCGAACCTTCTCTATTGGCTTGGAGCTCTTGTGGTGGCCGGATACTACTTGGAGAAGAAGAAGAAGAAGGAGACAAAGCTTGTATCCCTTGGAGCTTGGTTGGTGGAAAAAGATCTTCATCTTTTGGAAGCTTTGTGCTTGGCCGAAACTTGAAGAAAGGAGAAGAAGGTGCTTTGGTGGATTCTCATCTTGGAAGATCGTTGCCCACACAACGTCCGAGGTTAGAAGAGAAATACGGTAGAAGATCAAGAGGTCTTTCTAGAAGGTATAACTAGTATTTTTTCTTTCCGCATCATACTAGTTATTTTTGGAAATAATACCAAATACAAGAGGCTTACGATTCTAGTATTTCGAATATGTTTTTCGAAGTTGTGTTCTTTTGTTTTATTTTTCCTTGTGATTTGATTGTTCTTTTCGGTTAACCTAAAGTTATTTTAGGAAATTAAATATTAGATTTCTATAAAAGGTTTTGTCTAGTCGGTGGTGGTTGCTCCCATATCCAAGAAGGCCATGTGCCTCGCCACGTCAGTACTGGGAACCAATTATGGAAATTAATATTTAATGAAATTAATAACTTAAGGTGATTTGGGTCGAACGTGTTAAGTTCCGCAGGAGATCCAAGTCAAAACCTAAAAGAACAAATAGATTAAGTTTTGGATCAAACGTGTTAAGTTCCGCAGGCGATCCAAAATTTAATTTAAAAGAACACATGGTAGCTAGGAAAAGGTTCAAACCTTTGTACAAAATTTTTGTGCAGTGGAACCTCTAGGCTTTCCGAGTAGCAACCAACAATTGGTATCTGAGCTAGGGGTTTGCCTCTGTGTATTTGGTATTAGTTTAATTATGCACATGTCATACATAATTTAGGCAGGTTAATAGTAGGATGTGCTAACTTTGTGGATGCAGGATCCAACTATTATGGCTTTTAGTTATTATGTGTGTGATTGGACCCTTGGACATGTCAAGGGCATTTATCTGTGTGTGCATGATTGTATTAAAATACAGCAGGAGCTGTATTTAGTTTTATTAGGATTTTATTTTTGATCTAGATACATGTACATTCCTTTTATGGAATATAGGATCAAAATGTAAAATTCTATTTATGTCGCGGATCGAATCTTGCAAAGCGTGGAACCTTCTAAGGACCAGAGGCGCAGTGGAACTAGGAGCAAGATGGATGCAACTAGACCCGATGGCGGTGGCCAAATATGACAGCAACTTGGGATGACAACACACGGAGGACAACTAGAGATAAAAGTCATAATAGTTGAAAATTAGATTTTCTATTTATTGCTTTTATATTGTGCTGTGTGTGCATGTTAGTATACATGACTAGTAGGCTAGCATAGTTAAAATTCCTCGTTTATAAATAACTAAGTGGGAGAGGGATTTTTAAATAAATCCCATGGTCTCCATTACTGTTTTGTAAGTGATGCAAACAAGCTTGCGTTGGCTCGAGTGCCTTCCTCCATAACGGATGAGCTTGTTTGTGGATCACTAGAACAGACTTCCATTTTGGATGACTATAGGAAGTTAATTAAGAGCGTGTGATCTTCCCCAACGGAAGGGCATAATCTTATTAATGGACTTCGTGTCAAGTAATGGTATACACTTAGACACATCTAATAGTATCCTCCCCATCGGAGTCACTGCTATTATTTGTGTGACCAAATGAAACCAACTATTAATTTGTCATAAAACTAGGTTGACAAGATAATAAAATTAAAGGGTTAAAACCCCTCTTACAAATGATTGATTTTGTATACGTCCACACTAACGTGGCATACAAAATTAACGATGTTTGAGATAATTTTATTTGTCATAAAGATACGTTGACAAGATAGTTAATGGGTAAAACCCTCCTTTTACAAATGTTGAATTTGTATACGTCCACACTAACGTGACATGCAAAATTCACGGTGTTTGAGGTGTTGGTAAATTTAAATAATATTATTTGAGGAATCAATGTTATATTAAATTCAAAGAGTTTTGACCAAATATTTGATCAAAGACAGATCAACTATTAATTTTATTCGTCATAAAGTAAAGTTGACGAGATAATAAAATTAATGAATAAAATCTCCTCTTCGATTTTGTATACACAAAATTCATGGAGATTTTAAGGAGTTGATCTTGACCAAATGTTTTTGTGATTCTTAGGATGTTTGTCAATCCCTAGTAGTCATACTATAGAAAAAGACTTAGTAGTCCCAATTGTAATGATTGGAAATAAGACTTGGACATTAAGGTAGACTGTCTTCTTAGAACTAAGAACAATTTAGGTGTATTTAATTCATTAGTTGAAACATGTCTAGTGGTGTTATCTACCAGAACCTGGAGTGTAGATACAAGATGCCATTAATAATGTCTGCAATTCATTGCAGGGTTCCAGGAAACCCGACAACTAAATGAAAGGTAAATCACCGTCCACATGGGCACTACTGTAAAAGTGGTAACTGTTGCAGTGGGAGATGTTTATCCTTTGATAAGAATAAAATATGGATTTTAAGTAATTGTCTTTACGTACCAAGTTTAGAAAGAACCTGATTTCAGTTTCTAAACTATTATAGATATTATGTCTATTTTGATAACAAAGTTGTTATCAAGAAAAATAGGAAAGTTATCTATTCTGGTATGATGGTTGACAATTTATAATCCAATAACTCCCACGATGCAACAAATGGAAATTCGTAACAAATCTTCTAATTTTAAGAGAAAGCAACCTTCGAAAATGAACCAATTATATCTTTGGCATCTAAAGCTAGGTTATACTTGAGTAGGATTCATTGGTAGCTGATGAACTTTTGGGTTCATTGGTAGTGGAAATCTTTCCAACCTGCGAGTCTTACTTGGAAGAAAAATAACCAAGAAGCTTTTAAGTCCAAGGGGTATGGAGTCAAAGATATGTTGAAATCGGTTCATTCTGATTTGTGTGATCCTATGACTATCCAGACAAGAGGTAGTATTGAATATTTTGTCTAATTTATAGACAACTATTCAAGATACAAATAAATTTACTTAATGTACCGCAAGACTAAGTACTTTGATTAGTTCAAAGAGTACAAGGTTGATGCGGAGAAATAAAGTAAAAAGTCACTATGGAAGATCGTAGTGGCAAGTACCTCTTGAGAGATTTTAGGAGTCACTTATCAGAAGTTGGATTTCAATCCCAACTAACTGCATCTGGTACACCCCAACAGAATGGTGTAGTAGAAAGAAGGTAAAGAACTCTTATGGAATAATTAGATAGATGATGAGTTATTCAGAAAATTACCAAATTTGTTTTAAGGATAAACTCTGAAAATGAAAGTGAACATAGTGCCTTCCAAGTCATAACTCTCTACTCATATAGAATTGCTGAATAGGCGTAAACCTATTTTGAAGCATATTCGGATTCGGGTAATCTAGCACATATGTTAAAGAGAGATAATGATAAGTTGGATAGGAGTTCACTTGTTTGTAAGTTATCCTAGATAAAAAAAGTAGGTTTATAGTCTTAAAAATCAGAAGGTCATTGTTAGCATCAATGACTGATTTTAAGAAAAGGACTATATAATAAACCACATGCTCATAAGTAAATTTGTTCTTAAAGAAATAATAAAGGACATGTCTAACCTAGTACCAACTGTACAAGATGAGATACCACAAGAAAACTGCAACACGTATCACATATGATACACAATTACAGAAAATGCCTTGTCGTAGTGGGAGGGTTGTTAGGCAACCTAAATAGGTTCATGTTTTGGGAGAGTTTTTGGATTCGATCCCTGGAGGACATGAACCTGATCTCCGGTCATATGATGAAGTACTTCAAGATAAAGATGCAGCATCTTGGCAAAGAGTAATGAATAACAGAATTAGAATATATGTATTCTAATAAAATCTGGAAGCTTATAGAATCACCAAATGGTGTAAAAGCCATTGGGTGTAAAAAGGTATATAATAGGAAAAGAGGGATAGACAGGAAGGTGGTAACTTTCAAAGCAAGGCTTGATGAAAAAGGAAACTTTTTCACTAGTAGCCAACCTTAATTCTATCCGGATTCTTTTATCTATTTGGCAAGTGGATGTCAAGACAACATTCCTTAATGGAAGTCTTGAAGAAAGCATCCATATAAAGCAACCAGAAGGGTTCATTGCAAAGGGCTAAGAGCATCTTGTGTGCAAGCTCAATCAGTCTATGGACTGAGGTAAAGCTTCAAGGTCTTGGAACATCCGGTTTATCAAAGTAATCCAGATCTATGGATTTAGTAACCGGATAAGTCTTATGTATACAAAAGGTGTGATGAAAGCGTGGTGGTATTTTTTGTACTATACGTAGATAATATTTTTGGTAGTTGGAAACAATATCAAAATGTTGTCAGAAGTAAGGGTATGGTTGTTCAAACAATTCGATATAAAGGACTTGGGAGAATGTATATATTCTTAAGATCAAAGTAATAAGTGATCGCAAGAAAAGAATATTTTACTTATCCCAAGCTTCATATATCAGAAAAATCCTTGCTCGTTTTAAGCATGCAAAACTCCAAGAAAATGTTTCTTACCTTTTCAGGATGGAGTAACTTTATCTAAAGATATGTCTCTGTAGACATCAAAGGAGATAAAGGAAATAAAGGCAGTTCTTTATGCTTCGGCTGTTGGAAGCCTAAATGTATGCTATGCACGAGATAAGAAATCTGTTTTGCAAAGGGTATAGTTAGCAGATATCAAAGTAACCCTAGACAAGGACATTGGACTGCAGTAAAACATATATTAAAGTACCTTAGAGGCACTAGAGATTATATGCTAGCTTACAAGGCAGTTAATTTGGTCCCTATGGGCTGCATGGATTTTGACTTCCAATCGGATAGGGACAATAATAAGTCGACCTCGGGGTTTTGTGTTTACTTTAGGAGGTAAAGTCATAACTATGGAAGAGTGATAAGCATAGGTGTTTTTCTGGACTCCACCATAGAAGCTTAGTATATGGCAAGCCTCTGAGGTAGCCATAAAAGCTGAATGACTCAATAACCTCAAGATAGACTTAGATATGATTTCTGGTTTGTCCAAAGATTATTACAATTTATTGTAATAATGTTGGTGCAGTAGCAAACTCGAAGAAACCATAAGTCTATAAGGAAAGTAAACACAATAGAGCGCAAGTACCACCCAATACGAGAAATTGTATAACGAGGAGAAGTTGTTGCCGCCTAGATTGCATCAGATGATAACCTAAGGTCCTTAAGGCAAGAGCTTTTTGAAAGGCATGGGAATCAGATGTATGGCAGCAGATATGGCAGCTTAGTCTTTTAGTATAAGTGGGAGATTGTTAGAGTGTATACTAAAAGCCTAGCTTTTGGTATAAACATTTATCTAGAAATAAGAATCACATTGGTCAAATATCTACATTTATGATTAATGTAGTTGTTCAATTAATTTATATTGTAGATAACATGGTGTGTGGTGTCACACACAGAGGATCATGTTATCAGTACCTTATAAATTATAAACAGTAGCTCACGACCATAATGGAAAGGAACAAACCATTGGAAGGTCGTATTGTAATTAGGTATTAGTTTATCTTAACTATATAATTACACTAGTACACTTAGAGTGTATTGAGTAGGACCATTAGAGGTCGTTTCTTTTATACTGACTTTATAAAGAAACAAAGACCTCAGTTATTATGGAAGTGTATGCTCTTAATCCTAATATAATAACAAGCACATATATTTGATATTTATTTCTTTAATTTATCAATGGGAGAGATTTAGTTCGATGAATCAATAAGCCCGATAAGTTGGGAAATGATATCACTTATAGTGTGTGTTGTTGACTATAGAAGGAAACTGTGTCCTAGTGATCTAGGTTGAGAATGTCCCCAAGAGGAGCTCATAAGGATTGTCATGTTAAACCCTGCAGGTGGACTTGGTCCGACATGACAATGAAGTTGAGTGGTACTACTCTTGGAGCTAGATATTAATTAAGTGAGTTGTCAGTAACTTACTTAATTAGTGGACATTTGTTATCTTAAACACAGGGAGACTAACACACTCATAATAAGAAGGAGCCCAAAATATAATTTGGGATTGGTGCGGTAGTTCAATAATAGTTCTTTAGTGGAATGAATTATTATTGATGAAATTAAATTGTGTTCGGGGCGAACACAGGATGCTTAATTTCATCGGGAGACCAAAATCAATTCCTCCTCTCGGTCCCTATCGTAGCCTCTAGTATATAGAGATTTATACCCACCGCATACCCACCTTCTTACCCATCCAATGGGGCCGGCCAAGCTAGCTTGGAACCCAAGCTAGGGCCGGCCAAGACCAAGTGGATGAGCCATGTAGGTGGCCGGCCAAAGCTTGGGTCCCAAGCTTAGGTGGCCGACCACTAGAATATTTAAAAGGATTTTTATTAAAATTATTTCTTATGTGGATATCATTATTTTAAAAGAGAGTTTAAAAATTAAAAATTTCCTTTTATAGCTTTCTACAAAAGATTAAGAGAAGAGATTAATCTCTTTCCTTATTTGTAGTTTAAAAGGATGGTTTTAATTTTTGGTAAAAACTTTCCTTATTTGTAAATCATCTACATGTTTAGAAGAGAGTTTAAAATTTGAAATCTTTCCTTATTTGTTGATTAAATGAGGATTTTAAATTTTAAGAAAACTTTCCTTTTTAACCATGTTCATGATTTAAAAGAAAGTTTAAAAATTAATAATTCTCTTTTATTAGTTTCTACAAAAAGTTTGAGAAAAGATTTGATATCTTTCCTTATTTGTAGATTAAAAGAGATTTTAATTTTTAGAGATAACTTTCTTTTTATCCACATGTTTAAAAGAAAGATTTTAATTTATTAAATTTCCTTTTTAAACCAATCATGAAGGGATTAAATTATTGGAGAAATTTTATAAATTTCTGGAGACAAATTAGGAAGTTTTAATTAATTAAAACTCTCCTTGTTTGTAGCTTTGGTGTGGCCGGCCAAATAGAATTGAGAAAGAAAATTGTTTTTAATTAAATAATTTTTCCTTTTCAATGGAAAAAAGAATTAAGGAAATTTTTATTAAATTTTCCTTATTCGCCAGGATCAAGGATTATAAAAGAGGGGGTAGAGGAGGCTTCAAAGCGAACGACTCTATTCTATTTTTCTTTCTCTTTTCCTTGGTGTTGTGGCCGGCCAACCTCTCTTCCTCTCTTCCTCTTGGTGGTGGCCGAACCTTCTCTATTGGCTTGGAGCTCTTGTGGTGACCGGATACTACTTGGAGAAGAAGAAGAAGAAGGAGACAAAGCTTGTATCCCTTGGAGCTTGGTTGGTGGAAAAAGATCTTCATCTTTTGGAAGCTTTGTGCTTGGCCGAAACTTGAAGAAAGGAGAAGAAGGTGCTTTGGTGGATTCTCATCTTGGAAGATTGTTGCCCACACAACGTCCGAGGTTAGAAGAGGAATACAGTAGAAGATCAAGAGGTCTTTCTAGAAGGTATAACTAATATTTTTTCTTTCCGCATCATACTAGTTATTTTTGGAAATAATACCAAATACAAGAGACTTACGATTCTAGTATTTCGAATATGTTTTTCGAAGTTGTGTTCTTTTGTTTTATTTTTCCTTGTGATTTGATTGTTTTTTTCGGTTAACCTAAAGTTATTTTAGGAAATTAAATATTAGATTTCTATAAAAGGTTTTGTCTAGTCGGTGGTGGTTGCTCCCATATCCAAGAAGGCCATGTGCCTCGCCACGTCAGTACTGGGAACCAATTATGGAAATTAATATTTAATGAAATTAATAACTTAAGGTGATTTGGGTCGAACGTGTTAAGTTCCGCAGGAGATCCAAGTCAAAACCTAAAAGAACAAATAGATTAAGTTTTGGATCAAACGTGTTAAGTTCCGCAGGCGATCCAAAATTTAATTTAAAAGAACACATGGTAGCTAGGAAAAGGTTCAAACCTTTGTACAAAATTTTTGTACAGTGGAACCTCTAGGCTTTCCGAGTAGCAACCAACACTTTGTGCTATGGAACACCCCACGAGGTCTGATGAAATCTCCTCATTACGCCAACATCTCTCTCATCTAAATCAGTTACTCGCCCAGAAGGACGAGGCCTTACTAGAGATGACTCAGAGTAGGGACCTTCAGTCTTCCCTTCGTCAGGAGATGGAAGAACTCTGGTTGGTCGCTAAATCTCGGACCCGGGCTGAGGTGGCCTTGAAGCATAAGGCTTATGCGGATCTAGAGAGCCAGGCTCACTTTATCATATATATGAAGATAAAACACGAAGATTCTCTGACTTTTCTTCAAGAAGAAAATCGGCTAAAAGATGAAACTATTGCCCAACAACATCGCTCCATTTGTAACGACAACCCTTCTTACTACTACTACTCTCTAAGAATGACCGTTACTTAACTACTAACTCTACTTAACCGGTATGATTAAAAATCACATGGAAACCCTACCGAAAAATTTCGGCAGAGTCTCCTCGGTACCGGTGACCATATTCAACAATACATGCAATATATACTTAGCCACAAGCAGCTGGAACACATATGAATCAACCACGTAGTTAAATAAGTATCAAACACACAATTATCTACTTACTAAACTGAACTCATCCTACATGCAATCTAAACAGAATAATCTCAAATGACATGAACTTAAAATACAACTCAAATGTTTACAATAACTAAAATGCGGAAACTAAAATTAAAACTTCTTTCCTAGTCCCAAGGCTTCCATAGTCCTGGCATCACACATCCTTCGAACACCTCCTTGTCGCCTTCCTTTCTATATCTTTCCCTTTCCAGTATCTGCAGTAAGAGGAAGTGTAGTCTATAAGCAAAATTTGCTTAGTAAGCGCTATCTAACTCACAAAATCACGAATGTGCATGTATACGGAAAGAACTAGAAACTATATGCTCTAAAAAGAAATAAAGCATAAACATAACTGCTCATGTCAAACTAATAGCAAAGAAAAGCTAAGGAATCTACTCATGTAATTCTAATAGTTAATCATGCTGCTCATCTAATAGGTAAACATGAAAACTACTCATCTACTATATAAACATGGTAGAATAAAGAACTAAACTTACTGATTTTTAGAACTGTATGAAACTTATTTCATTTGTTCTAAACTTAATCTTTAATACTTTATGTTTATGTAAAACTCATTTTACTTGTCCAAAAACTTATACTTATAATACTTGAAAATAATAATCAACTTCTTCTTGGGCCCAGACATAGTACCATCTTATGCGCGTTCCCTAATAGGTTGGGGTAGCGAGCCACCAATCCTAAAAGAGCAGACCTCGGTCTACTAGGGCCAAGACCTCGGAATTGGACACCTGGATTTGTTTAACGACAACCTCGGAAGTCGGGTACTAGCCTCTTCTTAAAAGTAAAACACTTATAATCTTAATTACTTCTTCTTTAAATGCCTTGGTAGTTTAATAGACACCTTGTGTGCCAAAAATCCCTAAAGTCTTGACTTTGGGATCTACTTAAGGCCTCGGCCTTTTCTTTCTTTTCTTTATCTTTCTTATACTTTTCTTTATCTTTCTTATGCATCTATGAATGAAACTAACTATGTAACACATAATCATGCATAGAATATAAAAGAAATATGCACATACAATACTTATCAAAAATCTGCACGAATGCTTATCAGAAATTTGCATACTAGCTTGATAAAAATCTGCATAATAGCTTAACAGAAATCTGCATACTAGCTTAACAAAATCTGCACTTGCTTAATAGAAATTCTGCAAAGCAACTTAACAAAAGAAACATATTCTGGCTAGTAAAGATTTTCATCGTCTCTCAGACTTCCTTTCCATAATATGACTAATACATAGCTTATCTGGAATTCACTCAATAAAGATATTATAACTCGTAATCTATTTAAAATTCCAGAATCAGCCAAGCACAGATGTTATCCATATACTTGAATGGAAGTAGCATATCTAAACCTCAAGCTCAGATTCAACATAAGCAATTTATCTAAACCTCATGCTCAGATTTAATGTAAGCAAATTATCTAAACCTCATGCTCAGATTCAATGTAAGAAAATTATCTAAACCTCATGCTCAGATTTAACGTGAGCAAATTATCTAAACCTCAAACCAAGATTTGCAAGGCTACAACCAATTAAAGCTTGCTGGAAACTAAAACAATACCCATATAAAACTTATTCACAGCTAAACTTTTATAAGATAACCATAATCTTTTAACCATGCTTCAATAGAGTTGCAAAGGAAACAACAAAATCTTGGGGCTATTCTAAAAATCCCTAACAATCAAAGCTTTACAAAACAAAAATGTTCTGAAATAGATTTCATGGCGACACACTTTAACAGAACTACAAAGGAGTAATCAGATCTTCCTTAAGCTTGCTACAATGGGACTACACAGAAACAATCGAATTCCTCCTTAAGTATGGTACAACAGGACACTAAGGGGCAATCAGACCTTCTTTAAGCATGCTATAACAGAATTACAAAGGAGCAATCAAATCTTCTTAAGCTTGCTACATCAGAACTAACTCAACCCACTCCTAACTATTGAAACTAACTCAAATCAACAATTCAGTGGAAGCCATGCAAGGAACATAATTCAGATTCAAAACTTCTCAAATCTATTCTATAGAAATCAAAACCGCTATACCAAAGCAAGGCCACAACAGAACCTACAACATAGCTGTTCTTCATGAAACTACAGGTATAAAAATTTACCACACAACTGCCAGGAAATTAAATTCTGAGGTATTACAAACATAGCATTCTTCTAAATCCTTTTCATTCCAAGAGGGAAACATTAAAACCTTATCTAACCACTTCCACATTCTCCTATTCTTCATGCTTAAACTCAATCAATCCTTCTCTTCTTTCTTTAGGGCTCACGGCAGCAAACAAAACCAAGAAAGAATCAACAACAGAATTTAAAATCTCTAGAAGCAAGCTACAAAAATCAACACCGCAGCAAGCTTCGGAATTCATGAACACTAAGATCCGAAACCTCAAATTCACAGCAACAAAGCAGAAAATCTCGGAACTACTCTTACCGCAGGTGAGTGAGCAACTTACCTTCTTGTTCTTGGACTCACAGCCGAAAGGAGGCAACTAGGGCTTCGGAGAACTCGAACTTTCAGTCCCTCCTTGTGCTCACGGCTCCTCCTCGACGAAAGGATCACAAGGAGATGAAGAAGCCTTTGGATGAGTCGTTGGCCGGCCACCGGAGACGCCCTAAAGCTCGGCTGCGTTTTTCGCCCGAGAGAAAACGCCGTCGCCGAGAGAAAGGGGAGAAAAGAATTTAGGTTTCATGATTAATCCCTAAGTTCTTCCTTTTAATACCCTAAGGTTTCTGTTAACTAGTACTACTTAAATATATTTCGATATAGGTTTAGTTAAGAAAAGTTCGGCTGGTCTGTTTGTGGGCTGCGTTCTGCTTAAGACCCGACTCGTGGGTTCAAGTCTCGGCTGCAACCATTTTATTTCCTATTTATTCTCTGTTCCCTAACTACTGCTTAAATAGAATTTTTCTCCTTCTTTAATAACAAACCTAACACACTTGGTCACCTGGCTTAACCAAATCTCAGTGTCGCAGCTTTTCAATTTATTTAAACGTTCCTAAATACTGCTTATATATATTTCATCCCATATATGTTCACAAACAGGTCGCAGACTAGTTAGCTAGTTGGGTTCGGTTAACACTCGGGCTAAGTCCGTGGTCTTGTGTTCAAAACCCCGCTTCAACACTTTCTTTTTCTTTTTTTTTTTAAACTTCTTCCTCTTGGTAAAAATATCAAACGAACTCCAAAAATTACATAAAAATACTCTAAAATTTCTAAAAAATCTCTAGAATATTTTAAAAGCATTTCTAAATATTTTTAAGGATATTTAGAACTCGAAATAGGGAAATTTGGGATGTTACAATTCTCCCTACCTTATAAAAAGTTCGTCCTCGAACTTAGAATAATTCTGGATATCTGTCTTATACTGTCCTTACGCTCCTAAGTAACTTCCACGTGCTTCTAGTTCTAAATGACTTTCACTAATGGTACTCTTTGTTCTTTAGTCTCTTAACTTCTCGGTCATCTATTATTCATATTGCATCGTACCCATTAGTGGTCCTTGGAAGGCTTGATATCTTCTCTATCCTTTCTAAACATACTTATGTATATGAATACAAGAGAAACAAAACTTCTATCTTACTAAAGCGCATATAAGCAATTACTCTATACTGCAAATAATAAAGAAAGCATAAAAGAAAAAACTTAAATACTTTCTTACTTGAAGACGACAAGGATGGTGCTGATGTGTGATGCTGGAGAATGAGAACTGCTCTGATACCAACTGTAACGACCACCCTTCTTACTACTACTACTCTCTAAGGATGACCGTTACTTAACTACTAACTCTACTTAACCGGTATGATTAAAAATCACATGGAAACCCTACCGAAAAATTTCGACAGAGTCTCCTCTGTACCGGTGACCATATTCAACAATACATGCAATATATACTCAGCCACAAGCGGCTGGAACACATATCAATTAACCACGTAGTTAAATAAGTATCAAACACATAATTATCTACTTACTAAACTGAACTCATCCTACATGCAATCTAAACAGAATAATCTCAAATGACATGAACTTAAAATACAACTCAAATGTTTACAATAACTAAAATGCGGAAACTAAAATTAAAACTTCTTTCCTAGTCCCAAGGCTTCCATAGTCCTGGCATCACACATCCTTCGAACACCTCCTTGTCGCCTTCCTTTCTATATCTTTCCCTTTCCTGTATCTGCAGTAAGAGGAAGTGTAGTCTATAAGCAAAATTTGCTTAGTAAGCGCTATCTAACTCACAAAATCACGAATGTGCATGTATACGGAAAGAACTAGAAACTATATGCTCTAAAAAGAAATAAAGCATAAACATAACTGCTCATGTCAAACTAATAGCAAAGAAAAACTAAGGAATCTACTCATGTAATTCTAATAGTTAATCATGCTGCTCATCTAATAGGTAAACATGAAAACTACTCATCTACTATATAAGCATAGTAGAATAAAGAACTAAACTTACTGATTTTTAGAACTGTATGAAACTTATTTCATTTGTTCTAAACTTAATCTTTAAAACTTTATGTTTATGTAAAACTCGTTTTACTTGTCCAAAAACTTATACTTATAATACTTGAAAATAATAATCAACTTCTTCTTGGGCCCAGGCATAGTACCATCTTATGCGCGTTCCCTAATAGGTTGGGGTAGCGAGCCACCAATCCTAAAAGAGCAGACCTCGGTCTACCAGGGCCAAGACCTCGGAATTGGACACCTGGATTTGTTTAACGACAACCTCGGAAGTCGGGTACTAGCCTCTTATTAAAAGTAAAATACTTATAATCTTAATTACTTCTTTTTTAAATGCCTTGGCATTTTAATAGACACCTTGTGTGCCAAAAATCCCTAAAGTCTTGACTTTGGGATCTACTTAAGGCCTCGGCCTTTCTTTCTTTTCTTTATCTTTCTTATGCATCTATGAATGAAACTAACTATGTAACACATAATCATGCATAGAATACAAAAGAAATATGCACATACAATACTTATCAAAAATCTGCACGAATGCTTATCAGAAATCTGCATACTAGCTTGATAAAAATCTGCATAATAGCTTAACAAAAATCTGCATACTAGCTTAACAAAATCTGCACTTGCTTAATAGAAATTCTGCAAAGCAACTTAACAAAAGAAACATATTCTGGCTAGTAAAGATTTTCAAAGTCTCTCAGACTTCCTTTCCATAATATGACTAATACACAACTTATCTGGAATTCACTCAATAAAGATATTATAACTCGTAATCCATTTAAAATTCCAAAATCAGCCAAGCACAGATGTTATCCATATACTTGAATGGAAGTAGCATATCTAAACCTCAAGCTCAGATTCAACATAAGCAATTTATCTAAACCTCATGCTCAGATTTAATGTAAGCAAATTATCTAAACCTCATGCTCAGATTCAATGTAAGAAAATTATCTAAACCTCATGCTCAGATTTAACGTAAGCAAATTATCTAAACCTCAAACCAAGATTTGCAAGGCTACAACCAATTAAAGCTTGCTGGAAACTAAAACAATACCCATATAAAACTTATTCACAGCTAAACTTTTATAAGATAACTGTAATCTTTTAACCATGCTTCAATAGAGTTGCAAAGGAAACAACAAAATCTTGGGGCTATTCTAAAAATCCCTAACAATCAAAGCTTTACAAAACAAAACTGTTCTGAAATAGATTTCATGGCGACACACTTTAACAGAACTACAAAGGAGTAATCAGATCTTCCTTAAGCTTGCTACAATGGGACTACACAGAAACAATCGAATTCCTCCTTAAGTATGGTACAACAGGACACTAAGGAGCAATCAGACCTTCTTTAAGCATGCTATAACAGAACTACAAAGGAGCAATCAAATCTTCTTAAGCTTGCTACATCAGAACTAACTCAACCCACTCCTAACTATTGAAACTAACACGAATCAACAATCCAGTGGAAGCCATGCAAGGAACATAATTCAGATTCAAAACTTCTCAAATCTATTCTATAGAAATCAAAACCGCTATACCAAAGCAAGGCCGCAACAGAACCTACAACATAGCTGTTCTTCATGAAACTACAGGTATAAAAATTTCCCACACAACTGCCAGGAAATTAAATTATGAGGTATTACAAACATAGCATTCTTCTAAATCCTTTTCATTCTAAGAGGGAAACATTAAAACCTTATCTAACCTCTTCCACATTCTCCTATTCTTCATGCTTAAACTCAATCAATCCTTCTCTTCTTTCTTTAGGGCTCACGGCAGCAAACAAAACCAAGAAAGAATCAACAACAGAATTTAAAATCTCTAGAAGCAAGCTACAAAAATCAACACCGCAGCAAGCTTCAGAATTCATGAACACTAAGATCCGAAACCTCAAATTCACAGCAACAAAGCAGAAAATCTCGGAACTACTCGTACCACAGGTGAGTGAGCAACCTACCTTCGTGTTCTTGGACTCACAGCCGAAAGGAGGCAACTAGGGCTTCGGAGAACTCGAGCTTTCAGTCCCTCCATGTGCTCACGGCTCCTCCTCGACGAAAGGATCACAAGGAGATGAAGAAGCCTTTGGATGAGTCGTTGGCCGGCCACCGGAGACGCCCTAAAGCTCGGCTGCGTTTTTCGCCCGAGAGAAAACGCCGTCGCCGAGAGAAAGGGGATAAAAGAATTTAGGTTTCGTGATTAATCCCTAAGTTCTTCCTTTTAATACCCTAAGGTTTTTGTTAACTAGTACTACTTAAATATATTTCGATATAGGTTTAGTTAAGAAAAGTTCGGCTGGTCTGTTTGTGGGCTGCGTTCTGCTTAAGACCCGACTCGTGGGTTCAAGTCTCGGCTGCAACCATTTTATTTCCTATTTATTCTCTATTCCCTAACTACTGCTTAAATAGAATTTTTCTCCTTCTTTAATAACAAACGATCGCTAGCACACTTGGTCAGCCCTGCTTTAACCAAATCCCAGGTCGCAGCTTCGATTCCTCAGCCGCGCACTTTTATTTTCAATTTATTTAAACGTTCCTAAATACTGCTTATATATATTTCATCCCATATATGTTCACAAACAGGTCGCAGACTAGTTAGCTGGTTGGGTTCGGTTAACACTCGAGCTAAGTCCGTGGTCTTGGGTTCAAAACCCCGCTTTAACACTTTCTTTTTCTTTTTGTTTTTAAACTTCTTCCTCTTGGTAAAAATATCAAACGAACTCCAAAAATTACATAAAAATACTCTAAAAATTTCTAAAAAATCTCTAGAATATTTTAAAAGCATTTCTAAATATTTTTAAGGATATTTAGAACTCGAAATAGGGAAATTTGGGATGTTACAATTCTCCCTACCTTATAAAAAGTTCGTCCTCGAACTTAGAATAATTCTGGATATCTGTCTTATACTGTCCTTATGCTCCTAAGTAACTTCCTCGTGCTTCTAGTTCTAAATGACTTTCACTAATGGTACTCTTTGTTCTTTAGTCTCTTAACTTCTCGGTCATCTATTATTCATATTGCATCGTACCCATTAGTGGTCCTTGGAAGGCTTGATATCTTCTCTATCCTTTCTAAACATACTTATGTATATGAATACAAGAGAAACAAAACTTCTATCTTACTAAAGCGCATATAAACAATTACTCTATACTGCAAATAATAAAGAAAGCATAAAAGAAAAAACTTAAATACTTTCTTACTTGAAGACGGCAAGGATGGTGCTGATGTGTGATGCTGGAGAATGGGAACTGCTCTGATACCAACTGTAACGACCACCCTTCTTACTACTACTACTCTCTAAGGATGACCGTTACTTAACTACTAACTCTACTTAACCGGTATGATTAAAAATCACATGGAAACCCTACCGAAAAATTTCGGCAGAGTCTCCTTTGTACCGGTGACCAGATTCAACAATACATGCAATATATACTCAGCCACAAGCGGCTGGAACACATATCAATTAACCACGCAGTTAAATAAGTATCAAACACATAATTATCTACTTACTAAACTGAACTCATCATACATGCAATCTAAACAGAATAATCTCAAATGACATGAACTTAAAATACAACTCAAATGTTTACAATAACTAAAATGTGGAAACTAAAATTAAAACTTCTTTCCTAGTCCCAAGGCTTCCATAGTCCTGGCATCACACATCCTTCGAACACCTCCTTGTCGCCTTCCTTTCTATATCTTTCCCTTTCCTGTATCTGCAGTAAGAGGAAGTGTAGTCTATAAGCAAAATTTGCTTAGTAAGTGCTATCTAACTCACAAAATCACGAATGTGCATGTATACGGAAAGAACTAGAAACTATATGCTCTAAAAAGAAATAAAGCATAAACATAACTGCTCATGTCAAACTAATAGCAAAGAAAAACTAAGGAATCTACTCATGTAATTCTAATAGTTAATTATGCTGCTCATCTAATAGGTAAACATGAAAACTACTCATCTACTATATAAGCATAGTAGAATAAAGAACTAAACTTACTGATTTTTAGAACTGTATGAAACTTATTTCATTTGTTCTAAATTTAATCTTTAATACTTTATGTTTATGTAAAACTCGTTTTACTTGTCCAAAAACTTATACTTATAATACTTGAAAATAATAATCAACTTCTTCTTGGGCCCAGGCATAGAACCATCTTATGCGCGTTCCCTAATAGGTTGGGGTAGCGAGCCACCAATCCTAAAAGAGCAGACCTCGGTCTACCAGGGCCAAGACCTCGGAATTGGACACCTGGATTTGTTTAACGACAACCTCGGAAGTCGGGTACTAACCTCTTCTTAAAAGTAAAATACTTATAATCTTAATTACTTCTTCTTTAAATGCCTTGGCATTTTAATAGACACCTTGTGTGCCAAAAATCCCTAAAGTCTTGACTTTGGGATCTACTTAAGGCCTCGGCCTTTTCTTTCTTTTCTTTATCTTTCTTATACTTTTCTTTATCTTTCTTATGTATCTATGAATGAAACTAACTATGTAACACATAATCATGCATAGAATACAAAAGAAATATGCACATACAATACTTATCAAAAATCTGCACGAATGCTTATCAGAAATCTGCATACTAGCTTGATTAAAATCTGCATAATAGCTTAACAGAAATCTGCATACTAGCTTAACAAAATCTGCACTTGCTTAATAGAAATTCTGCAAAGCAACTTAACAAAAGAAACATATTCTGGCTAGTAAAGATTTTCATCGTCTCTCAGACTTCCTTTCCATAATATGACTAATACACAGCTTATCTGGAATTCACTCAATAAAGATATTATAACTCGTAATCCATTTAAAATTCCAGAATCAGCCAAGCACAGATGTTATCCATATACTTGAATGGAAGTAGCATATCTAAACCTCAAGCTCAGATTCAACATAAGCAATTTATCTAAACCTCATGCTTAGATTTAATGTAAGCAAATTATCTAAACCTCATGCTCAGATTCAATGTAAGAAAATTATCTAAACCTCATGCTCAGATTTAACGTAAGCAAATTATCTAAACCTCAAACCAAGATTTGCAAGGCTACAACCAATTAAAGCTTGCTGGAAACTAAAACAATACCCATATAAAACTTATTCACAGCTAAACTTTTATAAGATAACCGTAATCTTTTAACCATGCTTCAATAGAGTTGCAAAGGAAACAACAAAATCTTGGGGCTATTCTAAAAATCCCTAACAATCAAAGCTTTACAAAACAAAACTGTTCTGAAATAGATTTCATGGCGACACACTTTAACAGAACTACAAAGGAGTAATCAGATCTTCCTTAAGCTTGCTACAATGGGACTACACAGAAACAATCGAATTCCTCCTTAAGTATGCTACAACAGGACACTAAGGAGCAATCAGACCTTCTTTAAGCATGCTATAACAGAACTACAAAGGAGCAATCAAATCTTCTTAAGCTTGCTACATCAGAACTAACTCAACCCACTCCTAACTATTGAAACTAACTCGAATCAACAATCCAGTGGAAGCCATGCAAGGAACATAATTCAGATTCAAAACTTCTCAAATCTATTCTATAGAAATCAAAACCGCTATACCAAAGCAAGGCCGCAACAGAACCTACAACATAGCTGTTCTTCATGAAACTACAGGTATAAAAATTTCCCACACAACTGCCAGGAAATTAAATTATGAGGTATTACAAACATAGCATTCTTCTAAATCCTTTTCATTCTAAGAGGGAAACATTAAAACCTTATCTAACCTCTTCCACATTCTCCTATTCTTCATGCTTAAACTCAATCAATCCTTCTCTTCTTTCTTTAGGGCTCACGGCAGCAAACAAAACCAAGAAAGAATCAACAACAGAATTTAAAATCTCTAGAAGCAAGCTACAAAAATCAACACCGCAGCAAGCTTCGGAATTCATGAACACTAAGATCCGAAACCTCAAATTCACAGCAACAAAGTAGAAAATCTCGGAACTACTCTTACCACAGGTGAGTGAGCAACCTACCTTCGTGTTCTTGGACTCACAGCCGAATGGAGGCAACTAGGGCTTCGGAGAACTCGAGCTTTCAGTCCCTCCTTGTGCTCACGGCTCCTCCTCGATGAAAGGATCACAAGGAGATGAAGAAGCCTTTGGATGAGTCGTTGGCCGGCCACCGGAGACGCCCTAAAGCTCGGCTGCGTTTTTCGCCCGAGAGAAAACGTCGTCGCCGAGAGAAAGGGGAGAAAAGAATTTAGGTTTCGTGATTAATCCCTAAGTTCTTCCTTTTAATACCCGAAGGTTTCTGTTAACTAGTACTACTTAAATATATTTCGATATAGGTTTAGTTAAGAAAAGTTCGGCTGGTCTGTTTGTGGGCTGCGTTCTGCTTAAGACCCGACTCGTGGGTTCAAGTCTCGGCTGCAACCATTTTATTTCCTATTTATTCTCTGTTCCCTAACTACTGCTTAAATAGAATTTTTCTCCTTCTTTAATAACAAACCTAACACACTTGGTCAGCCCTGCTTTAACCAAATCCCAGGTCGCAGCTTCGATTCCTCAGCCGCGCACTTTTATTTTCAATTTATTTAAACGTTCCTAAATACTGCTTATATATATTTCATCCCATATATGTTCACAAACAGGTCGCAGACCAGTTGGCTGGTTGGGTTCGGTTAACACTCGGGCTAAGTCCGAGGTCTTGGGTTCAAAACCCCGTTTCAACACTTTCTTTTTCTTTTTTTTTTTAACTTCTTCCTCTTGGTAAAAATATCATATGAACTCCAAAAATTACATAAAAATACTCTAAAAATTTATAAAAATCTCTAGAATATTTTAAAAGCATTTCTAAATATTTTTAAGGATATTTAGAACTCGAAATAGGGAAATTTGGGATGTTACACCATTCAGCATATCCAGATGGAGCTGAGGCAAGTACGAGCTCAGCTGGGGCAAGCAGGCCAAGCATATCACTCCAACTATCAATGCCCGCTTGACCTGGCCAACAGAAAGAGAATTTGGCACAACTCGAACCGCTAGTAGGATAGTGTGTATTTCGAAGAATATCTTCTGAACTTTATCAAATAAACGCAAGTCAGGCTATGCTATGGGCCTTTGTTCATGCTTTTTCTCCTGTGTTTTCCTCCCTTCTTTGGTAGTTCTTCTTTAGTGTGATCTTTTGAGTCATTAAAACTTGTGCCGAAGTGAAGATCTGGAATCCCGACCGAGAGTTCGTTGGGCATGAGAGCAAGCTCACTTATAACTCGCACTGGGGTGAGAGTCTGGAGGCGTGAGAGCATGCTCACTTATAACTCGCACTGGGACGAGAGTCTGGAGGCGTGAGGGCATGCTCACTTATAACTCACTGTGAGGCAAGAGTCTGGAATCCCGACCGAGAGGTCGTTGGGTGTGAGAGCAGACTCACTTATAACTCGCACTAAGGCGAGAGTATGGAGGCGTGAGAGCATGCTCACTTATAACTCGCCGTGAGGCGAGAGTTTGGAATCTTGACCGAGAGGTCGTTGGTGTTAGAGTGTATACTAAAAGCCTAGCTTTTGTAAACATTTATTTGTTGAAATAAAAGAATCACATTGGTCAATATCTATATTTATTTGTTAAATGTAATTGTTCAATTAATTTATATAGTAGACAACATGGTGTGTAGTGTCACACACAGAAGATCATGTTGTCGGTTCTTTATAAATTATAAACAGTTGCTCACGACCAAGATAGAAAGGAACAAACTATCGGAATAGTCGTAGTGTAATTAGGTATTAGTTTATCTTGATTAATAAATTACATTGGTACACTCTAAGTGTATTGAGTAGGACCATTTTAGGTAAGTTCTTTTTGTACTGACTTTATAAAAGAACTAGACCTTAGTTATTATGGAAGTGTGTGCTCTTAATCCTAATATAATAACAAGCACATATATTTAATATTTATTTCTTTGACTTATCAAAGGGTGAGGTTTAGCTTGATAAATCAATATGCCCGATAAGTTGGGAAATGATATTACATATAGTGTGTGTTGTTGATTATAGAAGGAATCTGTGTCCTAGTTATCTAGGTTGAGAATGTCCCCAAGAGGAGCTCATAAGGATTGCCATGTTAAACCCTGCAGGTGGACTTAGTCCGACATGACAATGAAGTTGAGTGGTACTACTCTTGGAGCTAGATATTAATTAAGTGAGTTGTCAGTAACTTACTTAATTAGTAGACATTCGTTATCTTAAACACAGGGAGACTAACACACTCATGATATGAAGGAGCCCATAATGTAATTTGGGATTGGTGTGGTAGTGCGATAATAACTCTATAGTGGAATGAGTTATTATCGATGAATTTGAGTTGTGTGTTCGGGACGAGCATGAGATACTCAAGCTCATCGGATGGCCAAAAACCAATTTCTCCTCTAGGTCCCTGTCGTAGCCTCATTATAGCCTCAAGTCCATCCAAATATAAGCCCATCTTGGTATCCAAGAAGGAGGCCGGTCTAATGCTTGGTGACTAAGCAAGGGCCCGCCACATCCTCTTCCAATGGGGTCGACCCTATTGCTTGATGAACAAACTAGTAGGGGCCGGCCACATTAATCAAATAAGGAGGGTTGTTTTGAATTTTTAAAATCTTCTCTTTGTAGAAAACTATAAGTTTTAAAAGAGAGATTTTAATTTTTAAAACTTTCCTTATTTGAATTAGGCCACATGTTTTAATAGAGAGTTTTAAAAGTTTTGAAACTTTCCTTTTTTAACCATCCTCATGGTTTAAGAAAAAGGAAGATAAGTTTTAAAATTTAAATTTTCTATCACCATGTTAAAAAAGGAAATTTTATAAGAGAAGTTTTAAATTTTAAAACATGGTTTTAATTTTTAGAACTTTTCTTTTTTAACTCTTACTTTAGGAAAGAGAGCTTGTAAAATTTTATAAAAGTTTTTCTTCTTGTAAAATTTTATAAAAAATAATATTCCTTTCCTCTTATAGGGGTCGGCCACCCTTGCTTGGTGCCCAAGCAAGGTGGCCGACCAAAACAAAATTATTAAATCATCATCCAAATTAATTTGGTGATTGATTCAATCAAGAGGAAAGAAAAGGAAAATTAAACGGGAAAAGGAAAAACTAGAGGAAGATTTTAATTTTTGTAAAAATTCTTCCCTTATTTACCTTGGGAAAGTATTATAAAAGAAGGGGTGAGGAGGCTTCATGAGATACAACTCTTATTCTCTTTCTTAGAGATCTCTTGGTGGCCGGCCCTCTCTCTTCTCCCTTTCCCTTTGCTCTCTTCTCCTTGGTGGTGGTGGTGGTGGCCGGATTTTAGAGGAAGAGGAAGAAAGCTTTTGGGTGGTGTTCATCTTGGAGGATCGTCGCCCACACGACGTCCAAGGTGAGACGAGGAATACGGCAGAAGATCTCGGGGTCGTTAGCATACAAAGAGAAGATATAATTAGCAATTGTTTTCCGCATCATGCTAGTAATTTTTTTTGTAAGAATTCCAAACACAAGAGGCATTAGATCTAGTTTTTAGAATTAGTTTTTCGAGTTTGTGTTTTCTTCTTTTTCAAATTTGTGATTCGATTGTTCTTTTTCGTTAACCTAGAGTTATTTAACGAAATTAAATATTAGCTTTCCTTAAAAGGCTTTGTCTAGGCGGTGGTGGTTGCTCCCATATCCAAGAAGACCATGTACCTCGCCATGCAGTCCTGGAAGCCAATTTTGGAAATTAATATTTAATGGAATTAATAACATAGGTGGATTTGAATCAATAATGTTAAGTTCCGCTTGCAATTCAAATCTAAACCATTAAGAACACATAAGTTAAATTTGGAATCAATGATGTTAAGTTCCGTCTGCGATTCCTAATTTAGCTTCTAAAGAACACAATAGGTTATTTAAGGAAAGGTTCGACACTTGTAAAAAAAAATTTTGTACAGTGGAACCGGTACATTTTCCTAGGACTAACCAACAATTGATATCAGAGCTAGGGTTTGCCTCTATGTGTTTTGGTTTTCAAATTAATTATGCACATGTCATACATAATTTAGGCACGATAATAGTAGGATGTGCTAACTTTGTGGTTGCAGGCTCCAACTATTATGACATTTAGATATAGTGTGTGATTGGACCCTTGGACATGTCAAGGGCATTATTTTGTGTGCATGATTGTATGTATCAAATACAGCAGGAGCTGTATTATTTTTGGAATTTTATTTTTTCGATCTAGAATACATGTACATTCCTTTATGGAATTTTATTTGTCACGGATCGTATCTTTGCGAGGCATGGTGCTATTGGAGGACCAGAGGCGCAGCGGAATAAGGGGCAAGATAGATGCGACAACTCGACCCGATGGCGGTGGCTAAAGATGGCAGTAGCTAGGGCTGGAGCATACTGTAGACACTGATAGAAAAGGCCATAATAGTTGGAAAATTAATTTCCAAATTTATTGCTTTTATTTACTGTGATGTGCATGTGATGTATGCTAGCATAGGTTAAAATCCTCATTTTTAAATAACTAAGTGGGAGAGGAATTTTAATAAATTACACTGTCTCCATTACTGGTTTGTAAGTGATGCAAACAAACTTGCGCGTTGGCTCTGAGTGCCTTCCTCCACATCGGATGAGTTTGTTTGTGGATCACTAGATCAAACTTCCATTTTGGATAACTATAGGAAATTAATAAAGAGCGTGTGATCTTCCCCATCGGAAGGGGCATAATCTTATTAATGGACTAAGTATTAAGTAATGGTATACACTTAGGCACGTCTAATAGTATCCTCCCTATCCGAGTCACTGCTATTATTTGTGTGACTAAAGAAAAACCAACTATTAATTTTATTTATCAAAAAGTTAGGTTGACAAGAATAAAATTAATGGGTAAAACCTCCTCTTACAAATGTTTGATTTTGTATACGTCCACACTATCGTGACATACAAAATTCACGGTGATTTGAGATGTTGGTTAATTTAAAATAGTATTGTTTGAGGAATCAATATTATTCTAAATTTAGAGTCTTAACCAAAGTTTATTTTGTGATTCTTAGGATGACTTTCAACCCACTGGCCATTATACTGAAAGAGAATAAACTTACTGGTCCCAACTATATTGATTGGAAAAGGAACCTGGACATTGTTCTTACTGTTGAAAGCTATAAGTTTGTACTGACTGAGGCTTGCCCCGTTGCACCTGCTAGTGACTCTACCCCAGAGGAGATTGAGTATCATAAGAAATGGGTAAAAGCAGATGAGATGGCATGGTGTTACATTTTGGCATCAATGTTAAATGTATTGCAACATCAGCATCAAGATTTACCAACAACTTATGATATAATGAACAATCTCAAAGAACTCTTTGGGCACCAGAGTCGGACTGCTAGGCAAGAGGCAATGAGAAAGTTAATGACATCCACCATGTCTGAGGGAACACCCGTAAGGGATCATATCCTCAAATTGATGGTCTATCTGAACGAAATACAAGTTCTTGGAGGAGAAATCGATGGGGAAACCCAGGTCGATATAATTCTCCAAACGCTACCCAGAAGTTTTGAGCAGTTCCGCCTGAACTATAACATGAACAAAAGAGAGTATACATTGGCGGAACTTCTGACAGAACTACAGGCAGCAGAAGGTATATTTCGTCAAAATTCTCAGATTCACTATGCTGAAAATGGTTCTACTTCTAAGTCGAAAGGCAAGAAAAAGAAGAAACAGGTCTTTTCAGCAAAGAGAGTGAGTAAACCTCAGGGACAAAAAGCTAGAATGAAGAAGCCGAAGGGCAAGTGTTTCATCTGCAAGCAGTCGGGACATTGGAAGGCGGACTGCCCTCATAGGAATCAGAACAATAAAGGTATATCTTATACTCTAGTAGTTGAAATATGTTTAGCGGTGTTATCTACCAGCACCTGGTGTGTAGATACGGAAGCCACTGATCATGTCTTCAATTCTTTGCAGGGGTTCCAGGAAACCCGACGACTATTTGATGGAGAGATAAGCGTCTACATGGGCAATGCTACTAAGGTGGCGGCTGTTGCAGTGGGAGACGTCTACTTATCTTTTGATAAGAATAGAAGTTTGATTTTAAGAAATTGTCTTTATGTACCCAATTTTAGAAAGAATTTAATTTCAGTTTCTAAACTGTATTTGGATGGATATTCTGTTTCCTTTAGTAACAATGTCATTATAAAGAGAAATAAGGTGATTATCTGTTCTGGTGCATTGGTTGGCAATTTATATACTTTAAATCTAATTTCTCCCACAAAGCAAAATATGAAAATTAATAACACATCTTCTAACTCTAATAAGAGAAAAGAACCTTCGAAAATGAACCAAACTTATCTTTGACATCTAAGGCTTGGTCATATTAATTTAAGTAGGATTCAAAGGCTTGTAGCCGATAGACTCTTGGGTTCATTAGAGTTGGAAAACTTTCCAACACGTGAATCCTTCTCGGAAGGTAAAATGACCAAGAGACCTTTTAAGGCCAAGGGGTATAGAGCCAAAGATGTGTTAGAACTGGTTCATTCTGATTTGTGTGGTCCCATGTCTATCCAGGCAAGAGGTGGTTATGAATACTTCATCTCCTTTATAGACGATTATTCAAGATACAGATACATTTACCTGATGCGCTGTAAGTCTGAATGCTTTGACAAGTTCAAAAAATATAGGGCTGATGTGGAGAAACGTCTTGGTAAAAGTATCAAGATACTACGATCTGACCGTGGTGGTGAATACCTCTTTGGAGAGTTTAGGAATTACTTATCAGAAGTCGGGATTCAATCCCAGTTGTATGCACCTGGTACACCCCAACATAATGGTGTGGCAGAATGAAGGAATAAGGCTCTTATGGAAATGATTAGATCGATGATGAGTTATTCAGAATTACCAAATTCATTTTGGGGATATGCTCTGGAAATAGTAGTGTACATTCTAAATATGGTACCTTCTAAAACAGTTCCTTCTACTCCCATAGAATTATGGAATTGGCGTAAGCCTAGTCTGAATCATATCCGGATATAGGGTAGTCCAGCACATGTGCTGAAGGGAGATACTAACAAGTTGGAATCACGTACAGAAGTTTGTCTGTTTGTGGGATATCCTAAGAGAACGAAAGGTGGTTTGTTTTATAATCCTAAAAATCAGAAGATCATTGTTAGCACCAATGCTCGAGTTTTAGAAGAAGATTATGTAATGAACCATAAGCCCATGAGTAAAATAGTTCTGGAAGAAATAAGAGAGGACATGTCTACTTTAATACCAACAGTACAAGATGAAGTACCACAAGAAACTGCAACACGTGTCACACATGATACTCAACCAGAGACAGTGCCTCGTCGTTGTGGGAGGGTTGTAAGGTAACCTGAGAGATTCATGTTTTTGGGAGAGTCTTCAGACTTGATCATGGGTAAACATGAACCTGATCTCCGGACATATGACGAAGCACTCCAAGATATAGATGCAGTATCTTGGCAAAAGACAATGAATTCAGAAATATAATTTATGTATTCTAATAAGGTCTGGGAGCTTGTAGAACTACCTGATGGTGTAAAAGCCGTTGGATGTAAGTGGATCTACAAAAGGAAAAGAGGGACAGATGGGAAGGTAGAAACCTTCAAAGCAAGGCTTGTTGCGAAATGGTACACTCAGAAAGAGGGAATCGATTATGAGGAGACCTTTTCACCGGTAGCCATGCTTAAGTCTATCCGGATACTCTTATCCATTGCCGCTTATATGGATTGTGAGATTTGGCAAATGGATGTCAAGACAACTTTCCTTAATTGAAGTCTTGAAGAAAACACCCATATGAAGCAACCAGAAGGGTTCATTGAAAAGGGCAAAGAGCATCTAGTGTGCAAGCTCAATCGGTCCATTTATGGACTGAAGCAAGCTTCAAGATCTTGAAATATCTGGTTTAATGAAGTAATCCAGTCATATGGATTTATTCAGTGTCTGGATGAGTCTTGTGTATACAAGAAGTGTAATGGAAACGTAGTGGTATTTCTTGTACTATACGTAGATGATATTTTGTTAATTGGCAACAATGTCAAGGTATTATCAGACGTAAGGGTATGGTTGTCCAAACAATTTGATATGAAGGACTTAGGAGAATGTGCACACATTCTTGCGATCAAAGTTATAAGGGATCACAAGAAAAGAATGTTGTGTCTATCTCAAGCTTCATATATAGACACGATCCTTGCTTGTTTTAGCATGCAGAACTCCAAGAAAGGTTTCTTACCTTTTAGGCATGGAGTAGCCTTATCTAAAGAGATGTCTCCAAAGACATCAAAGGAGATAGAGGATATGAAGGTAGTTCCTTATGCTTCGGCTGTAGGAAGCCTTATGTATGCAATACTATGTACGAGACCTAATATCTGTTTTGTCATGGGCATGGTTAGCAGATATCAGAGTAACCCTGGACAAGGACATTGGACTGCTGTAAAGCATATATTGAAGTACCTGAGAAGGACTAGAGATTATATGCTAGTCTACCAAGCAGACGATTTGCTCCCTGTGGGTTACACGGATTCAGATTTCCAATTAGACAGGGACAATAGTAAGTCTACGTCAGGCTATGTGTTTACTCAAGGAGGTGGAGCCATTGCATGGAGGAGTGTTAAGCAAAAATACGTCTCGGACTTAACCATGGAAGCTGAGTATGCGGCAACCTCTGAGGCATCCAAAGAAGCTATATGACTCAAGAACTTTCTAATGGACTTAGATGTGATTCCTGGTTTGCCCAAAATCATCACAATTTATTGTGATAATAGCGGTGCAGTTGCAAACTCGAAGGAACCAGGAGCTCATAAGGCAAGTAAACATATAGAGCACAAGTACCACCTGCTATGAGACATTGTCAAGCGAGGAGAAGTTGTCGTCGCCAAGATTGCATCAGCAGATAACCTGGCAGATCCTTTCACTAAGGCCCTTCTGGCAAAAGCTTTTGATCGGCATGTGGAGAGGATGAGAATCAGATGTATGGCAACAGATATGACAGCTTAGTCTTTTAGTATAAGTGGGAGATTGTTAGAGTGTATACTAAAAGCCTAGCTTTTGTAAACATTTATTTGTTGAAATAAAAGAATCACATTGGTCAATATCAATATTTATTTGTTAAATGTAATTGTTCAATAAATTTATACAGTAGACAACATGGTGTGTGGTGTCACACACAGAAGATCATGTTGTCGGTTGTTTATAAATTATAAACAGTTGCTCACGACTAAGATGGAAAGGAACAAACTGTTGGAGCAATCCCAATGGTCCACGGGACCATGTGTTTTGGTGTTTGGACAAAGGGTTTAAGTTAAGTTTACCCTCGTTATTTGATATATGTACTTGAGTTGTGCAGGACTCCAGGTGACACATGTGACTCAGGTTGACGGCTTTGGGTCCGGTGAAGGATGGAGCATCCGAGGGACCGTGGACAAGGCAGTAAGGACAAGGGCCAATGGAAGCGACTTCGAGGCATACGCGAAGGATGGCATTGGGGACGAGCCGCAGGCTTGGATGCTTCCAAGGGACGAGAGCCAAAGGAAGTAGACTTGAAGGCAAGAGGTCAAAGCTGCAATGAAGAGTCAAGTGAGTCGTAAGGGTCCGAGTGCTGAGAGAAATGTACTCGGGATGGGAACTCTAGGTTCAGGGTTGTACCAGTAGACTGGTATTAGGACCAGTCGACTGATGGTGAGCACAGAGAGCTTCTGTGCCCAAAACGGCTGGGACCAGTCGACTGGTCTAGGGACCAGTCGATTGATATATAGCCGTTGGAGTGCCGTTGGACTGGCACCAGTCGACTAGTGCAAGGACCAGTCGACTGGTAACGGGCAAATCAGCAAGGCTAATTTCCTCAAGCTCTATAAGAAGGAGCTTGGGATGACCAGCAAAGGTTGACGAAATTAGACTTGGTTAAAGCCTAATTAGTAGTCACCAAAGTGCTCAAGGTTTCTTGTGTCCAAGTGTTCTTGGTTGGTGTTGTGGTGAGGTTTCTCCACCCACAAGGAGTTGCTTGAGTAGCCGGAGTTTGCCGGGGGCTAATCCACCGAAGGATCAGGATCGTCCACCTTATGGACAGCTGTAGAGTAGGAGCATCATCTCCGAACCACGTTACATCGACGTGCATTGGTTTGCTTGTTCTTTTCTTTGTCACTAGCTTTTATATTCGTAATTAGTATTTGTATTTCTGCTTGCGCACTAATGAATATGTAGGAAGCGAGTAATTGGGGGCGTCGTCCATTCGACCCCCCTTCTAGCCCGCCGCAAGATCTCCCAACAAGTGGTATCAGAGCAAATGTCGCACTTCACCGGACTAATCGCCGAGAAGAGAAAATATAAGAAGATGACCGGCTTGATTGAACCTCCAAAGTTTGAAGGAGGAAGCCTTGGGGACATCACCTATTGGATGAAGAAGATGGAGATCTTCTTCGACACGGATTGGGACACCATGATGGTGGTAAATGAACCGTTCAAAGTCCCAAAGGATAAGAAAGGGAAGAAACTCCGACCACGACATTGGATGGAAGAGCAAACCACACGATCGAAGGCAAATGATAAGGTAATATCAATGTTAATAGATATATTGCCTTCTAATGTGATGAGTTGTGTAGGCGAATATAAGAACGACCATGATTTGTGGAGCAAGGTGAAGATGGTTCTACGGGAAGAACCTAAACCTACACAAGAAGAAGAAGAACCCAAGGAGATGGGTTTAATTGCTCAAGTTGAGGAGGAGCAAACGGAAGTTGAGCCATGCTCAACATCCGAGGAGGAGAAGGAAGATGAGGCATCATCTACATCCTCAAGAATTGAAGAAGATTCCAAGACAAGTGAAGAAGAAGAAGTCTTGGAAGTCAACATAGCAAGCACCTCCACTGAAGTGAAGTCAAAGAACAACATAATTTGCTTCGGTTGCAATAAAAAAGGACACTACAAGAGTAGGTGTCCATTGGGTAAGAAAGACGTAACTCCTAAACTCAATTCAATTCATTTTGAATCTAATTTGAGTTGTAGGAAGAAGAAAGAGAAGAAGCACATTAGATGCTTCACATGTGGAGAAATAGGTCACTACCACACCAAATGCCAAGGAAGGGAGAGCTCAAGAAATTGGCGCATTTGAAGATGTGGGAAAAGAAGTGGAGGAAGAATGGAGGCTCGAGTTAGGGGGAGCTCCAAAGGTAAAGGGTAAGGTAAACCCTAATTTAAATTTGAAGTCAAATTTAAATTCCTCCATGCATGTTAGGAATAATTGCTATTATCTACCCATGCATAACTTTGGATTTAAATATCATGATAGGAATAGGGTAATTGTAGATCATAACCCTAGGAGACTAATTCATGATAACTCTAGAAATGGTAGACCTAAGGAGACCCAAGGCATTAATCCCAAGAAGGGGAGACATATGCCTAGAAAAATGGGTAGGTCTAGGAATGTCCAAGGTGGACAAATTAACTCTAGGGTTAGGAACCTAGAGAAGGAGAATCAAGCTTTAAGGGGAAAGCTTGATAAGTTAGAACAATTCCTTAAGAGATTCAATGTTGGATCTAAGGAATTAAGTATGGTGTTGGGTAGTTAAAGACCCAACAATGATAGATCGGGCTTGGGATACCGATCTAGTCCCTCCAAGGCTAAAAGGAGACCATGTGCTAGGGTGGCACATGATAAGGGCAAGGGAGAGTCATATAAAGCCAATGAGAAGAAATATGCTAGGGTTGCATATGATTATGGCAAGGATGATGTGTCCAAGGTGCACCACTGTGGTTTAGCCATAATGGAGAAAGCATCTAAGAAGATGGCTAAGGTTAAGAGTTCTAGGGGGAGCTCAAAGAGTCAAATTGGGACCCATGGCCAATGGATCTCAGGTGGGTACTACTTGGGAGTCTAGAGGAGCCATGGAGTGTGCCAAATGGTTTGGAGACGGACATGAGTCTTAAACCTAGGGATTTGGCACACATGGTTTTTGTTTCATGCAAGAAATATGACATTTGGGGGTCATATAACATGATAATTGGTTTTGGATGTATATATGCCATATAAACCAATGCTAGGGATGCATTGTGGGTTGGTATGGGCAAATACATCAAGAGGAAGCCAAAACTAGGACTTTAGATCAAGGTTCAATTGAACCATTTAGCTAGTTTTGGATTTTGTGTCAATCTTAGGATTGGTGGTAGATACATTTTGTAATGTAGTTTTCCCAAGTAGACAAGGGTACAATAGACCTCTCCACAAAATTTGGGGATTTTTGGAGGTCTAGGGAATTTCTGGTGCATTTTTGAAGTTGGCCTGAAAAGGCTGATTTTTATAGAAATAAGGTGACAGTCGACTGGTGCAGATACCAGTCGACTTGTAACAGTAGATTTCGACCACAGAATGCTTCTGTAAGGTTTTGTCGAAGGGGGCAGTCGACTGACACTCATGGGCAGTCGACTGATACCAGCCTGATATTGTTTCTCAGTGCTGTTCATGACCGTGTCAACTCGTTTAGATGTATGTGATCCATGGGGGATAAATACATGAGTTTAGGGTCAGCTTGGACGATAATTTTTCAACAATTGAGATATTGTTGGAGAACTTTTTTGGATGTTAGGTAAAGGGGGAGAAGTAAGGTTTAGTTGGGAAAACCTTAAATGCCTTTGCATAGGGGGAGTCTTTAGATAGGTTCTTAAAAATCCCTGTGGGAAAATCCTAGCTCATTGGGGAGCTTAGGTGTAAGGGGAGCCTTGAGATAAGTTCAAATGCATGATGCATTATTTCGGCGGTGTAAGTCCAAGTGTGTAGCCTTGGCAACGTAAGTCCATTCGGCGGTTGCCAAGTGTGTAGCCTTGGCAACATAAGTCCATTCGGCGGTTGCCAAGTGTGTAGCCTTGGCAACATAAGTCCATTCGACGGTGTAAGTCCAAGTGTATAGCCTTGGCGATGTAAGTCCATTTGTTATTAGCATGTTTATTTGCTATATGTTTTCCCTAACTTAAACGTATTGCCAAACACCAAAGAGGGGGAGATTGTTGGAGCAATCCCAATAGTCCGCGGGACCATGTGTTTTGGTGTTTGGGCAAAGGGTTTAAGTTAGGTTTACCCTCATTATTTGATATGTGTACTTGAGTTGTGCAGGACTATAGGTGACACATGTGACTCAGGTTGACGGCTTCGGGTCCGGTGAAGGATGGAGCATCCGAGGGACCGTGGACACGGCAACAAGGACAAAGGCCGATGGAAGTGACTTCGAGGCATACACGAAGGATGGCATTGGGGACGAGCCGCGGGCTTGGATGCATCCGAGGGACGAGAGCCAGAAGTAGGCTTGAAGGCAAGAGGTCAAAGTTGCAATGAAGAGTCAAGTGAGTCGTGAGGGTCCGAGTGCTGAGAGAAATGTACTCGAGATGGGAACCCTAGGTTTAGGGTTGTACCAGTCGACTGGTATTAGGACCAGTCGACTAATGGTAAGCACAGAGAGCTTCTGTGCCCAAAACGGATGGGACCAGTCGACTGATAGATAGTCGTTGGAGTGTCGTTGGATTGACACCAGTCGACTGGTGCAAGGACCAGTCGACTGGTAACGGGCAAATCAGCAAGGCTGATTTCCTCAAGCTCTATAAGAAGGAGCTTGGGATGGCCAGCAAAGGTTGACGAAATTAGACTTGGTTAAAGCCTAATTAGTAGTCACCAAAGTGCTCAAGGTTTCTTGTGTCCAAGTGTTCTTGTTTGTGTTGTGGTGAGGTTTCTCCACCCACAAGGAGTTGCTTGAGTAGCCGGAGTTTGCCGGGGGCTAATCCACCGAAGGATCAGGATTGTCCACCTTACGGACAACCGTGGAGTAGGAGCATCATCTCCGAACCACGTTACATCGATGTGCATTGGTTTGATTGTTCTTTTCTTTGTCATTAGCTTTTGTATTCGTAATTAGTATTTGTATTTTCGCTTGCGCACTAACGAATACGTAGGAAGCGAGTAATTGGGGGCGCCATCCATTCAACCCCCCTTCTAGCCAGCCGCAAGATCCCCCAACACAAACCATCGAAATAGTCGTAGTGTAATTAGGTATTAATTTATCTTGATTAATAAATTACACTGGTACACTCTAAGTGTATTGAGTAGGATCATTTTAGGTAAGTTCTTTTTGTACTGATTTTGTAAAAGAACTAGACCTTAGTTATTATGGAAGTGTGTGCTCTTAATCCTAATATAATAACAAGCACATATATTTAATATTTATTTCTTTGACTTATCAAATGGTGAGGTTTAGCTCGATAAATCAATATGCCCGATAAGTTGGAAAATGATATTACGTATAGTGTGTGTTGTTGATTATAGAAGGAATCTGTGTCCTAGTTATCTAGATTGAGAATGCCCCCAAGAGGAGCTCATAAGGATTGCCATGTTAAATCCTGCAGGTGGACTTAGTCCGACATGACAATGAAGTTGAGTGATACTACTCTTGGAGCTAGATATTAATTAAGTGAGTTGTCAGTAACTTACTTAATTAGTGGACATTCGTTATCTTAAACACAGGGAGACTAACACACTCATGATAAGAAGGAGCCATAATGTAATTTGGGATTGGTGCGGTAGTGCGATAATAACTCTCTGGTGGAATGAGTTATTATCGATGAACTTGAGTTGTGTGTTCGGGGAGAACACGGGATACTCAAGCTCTTCGGAAGGCCAAAAACTAATTTCTCCTCTAGGTCCCTATTGTAGCCTCATTATAGCCTCAAGTCCATCCAAATATAAGTCCATCTTGGTGTCCAGGAAGGAGGCTGGTCCAATGCTTGGTGACCAGGCAAGGGCCGGCCACATCCTCTTCCAATGGGGCCGACCCTATTGTTTGATGAACAAACTAGTAGGGGCCGGCCACATTAATCAAATAAGGAGGGTAGTTTTGAATTTTTAAATTTTTTTTTTTGTAGAAAATTATAAGTTTTAAAAGAGAGATTTTAATTTTTAAAACTTTTCTTATTTGAATTAGGTCACATGTTTTAATAGAGAGTTTTAAAAGTTTTGAAACTTTCCTTTTTTAACCTTCCTCATGGTTTAAGAAAAAGGAAGATAAGTTTTAAAATTTAAATTTTCTATCACCATGTTAAAAAAGGAAATTTTATAAGAGAAGTTTTAAATTTTAAAACATGGTTTTAATTTTTAGAACTTTCCTTTTTTAACTCTTACTTTAGGAAAGAGAGCTTGTAAAATTTTATAAGAGTTTTTCTTTTTGTAAAATTTTATAACAAATAATATTCCTTTCCTCTTATAGGGGCTGACCACCCTTGCTTGGTGCCCAAGCAAGGTGGCCGGCCAAAACAAAATTATTAAATCATCATCCAAATTAATTTGGTGATTGATTCAATAAAGAGGAAAGAAAAGGAAAATTAAAAGGGAAAAGGAAAAACTAGAGGAAGATTTTAATTTTTGTAAAAATTCTTCCCTTATTTACCTTGGGCAAGTATTATAAAAGAAGGGGTGAGGAGGCTTCATGAGATACAACTCTTATTCTCTTTCTTAGAGATCTCTTGGTGGCCGACCCTCTCTCTTCTCCCTTTCCCTTTACTCTCTTCTCCTTGGCGGTGGCGGTGGCCGGATTTTAGAGGAAGAGGAAGAAAGCTTTTGGGTGGTGTTCATCTTGGAGGATCGTCGCCCACACGACGTCCAAGGCGAGGCGTGAAATACGGCAGAAGATCTCGAGGTCGTTAGCATACAAAGAGAAGGTATAATTAGCAATTATTTTCCGCATCATGCTAGTTATTTCTTTTTGTAAGAATTCCAAACACAAGAGTCATTAGATCTAGTTTTTTGAAATAGTTTTTCGAGTTTGTATTTTCTTCTTTTTCGAATTTGTGATTTGATTGTTCTTTTTGGTTAACCTAGAGTTATTTAAGGAAATTAAATATTAGCTTTCCTTAAAAGGCTTTGTCTAGGCGGTGGTGGTTGCTCCCATATCCAAGAAGGCCATGTGCTTCGCCATGCAGTCCTGGAAGCCAATTTTAGAAATTAATATTTAATGGAATTAATAACATAGGTGAATTTGAATCAATAGTGTTAAGTTCCGCTTGCGGTTCAAATATAAACCATTAAGAACAGATAAGTTAAATTTGGAATCAATGATGTTAAGTTCCGTCTGCGATTCCTAATTTAACTTCTAAAGAACACAATAGGTTATTTAAGGAAAGGTTCGACACTTGTACAAAAAATTTTTGTACAGTGGAACTGGTACATTTTCCTAGGACTAACCAACAGTTGGGCGTGAGAGCAGGCTCACTTATAACTCGCACTGGGGCGAGAGTCTGGAGGCATGCAAGCATGCTCACTTATAACTTGCCATGAGGCGAGAGTCTGGAATCTCGACCGAGAGGTCGTTGGGCGTGAAAGCATGCTCACTTATAACTCACACTTGGGCGAGAGTCTGGAGGTGTGAGAGCATGCTCACTTATAAATCGCACATGGGGCAAGAGTCTGGAATCCCGACCGAGAGGTCGTTGGGCATGAGAGCAGGCTCACTTATAACTCGCACTAGGGCGAGAGTCTGGAATCCCGACTGAGAGATCGTTGGGCATGAGAGCAGGCTCACTTATAACTCGCCCTGGGGCGAGAGTTTGGAATCTCAACCGAGAGCTCATTGGGCATGAGAGCATGCTCACTTATAACTCGCCGTGAGGCGAGAGTCTAGAATCCCGACCGAGAGGTCGTTGGGCGTGAGAGCAGGCTCACTTATAACTCGTACTTGGGCGAGAGTCTGGAATCCCGACCGAGTAAATTGTAAGTAAGATCCTTAAGGTTTAGCCAAAACTCAAATTTGTCCCATACAATACTTAGCTCATATCATATGTTCCATACAATACTTGGCTCATTCAATATTCGGAATTTGAGTTTTCCTCCACCTTGTACATTGTCAACCGTGATAGAACTTAAAATTTCTAAAACAATTCTAGGATATGTTGGGTATTTCATGTTCATCAATTTTTCCCAACCTATTCTTTCAAAAAGCCAATCAATTTCACCTCTAAAACCTAAAACATCTAAGGTTGCATAATCCATAAGCTTAATACTCAAGATGGAATGTTTACATAAGGAAAAGTAACGATGTTTTTGTTCATTACTAGAAAAAATGATGTCAAAGTTGTTAGAGATACCTTTGAAACATGAATTGCTTTCTTTTGAAGCAAACATCTTTTCTTTTCCTCTTCTTGTTGATGGAGTTTCCTTGATTAGCCTTGACATTGTTGGAGTTAGAGAGGTTGGACTTTAAGAGAAATGGGTGAAGAGATTGGGAGGAGGTGATTTAGGGTCTTTGGAGAAGAGAAAGAAATGGGAAAAGGAGAGAAATAGGGGCATGCAGCGGACACGACCGTGTGGCTCTCACACCTTGTGCCCTAACCCTTAAAATCTGGGATTGGGCCTGCCAGGTTATTTCCTCCACACGGCCATGTCCAGGACATAGCCTGTTTTACCTCTTTTTCTTGCACGGCCGTGTCAATTGACACAACCAAAAACTTCTCTTCCTCGGGTGAACTCACACGGGCAGTGTGAGTCACACGACCAAGACCTTTCTCTTCTCTGCTGGTACTGCACGCCTATGTGGCACACACGGCCTCCTTCATCTCCCTCTCTGGAATTTTCACACAGTCGTGCGAAATCGCACGGCCTTGACCTTCTCTTCCTTGGGTAAACTCACACGGGCAGTGTGAGTCACATGGCCGTATGCTCCTCCACCACTGTAAGTGTCACACGGTTGTGTATGGTACACGGCCAGGCTCTGTTAAAACAAAAAAAAGCTACACTTCCTCCTTCCTGACTTCTCCAATGCCTCCATGTCCATGAAATAATCATGGCCTGTTTATGGAAGCTACATTCAACCTGAAAATAAAAATAACAACGGATTAAAAACACTAACTACTGAAAAAGAAAACTCAAATTAATCTAATAATAGAACCCTTGGGTTGCCTCCCAAGAAGCGCTTGTTTAAGGTCATTATCTCAACCAGTGGGAGATCATTCCGGGGGACGAGGTTTAGAAAAATACCATTTTTGTTTTTCTTCTAACTGTATACCATGTACATATCCTTTTAAATGTTGACCGTTCACTTTAATAATCCCAAGCTCTTCATTCCAAATGTCCACTGCTCCGAAAGGATTAACTTTTTTTTAAACTTTGAACGAACTTGTCCATCGTGATTTTAGCTTTCCGGGAAAAAGTTTTAACCTTGAATTAAAAATAAGATTAGGTCTCCTTCTTTGAAATTCCTGCGTAGTATTTGTTGATCATGTCATTTCTTTGTCCTTTCCTTATAAGATCTGGCATGTTGGTAAGCATCCATCCTTAATTCATCTAGCTCATTTAGCTGGAGTTTTCTTTTCTCTCCTACCGCCCTGAGATCCATATTAAGTTTTGTAATTGCCTAGTAAGCTTTATATTCCAATTCAACTGGAAGATGACATGACTTTCCATAGACTAACCGGAATGGGGTCATACCAATGAGAGTTTTGTAAGCAGTTCTATATGCCCATAAAGCATCATCTAACTTTAATGAACAATCTTTGTGTGAAGTAGAGACTATTTTCTCTAATATGACTTTAATTTAACAATTAGAGATCTCAACTTGCCCATTGGTTTGTGGATGGTATGGTGTTGCCACTTTGTGACTTGCTCCATATTTCTTGAGTAAGTTTTCAAACTATTTTTCTAAAAAATGTGACTCCCTATCACTAATGACTACTTTAGGTATGCTAAATCATGGAAAGATTATTTTCTTAAACAATTTGATGACGGTTTTTGCATCACTTGTAGGAGAGGCTATGGCCTCCCCCCATTTTGATACATAGTCCACCGCCACCAGAATAAAGTTATTTCCACATGAGGAAGGAAATGGTCCCATAAAATCTATTCCCCATATATCAAACAATTCTACTTCAAGAATGTAGTTTAGTGGCATTTCATTTCTTTTGGTGATATTTCTGGTCCTTTGACATTGATCATAAGATTGTATAAATTCTCGTGTATCTTTGAATAAATTTGGCCAATAAAATCCTACTTCTAAGATCTTTGCAGTTGTTTTTAAACATCCCAAATGGCCACTGTATGATGAAGAATGACAATGGAACAAAATGTCCTTAACTTCTTCCTCTTCGATAGATTACATCACTACATTTCTTATAAAGAAGTGGTTCATCCCAAATATAGTTCTTGACGTCTGAAAAAAAAAATTCTTTGTTGTCTAGAGAAATTTGGGAGTAGAACTTCACTTGCCAGGTAATTAACAAAATCTGCATATCAAGGTATCTTTACACATGCTAATGATAAAAGGTGTTCATCTGGAAAAATATCATCAATAGGTACATCATATTCTGTATCCTTTTCTCCATTTTTCCATACACGTGATAAATGATCAGCCACTACATTTTCTGCCCCTTTCTTGTCCATGATTTCTAAGTTAAATTCTTGAAGAAGTAAGATCCACCTGATAATCCATGATTTTGCATCTTTCTTGCCCAATAAATATCGGATGGTGGCATTATTAGTATATACTATCACTTTTGAGCCCACTAAATAAGATCTGAACTTATCAAATGCAAAGACTACTGCTAGGAATTCTTTTTCAGTAGTGGAATAGTTTACTTAGGCTGCATCTAATGTCTTGCTTGCATAGTGGATTGTATGTAAAATCTTGTTCTTCCTTTGCCCTAAAACTACTTCTACTGCAAAGTCACTGGCGTCACACATTGTTAGTTAGAGCCCTAGAGCCAATCATTTGATGATTGTTGTATGGACTCGTTGTATCATATTCTTGTATATAAATAAAGGCATTTATTTTGATTATTATACTTACTTGTATTGGTGCAAAATAACTAAGTATAATAGCGTCCTTGAGTAGAAGGTTCTTACCTATATCAATCGATTGGTTGAATCGATAGTGAGATGATATAGGGGACACTACTCTTAATCATTCCTAGTCAAGTATTAACATTCAGGGACAATGTTAATACGACGAGACTAGCATGTAGGTCAACTCGATGACTTGATCTCACAAGTCATAGATATGGAGATATCAAGTTGACACATGAGTATGCATTGGAGAATGTATACTGAATGACCCGCCATGAGAAAGTATCATGGATCGTTATACTAGTCATTGAACCTGAAGTCACCATGGTTCCCTACATAAGGAGTTACGTACTTTGGTTTCGTCAAACGTCACCCGTAACTGGGTGGCCTATAAAGGCGATTACTAGGTATGTAACAAATTATGTGGAGGGATGTGAGTGATGTAGATGGGATCTATCCCTCCTATATGACGGGAGAGACATCGATATTCTTGATAGAGTGAGACCACTAGGTGCATGGTCATGCCCAAATGAGTCAATATGAGATATTGAGCTCATTTGATTGAGTGAGTCTACTTGGAATTCAAGATTTAGATTGATTAGAGGATGACACGGTCTATGCCTCACATTGATCAATCTAGATGTCTAGGATAGAAGGACACTTGTCATATATTGTGAGGAGTCACAATTAGTAGTCACAAGGAGATGTTGGATCTCAACATTCTTGTAACTTGGATAGTAATGATGTGTTGCTAGATACCGCTCATTATTTACGCTTCTAAATGGGTTTAGGAGCATTGCCAATGTTACAAGAACCTATAGGGTCACACACAAAGGGCAATTAGATGGAGATTAGGTTCATTTGATGAACCTAAAGGATTAGGTTCATGTGATGAACCAAATTGGATTAAGAGTAATCCAAATTGAGCTAATTGAGTTGGACTCAATTTGGTTCATGTGTTAAGTGAGTCTAATTTGGACTTAGACTCATTTAATTAATTTAATTCAATGAATAGAGATTCATTAAATTAAATTTGACTTGAACCAATGGTTAGATTTGATCAACCAAGGGAGAGAAATGGTCAAGTTTGACTTGACTTAAGTTGGAAGATGAAGAGTCAAGTTTTTGACTTGACTTTGACTTGACCAATGCCACATCATCAAGGCTTCTTCATTTGGTCAAGTTTGACTTGACCAAATGCCACCTCATGGAGGAGATCAAGAGACTTGACTCTTGATATTCCATGGGGGTTACAAGCCATGAAGTGGCCGGCCACTTTTAGTGTGGAATGAGTTGTATTCATTCAAGGTAATTCATTTCTTCTTCTTCCTCTCAAGGTTTCTTCTCTCCCTCTCCTCCTCCTTGCCGAGACCATCAAGGGTGCTAGCACATCCTAGTGGTTTCTCTCGATCTCTTGCTTGTGTGGATACACATAGAGGAGTATCTACTTTGATACTCTCGAGATCCGGCGAACCTAGGACGAGCGGGATTACGCGAAGGGCTTCGCATCAAGGGTAACCTCTTTATCTTATAGATCTAAAGTAGATCTATGCTTAGAAAATATGTATATGAAATTTTATTTCTTCGCACGGATCCGTGGCATGGGAATTTCGGGGTTTCCGCAACTCAAAAAGCAGTTTTTACGGCCCGAAAAACCCAATAGTGGTATTAGAGCCACGTGCGAAGCATATACATGTTTTATTTTTTATTTTTATGAAAACTACAAATCTATAAGTTTCTGTTTTTTTTATTATTTTTATAGATTTTATGGGTAATTTTCTCGTAGAAGCGAAGCACAAGTGTTTAGACACTTGTAGGCTTCGACTATCGAGAAAATATTTCCGAAATGGCAAGGTTTCGCCCCAAATCGTTTGGGGAGAGTGGGCTAAGGCATTGTAGGATCGCTTAGGAACACTCGCGATGGTTATATCGCGGGTAGGGGTACTGCCTCTAACCCCGCAAGGGGCTTCGTTCTGCGATTGCGCCCGAAAATCGCTAAACGGGACCGCCGAGAATTTTTACTCATAAAATTGTAAAAATTATAAGAAAAATTACAGAAATTTATAGTAATTGCATAATTTAGAATTATGTATTATTTTGTTATGGTCATGGCCCAAAAGACCCAATTAGATTGGAAATTTATGTTGTAATTCATATTATGGCCTGCGTGCCATTTTCTGTGATGTGCGTGTTGTATATGATACGCGACCTGCGCGTCGTGCCTTTCCTATTTTTATATTCCTGTTGTAAATAGTTTAGACTCGAATGTAACTCGAGTTTCACCTTTGTAATGTATAAATTGGAGCGGTGGAAGGTCCACTCGAGACGGAGTTACGAGGAGGGCGCGAGCAACACAAGGTGGTCAAAGGAAGGAGCTTGAGAAGCTGTTGACCTTAGGTTGACCATCCGATCTTCTCATTGGCTTGAGAAGATCGTAGTAGGGCCATGATTAGTCACAAAATATTTAATAAATTGCTTGTGTGTGTGTATATGTGATGCATGCTAGAATAGTAATTAATTAGCGCCTTGCCGATTAGATTAGATCTAAATCACGTACATGATGCGCCCTAACGATTAGTGTTGGTGCGGGTAGCACTAACGGTCTAACCTAGGTTTTGATGAATGACAAATAGGTTAAGTTAGTTTTGTTGTTGTCTGACACTTTGATCGAGTGTGCAGGAGAAGTCCAGACAGGTCGACGGGCTGACCGGATGTCTGACACGAAGTCCAGCTAGGTCGACGGGCTAACCGAATAGCTGGCGAGAAGTCCAAGCGGGTCGACGGGCTGACCGGACGCTTGGCGAGTAGTCCAGACGGGTCGACGGGCTGACCGGACGTCTGGCAGGTAAGTGAGGTAAGTCACTGGAGGGGAGTGACTACGAGGACGCGTTCCCGGGAAGGGAAATTAGGCGTCGATCCCGCTTAGATCCATTTCGAATATCTAAGTAGAGATCGTGACTAGATTCCGGTCTCGGAAAGACGGAATGTAAGTCATACTAACTTGTGCTAATTCATACTATTATAAATGTGCTAATAATCTATGTTACAGGGTATATATTGCCTCGGACTAACTTTGTTTTGCAGGAAAAGGGAGTTTTCTGGAACAAGGTGGTCCGGGCGCCCAGAGGTCCGAGCGCCCGGAGGTCCGGGCGCCCGGAAGGGATCCGGGCGCCCGGAAGGCAAATTATATCCAGCCGAGTCGTCGCCACGTGGAGCATCACGGTTTGTGCAGCTACGTCACATTCCAGGCGCCCGGAAGGAATCCAGGCGCCCGGAGCAACATATAAAAGAAGCCCCAGGCAGGAGCTTCAGGAGTACAATCAATCTGAGAACTCTTCTACTGCTGGTTTTGCTGCTCTACGTTCCTGCGATGCTGATAAAGCTTCGACAAAGTGCTCATTCGGTTTTTAGTTTACTTCTTTGTCGGTATTACTTTGTTTCATTAGCATTTTTGTGTTCATCTCGTAACCATATTCGAATTGCTAGTGATTGCCCAACGAAAGTGGTCAAGGACCACGGGCCTTCGAGTAGGAGTCGTCACAGGCTCCGAACGAAGTAAAAAACAACTGTGTTCATTTACTTTTTCGCTTCGTATTTATACTCTTGTTTTTCGAATCGATATTCACCCCCCCTCTATCGAATCTAACGGTCCTACAAGTGGTATCAGAGCGGGTACCGCTCTGATTTGGTGCAACCACCAATCAGACTGGGGGTGAAATTTTTTTATTTTCAGTTCGACGTTTAATTCTAAAACTAGTGTATCTTTACTTTAATATTTTTTTTCTTAATTAATCTAAATTGGTACAACATGAATCTAGATTTTTACTACTATTTTTTTCTCTTCCCGCACTACTAATCCAAGACCAAGTCTTGGGATTTTTTTTCTCTCTTCTCCTTTGTCGGACTAAAATGTCTCAGATAGAAGGATTCAGCACAGTACGACCTCCACTCTTCAATGGGGACGATTTTCCATACTGGAAAAAGCGGATGGAGGTTTACCTCAAAACAGACTTCGACCAGTGGATGAGCATTACGAGACCCTACAAAATTCCATTGGACAACTCCAGGAATCTAGTGGATCCTGAAGACTGGACAGCAGATCTGAAGAAAAAAGCATCAACAGAAAATAAAGCGATCAACACTCTACAGTGCGGATTGACAAGAGAAGAACTGAACAGAGTTGGTCCACACAAAAACGCTAAAGAGCTATGGGACAAGTTGATCGAACTGCACGAGGGAACGAGCGACGCCAAGGTAACAAAACGAGACCTGCTTTTAAATTAAATTTTTAATATAAAAATGCAGGAAGGTGAAACGGCGAATCAACTCCACGCAAGAGTCAAGGACATCCTTAACGGGCTTCATGCGATAGGCCACCAGATGGAAAATAGAGACTTAATATGGTACGCATTAAATGCTTTTCCACGTAATAGTTTGTGGGCATCAATTGTAGATGCTTACAAAATTTCAAAAAATCTTTCTGAATTAAAATTAGATGAGCTTTTCTGTGAATTAGAATTACATGAACAAATTATTGCTGGAGCCGAAAAAGGTATAGCTTTATTTGCAGGTTCCTACAAAGAAAAGAAGAGCAAACCTGAGGATGAAGAACACCTAGTGAACCTAGTAAGAAAAATGTTCACCAGGAGAAAAAGGAGCTTCAGCACAAAGGACCTTCAGAAGATCAGTTCTCCCTCAGATCAAAAGAACGTAACTTGCTTCGGCTGCAACAAAAAGGGACATTACAAGAACGAATGCCCAAAACTGAAGTTCGATAAATTGAAGCCAACCAAAAAGAAGGCCTTCAAAGCAACGTGGGACGACTCCTCGGACGAATCAGAGGAAGAAGAACAGAAACATCAGAGCCACCTCGCACTGATGGCCCGCGAATCTGAAACAGAAGACGAGTCGGAAGATGAAGACGGGTCTGAACCCGAAACAGGTCACGAGTCCGTACTCGTTTCCGAAGGCCCGAATGAGGTATATTTTAATTTAAACAAAAATTTTTTAGAATTATTTCCTGTTTAAATAGTAAATTAACTAAAATAGAAAATGAAAACAAATCACTTCTTGAGGAAAATCAAAACCTCAAGGAACAGTTAAAAAATTCGAATCTAACTCAAGATCTAACACTTGAGGAGGAGAATTTATCATTAAAAAATGAAATAAACAATTTAAAGGAGATGTTAGAAAAATTCACAACGAGATCAAAAAATCTAGACTTAATCCTAAATAATCAAAAGGCATGCTATAATAAAACCGGATTAGGATATAAGTCGAATTCAAATAAAACCTTCAAATCATTAATAACTCAACACAAATCAACCAATCTAGCTTGGGTTCCGAAAGCGTGCTTAACCACGCAAATAGGACTTAATCAATATTATATTCCTAAAGAAAAAATACATTATATAAAATCGAATAAACCAAACCAAAATCCAAAATACCAACCCAAATCAAATTCAAACTTTAAACACCTTAAAAATCAACAAAATTATCATCAAGTTAATCATAACTATAAAAAGAATCGTCACAAACCTAAAACCAAAATTTAAATTAATGGCCAAAAATTCAGGGGGAGGCTCCAGAGTAGCTGGCACCTCTAAAACTAACTTACCCGACAGGGTAACCCAAAATTTACCAACCCGGCAGGATAATTAGGATTAGAGACCAAGTTTAACTTGAATCATGGTACTGGTGAAATTTTTGGATGATAGTACATTAGGGAAGCTTGGGCATCGCATGTCTAGAAAGATATGGCTTCGATCTGGTGCATTTGGCCAAGTGGAACTGACCGAAGCTACCCTTAAATGGATCCTAATCAGTTAGACCAAGATTTAGTACTAAGCTCCGTGGATAGGACTATTCGGAAAATCTCGAAAGGTTGGTTACTTCTAATGACGTCCATGTGACTCACCAAGCTTAGAAATTTATCCGAAGAATGCCTATTTGTGGAGACCAAAACTAAATCTGAATCTAACACAAGTTAAACCAAAGCTCCATAAGTAAAAATCTAATTTCATCTCACAAAATCATAGGATTCCCTGATTGATAATATAGATCGGGTGAGATGAATAAGGTTTAAAATTTTAATTTTAAAACTTAAAAAATTAATTTCAAAATTTTAATTTTAAAACTTAAAAAAAATTAATTTTAATTTTAATTTTTTTAAAAAAAAATTAATTTCAAAATTTTAATTTTAAACTTAAAAGTTAATTTCAAAATTTTAATTTTAAACTTAAAAAATTAATTTCAAAATTTTAATTTTAAACTTAAAAATTATTTTCAAAATTTTAATTTTAAACTTAAAAAATTAATTTCAAAATTTTAATTTAAAAAAAAAAAGTATTTTCAAAATTTTAATTTTAAACTTAAAAAATATTTTCAAAATTTTAAATTTTAAACTTAAAAATTATTTTCAAAATTTTAATTTTAATCTTAAAAAATTAGTTTCAAAATTTTAATTGACCGGGCTAGAGAGAGCTATGGCGAGTCTCCAGCAGGAGAACTCTGATTTTCATCGGGACATTCGGCGAGAGGTAGCCGAGTTACGAGCTGCCGGGGATACCCGACACACTGAGCTGATGGCGCTTCTCCGATCCTTGGGATCTGGACCACCCCCTTCATCATCTCAGTAGATCTAGTTATGACTCACTTCTGTAGCTACACTACCTGTAAAATATTTTGGATCTATCTAGTGATATTTCAGACTTACATTGATTATGTTCTATCTTGATAGACTGGGATCTTTCAAAAATACTTTCAAAAATGGTTTTATCAAATTATAAGTTAAACTTGTTTGTTTTCAAAACTTTCCATTTTTAGATTTTCAAAAACAGTTTTTGCCTTAGACTAGTTTTGAATCCTTAGAAAGCATGTACCCATAGGACTAGTTTTTGAGCATCTCACCAACACCTTAGGTTTACCTTGCTTGTGCTTGACAAATATAGAAAGGGGTGAGATGCATAGGCCAACTGTCTGGACTTACGATGCTTATTTCAGTGCATCAGCATAAGTCTGGACGTTAAATACAACTTAGATATTAATCAGATTAAGTTCATCCGTCAAGTCAAACACTGACTGCTTATAATCAACTTAATCTGACTAACCAAGTGAAAGCGACTATCTACTGATAGTTAGTTAGTACCTAATTGGTTAGACAGCTGGTTAAATTTAAGTATCAAGTTCAGGGGGAGAAATTAACTTTGTGTGTTTGAAAAATGCTTTTTAAACTAACTTATGTTCAAACATTAGTTTCAAAAATTAAAATTAACTAAGTGCTTGAAAGTTTAATTCCACCAAATTTAGCTTTTATCAAATTAGCCTTAAAAATTCATTTTGGCAAATTTAATCTTAATTAATTTTTTTTGTTTTGAAAAATTGAAGTTGAGAATTTACCTTTTGAAAAGTTGAAAAACCTGATTTAAAATTTTTTACATGCTTGAAAAGTTAAAACTTATTTAACTTTAAATTTATACTTTTCAAAATTCAACTTGTCTCCCCCAAGTCAACTTGATTTTTTTTTGGATTTAAAAAATTGCATTTTTTCTTTGAATTTTGAACCAAACTCAGATATTTTTCAAGATTAGCTGTTTCACAGTAACTCTACACTATGTTTACCCTTGTTTTTTTTTATGAATGTCAAAGGGGGAGGGTTAGGCGGTTAAGTTAGATAAACCAAATTGAAAACACTAAAACTAACTTTAAAACCGATGTACCTATTTTTTTGCGTTCTTTCACTAACTTAACCAGGTTGTCATTCCATCAAAAAGGGGGAGATTGTTGGTGCGGGTAGCACTAACGGTCTAACCTAGGTTTTGATGAATGACAAATAGGTTAAGTTAGTTTTGTTGTTGTCTGACACTTTGATCGAGTGTGCATGAGAAGTCCAGACAGGTCGACGAGCTGACCGGATGTCTGGCACGAAGTCCAGCTAGGTCGACGGGCTGACCGGATAGCTGGCGAGAAGTCCAAGCGGGTCGACGGGTTAACCGGACGCTTGGCGAGAAGTCCAGACGGGTCGACGGGCTGACCGGACGTCTGGCAGGTAAGTGAGGTAAGTCACTGGAGGGGAGTGACTACGAGGACGCGTTCCCGGGAAGGGAACATTAGGCGTCGATCCGGCTTAGATCCATTTCGGATATCTAAGTCGAGATCGTGACTAGATTCCGGTCTCGGAAAGACGGAATCTAAGTCATACTAACTTGTGCTAATTCATACTATTATAAATGTGCTAATAATCTATGTTGCAGGGTATATATTGCCTCGGACTAACTTTGTTTTGCAGGAAAAGGGAGTTTTCTGGAACAAGGTGGTCCGGGTGCCCGGAGGGGATCCGGGCGCTCGGAAGGCAAATTATATCCAACCGAGTCATCGCCACGTGGAGCATCACGGTTTGTGCAGCTACGTCACATTCCAGGCGCCCGGAAGGAATCCAGGCGCCCGGAGCAACATATAAAAGAAGCACCAGGCAGGAGCTTCAGGAGTACAATCAATCTGAGAACTCTTCTACTGCTGGTTTTGCTGCTCTACGTTCCTGCGACGCTGATAAAGCTCCGACAAAGTGCTCATTCAGTTTTTAGTTTATTTCTTTGTCGATATTACTTTGTTTCATTAGCATTTTCTGTGTTCATCTTGTAACCATATTTGAATTGCTAGTGATTGCCCAACGAAAGTGGTCAAGGACCACGGGCCTTCGAGTAGGAGTCGTCATAGGCTCCGAACGAAGTAAAAAATAACTGTGTTCATTTACTTTTTCGCTGCGTATTTATACTCTTGTTTTTCGAATCGATATTCACCCCCCCTCTATCGAATCTAACGGTCCTACAATTAGATTAGATCTAAATCGCGTATATGATACACCTCGTCTATTAGATTAGATCTCAATCATGTCAACTCGAAATGCCTACCATGCCGTGATACCCATCACTACCTCGTCGCATGTTGTTGTTGAATCTGCCAAAGCAAAGCAACGCATACTATCTTGGTAGGGTGCGGAGGGACAATCTTGGTCCCGCCTATCAACGCATGGGTGAGTACAACTCAATTAGATTGAGTAACTAGTTAACTCAATTGGATCGAGTTTAACTATAGGCATTTTCCAATGGTTGGTAGATAGGTCAAAATCACGTTTATATTAACTCTTGGGCGTATTAGCCAAAGCTAACTCGAGTTTTAATATAAATGCGGATCTTGATCCTATAAACAAGAGTTGCATAGAGATTTAATTGGTAATTAGTTACCTACCGATCATACTAAGTCTTGGGCGATTTAGCCAAAGCTAACTCAAGGCGTAGTATGATGTGGATCTTGTCCCACATGAATTATAGAATTCAGTGGAAGCATCATTTAATTAAAATGCCTAATTAAATGATTAATAGAATATGATATTTATTTATTTGTCTACATTTTTCTGTTGTAGATAACCATGACGTCAAATACGAACTCTTTCTCCCTCTGTTCCGTCCTTGAGAAGGACAAGCTCAACGGAGCAAATTTCCTGGACTGGTACAGGTACCTGAGAATTGTTCTCAGACAAGAACGTAAACTGTACGTTCTGGAGCAGCCCATTCCGGAGGCACCTCCTTCCACTGCCACGCGAGCTGACCGTGATGCTTACAAGAAGCATCAAGATGACTCATTTGATGTGTCATGTCTTATGCTCGCGACCATAAACTCTGAGCTTCAGAAGCAACACGAGTTGATGGGCGCTTATGATATGGTTGAACATCTTCGTCAACTATATCAAGGACAAGCGAGGCACGAGAGATTGGAAATCTCTAAGGCACTGTTTCAGTGCAAGATGCAAGATGGGACTCCCGTAGGCCCATATGTACTTAAAATGATTGGGTACATAGAAAACCTACAGATGTTGGGATTCCCACTTGGCCAAGAGTCGGCCACTGATCTGATCTTGCAATCATTGCCAGATAGCTATAGTCAATTCGTTCTAAATTATAACATGAACGAAATTGACAAGCCACTGCCTGAGCTGCTTAGCATGTTAAGAACTGCTGAGCTCAACCTTAAGAAGGTTAAGCCCAACTCCATTTTGATGGTGCAAAAGGGAAAAGGCAAGGGCAAGCCTAAAGGTAAGGGAAAGTCCCAAGTCAAGGGCAAAGGCAAGGCACTGAAACACAAAGGAGGGGTCGCCAAGGATGCTACCTGCTTCCACTGCGGTCAGACCGGGCACTAGAAGAGGAACTGCAAAGTGTACTTGGAAGATCTTAAGAAGAAGAGAAGTGAGACTTCCACTTCAGGTATCTATGTTATAGAAGTCAATCTATCTATCTCTTCATCGTGGGTATTAGATACCGAATGTGCTTCTCACATTTGTACTAATGTGCAGGCGCTGAGAAATAGCAGGGCATTGACGAAGGGCGAGGTGGACCTACGTGTAGGCAATGGAGCACGGGTTGCTACTGTTGCTGTAGAAATTTATCATCTATCTCTACCTTCTGAGCTTGTATTAGAATTAGATGAATGTTGTTATGTGCCTGCTTTAACTAAGAACATAATTTTAGTTTCTTGTTTGGAAAAGAAAGGTTTTTCATTTATTATAAAGAACAAATGTTGTTCAGTTTATTTAAATGAAATGTTCTATAGTAGTGCACCTCTGATAAACGGACTCTATATTCTAGACCTTGAGAACCCTATCTATAACATTAGTACCAAGAGGTTCAAGTCAAATGACATGAACCAAACCTATCTCTGGCACTGTCGCTTAGGTCATATAAATGACAAACACTTATCCCAGCTCCATAAAGATGGTTTGCTGGACTCATTTGATTTTGAATCATATGAGACATGCGAGTCATGCCTTCTAGGCAAGATGACCAAGACTCCCTTTAGTGGACACAACGAGAGAGCGACTGACTTGTTAGGACTTATACATAGTGATGTATGTGGCCCTTTCAATGTCGCTGCCAGGGGTGGTTATAGGTACTTTATTACATTTACTTATAACTTCAGTAGATATGGTTATGTGTATCTGATGACACATAAGTTAGAATCCTATGAAAAGTTCAAAGAATTCAAGAATGAAGTACAAAACCAGCTTGGCAAGAGTATTAAGATACTTTGATCAGATCGAGGTGGATAATACCTTAGCCATGAGTTTCGTGACTATCTAGCTGAGTGTGGGATCCTATCCCAACTCACTCCTCCTGGAACACCACCATGGAATGGTGTATCCAGAAGGAGGAATCGTACCTTATTAGATATGGTACGATCTATGATGAGTCACACAGATCTTCCTATGTATCTTTGGGGTTATGCTCTAGACACAGCAACCTTCATTCTCAACCGAGTTCCATCTAAGGCTGTAATAAAGACACAATATAGGATATAGACTGGGAGAGATGTCCAGGTGTCTTTTATGAGGATTTTGGGTTGTGAGGCTTACGTTCGACGTCAAGTCTCAAACAAACTCGGACCTAAATCTGACAAGTGCTATTTCATTGGATATCCCAAGGAAACGAAGGGATATTACTTCTACATTCCCAGTCAACACAAGGTAGTTGTGGCTAAGACTGAGGTATTTCTAGAAAGGGACTTTGTTTCTAGAAAGACTAGTGGGAGTACGTTCGATCTTGAAGAAGTTCAAGATATGGACCATAGCACTGAAGCCTCGATGGAAGTTGAACTGGAACCACAAAGTGTTGTGGATGATGTGTTCCACAAGGAGTTGAGGAACAACAACCAGTTCAAGTAGACCTACCTCTTCGCAGATCTGATAGGGTACGTCGTCAGCTTGAGAGATACTCATTTCTCTTGTCTGACCATGATGACGTTGTGCTCATTAAGGATGAGCCTACCTCCTATCAGGAAGCTGTGATGAGTCCAGATTCTGAGAAATGGCTAGAGGCCATGAGATCCGAGATGGAATCCATGTACACTAACCAAGTATGGACTTTGGTTGATCCACCTGAAGGGGTCAAACCCATTGGGTGTAAGTGGGTCTTTAAGAGAAAGACTGACATGGATGGATTTATTTATAAGGGTCGCTTGGTAGCTAAAGGTTTCAAACAAATTTATGGTATTGACTATGATGAAACCTTTTCTCCAGTAGCGATGTTTAAATCCATTCGGATCATGCTTGTTATTGCAGCGTACCACGATTATGAGATCTGGTAGATGGATGTCAAAACCGCGTTTCTGAATGGAAACCTGCTTGAGGATGTGTACATGACATAACCTAAGGGTTTTGTAGATTCACAGCATACTAGTAGAGTATGCAAGCTGCATAGGTCCATTTATGGACTAAAGGAAGCTTCTCGGAGCTGGAATCTTCGATTCGATGATGCAATCAAACAGTTTGATTTTATCAAGAATGAAGATGAATCTTGTGTCTACAAGAAGGTTGTTGGGAGCACAGTTGTCTTCCTTATATTGTATGTGGATGACATACTACTTATTGGGAAAGACATCCCTTTGCTACAGTCTATCAAGACTTGGCTAGGGACTTGTTTCTCAATGAAGGACTTAGGTGAAGCATCTCGCATTCTAGGCATACATATCTATAGAGATAGATCTAAGAGGTTGCTTGGCCTAAGTCAGAGTACATATATTGACAAGGTACTCCTTCGGTTTGCCATGCAGAACTCCAAGAAGGGATTTCTGCCGATGTCACATGGCATGAGTCTTTTGAAGACTCAAGGTCCCTCTTCTAGAGAGGAGAGAGACCGCATGGATCAGATCACTTATGCCTCAGCCATAGGATCTATCATGTACGCCATGCTATGTACTCGTCCTGATGTCTCGTATGCTTTGAACATGATGAGCAGATACCAGTCAGATACAGATGAAAGTCACTGGATAGCAGTCACGAATATTCTTAAGTACTTGAAAAGGACTAAAGAATATTTCTTGATATATTGATGCGATTATGAGCTAGCTGTAAAGGGTTACAGTGATGCCAGCTTGCAAACCGACCAAGATGATTATCGATCGTAGTCAAGGTTCGTGTTTTGCATAAATGGTGGTGCTGTGAGCTGGAAGAGTTCGAAGCAGGACACAGTTGTTGATTCTACAACAGTGTAACGCCTCGCCCCTCCTGCTCAAGGGACGGGGGTTACATTACTTACTTACTTACTTGCATATTAATATTTTTTTCTACTTAAAACAGCGGAAGTCTTGTTTATAAAATTTTCTTTTAAAACTTTTCTTTTCTTTTTAATCATCATGACTAACTACCTAGGCATGTAGGGTCACATAGCATACTTAACATGATTTTAAGTCATAATACCAATAAGCATAATTAAATGTCATGGATTCATGAAATAATAACATAAGCTAGGCATAATTCTTATTAAACAAAAGCAGGTCTTTCTCTTTTAGCCGAGCCACTACCACACACATCCTTCTTGCCCCTCCTGCTGCTCCCTTAGTTCATCCATTCCTTGCCTTTATTTGTGGTACAAGAAAAGTAAGCTATGAGCACACAAGGCTCAGTAAGATCCTTCCTACTCACAAAAATCGTATAGCGTAGCATAATCACAAGGCATAAAGCATGGAGGTAAACTCATCATATCATGTATAGAAGCATCATATCGTAACTCTCATAAACAAAAAATACAGAACATCTTATCATATCATGTCATATTCATAAGAGCATCAAATCATATCATGTCATAAAGCACATCATAGCATATCGTAACATAATCATAAGTATCATGACATATCATGGCATAATCATAAGGTATATGCAAGATGACTTTCAAAACATGTATCATGAACATATATATGCAACATGTCTTTTGAAAACTTATTATATACATACTTAAACATAATCTCAACATAACTAGGGCCCCGGCTTGTACCACATACATAAATGCGCGCGTCCTATGTAGGTTCAAGGTAGTAAGTCTTGAACCCTACAAGGCATACATACTAGGCCCATTTCTTAGTCCATCGACCTAGGGGCACTTAGGAGCCCATCCCTAACGAGGCCCGTTTCTTAGTCCATCGACCCCGGGGCGCTTATGGAGCTCACCCTTGGTACAAGCCATATAAAGTAAAGTAGCATGTCATACATATCATGGTTCTTATCATTTCATGCATATCATATTTCTTAACATATCATAAAACATGCATAATTTGGGCACACAGCTCATCATAATAGCATGCATAAATTTGGGCACATAGCACATCATAAACACATGCATAATTTGGCACACAGCTCATCATAATAGCATGCATAATTTGGGCACACAATATATCATAAATACATGCATAGTTTGGGCACATAGCTCATCATAATAGCATACATAATTTGGCACGCAGCATATCATAAGGGTTATCAACATGCATAGATCATGAGCATACGTAAATAAACATAGAAGCATAGCAAGTCCTTATCATATCATGAAGAATTGCATGTGAGACACATGGAGATCATAATTAGGTCTCTAACCCTAATTTTTCATATAGTGGCCGAAACATATGATTGTAAATTAGGTTAACAATTAACACACAAGCATGTGAACCCTAAACCAATATAATATCATATATCATAAGGAACATCATGAGCATGTTTAGTTTAGGTTCTAGGTTTCCTAAGCTTAGAAACTTGTCATGGCCGAATCTTATCAAGCATTACATTGGGTTAAAAGCAACATACAAGCATGTGAACTCTAAACCAATATCATATCATATATCATGAGGAACATCATAAGCATGTTTAGTTTAGGTTCTAGGTTTCCTAAGCTTATAAACTTGTCATGGCCGAATACCATCAAGCATCACATTTGGTTAAAAATCAACATACAAGCATGTGAACTCTAAACCAATATCATATCATATATCATAAGGAACATCATAAGCATGTTTAGTTTAGGTTCTAGGTTTCCTAAGCTTATAAACTTGTCATGGCCGAATACCATCAAGCATCACATTTGGTTAAAAATCAACATACAAGCATGTGAACTCTAAACCAATATCATATCATATATCATAAGGAACATCATAAGCAAGTTTAGTTTAGGTTCTAGGTTTCCTAGGCTTATAAACTTACTATGGCCGAAGCTTGTAAATCATGTAACTAGGTTTCATGTGGCATAAAAGCATGGAAACCCTAAACAAATTTCATAGTATTTATTACCAAGAACATCATGAGCATGTTTAGTTCAAGTTCTAGATTTTCTAGGCTTATGAACTTGTTGTGGCCGAAAGTTCATGGAGCATGAAATAAAGTTCTAACCAACCTACAAGCATGAGCATGTCATGTTAACTTCATATCTTGTCTTAAGGAAAATCATGGCATGCTTAGTTTAGGTTTAAAGATCTCCTAGGCCCTTAATCCTACCATGGCCGAATGTTCATGAGCATGAAATAAAGTTTAATCAACATACAAGCATGAGCATATCATATTAACTTCCTATCTTATCTTAAGAAGAATCATGGCATGCTTAGATTAGGTTTAAGGTTCTCCTAGGCCCTTAATCTTATCATGGCCGAAAGTTAAAAGGGAGACATCCTAATTCCAAGCAACATACAAGTATGAGAAATGTTAACAACTCTCTTATCATAAGGTACATATCATAAAAACAAAGGGAGCATGTTTAGTTTAGTCTTAAGCTTACCTAGTTCTTTTATTCATGCTTGGCCGAGAGTCTAGGATCATGAATCTAAGTTCTAACCAAACATTCCAGCATAGAAACATTAGATTAATCCCCTACCATAAGATACATATTACAAGAAACATATTGAGCATATCTAGTTGGGTCTTAAAATTTCCTAGGTCTTCTTTTTGTCTTGGCCGAAAGTCCATGAAGAAATCCTAGGTTTTTAAGCAACCTAACCTCATATAAAAACACATGAACTATTGTACCACAGGTGAGGGGAAACTTACATAATTTCCGCTTGTTGTTCCTTAAGAAAATGATACCCTTGTGAGGAGGAAGAAGAACTTCTCTTCTTAGTTTTCCCTCTTTGTTTTCTTCTTCTTGTAAGAGGTAAACCTTGAGACTCCTTCTTGGAAATAAGGTTTTCTTAGAGAGGAAAACTTAACTTGACTTTTGAGAATGAGGGAGAAAAGCTCTAAGTTTCGGTGGAGAAGGAAAAAGGAGGAGGAAGAAGAAGAATTAGAAATTCTCTTTCTCTTTTCTCCTCTAAATCCTATTTATTCATCATGGAATGAATCATGTCCTTATTCATTCCCCCTTAACTCCTCTATTTCTTCCCTCTTTAATTCCCACAAAAATTAGAAGGAAAGAGGGTGGGAAGGCAATTTGCCTTTTTCTTGCTCCCTCTCTTAACCAAGAGGAAGAGAAGGTAAGCAACTTGGTTTTCTCTTGCTCTTTTACTTAGTTCTTTCTTCTCACCTTTAACTACAATTTCCATTCCTTTCTATCCATCTATTATTCATTATTCTAGTGGTTATCATACACCAATTTAACTCTATTATTTGTGGGAGGTTCAAGGTTCAAACCTTCCCTCTCTTTCTTTTTTTTTTATCTCTATTATTTCTTTTGATTCCTCTTACTTTTATGCTCTAACGAAAAATAATACCCATATCTTATAATTTCGTGGGTGTTACAAACAGAGGCCGAGTATATTACTGTATCAGAAGCAGCAAAGGAGGTAGTTTGGATCCACAAGTTCATTACCGAGCTTGAGGTGGTTCCTAGCATAGCTGATCCCATAGAGCTCTATTGTGACAACAATGGAGCAATAGCACAGGCTAAGGAATTTCGCTCACACCAGCGGACCAAACACATACTACGGCGCTTCCATCTCATTCGAGAGATTATCAAGAGAGGAGATGTGAAGATTTGCAAAGTACCCGCAGAGGCTAACATCACAGATACCTTGACCAAGGCTTTGGCACAGAAAAAGCATGATGGTCACACTAGGTCATTAGGGCTTAGAGCCTACACTAATTGACACTAGTGCTAGTGGGAGATTGTTAGTTAGAGTCCTAGAGCCAATCATTTGATGATTGTTGTATGGACTCATTGTATCATATTCTTGTATATAAATAAAGGCATTTATTTTGGTTATTATACTTACTTGTATTGGTGCAAAATAACTAAGTATAATAGCGTCCTTGAGTAGAAGGTTCTTACCTATATCAATCGATTGGTTGAATCGATAGTGAGATGATATAGGGGACACTACTCTTAATCATTCCTAGTCAAGTATTAATATTCAGGGACAATGTTAATACGACGAGACTAGCATGTAGGTCAACTCGATGACTTGATCTCACAAGTCATAGATATGGAGATATCAAGTTGACACATGGGTATGCATTGGAGAATGTATACTGAATGACCCGCCATGAGAAAGTATCATGGATCGTTATATGAGTGTCATATACTTTCTCATGTGGCTATTAGTATGACTACTAGTCCTTGAACCTGAAGTCACCATGGTTCCCTACATAAGAAGTTACGTACTTTGATTTCGTCAAACGCCACCCGTAACTGGGTGGACTATAAAGGTGATTACTGGGTATGTAACAAATTATGCGGAGGAATGTGAGTGATGTAGATGGGATCTATCCCTCCTATATGACGGGAGAGACATTGATATTCTTGATAGAGTGAGACCACTAAGTGCATGGCCATGCCCAAATGAGTCAATATGAGATATTGAGCTCATTTGATTGAGTGAGTCTACTTGGAATTCAAGATTTAGATTGATTAGAGGATTACACGGTCTATGCCTCACATTGATCAATCTAGATGTCTAGGATAGAAGGGCACTTGTCATATATTGTGAGGAGTCATAATTAGTAGTCACAAGGTGATGTTGGATCTCAACATTCTTGTAACTTGGGCAGTAATGGTGTGTTGCTAGATACCGCTCATTACTTATGCTTCTAAATGGGTTTAGAAGTATTGCCAACGTTACAAGAACCTATAGGGTCACACACAAAGGGCAATTAGATGGGCATTAGATTCATTTGATAAACCTAAAGGATTAGGTTCATGTGATAAACCAAATTGGATTAAGAGTAATCCAAATTGAGCTAATTGAGTTGGACTCAATTTGGTTCATGTGTTAAGTGAGTCTAATTTGGACTTAGACTCATTTAATTAATTTAATTCATTGAATAGAGATTCATTAAATTAAATTTGACTTGAACCAATGGTTAGATTTGATCAACCAAGGGAGAGAAATGGTCAAGTTTGACTTGACTTAAGTAGGAAGATGAAGAGTCAAGTTTTTGACTTGACCAATGCCACATCATCAAGGCTTCTTCATTTGGTCAAGTTTGACTTGACCAAATGCCACCTCATGGAGGAGATCAAGAGACTTGACTCTTGATATTCCATGGGCGTTACAAGCCATGAAGTGGCCGGCCACTTTTAGTGTGGAATGAGTTGTATTCAATCAAGGTAATTCATTCCTTCTTCTTCCTCTCAAGGTTTCTTCTCTCCCTCTCCTCCTCCTTGCCGAGACCATCAAGGGTGCTAGCACATCCTAGTGGTTTCTCTCCATCTCTTGCTTGTGTGGATACACATAGAGGAATATCTACTTTGATACTCTCGAGATCCGGCGAACCTAGGACGAGCGGGATTACACGAAGGGCTTCGCATCAAGGGTAACCTCTTTATCTTGTAGATCTAAAGTAGATCTAGGCTTAGAAAACATGTATATGAAATTTTATTTCTTTGCACGAATCCGTGGCATGGGAATTTCGGGGTTTCTGCAACGCAAAAAGCGGTTTTTGCGGCCCGAAAAACCCAATACACATAACTTCAAATGGAAGCTCCCAATCCGGGGCTTGAATTACTGGAGCTGAGGTAAGGGCTCTTTTAATCTTTTTAAAAGCCTCTATGCAATCATCATTAAAATAGAATTCAACATCTTTGTTCAGTAAATTAGTTAATGGCTTAGAGATTTTTGAAAAATCCTTGATAAAACGCTTGTAGAACCCAGCATGCCCTAAGAAGCTCCTTACTCCTTTTACATTAATTAGCGGGGGTAACTTCTCTATTACTTCTATCTTGGCTAGATCCACTTCAATCTCATGCTCTAATATCTTATGTCCCAAGATAATCCCTTCTTTAACCATAAAGTGGCATTTTCTCCAATTTAATACTAAGTTTACATCTTCACACCATTGAAGAATCGTAGAAAGTCTTAGTAAACAAGTGTTGAAGTCATTTCCATAAACTGAGAAATCATCCATGAATACCTCCATGATTTTCTCTATTAGATCTGAAAAAATTACCATCATGCATCTTTGAAACGTAGCTGGGGCATTACAAAGTCCAAATGGCATACGCCGATAAGCAAAAGTTCCATAGGGACATGTGAAAGTGGTCTTCTCTTGATCTTGAGGATGAATTAGAATTTGGAAGAATCCCGAATAGCCATCCAAATAACAAAAATATGAGTGTTTTGCCAATCTTTCAAGCATCTCATCAATAAATAGTAAAGGAAAATGATCATTCCTAGTTTCTTTATTCAACTTCATGTAATCAATACACATCCGCCACCCTGTGACCGTTCGTGTTGGAACCAACTTATTGGTCTCATTTCTAATTACAGTCATTCCTCCTTTTTTATGGAACCACATGCATTGAACTCACCCATTCACTATCTAAAATAGGATAAATGATCCCAACATCAAGAAGTTTAAGTACTTCTTTCTTTACCACCTCTTTCAAATTTGGGTTTAATCTTCTTTGATGTTCAATTGAATTTTTATGTCCTTCTTCAAGTAAGATTCTATGCATACAAAGTGAAGGACTAATTCCCTTAATATCATCAATAGTGTACCCAATCGCTTTTCTATGCAACCTTAACTCATTAATCAATCTTTGTGTTTCCTGCTCAGTCAAGTTTGCATTGATTATCACTGGAAAAGTGGAATTCGGTCCAAGGAATGCATATTTAAGGTTAGGGTGGCAATGGTTTTAACTCTAGATGAGGTGGCATAATTTCTGACAAAGTTGGGTCCTTCTCCAGTAACTTTATTCCTTCTTTTGGATATCCTTTCCCTAAGTTCTCCTCGGTTTCTGATATCATCTCTTCATCTTCTTCATAATCAATGTTATCTTCTACATAAGAAACATTTGGGAACTCCTCCCTTTCAATAGGTTCAGTTGAAGATATTCCTCCTCCAAACATTTTTGATAGAGACTCACAACACCAAGGAAATAAATCTTGAAGATCTCTTTGATTCACAGAGATGCCTTCTTCAACCTCCTGAATTTTACCATTTGCAAGTTCTTGTTTATTTTCCTCATCGCTTTCTTTTTCTTTATCTTCAAATGCACTACATGTGAGAGTCATTAGATTTTGCCCTGACCAATCATAAGATTTGATGCTATACTGTAGATTATTTCATATGCTTCATCTAAACTTTTCTTCATGAAAGATCCTCCACATGCTACATCTAACTGACTCTTATTTTGGAAAGAAAGCCCAATATAGAATAAATATATAATTAACCATTTCTCAATACCATGATGCAGGCAAAAATTTAGAAGAGATGAATATCTTTCCCAAGCTTGATGTAATTCCTCTCCAGCAAGTTGCTTAAAACTCAGAATTTGATTTCTCAAATGTATGGTCTTTTGTGAAGAAAAATATTTGTTCAAAAATTTCTTCTCTAACTCAGCCCAAGTTATGATACTTCTAGGTTGCAAGGTATTAAACCACTTCTTTGCAACATCCTTAAGACTAAAAGGGAAAACCAATAGACAAATAGCATGAGATGGAACCCCTTCATATCTTAGTGTATTACAATATCTGTTAAATTCTATGAGATGTGAATAAGGATTCTCCAACTCTAACTCCCCAAACTGATCCTGCTAAATTTTTGGGATAAAAGATGGTCTAAGCATAAAATTTCTTTCTTGAATCTCTGGCTGAACAATGGGCCCTAAATCTTGGACAGACTTTGGAACCCCATAATCTTTTAGTGATCTGAATACCATATTTGAGCGTTCTTGTTCTTCTTGATTTCTTTGTAATATCTGTTGGAGTGTATAATGAAAGCCTAAGCTTTGTAAACATTCATTATGAATAAAGAATCACATTTGATCTAATTATCTACATTTGTTTGTAGTTGTTCATTTAATTTATATTGTAGATAACATAGTATGTGGTGTCACATACAGAAGATGATGTTATCAGTACCTTATAAATTATCAACAGTAGCTCACGACCAGAATGGAAAGGAACAAACCATTAGAAGGTCGTAGTGTAATTAGGTATTAGTTTATCTTGACTATATAATTACACTAGTACACTCAGAGTGTATTGAGTAGGACCATTTGAGGTTGTTTCTTTTATACTGACTTTATAAAGGAACAAAGACCTCGGTTATTATGGAAGTGTGTGCTCTTAATCCTAATATAATAACAAGCACATATATTTGATATTTATTTCTTTAATTTATCAATGGGTGAGATTTAGTTCGATGAATCAATAAGCCCGATAAATTGGGAAATGATATCAGTTATAGTGTGTGTTGTTGATTATAGAAGGAAACTGTGTCCTAGAGATACTAGGTTGATAATGTCCCCAAGAGGAGCTCATAAGGATTGTCATGTTAAACCCTGCAGGTGGACTTAGTCCGACATGACGATAAGGTTGAGTGGTACTACTCTTGGACTTAGACATTGATTAAATGAGTTGTCAGTAACTCACTTAATTAGTGGACATTCGATATCTTAAACACAGGGAGACTAACACACTCATAATAAGAAGGAGCCCAAAAATGTAATTTGGGATTGGTGCGGTAGTTCAATGATAATTCTCTAGTGGAATGAATTATCATTGATAAAATTAAGTTGTGTGTTCGGGGCGAACATGGGATGCTTAATTTTATCGGGAGACCAAAACTAATTCCTCCTCTCGGTCCCTATCGTAGCCTCTTATTTATAGAGTACTATACCCACATATACCCACCTTCTATACCCACCTAAAGGGGGCCGGCCAAGCTAGCTTGGGAACCAAGCTAGGGCCGGCCTAAGCTAAGGTGGCCGGCCCTAGCTTGAACCCAAGCTAGTAGGGCCGGCCATAATTAATTAAAAAGAAAATTTAATTTTAATGTTTATTATTATGTGGAAGATTTAATTTAAAAGAGAATTAAAATTAAAAAATCTCTCTTGTAAAATATTTACAAAAGATTAAAGAAAGAGACTAGATCTCTTTCCTTATTTGTAAATTGGAGAGATGTTTTATTTTCTCTTTAAAATTATTCACATGATAATAAAATTAAAATTATAGATATTTCCTTTTATTAACCATGAAGAGATTTTAAAGAGAAATTTTATTTTTTTAAAATTTCCGGAAACAAATAAGGAAAGTTTTAATTGTTGATTGAAACTTGTCCAATTTGCTTCCTATTGTTTTGGCCGGCCATCATTGTTTAATTGGGGAAATATTATTTTATTTTTCTCAATTAAATCATGTCAAGGAAATTAAGGAAAATTTATTGTAATTAAATTTCTTAATTTACCTAGGCCAAGGAATATAAAAGAAGGGGTGAGGGTTCCTTCACAATACACAACCTCTATTGTTTTCTCTCCCTTTTTCCTTGGTGTTGTGGCCGGCCATTACCCTCTCCCTCTCTTCCTCTTGTGGTGGCCGAATACTTCATCTTTCTTGGAGTTCTTGTGGTGGCCGGATACTACTTGGAGAAGAAGAAGAAGAAGGAGAGAAAGCTAGCATCTCTTGGAGCTTGGTTAGTATTTTGATTTTCTTCTTTGGTAAAGTTCTTCCTTTGTGGCCGAACCTTGCTTGGAGGAGAAGAAGGTGGTTGGTAGTTTCTCATCTTGGAGCTTGATCGTTGCCCACACAACGTCCGAGGTTAGAAGAGGAATACGGTAGAAGATCAAGAGGTTTTTCTACAAGGTATAACTAGTAATTTCTATTTCCGCATCATGCTAGTTATTTATGGAAATAATACCAAATACAAGAGGCTTACGTTCTAGTATTTCGAATATGTTTTTTCGAAGTTGTGTTCTTTTGTTTCTTTCTTTTCCTTGTGATTTGATTGTTCTCTTTGGTTAACCTAAAGTTATTTTAGGAAATTAAATATTAGCTTTCTATTAAAGGTTTTGTCTAGTCGGTGGTGGTTGCTCCCATATCCAAGAAGGCCATGTGCCTCGCCACGTCAGTACTGGAAACCTTTTATGGAAATTAATATTTAATGGAATTAATAACTTAAGGAGACTTGGGTCGAACGTGTTAAGTTCCGCAGGAGATCCAAGTCAAAACCTAAAGAACAAATAGATTAAGTTTTGGATCAAACGTGTTAAGTTCCGCAGATCCAAAATTTAATTTAAAAGAACACATGGTAGCTAGGAAAAGGTTCGATCTTTGTACAAAATTTTTGTACAGTGGAACCTATAGGCTTTCCGAGTAGCAACCAACAATTGGTATCGAGCTAGGTTTTGCCTCTGTGTATTTGGTATTTAGTTTAATTATGCACATGTCATACATAATTTAGGCGGGATAATAGTAGGATGTGCTAACTTTGTGGATGCAGGATCCAACTATTATGGCTTTAGTTAATTATGTGTGTGATTGGACCCTTGGACATGTCAAGGGCAATTTATATGTGTGTGCATGATTGTATTAAAATACGGGAGCTGTATTTAGTTTTATTAGGATTTTATTTTTGATCTAGATACATGTACATTCCTTTTATGGAATATAGAATCAAAATGTAAAATTCTATTTATGTCACGGATCGAATCTTGCAAAGCGTGGAACCTTCTAAGGACCAGAGGCGCAGCGGAACTCGGAGCAAGATGGATGCGACAGTTAGACCCGGTGGCGGTGGCCAAATATGGCAGCAGCTTCGGATGACAACACACGGAGGACAATTAAAGATAAAAGCCATAATAGTTGAAAATTAGATTTTCTATTTATTGCTTTTATATTGTGCTGTGTGTGTATGTTAGTTTACAAGTTTAGTAGGCTAGCATAGTTAAAATTCTTCATTTATAAATAACTAAGTGGGAGAGGGATTTTTAAGTAAATCCCATGGTCTCCATTACTGGTTTGTAAGTGATGCAAACAAGCTTGCGCGTTGGCTCTGAGTGCCTTCCTCCATAACGGATGAGCTTGTTTGCGGATCACTAGAACAGGCTTCCATTTTTGGATGACTATAGGAAGTTAATTAAGAGCGTCTGATCTTCCCCAACTGAAGGGGCATAATCTTATTAATGGACTTAGTGTCAAGTAATGGTGTACACTTAGACACATCTAATAGTATCCTCCCCAACGGAGTCACTGCTATTATTTGTGTGACCAAATAATACCAACTATTAATTTTATTTGTCAAAAAGTTAGGTTGACAAGATAATAAAATTAATGGGTTAAAACCCTCCTTTACGAATGTTGAATTTGTATACGTCCACACTAACGTGGCATACAAAATTCACGGTGTTTTAAGGTGTTGGTTAATTTAAAATAGTATTGTTTGAGGAATCAATATTATTCTAAATTTAGAGTTCTGACCAAAAGTTATTTGTGATTCTTAGGATGACTTTCAACCCACTGTCCATCATACTTCAACAAAATAGACTTACTGGACCAAATTACATAGATTGGAAAAGAAACCTGGATATTGTTCTTACTGCTGAAAGCTATAAATTTGTACTGACTGAGCATTGCCCTGATGCACCCACTGGTGAATCTACCCAAGAGGAGATTGAATATCATAGGAAATGGGTAAAAGCAGATTAGATGGCGCGGTGTTACATTTTGGCTTCAATGTCAAATGTATTGCAACATCAGCATAAAGATTTACCAACAGCTTATGATATTATGAACAATCTCAAGGAACTCTTTGGTCATCAGGATAGGGCTTCTAGACAAGAAGCTATGAGAAAAATAATGACAGCCACCATGCAAGAGGGTACTCCTGTAAGGGATCATATCCTAAACATGATGGCTTATCTGAACGAAATACAGATCCTTGGAGGAGAAATTGATGGGGAAACCCAGATCGATATGATCCTCCAAACCCTACCTATAAGTTTTGAGCAGTTCCGCCTGAACTATAATATGAATAAAAGGAACTACTGACAGAACTTCAAGCAGCAGAAGGGTTATTTCGTCACAATGCTCAAATTCACTATGCTGAAAATGGTTCTACTTCTAAACCGAAAGGAAAGAAGAAGAAGAAACAAACTAGTTCAGCAAAGAAAGTGAATAAATCTCAGAGTACGGGATTTAAAGCTGGAATGAAGAAGCCGAAGGGCAAGTGCTTCATCTGCAAGCAGGCAGGACATTGGAAGGCGGACTGTCCTCGTAAGAACCAAAACAAAGGTATATCTCATACTCTAGTTGTTGAAACATGTTTAGCGGTGTTATCTACCAGCACCTGGTGTGTAGATACGGGAGCCACTGATCATGCCTGCAATTTCTTGCAGGGGTTCCAGGAAACCCGACGACTATCTGAAGGGGAGATTACTGTCTACATGGGCAATGCCACTAAGGTGGCAGCTGTTGCAGTGGGAGACGTCTACTTATCTTTTAGTAGAAATAGAAATTTGGTTTTAAGAAATTATCTTTATGTACCCAGTTTTAGAAAGAATTTAATTTCAGTTTCTAAACTGGTTTTAGATGGATATTCAGTTTCTTTCAGTAACGATGTAGTTATTAAAAGAAATAAAGTGATTATCTGTTCTGGTGCATTAGTTGGCAATTTGTATATTTTAAATCCAATTTCTTCCACAAAGCAAAACATGGAAATTTATAACTCATCTTCTAATTCTAATAAGAGAAAAGAACCTTCAGAAATGAACCAAGCATATCTTTGGCATCTAAGACTTGGTCATATTAATTTAAGTAGGATTCAGAGGCTTATAGCCGATGGACTTTTGAGTTCATTAGAGTTGGAAAACTTTCCAACTTGTGAATCTTGCTTAGAAGGTAAAATGACCAAGAGGCCGTTCAAGGCCAAGGGGTATAGAGCCAAAGAAGTGTTAGAGTTGGTTCACTCTGATTTGTCCTATGTCTGTCCAGGCAAGAGGAGGTTTTGAATATTTTGTCTCTTTCATAGACGATTATTCAAGATATGGATACATTTATCTAATGCGCCGCAAGTCCGAATGCTTTGACAAGTTCAAAGAATACAAGGCTGATGTGGAGAAACGATTAGGTAAAAGTATCAAGACACTACGATCTGATCGTGGTGGCGAATACCTCTTAGGAGAGTTTAGGAATTACTTATCAGAGGCTGGGATTCAATCCCAATTGTCTTGGAACACCCCAACAGAATGGTGTAGCAGAACGAAGGAATAGGACTCTTATGGAGATGGTTAGATCGATGATGAGTTATTCAGAATTACCAAATTCGTTTTGGGGATATGCTCTGGAAACAGCAGTATACGTTCTGAACTTAGTACCTTCTAAATCAATTTCTTCTACTCCCATAGAATTGTGGAATGGGCGAAAACCCAGTCTAAGACATATTCGGATTTGGGGTAGTCCAGCACATGTGCTGAAACCAGATGCTGATAAGTTAGAATCTCGTACAGAAGTTCGCGTGTTTGTAGGATATCCCAAAGGAACGAAAGGTGGTTTATTTTATAGTCCTAAAGACCAGAAGGTCATTGTTAGCACCAATGCCCAGTTTTTAGAAGAAGACTATATAATGGATCACAAGCCCAGTAGTAAAGTTGTTTTAGAAGAACTTAGAGAGGACATGTCTACTTCAGTACCAACAGTACAAGATGAAGTACCACAAGAGACTGCAACACGGGTCACACATGATACACAACCACGAGACTCGTCGTAGTGGAGGGTTGTGAGGCGACTGAAGATTCATGTTTTGGGAGAGTCTTGGACTTGATCACAGGTAAACATGAACCTGATCCCATATGATGAAGCACTCCAAGATATAGATGCAGCATCTTGGCAAAAGGCAATGAATGAAATAGAGTCCATGTACTCTAATAAGGTCGGGAGCTTGTAGAACCACCGATGGTATAAAAGCCGTTGGATGCAAGTGGATCTACAAAGGAAAAGAGGGAGACGGAAGGTAGAAACCTTCAAAGCTAGGCTTGTTGCAAAAGGGTACACTCGGAAAGAGGAATCGATTATGAGGAAACCTTTTCACCGGTAGCCATGCTTAAGTCTATCCGGATACTCTTATCCATTCTTGCTCATATGGATTATGAGATTTGGCAAATGGATGTCAAGACAACTTTCCTTAATGGAAGTCTTGAAGAGAACATCCATATGAAGCAACCAGAAGGATTTATTGAAAAAGGCAAAGAGCATCTAGTATGCAAGCTCAATCGGTCCATTTATGGATTGAAGCAAGCTTCAAGGTCTTGGAATATCCGGTTTAATGAAGTAATCCAGTCATATGGATTTATTCAAAGTCCGGATGAGTCTTGTGTATATAAGAAGTGTAGCGAAAGCGTGGTGGTATTTCTTGTACTATCGTAGATGATATTTTGTTAATTGGCAACAATGTCAAGGTATTATCAGACGTAAGGGTATGGTTGTCCAAACAATTTGATATGAAGGACTTAGGAGAATGTGCACACATTCTTGGGATCAAAGTTATAAGGGATCGCAAGAAAAGAATGTTGTGTCTATCCCAAGCTTCATATATAGATACAATCCTTGCTCGTTTTAGCATGCAAGACTCCAAGAAAGGTTTCTTACCTTTTAGACATGGAGTAGCTCTATCTAAAGAGATGTCTCCAAAGACATCAAAAGAGATAGAGGACATGAAAGCAGTTCCTTATGCTTCGGCTGTAGGAAGCCTAATGTATGCAATGCTATGTACGAGACCTGATATCTGTTTTGCCGTAGGCATGGTCAGCAGATATCAGAGTAACCCTGGACAAGGACATTGGACTGCAGTAAAGCATATATTAAAGTACCTGAGAAGGACTAGGGATTATATGCTAGTTTACCAGGCAGATGATTTGCTCCCTGTGGGTTACACGGATTCAGATTTCCAATCAGATAGGGATAACAGTAAGTCTACATCAGGCTATGTGTTTACTTTAGGAGGTGGAGCCATTTCATGGAGGAGTGTTAAGCAGAAATGCGTTTCGGACTCAACCATGGAAGCTGAGTATGTAGCAGCCTCTGAGGCAGCTAAAGAAGCAGTATGGCTCAGGAATTTTCTAATGGACTTAGATGTGATTCCTGGTTTGCCCAAAATCATCACAATTTATTGTGATAATAGTGGTGCAGTTGCTGTAACACCCCTAGAAAGCCTAGAAGGGTAATGGGAGTACGAATGCAAAGAGGATGTAAATACTCTATGTTAAATATTAAGATGGATTTAGATGATTAAAACTTTATGAAAGAAAAAAATAAAGTTGAGAATATAATCATCTAAGCATGATTTAAAATGTATGGAATTAATGTGGACAAAAGAAAGAAATAAGAGATAATATGTACATGTATGAAATATTTATGCATAATGCATAATATATATGAATTATTAAGTGTAAAAGAAAATAAAATGTTAGAAGAGAGATTGAACCTTGGATCTCTTGTAGGGAACATGTATAGGATACCAAAGGGGATAGGAGAATTATTGATAAGGAGAGAAAGGATTAAGTAGTTAAGAATAAGAAAGGATTCTTTTTACTTAAAAGAAAAAAAGAAGTAAAAAGAAATAAAAATATACATAACCAAGTTTTGAACCTTGGTTCTCTTGTGGATGCATGCATGTATTAACCAAGTGGGATAAGAGAGGATATTGTAAGAGGAGAGATAGAAAATTTTATTAAAGGAGAGAAAAGAGAGAGATTAAGAGAGAACTCACAAGGCATATCTCTAGAATATTCCTATCATAAAGAAGAGGAATAAATGGGGAGGATGAATCAAGTCAAATTTCCTCCCCTCATTTTAGTATAAATAGGCATGGAGGGGTGACTTCAAATTCATCCTCCACTCCTCTCCCTCTCCTCCTCCCTCTTGTGCCGAGACCCCTCTCCCTCTCCTCTTCTTCTTGTTGCCAAGCAACACAAGAGGAAGGAAGCTCCTCTTCCTCCTCACTCCCTCCCTCTTCTTTCTTCCTTGTTGTTGCCGAGCAACACAAGAGGAAGAAGCTTCTTCTTCCTCCCCTCTCCACCAAAAGACCTAGCCACTCTTTTCCCTCCATTGGTGCCGAACCTAGCAAGCAAGAAGAAAGGTCCAAGCAAGTTCTCAATTCTAGGAAACTTAAGCGAAGAAGGTAAGTTTCCCCTCACCTGTGGTACAAGGCTTTTTACATGTTTTTATGATTTTATGAGGATTTTAAAACCTAGAAACAAGTATGAGAAAATTCGGTTAAGAAGAGCTTTCGAAATCTAGTGATGTTTAACTAGTTTTCACTAAATGATAGATTTTCTATGCCATGGAAAAGGATTCTTCTTCATGTTTTTATACCTATATGATGCTTGATAAGAGGAGCACTCAACCCTAGAATTTCGGCCAAAAATATTTTTAAGAGGCTAGAGAAATTCATTGTTTTACTCAACTAGTACAAGATTCTTCCTATGAAATGTTAGGGACCATGTAATTAGTTTCTTGCTTAGAAGATGTTTGAACTAAAAGGAAACCCACCCATATGTTTCGGCCAAGAAGGGGTTTAGGGTTAGGAATACCCTTAAATTTAAATAAACATGCTCATGAGGTAGGATACAAAGATGTTAAAAGATTTGCATGTTTCGGCCAAGTTGTTCATGAATTAAATTTATATGTTTGTTTCTTAGTAAATTTTACCATGAAACTCACTTAGGTTTTCATGCTTTAGACTACTTAAAAACCTAGCTAAAGAATGGTAGGTTTCGGCCCTGTGAAGGAAATAAAAGAAAAAAAAAGAAAAGGGAAAGAAAGAAACCTAGGAAATGTTATGCAATGAAATTTATGAAAATGCCATGATATGTGATAGCATATGAAATGCTATACATAATGAGAAGAATGAAATTTATGTAAATGCCATGATATGTGATAGCATATGAAATGCTATACATAATGAGAAGAATGAAATGTATGTAAATGCCATGATATGTGATAGCATATGAAATGCTATACATAATGAGAAGAATGAAATTATGTGAATGCCATGATATGTGATAGCATATGAAATGCTATACATAATGAGAAGAATGAAAAATGAAATGCATGAAAGATTGTTAGGGATATGATATGATAGTTATGCATGATAAATTACTTTGTATGGTTTGTACCAAGGGTGGGCTCCGTAAACGCCCCGGGGTCGATGGAATAAGACTCGGGCCTCGTCAGTAATGGGCTTCTGATGCCCTAGGTCGATGGAGTAAGACTCGGGCCTAGTATGTATGTATGGTAGGGTTCAAGACTTGCTACCTTGGACCTACGTATGATGTATGTGGTACAAACCGGGATCCCCAATGATGATGATATTAATTTCAAGTATTTACAAATATAAGTTTTCAAATTCATGATGCATTGCCTGCATATGTGCTTGAATTAGCTAATGATTTGATATGATGCCATGATGATATGAATATGATATCTTTGTATGTTGTATGCTTATGATATTACGCATGATGTTAATATACGATGATTTTCGGTTTTAGTGAGTAGGAAAGGAACTTACTGAGCCATGAGTGCTCACAGCTTACTTTCCTTGTACCGCAGATAAAAGAACTGGATGAACTTGAGGAGCAACAGGAGGAGCGGATAATGATGTGTGTGGTGGTGGCTCGGTAAAGAACGATTCGGACAGATTAATATGATTAGTTATAGAATCAATATATGCATATTTAATCTGTGATATCATGCTTATTTAAATAAAATGAATGGTTTAAATTTTTTATTCTTCCGCTGTTATAACTAAAGCATGTACGTAAGTAGTATAAAGAACGTAGCGCCGCCTTTGGGTTGGGTAAGAAGGGCGGGCGTTACAGTTGCAAACTCGAAGGAACCACGAGCTCATAAGGCAAGTAAACATATAGAGCGCAAGTACCACCTGATACGAGATATCGTGAAGCGAGGAGAAGTTGTCATCGCCAAGATTGCATCAGCGGATAACCTGGCAGATCCTTTCACTAAGGCCCTTCCGGCGAAAGCTTTCGATCGGCATGTGGAGGGAATGGGAATCAGATGTATGGTAGATGACATGGCAGCTTAGTCATTAGTATAAGTGGGAGATTGTTGGAGTGTATACTGAAAGCCTAAGCTTTGTAAACATTCATTATGAATAAAGAATCACATTTGGTCTAATTATCTACATTTGTTTGTAGTTGTTCATTTAATTTATATTGTAGATAACATAGTATGTGGTGTCACATACAGAAGATGATGTTATCAGTACCTTATAAATTATAAACAGTAGCTCACGACCAGAATGGAAAGTAACAAACCATTAGAAGGTAGTAGTGTAATTAGGTATTAGTTTATCTTGACTATATAATTACACTAGTACACTCAGAGTGTATTGAGTAGGACCATTTGAGGTCGTTTCTTTTATACTGACTTTATAAAGGAACAAAGACCTCGGTTATTATGGAAGTGTGTGCTCTTAATCCTAATATAATAACAAGCACATATATTTGATATTTATTTCTTTAATTTATCAATGGGTGAGATTTAGTTCGATGAATCAATAAGCCCGATAAATTGGGAAATGATATCACTTATAGTGTGTGTTGTTGATTATAGAAGGAACTGTGTCCTAGAGATACTAGGTTGATAATGTCCCCAAGAGGAGCTCATAAGGATTGTCATGTTAAACCCTGCAGGTGGACTTAGTCCGACATGACGATAAGGTTGAGTGGTACTACTCTTGGACTTAGACATTGATTAAATGAGTTGTCAGTAACTCACTTAATTAGTGGACATTCGATATCTTAAACACAGGGAGACTAACACACTCATAATAAGAAGGAGCCCAAAAATGTAATTTGGGATTGGTGCAGTAGTTCAATGATAGTTCTCTAGTGGAATGAATTATCATTGATAAAATTAAGTTGTGTGTTCGGGGCGAACATGGGATGCTTAATTTTATCGGGAGACCAAAACTAATTCCTCCTCTCGGTCCCTATCGTAGCCTCTTATTTATAGAGTACTATACCCACATATACCCACCTTCTATACCCACCTAAAGGGGGCCGGCCAAACTAGCTTGGGAACCAAGCTAGGGCCGGCCTAAGCTTGGGTTTAAGGTGGCCGGCCCTAGCTTGAACCCAAGCTAGTAGGGCCGACCATAATTAATTAAAAAGAAAATTTAATTTTAATGTTTATTATTATGTAGAAGATTTAATTTAAAAGAGAATTAAAATTAAAATATCTCTCTTGTAAAAGATTTACAAAAGATTAAAGAAAGAGACTAGATCTCTTTCCTTATTTGTAGATTGGAGAGATGTTTTATTTTCTCTTTAAAATTATTCACATGATAATAAAATTAAAATTATAGATATTTCCTTTTATTAACCATGAAGAGATTTTAAAGAGAAATTTTATTTTTTTAAAATTTCCGGAAACAAATAAGGAAAGTTTTAATTGTTGATTGAAACTTGTCCAATTTGCTTCCTATTGTTTTGGCCGGCCATCATTGTTTAATTGGGGAAATATTATTTTATTTTTCTTAATTAAATCATGTCAAGGAAATTAAGGAAAATTTATTGTAATTAAATTTCCTAATTTACCTAGGCCAAGGAATATAAAAGAAGGGGTGAGGGTGCCTTCACAATACACAACCTCTATTGTTTTCTCTCCCTTTTTCCTTGGTGTTGTGGCCGGCCATTACCCTCTCCCTATCTTCCTCTTGTGGTGGCCGAATACTTCATCTTTCTTGGAGTTCTTGTGGTGGCCGGATACTACTTGGAGAAGAAGAAGAAGAAGGAGAGAAAGCTAGCATCTCTTGGAGCTTGGTTAGTATTTTGATTTTCTTCTTTGGTAAAGTTCTTCCTTTGTGGCCGAACCTTGCTTGGAGGAGAAGAAGGTGGTTGGTGGTTTCTCATCTTGGAGCTTGATCGTTGCCCACACAACGTCCGAGGTTAGAAGAGGAATACGGTAGAAGATCAAGAGGTTTTTCTACAAGGTATAACTAGTAATTTCTATTTCCGCATCATGCTAGTTATTTATGGAAATAATACCAAATACAAGAGGCTTACGTTCTAGTATTTCGAATATGTTTTTTCGAAGTTGTGTTCTTTTATTTCTTTCTTTTCCTTGTGATTTGATTGTTCTATTTGGTTAACCTAAAGTTATTTTAGGAAATTAAATATTAGCTTTCTATTAAAGGTTTTGTCTAGTCGGTGGTGGTTGCTCCCATATCCAAGAAGGCCATGTGCCTCGCCACGTCAGTACTGGGAACCTTTTATGGAAATTAATATTTAATGGAATTAATAACTTAAGGAGACTTGGGTCGAACGTGTTAAGTTCCGCAGGAGATCCAAGTCAAAACCTAAAAGAACAAATAGATTAAGTTTTGGATCAAACGTGTTAAGTTCCGCAGGAGATCCAAAATTTAATTTAAAAGAACACATGGTAGCTAGGAAAAGGTTCAGATCTTTGTACAAAATTTTTGTACAGTGGAACCTATATGCTTTCCGAGTAGCAACCAACAATATCTTGCTTCTATGAAAAGTTCTATCAATCTCTTGATCAAGAGGTAATAGATTTCCTGCAAAGTTAGATCTACGTATACAAGAACAAGATCTTAAGTTTTTTTTTAGAATTTCTTTTTACTTGAAAAACAAACTAGATCAAAATGCTAAAAATATAAAATGCAGAATTTGAATTGCAACAAGTTAAATTGTAGGAAAAGTAAACAGAAATAAAAGATAGGATTGTGAAAACAAAATTTCTAAGACTAGTTACAACTATGTAATAGAAAAGAAAAGAAAGGTCTAGTCTAACTCATGATTATCTCTAATATTATAGACGCAATTCCTGGAAACGGTGCCAAAAACTTGTCAACTCAACCATAAGTGCACTATTTCATCGTAAGTAATAAAAAGATATCGAATCCACAGGGATTGGTTATAAGCACTAGAGATGTCTCACAATGAATTAGCTAAACAACCGACAAAGGAAGTGAATGTACTAAGTAGCAATTAGAAATAGAAATAGAAAAGCAAATGTAAGAACTTGGTTTTCACGAGAGTTCTAGGAGTTCGATCTCATTGTGATATTTATCAATGTAAGGTGATCTACCAATTCTTAACCTCAATTGTCATGCATTTGCAGGAAGTTGTCGGTTTCCTCCTACAAAAGTTAACCAGCAAGGAACTTTTATCTATATCTCTAGTAATTTGATAGTTATGATCTCCATGAAGTCCGTTAGCAGGGCAGCATGTCACCAATGCCCCTCTGTCATACAACATAGAAGTATATCACCATTCAATCCACATAAATCCATAGGAAATAAATGCACTCAACCAATCCACTTCCTTGTAAGATTAGCTTCACCCTTCAAGGTGATTCCCTAGATGTCCGTTAGCGGGGCAGCCTGTCACTAGTGCCTCTTAGTCATACAATCTAGGGAATCCCTCTACGAGATCCACAATTAGTGAAAACATCCAATCAAGCATGGAAATCAGATCCAAACACAACAATCTGTACAAGATCAAATAGATACAAAACATAACAACATCATTGATATAGGAAATTGACATATCCATGAGATTCTTACATCAAATCACACCACAAATACTCCCATAGTCCTAGAACAATGAATATACCCCATAATGTAAAGATAGAGATCCGAAGAAACAAAGATCACAAACATTTCAATCCAAATCAAGAGAAGAGAATATAATAGAAATGCTAATCTAAAGACGATGAGTGATCTTCAGAACTAATCCCTCGCTTCTGGAGTTGAATCTGAGATAGAAATGGCTCAAGAATGTTGGATCACGACTGGAGATTGGCCCAAACTTGATCTCCCCAAAAGGGAGAGCCTCCTCCCTTTGAAAAGAGGAAGAAGCTCCTTATATAGTGCAGGGAACGGGCACCACACGGCCCATGCCACGGCCGTGCCAATCCACATGGCCCCAGCTGCTCTGCCCTCGGCCAAGGTCACACGACCGTGTGACCTTCACACAGCCGTGTAACTCTCTGCCTCTGGCTAGCTCACACGGCCGTGTGGAACTCACAGTCATGCCAATATTTGCCTCTGGAAATCTCACACAGTCGTGTGGTACACACGGCCTAGGCTTGCCTCTTCTCTAGAAATGTTGCACGGCTATGTGGAGAATTTCTTTGGGTCGTGTAGATCTACATGGCCAGGTTCTGGTTGTGCTTGCTGGGATGACACAGTCGTGCCAATCCACATGGCCGTGTCATTCTCCTTCTCCGGTGAAGCTACATGGTCAGTCTGTTCCACACGGCCAAGGTCATTTTCCTCCTTGCTCCTTTGGCACGGCCGTGTGGCTCACATGGCCAATGTTGTCTTCCTTTGCTTGTTGCCTAGATCAGCCACAAGCATCATTTCTTCTCTAAATTCAACTCTTGAAGACAGAAAATACACAAGAGTATATCTCCGAATAAAGAAAAGTATTTATGCTCAAAGTAAGTCAAAGAGTATGAAAGTGTATAGACAAAGCATGCGTAAAATATGTAAATGTGCATTAAAACATGCTAAACAAGTGTATATAATCTACGCACATTAGTTAGCTATAAAAAAATATTTTGTCAAATTAATGTTTAAGGGCAAGGATATAATCAGAAGGACTAAACGAATACATATGAACTAGTTTTATGTCATTCCGAGCTCTCTAGGTCCATCAACCAGACTTGGAGACATTTATTTTTATTTTAAATATTGAACATTCTACGATTAATCCATAGATTCATCACCAAATTTTTGATAAATCAATATATTAGTCGTAAGTTGTTAAAAAAAATATTAAAAATGATAATAAATGTCTCTAAAACTAGTAGATAAACCTATAAAGCTAGGAATGACAAAAAAACACTATTTTGTATGTATTCATCTAGTTCTCCTGATTATATAAATATCCTCAAACATCAATTTGACCAAATATATTAAAAGTAGTGATTTTATAAATGAAAATTTAATATTTTTGGATATATTTGTGTTAAAAAGATCTCTGATTTCAATATATTAGGTCAAATTGATATTTGAGGATATAGATATAATCAAGAGATTTATACAAACGCATAGGGACTAGTTTTTGTTAGTACCCCGAGTTAGTTTTGATGTGGTCAACCAAGTTAAGTTAGGTCATGTGTTTATTTGATGCCTTGTGTTTAATTGTGCAGGAACTTAGGAGCACAGAAAATTGAGCGAATGACGCAGCTAGCAAGAAGGACGGCACAGGAGAGAGTCGACGGGCTCGATGCATCTAAGGGATGAGGTGCAGCGGAAGAGTACTAGCGAATGAGAAGGAAGTGCGTGGCATTTTCAAGGGATGAGAAGCTGGAGCAGAAGCTTGCTAAAAAAGAAGGCCAGAAAATGAGTTCGAGTGAGACCTATTCCTGATGGCCAAAAGCATCCAAGCGAATAGAGTCAGATCTAAGGAGAACCAGACAGTCAACAACTTGTTGACTGCCCAGGCGCTTGGACCAAGGCCAAGTGCTCGAATGCTCTAGGCGCCCAGACCACCCTGGGTAGCCAGGACGGTCCTCGACGCGGCCCTGTTCAAGGCCACGTCAGCATGGTCTAAGCTCCCAGAACTGGTCCATTCACTTGGACCAGAAAAATTCTATCTTTAATGAGCAGTTATAGCATGGATAAAACATTATCTATGCCTAGGCGTTGGACCCATTCTAGGCGTCTAGAGCTGCCACATCAACAAATGGATATATTTGACTAGTAGGCTATAAATAGAGCCCTATTCTTAGTAGTTCAGATCATCACTTATACACAAACTTCTTTATTGTTCTACTACTCTTATTGTGTGATTCCAACACTTGTAAGAGGCTTCTCTGCCTAGGACAAAAGAAGAATTTGTTAAGTACTTTCAACATCTTCGATTAACAACCTTCCAGATTATAACCAAGTAAAATCAGTAGCCTCTTTTAATTTATGCATTATAGTTTCTTTTTATACAAGTATTTATTTTAATCAAGTTATAAGATCAAGAAAGATTGATTTTCTTTTTTTAGGGAAATTCACCCCCCTCTTGCCTATCGTATGGATCCTAACAAGTGGTATTAGAGCATGACTTACTTCAGAAGGACTAACTGTCATTAGAAGCAAAAAAAATAACCTAATCTAGCATCTACCCGTTGAAATTTGAGGGAGATTTTGCGACGTGGAAAAAGCGCATGGAGGTATTTTTCAAGACTGATTTTGAAATATTACTAATTATAAAATATGGTTTTGTAACACCCATAAATTAGCACGAAGCCGAGAAAGAAGAGTGTATGTGGACGAACAAGGAGTAGGCTGACTTCATGGCTAATAGAAAAGTAGAGTTCCATCTGCTTAGTGATCTTCCTGTTGGTTCGAGTAGGCCGGCAGGAGAGGGTTGAGTTGCTAGAAACACTTAAACAAGTACCTTTCTCGACTTTCAACTCAAATTAATAAAGTAATTAAAATATAATTAACAACTTAAAATAAATAAGTAAAAGGCCACTATTTACTTGGTTACAACCTAGATGGTTGTTAATCTAAGGCAAATGAAAGCTCATTAAGAATCTCCTTCGCTGAAGGCGGAGAAGCCTTTTACACACAGTGAAAGCTCATAAATGACTAAGAAACTGAATACCGAAGTTGTTACATCTTTCCTAGGTCTAGGGGTCTTTTTATAGACCCTAGAAAAACTTATCCGTAAGCTGAAGGCGCCTTCCATAGGGCTAGAAGGTGCCTCCAGCAGGGTCAAAGGATAAAACTTTATTCTTTCCACAATGACCAAAATTGTCTGGTCGAAGGTACCTTCCATGGCTATGGATGGCGCCTTCGCACTGTTCATCAAAGGCACCTTCCAACCATGGAAGGCTCCTTCCACAGAAGGTGTGGAGGCGCCTTCAACATGTTGGTTGCTACTCGGAATATCGTACCAGTTACCCTGCACAAAAAATTTATACAAGTCCTGAATCATTGCTAACAACCTATTGTGTTCTTTAGAAATGAAATTTAGAATCGAAAACAGAACTTAACATTATTGATTCCAAATTCAACTTATCTGTTCTTAGTGGTTTAGACTTGGATCGTAAACGATGCTTAACATTATTGATCCAAATCGACCCATGTTACAAATTCAATTAAATATTAATTTCAAAGATTGGCTTCCAGGTTAAACATGGCGAGGTACTAGGCCTTCTTGGGTATGGGAGCATCCACCACTTCCTAGACAAAGCCTTTCAATGAAATTCAATATTTAATTTCCTTATAGTAACCCTAGGTTTAACCAAAAGGAACAATGAATCACAAGTTTGAAAAATAAAAGAAACACAAAATTGAAAACATAAATTCGATAACCTAGATTCATTAGCCTCTTGTGTTTGGTATTTCAAGATCTAAATAAAAGGATGAACTAGTTATGATGCGGAAACTAATAACTAGTTATACCTTTTATAGCTTATAGACCTCACGATCATCTGTCGTATTCCTCTTCTTATCTCGGGCGTCGTGTGGGCGACGATCTACCAAGACAAGAATCTACCCAAGCTTCCTTCTTCTCCTTGTAAGTTTTAGCCACCAAGAATCTCCTAGAGATGAAGTTCTTCGGCCACCAACCAAGCTCCAAGGGATGCAAAGAAACAAAGCCTCCTTTCTCTACTTCTTCTCCAAGCAAAATCCGGCCACCAAGAGTCTCCTAGAGAGTTAATGCCGCCGGCCAAAGAAGAAGAAAAGGAGGAGAGGATGAGGGTCGACCACCACCAAGGAAGAGAGGAGAGGAAATAATAGATGTATTATTATGAGGTGAGGCACCTCTACCCTCTCTTATGTATTCCTTGGTCTTGGCAAATAAGGAAAGTTTAATTAAAACTTCCTTAATTTCCTTGCCAATGAAAGGAAAATTTAATTAAAATTTCCTTTTCTTGTTTCTATTGGCCGACCACCTCAAATCCTCCAAATAAGGAAAGTTTTAAACACAAAATTAAAACTTTCTAATTTGTTTTCAGAAATTTTTAAAATAAAATTTCTCTTTAAAAATTTCCTTCATGGTTGGTTATAAAAGGAAACTTTTATAAATTAAAATCTCTCTATTAAAACACGTAGATGATTACAATAAGGAAAGTTTTCTCCAAAATTAAAATCTTCCTTTCAATCTATAAATAAGGAAAGATATCAATCCTTTCTCTTAATCTTTTGTAGAAACTATAAATGGAAAGATTTAATTTTAAAACTCTCTTTTAAATCATGGCTTCCACATAAGGAAAGATTTTAAAAAATAAAATCCTTTTAATTTTATTGTGGCTGGCCACCAACTTGGGCTCCAAGTTAGGGCCAGACACCTACTTGCTCCATCAAGGCTTGAACTTGGCCGACCCCTTGCTTGGGCTCCAAGCTTGGCTTGGCCGGCCACCTTATGATGAGTAAAAAGGTGGGTATGGGTGGGTATATGACTTTATAAATAAGAGGCTACGACAGGGACTGAGAGGAGGAATTGGTTTTGGTCTCCCGTGCGAAGTTATAAAATTTCATAAAATCTTCGTGTACATGTTTCTATCCTAGATCTAAACTAGATCTACAAGGAAGAGACTTATACCTTTATAGCGAAGCCCTTCGCGTATCCCACTCGTCCAAGGTTCGCCGGATCTCAAGGTTGTCAAGTGTACAACCCTCTATGTGTATCCACACGAACAAATCGATGGAGTAAACCAAACAAAAGGTGTGCTAGCACCTTTGATGGTCACGGCAAGGAGGAAGAGAGGGGGAAGAATATGAGAGGAGGAAGAATATGGGAGTTACACAAAACAAAATGAAACTCACACAAGCACTAAAGTGGTCGGCCACTTCCAAGAAAGGCTTTTAAACCTCCATGGGATATCAAGTGTCACAACTCTTGATCTCCCTCATGAGGTGGCACACACATGTGCTAGCCTTGATGAGGTGGCACATCATAATTAGCCCACTTAATGCCAACTCACAAATGAGGTGGCAAATGGTCAAGTCAAACTTGACCCATCATCTTCCTCTCAAGTCAAGTCAAACTTGACTTAAATTCTCCCATTGGTTGATCAAATCTAACATTGATTCAAGCCAATTTAATATAATGAATCTCTATTCATTGATTAAATTGATTCAATGAAACATAATCTAAATTAGATTCATTGAACACATGAATCAAATCGAGTCAAACTCAATTAGTTTAATTTGGATTACTCGTAATCCAATTTGATTCATCATATGAACCTAGTCCTCTTGGTTTATCACATGAACCTAATCTCCATCTAATTATCCTTTGTGTGTGACCTTATAAGTTCTTGTAATGTTGGCAATGCTCCTAAACCCATTTATAAGAATAAGTAATGAGCGGTATCTAGCAACACATCATTACTACCCAAGTTACAAGAATGTTGAGATCCAACATCACCTTGTGACTACTAATTGTGACGCCTCAAAATATATGACAACTGTCCTTCTATTCTTGACATCTAGATTGATCAATATGAGGCATAGACCGTGTCATCCTCTAATCAATTTAAATCTTGAACTCCAAGTAGACTCACTCAATCAAATGAGCTCAACATCTCATATTGACTCATTTGGGTATGGCCATGTACTTAGTGGTCTCACTCTATCAAGAATAATGATGTCACTCCCGTCATATAGGAGGGATAGATCCCATCTACATCACTCACATCCCTCCGCATAATTTGTTACATACCCAGTAATCACCTTTATAGTCCATCCAGTTACGGATGGCGTTTGACGAAGCCAAAGTATGTAACTCATTATGTAGGGAACCATGGTGACTTCAGGTCCAAGGACTAATAGTCATACTAATAGCCACATGAGAAAGTATTTGACACTCATATAACAATCCATGATACTTTCTCATAGAGGGTCATTCAGTATACATTCTCCAATGCATACCCATGTGTTAACTTGATATCTCTATATCCATGACTTGTGAGATCAAGTCATCGAGTTGACCTACATGTTAGTCTCGTTGCATTAATATTGTCCCTGAATGTTAATACTTGACTAGGAATGATTAATAGTAGTGTTCCCTATATCATCTCACTATCGATTCAACCAATTGATTGATATAGGTAAAAACCTTCTACTCAAGGACGCTATTATACTAAGTTATTTGGCACAAATACAAGTAAGCATAATAACCATAAACAAATGCCTTTATATACATAAGAATATGATACAACGAGTCCATACAACAATCATCAAATGATTAGCTCTAGGGCTCTAACTAATAATCTCCCACTAGCACTAGTGCCAATCAGTATAGGCTCTAAGGCCTAATGACCTAGTGTGACCATCATGCTTTCTCTGTGCTAAAGCCTTGGTCAAGGGATCTGTGATGTTAGCCTCAGTGGGTACTCTGCAAATCTTCACATCTCCTTTATCGATGATCTCTCGAATGAAATGGAAGCGCCGTAGTATGTGTTTGGTCCGATGGTGTGAGCGAGGTTCCTTAGCCTTTGCTATTGCTCCATTGTTGTCATAATAGAGCTCTATGGGATCAGCAATGCTAGGAACCACCCCAATCTCAGCAATGAACTTGCGGATCCAAACTGTCTCCTTTGCTGCTTCTGATGCAGCAATATATTCGACCTCTGTTGTAGAATCAGCAACTGTGTCCTGCTTTGAACTCTTCCAGCTCACAGCACCACCATTTATGCAAAACACGAACCCTGACTGTGATCGATAGTCATCCTGATCAGTTTGGAAGCTAGCATCTTTGTAACCCTTTACAGCTAGCTCGTTGATGTGCGTAGATTGTATACACTTATTGGCATATTTTGACGCACATTCACATACTTTGAGCATGCTTGATCTATGCATTTTTGTACTTTCAGCTTTCCTTTTTAGCATATTTACTCTCTTTGTTCGGAGATTTGCTTTTGTGTAATTTTTGTACACAGGAGTCGAATTTGGTGAAGATTTCTTGTTCAAGGACAAACCTATAAGTAAAGTAAGGGGAGAAAGCACCTGGCCGTGTACCAGACACGGCCATGCCACAGAAGGGTGCTTAAACCATGTGGAGATCAGAGGTCGTGTGGTAGCAATAGGAAAGGAAGTAGGCTCGGCCGTGTGAACATCACACGGCCGTGTCAAGACATGAAGCGATCCAGAGATTAAACCTTGCATGGCCGTGTAGATCTACATGGCCGTGTGAGGTTTCCAGAGACCAGGAAGGCTATGGCCGTGTGCACTACACGGCTGTGCAGGGTTTCCAGTAAACAAGAGAGCTCTGGCCGTGTGCACCACACGACCGTGCCAGGTTTCCAGAGGCAGGAGCAGTTCAGGCCGTGTAGATCTACACGGCCGTGTGAAGGGGATATTGGAGATGTTTGCCACGACCGTGTCTCACACACGACCGTGCAAGGCCGGCAGAGAGGAGAATGGGCAGGGCCGTGTGAACCTCACACAGCCGTGCCACGGGGTCGTGTGGCACCCAAACCTCATCTCTATTTAAACCCTTCTTCAAGATTTGAAAGGGGATCTTCTCCCCCTTGGGAGAGAGCGAGATTTGGGGCTTTCCCTCCATTCTTGGGAGGATTTCTTGGCGATCTAAAGGCAGATCTTCAACGGAATCGACTCCGGGAGCGTGGAATGGATCCGAAGACCAAGCTTCATCTTAGATAAGTTTTCTTTCTCTCCTCTTCTTGGATTGGGGGATCAAGAAATGCTTGTAATCTCTTTATTTTCGAATTTCTCTCTTCGATTTATGGAGTAGATCTCCTGTTTTAGGATGAGGGAGTATTTGTATGATGAATTGATGTAAACTCTTGTGGATTTACCATTTCCTTGTTTCTATGATATTGTCTTGTTTGTATCAATTCAATCTTGGATGTATTGTTGTGATTTGGACCTAATTCACATTCTTGATTGATTGTTTGAATGTCTTGTGGATCTTGTAGAGATTATCTCTCACTCGATTTTCCGAGGGAAGCACGCGTAAGGTGCAAGCCCGTGTAAGGACGTGTGAGGGATGAACTTTAGGGGGGAGATAGGATAATTCAAGAAGGTAGGATAGATGTATGCATTAATCTTTATATATTATGGGTTGAGAGGCAATGATTTCTATGTTGATTTTCCGAGGGATCTTCGTGATAGGAACATGCCCGTGTAAGGACAATATAGGCTCATATCCAATTGATCGCATTTAGGTATAGATTTTAGTCCTAATTCGGTTGTCTATTGCAAGAGAGAACCGACAACCTTTTATAAATGTTGGACAATTGAGAAATAGGGTTTGGTAGATCATTTACATTGAGGAATTTTACAAAGAAACCAAAACTCCTAAAACATTCCTTATTCATAGCCCATAATCTTGTTTGTTGATCTTTCATTCTTATGTTTACTTTTCATTAGTTACATTTAGCTTTTGGAAACCAATTAATTAGTTGTTTAGCTAACTCGTGTTGAAACATTTCTAGTGCTTATTCCAGTCCCTGTGGATACGATAATCTTTTATATTACTTGCGAAATTTCCATACACTTGCGGAACGTAACAAGTTTTTGGCGCCGTTGCCGGGGACTGTTTTTTATTAACATTAGTTGACTAGCATATGTGTTACTCTAGACATTTTTCTTTTTGTTTTTACATTTTCTTTCTTGCTTTTCATTATGCATTTTATTTCTTATCTTTAATTCTGCATTTTTAGTTTTTCTTGTAATTTTTTTTTTAGATATCTTGAGCACTAACATGTTAAGCAGGGCTTCAAGAGAATTTTTCACACCCATGAGCGCAAGATCTTCCATCTATAAAAATTATGACTCAGAAGATGATGAATTTAAGTTCCTTTGTGGAATGTGTGGTAGCACATCTCATCCAGCTGCTATTTGTCATTTTTTTCAAAAGACTGCTATAACTCTGGAACTTCAGTGTTTGGTTCAACCTCAACATCAAGATACATATGAGTAAGTTCCTGATACTTATGGCAATGACTGGGAAGATCATCAAATTCAGTACCTTCAACCCCAGCTAATTTCATAGCAGAGTGAGCAGTCATTGTTCGAGCAGCAGAACTCTGACCCACCTCAGCACTACAATCAAGATTGGATGGATTATCAAAATTTTGATTATAGAAGCGTGCAAGGTGTTGATAATTCTTTTCAAGCATCTCAGAGTCTCTCAGAGTTTCAGGATGATTTTTAATTGTATAGACCACATCATTCACAACCAGATTGTTGGTTGCTACTCGAAAAACCTATCGGTTCCACTGTACAAAAATTTTGTACAAAGGTCTGAACCTTTTCCTAGCTACCATGTGTTTTATTAAATTAAACTTGGATCGCCTGCGGAACTTAACACGTTTGATCCTAAGTTTAATTTATTTGTTCTTTTAGGTTTAGACTTGGATCTCCTGCAGAACTTAACACGTTTGATCCAAATCACCCAGGTTATTAATTCCATTAAATATTAATTTCCAAAATTGGCTTCCAGGACTGCATGGCGAGGCACATGACCTTCTTGGATATGGGAACAACCACCACCGCCTAGACAAAGCCTTTTAAGGAAAGCTAATATTTAATTTCCTTAAATAACTTTAGGTCAACCAAAAGGAACAATCAAATCACAAGGAAAAGAAAAACAAAAGAACACAACATCGAAAATTAATTCGAAATACTAGAATCGCATGCCTCTTGTATTTGGTATTTTTACAAAGAAATAAAACTAGTATGATGCGGAAATTAAATACTAGTATACCTTTTCTTTTGCAAACAAAAACCTCTAGGTCTTCTACCGTATTCCTCTTCAAATCCTGGACGTTGTGTGGGCAACGATCTTCCGAGACTAGAACCACCAATGCACCTTCTTCTTCCTTCCTTCAAGTTTCGGCCAAGCATATCTTCTAAAGGATGAAGAATTTTTTTCACCAACCAAGCTCCAAGGGATACAAGCTTTCTCTCCTTCTTCCTCAAGCTAGATCCGGCCACCTCCTCAAAGCTCCAAGAGATAAAGGATTTCAGCCACATAAGAGGAAGAGAGAAAAGGAGAAGGGCCGGCCACACCAAGGAAGAAAAGAGGGAGAAAATAGAATAGAGTCGTTCACCAAGAAGGCACCTCTACCTCCTCTTTTATAATCCTTGGTCTTGGCAAATAAGGAAATTTAAATAAAAACTTCCTTAATTCTTTTGCCATGAAAAGGGAAATTTATTTAATTAAAAATAATTTTCTCTTCTCCAATTTATTTGGCCGGCCACTCTTCTCCCCAAATCAAGGAAAGTTTTAATTAAAACAAGAATTAAAACTTCCTAATTTGTTTCCAGAAATTTATATAAATTTCTCCAATAATTTTTATCCCTTCATGATTGGTTAATAAAAAGGAAATCTTATAAATTAAAATATTTCTTTTAAACATGTGGATAAAAAGAAAGTTATCTCTAAAAATTAAAATCTCTTTTAATTTACAAATAAGGAAAGATATCAAATCTTTTCTTAATCTTTTGTAGAAACTTATAAAAGAGAATATTTAATTTTTTAAACTCTCTTTTAAATCATGAACATGGTTAAAAGGAAAGTTTTCTTAAAATTTAAAATCCACCTTTTAATCAACAAATAAGGAAAGTTTTCAAATTTTAAACTCTCTTTTAAACATGTAGATGTTTACAAATAAGGAAAGTTTTTACCAAAAATTAAAACCATCCTTTTAATCTACAAATAAGGAAAGAGATTAATCTTTTCTCTTAATCTTTTGTAGAAAGCTATAAAAGGAAATTTTAATTTTTAAACTCTCTTTTAAAACCATGATATCCACATAAGAAATAATTTTAATAAAAATCCTTTTTAATATTCTAGTGGCCGGCCACCTAAGCTTGGGACCCAAGCTTTGGCCGGCCACCAACTTGGCTCATCCACTTGGTCTTGGCCGGCCCTAGCTTGGGTTCCAAGCTAGCTTGGCTGGCCCCATTGGATGGGTAAGAAGGTGGGTATGTGGTGGGTATAAATCTCTATATACAAGAGGCTACGATAGGGACCGAGAGGAGGAATTGGTTTTGGTCTCCCGATAAAATTAAGCATCCCGTGTTCGCCCCGAACACACAACTTAATTTTATCAATAATAATTCATTCCACTAGAGAACTATTATTGAACTACCGCACCAATCCCAAATTACATTTTGGGCTCCTTATTATGAGTGTGTTAGTCTCCCTGTGTTTAAGATGTCGAATGTCCACTAATTAAGTGAGTTACTGACAACTCATTTAATTAATATCTTAGTCCAAGAGTAGTACCACTCAACCTTATCGTCATGTCGGACTAAGTCCACCTGCAGGGTTTAACATGACAATCCTTATGAGCTCCTCTTGGGGACATTCTCAACCTAGATTATTAGGACACAGTTTCCTTCTATAATCAACAACACACACTATAAGTGATATCATTTCCCAACTTATCGGGCTTATTGATTTATCGAACTAAATCTCACCCATTGATAAATTAAAGAAATAAATATCAAATATATGTGCATGTTATTATATTAGGATTAAGAGCACACACTTCCATAATAACTGAGGTCTTTATTTCTTTATAAAGTCAGTATAAAAGAAACGACCTCTTATGGTCCTACTCAATACACTCTAAGTGTACTAGTGTAATTATATAGTTAAGATAAACTAATACCTAATTACACTTCGACCTTCCAATGGTTTGTTCCTTTCTATCTTGGTCGTGAGCTACTGTTTATAATTTATAAGGTACTGATAACATGATCTTCTGTGTGTGACATCACACACCATATTATCTACAATATAAATTAATTGAACAACTACATTTATCATAAATGTAGACACTTGACCAATGTGATTCTTATTTCTAGATAAATGTTTATACCAAAAGCTAGACTTTTAGTATACATCCTAACAATCTCCCACTTATACTAAAAGACTAAGCTGCTATATCTGCTGCCATACATCTGATTCCCAACCCTTCAACATGCCCATCAAAAACTCTTGCCTTAAGGGCCTTAGTGAAAAGATCTATAGGTCATCATCTGATGCAATCTAGGCAGCAACAACTTCTCCTCGTTTATACGATTTCTCGTATTGGGTGGTACTTGCGCTCTATTGTGTTTACTTGTCTTATAGACTCATGGTTTCTTCGAGTTTGCTACTGCACCACTATTATTACAATTGTAATAATCTTTGGACAAACCAGAAATCATATCTAAGTCTATCTTGAGGTTATCGAGTCATTCAGCTTTTATGACTGCCTTAGAGGTTTGCCATATACTCAGCTTCTATGGTGGAGTCCAGAAAAATACTTATGCTTATCACTCTTCCATAGTTATGACTTTACCTCCTAAAGTAAACACAAAACCCCGAGGTTGACTTACTATTGTCCCTATCCGACTGGAAGTCAAAATCCGTGCAACCCACAGGGACCAAATTAACTGCCTTGTAAGCTAGCATATAATATCTAGTGCCTCTAAGGTACTTCAATATATGCTTTACTGTAGTCCATTGTCCTTGTCCAGGGTTACTTTGGTATCTGCTAACTATGCCCTTAGCAAAACAGATTTCTGATCTCATGCATAGCATATATTAGGCTTCCGATAGCCGAAGCATAAAGAATTGCCTTCATTTCCTCTATCTCCTTTGATGTTTACGGAGACATTTCTTTAGATAAAGTTACTCTATGCTAAAAAGGTAAGAAACCTTTCTTGGAGTTTTGCATGCTTAAAACGAGCAAGGATTTTTTCAATATATGAAGCTTGGGATAAGTAAAATATTCTTTTCTTGCGATCCCTTATTACTTTGATCCCAAGAATATATACATTCTCCCAAGTCTTTCATATGGACTTGTTTGGACAACCATACCCTTACTTCTGACAACACTTTGATATTGTTTCCAACTACCAAAAATGTTATCTACGTATAGTACAAGAAATACCACCACGTTTCCATCACACCTTTTGTATACACAAAACTTATCCGGTTACGAAATAAATCCATAGGTCTGGATTACTTTGATAAACTGGATGTTCTAAGACCTTGAAGCTTTGCCTCAGTCCATAGACTGTTTGAGCTTGCACTCAAGATGCTCTTTGCCCTTTGCAATGAACCCTTCTGGTTGCTTTATATGGATGCTTTCTTCAAGACTTCCATTAAGGAATGCTATCTTGACATCCACTTGCCAAATAGATAAAAGAATCCGGATAGACTTAAGCATGGCTACTAGTGAAAAAGTTTCCTTTTTCATCAAGCCTTGCTTTGAAAGTTTTCACCTTCCTGTCTATCTATCTTTTCCTATTTTAGACCTATTTTCATCCAATGGCTTTTACACCATCTGGTGATTCTATAAGCTTCTAGATTTTATTAGAATACATATATTCTAATTCTGTATTCATTGCTCTTTGCCAAGATGCTGCATCTTTATCTTGGAGTGCTTCATCATATGTCCGGGATCAGGCTCATGTTCATTTGGGATCAAGTCCAAAGATTTTTCCAAAACATGAATCTTTTAGGTTGTTTGACAACCCTCCCACTACGATAATGCACTGTCTATAATTGTGTATCAATTGTGATACATGTTGCAGTTTCTTGTGATATTTCATCTTGTATAGTTGGTACTAGATTAGACGTGTCTTTTATTAAGAACAAATTTACTTATGGGCTTGTGGTTCATTATATAGTCCTTTTCTAAAAATCAGTTATTGATGCTAACAATGACCTTCTGATTTTTAAGACTATAAACCTACTTTCGTTTCTCTAGGATAACTCACAAACAAGTGAATTTCTATCCAACTTATCATTGTCTCTCTTTAGCATATGTGCTGGACTACCCGAATCCGAATATGCTTCAAAATAGGCTTACGCCTATTCAGCAATTCTATATGAGTAGAGAGTTCTGACTTTGGAAGGTACTATGTTCACTTTCTTTTCCAGAGTATATCCTTAAAACAAACTTAGTAATTTTCTGAATAACTCATCATCAATCTAATTATTTCCATAAGAGTCCTATACCTTCTTTCTACTACACCATTCTGTTAGGGTGTACCAGGTGCAGTTAGTTGGGATTGAATCCCTACTTTTGATAAGTGACTCCTAAATTGGCCCAAGAGGTACTTGCCACTACGATCTTACCATAGTGACTTGATACTTTTACTTTAACGTTTCTCCGCATCAGCCTTGTACTCTTTGAACTAATCAAAGCACTTAGTTTTGCGACACATTAAGTAAATGTATTTGTATCTTGAATAGTTGTCTATAAAATAGACGAAATATTCTGTCTGGATAGTCATAGGATCGCACAAATCAGAATGAACAAATTCCGACATATCTTTGGCTCCATACCCCTTAGACCTAAAAGATTCTTGGTTATTTTTCCTTCCAAGTAAGACTCGCAGGTTGGAAAGATTTCCACTACTAATGAACCCAAAAGTTCATCGGCTACCAATGAATCCTATTCAAGTTAATATAACCTAGCCTTAGATGCCAAAGATATAATTGGTTCATTTCTGAAGGTTACTTTCTCTTAAAGTTAGAAGATGTGTTACTAATTTCCATTTGTTGCATCATGGGAGTTATTGGATTATAAATTGTCAACCAACATACCACAATAGATAACTTCCCTATTTTTCTTGGTAACAACTTTGTTACCAAAATAGACACAATATCTATTCTATAATAGTTTAGAAACTGAAATCAGGTTCTTTCTAAACTTAGTATGTAAAGACAATTTCTAATAATTCATATTTTATTCCTATTAGAGAATAAACCTCTCCCACTGCAACAGCTGCTACTTTTGCAGTAGTGTCCATGTGGACGGTGTTTTTATTTTCATTTAGTTGTCGGGTTTCCTGGAACCCTGCAATGAATTGTGAACATGATTAATGGCATATGTATCTACACTCCAGGTTCTGGTAGATAGCACCACTAAACATGTTTCAACTAATGAATTAAATGCACCTATATTATTCTTAGTTCTAAGAAGACAGTCAACCTTAATGTCCAAGTCCTATTTCCAATCATTACAATTGGGACTACTAAGTGTTTTCTATAGTATAACAATTAGGAGATTGACAAACATTTTAAATCCTCACAAAAATATTTGGTCAAGATCAATTCTTTAAAATCCCCATGAATTTTGTATGCCACGATAGTGTGGACGTATACAAAATCAAAGAGGAGATTTTATCCATTAATTTTATTATTTCATCAACTTTACTTTATGACGAATAAAATTAATAGTTGATCTGTCTTTGATCAAATATTTGGTCAAAACTTTTTGAATTTAAAATAACATTGATTCCTCAAACAATATTATTTAAATTCACCAACACCTCAAACACCGTGAATTTTGCATGCCATGATAGTGTGGACGTATACAAAATTTTAACATTTGTAAGAGGAGGGTTTTACCCATTAATTATCTTGTCAATAAATCTTTATGACAAAATAAAATTACCTCAAACACCGTGAATTTTGTATGCCACGATAGTGTGGACGTATACAAAATCAAACATTTGTAAGAGGAGTTTTTAATTTTATTATCTTGTCAACCTATTTATTTGACAAATTAATAATTGGTTTTCTTCGGTCACACAAATAATAGCAGTGACTCTGATGGGGAGGATACTATTAGACGTGCATAAGTGTATACCATTACTTGACACTAAGTCCATTAATAAGATTGTTCCCCTTTCGATCGGGAAGATCACACGCTCTTAATTAACATCCTATAATCATCCAAAATGGAAGTTTAAGCTAGTGATCCGCAAATAAGCTCATCCGATATGGAGGAAGGCACTCAGAGCCAACGCGCAAGCTTGTTGCATCACTTATAAACCAGTAATGGAGACCGTGAAATTTATTTAAAAAATAAATCCCTCTCCCACTTAGTTATTTAAAGTGAGGAATTTTGACTATGCTAGCCCTTATCATGCATACTAACAAGCACACACAACACAGCATAAAAAGCAAATAAATAGAAAAACTAATTTTCAACTATTATGGCTTTTATCTATTGCTGTCCTCCGTATGTCGCCAACCCTAGCTGCTGTCATCTTTCGCCACCGCCACCGGGTCTAGTTGTCCCATCCATCTTGCTCCTTGTTCTGCTGCGCCTCTGGTTCTCAAAAGGTTCCACGCCTTGCAAGATTCGATCCGCGACATAAATAGAATTTTACATTTTTCGACCCTATATTCCTCGAAGGAATGTACATGTATCTAGATCAAAAATAAAATCCTAATAAAACTAAATACTGCTCCTGCTGTATTTTATAATACAATCATGCACACACAATAAATGCCCTTGACATGTCCAAGGGTCCAATCACACACATAAGAACTATAAGCCATAATAGTTGGATCCTGCATCCACAAAGCTATCACATCCTACTATTATCCTGCCTAAATTATGTATGACATGTGCAAAATTAAACTAATACCAAATACACAGAGGCAAAACCCTAGCTCTGATACCAATTGTTGGTTGCTACTCGGAAAACCTATCGGTTCCACTGTACAAAAATTTTGTACAAAGGTCTAAACCTTTTCCTAGCTACCATGTGTTCTTTTAAATTAAACTTGGATCGCCTGCGGAACTTAACACGTTTGATCCTAAGTTTAATTTATTTGTTCTTTTAGGTTTAGACTTGGATCTCCTGCGGAACTTAACACGTTCGATCCAAATCACCTAGGTTATTAATTACATTAAAATTAATTTCCAAAATTGACTTCCAGGACTGCATGGCGAGGCACATGGCCTTCTTGGATATGGGAACAACCACCACCGCCTAGACAAAGCCTTTTAAGGAAAGCTAATATTTAATTTCCTTAAATAACTTTAGGTCAACAAAAAGGAACAATCAAATCACAAGGAAAAGAAAAACAAAAGAACACAACATCGAAAACTAATTCGAAATACTAGAATCGCATGCCTCTTGTATTTGGTATTTTTACAAAGAAATAAAACTAGTACGATGCGAAAATTAAATACTAGTATACCTTTTCTTTTGCAAACAAAAACCTCTAGGTCTTCTACCATATTCCTCTTCTAATCCCGGACGTTGTGTGGGCAACGATCTTCCGAGACGAGAACCACCAAGGCACCTTCTTCTTCCTTCCTTCAAGTTTCGGCCAAGCATATCTTCTAAAGGATGAAGAATTTTTTTCACCAACCAAGCTCCAAGGGATGCAAGCTTTCTCTCCTTCTTCCTCAAGCTAGATCCGGCCACCTCCTCAAAGCTCCAAGAGATAAAGGATTTCGGCCACATAAGAGGAAGAGAGAAAAGGAGAAGGGACGGCCACACCAAGGAAGAAAAGAGGGAGAAAATAGAATAGAGTCATTCACCATGAAGACACCTCTACCCCCTCTTTTATAATCCTTGATCTTGGCAAATAAGGAAATTTAAATAAAAACTTCCTTAATTCTTTTGCCATGAAAAGGGAAATTTATTTAATTAAAAATAATTTTCTCTTCTCCAATTTATTTGGCCGGCCACTCTTCTCCCCAAATCAAGGAAAGTTTTAATTAAAACAAGAATTAAAACTTCCTAATTTGTTTCCAGAAATTTATAAAAATTTCTTCAATAATTTTTATCCCTTCATGATTGGTTAATAAAAAGGAAATTTTATAAATTAAAATATTTCTTTTAAACATGTGGATAAAAAGAAAGTTATCTCTAAAAATTAAAATCTCTTTTAATCTACAAATAAGGAAGGATATCAAATCTTTTCTTAATCTTTTGTAGAAACTTATAAAAGAGAATATTTAATTTTTTAAACTCTCTTATAAATCATGAACATGGTTAAAAGGAAAGTTTTCTTAAAATTTAAAATCTACCTTTTAATCAACAAATAAGGAAAGATTTTAAATTTTAAACTCTTTTTTAAACATGTAGATGTTTTACAAATAAGGAAAGTTTTTACCAAAAATTAAAACCATCCTTTTAATCTACAAATAAGGAAAGAGATTAATCTTTTCTCTTAATCTTTTGTAGAAAGCTATAAAAGGAAATTTCAATTTTTAAACTCTCTTTTAAAACCAAGATATCCACATAAGAAATAATTTTAATAAAAACTCTTTTTAACATTCTAGTGGCCGGCCACCTAAGCTTGGGACCCAAGCTTTGGCCGGCCACCAATTTGGCTCATCCACTTGGATTTGGCCGGCCCTAGCTTGGGTTCCAAGCTAGCTTGGCCGGCCCCATTGGATGGGTAAGAAGGTGGTTATGTGGTGGGTATAAATCTCTATATACAAGAGGCTATGATAGGGACCGAGAGGAGGAATTGGTTTTTGGTCTCCCGATAAAATTAAGCATCCCGTGTTCGCCCCGAACACACAACTTAATTTTATCAATAATAATTCATTCCACTAGAGAACTATTAGTGAACTACCGCACCAATCCCAAATTACATTTTGGGCTCCTTCTTATTATGAGTGTGTTAGTCTCCATGTGTTTAAGATGTCGAATGTCCACTAATTAAGTGAGTTACTGACAACTCATTTAATTAATATCTTAGTCCAAGAGTATTACCACTCAACCTTATCGTCATGTCGGACTAAGTCCACCTGCAGGGTTTAACATGGCAATCCTTATGAGCCCCTCTTGGGGGCATTCTCAACCTAGATTACTAGGACACAGTTTCCTTCTATAATCAACAACACGCACTATAAGTGATATCATTTCCCAACTTATCGGGCTTATTGATTTATCGAACTAAATCTCACCCATTGATAAATTAAAGAAATAAATATCAAATATATGTGCATGTTATTATATTAGGATTAAGAGCACACACTTCCATAATAACTGAGGTCTTTGTTCCTTTATAAAATCAGTATAAAAGAAACGACCTCTTATGGTCCTACTCAATACACTCTAAGTGTACTAGTGTAATTATATAGTTAAGATAAACTAATATCTAATTACACTACGACCTTCCAATGGTTTGTTCCTTTCTATCTTGGTCGTGAGCTACTGTTTATAATTTATAAGGTACTGATAACATGATTTTCTGTGTGTGACACCGCACACCATGTTATCTACAATATAAATTAATTGAACAACTACATTTATCATAAATGTAGACATTTGACCAATGTGATTCTTATTTCTAGATAAATGTTTATACCAAAAGCTAGACTTTTAGTATACATCCTAACACTGATGAGCCGATTGACTTGGAGGACTCCCAAGACACAAATATTCCTACTCCAAGTCAGATGGAGACTACAACACAAGTTTCTTAAGAGATAATGGTACAACGGGGGATTCTAGCTTTACGACTATTACTACAAATTTCTAATAAAACTGTTGATTCTTCTATTGATGATATTGATGTTTGTGGACTCTTCACTACTTATGATGATGATGTGGTGGATAAAAGTGTAGGGACATTGTCCCAAGGATCACCTCCTTTGGTCACACAACCAATTGATACTATGGAATGTGTAAGAATGGAATTGGTTGATGATAATTGTGTAGGGACTTGTGCAATGGAAGCAAAGCCCCAAGAATCACCATTTTCAGAAGCACCTCCATTTGAGTCAGAGCTAGAGCCACTATATAATTCTGAATAAGTCACATCCCATTGTTTAGAACTTTCAGGTACATCTTAACAATACAAGGTTAGTATTCTTAGTGATCTTTTAGAAAATTTCATAGATGTACCTATAATTGATTTTGTTGGATGTGATTCATTTTTTGATACATACTCAATTCATACTAATATGGTTCTAGTTCCTTCTTATATTACATTCTTGTGGGAGGTTTGCTTTTCTTTTGGATGTGTAGGTTTTCAAGAGGTCAATAATTGGAAGCTCATACTGAACCGTCTTCGACCACCTGAAAGAACTTTAAAGAAGACGAAGATGGAGAGGGCGATACTTCACTTTTTAACTCCAATATTGAAAACTCCCTCCATAATAAGAACCCTTGGTAAGAAGGTTCTAAAATATGTTACCCCTCCAAGAGCAAGATTTAGATGAATCTAATGAGGTGGTCGAGCTAATGACCTTAAACAAGCGCTTCTTGGGAGGCAACCCAAGTTCATTTTCCTTGTTTTCTTTTATGTCTTTAGTTCTTTCTTTATAATAAACATGTATCCTCTGCTTAATTTTTCTTGTCTATCTTATTTTTATAGAATTCAAAGTTGTGGAGGAATGTGAGCATTGGATAGAGTAGGATTTTTAAAACATGAATGTCAACCATTTAGAGCTCATTACTTGGTAACTTCTCTAAATTTCATAAATCTTCTCCACATTGTTTTTAGTTTTCATTGGGACAATAAAAAGTTTAAGTCTGGGGGGATGCATTTGATTTAGTTTAGTTTTTGCATAATAAATTTTTTGTTTTTTGCTAGTTGCATCATTCATCATATCATGATTGTTTGTTCCTTAATGCAAAATACTAGCACGTTTCTTATCTAGATTCATGATGTTTTAAATGATGCTAGTAGTAAGCTTTATGTACCTCTTTTCTCTATCTTGAGTAGCAAGAAATAAGCTAAGTATCTTATGGAGATGAGTTTTAGTTTTGGCTTGACCTTAAGGATTTTACTTTCACTACACTTTGACTTGATGCTTGAATAGTTGATATCATTGAAATAGTCATGATTCATCTTGTTTGTTTAGTACTTGGTTTCCATGATGATTTTTCAAACTTCATTTTGGTTACTGGATGAGGCTCAAATCATGTAAGCTAATTTGGAAAAATCAAAATATCCCAACATTTGTGCTAAAGGTACACTTGTGAAATAAGATTTGCACAATGCAAATGCTTATGAAAAAAAATGTGTGAAAGAAAAAGCAATAAAGAAAAAAATGAATAAGGGATATACAAAACAGTTGTCATGAGTGGAATCTAGCAAGTCACCCCTTTGAGACCGAGTTAGGTTACTGGGAAAATGACTGCTTAGCTTCTCTTGAGATTGAGCACGCCTTTGAGACCATGGGTTGATTGAGAAATATGAACCAAGTGTTTGGGAAGTAAGTGTCTATCACTGGTTACTTGTCCATCACTGGAAACATTAGGAACTCAAATTTGATGATGACTTGACTAGGACATAGATTGAAACTTGAAGGGTTTTAAGTACTTTTTGCACTAAGCACAAGATACTTATGCTTGAGCCATACTTGACTTTATTTTCATGATCATGCTTGTTAGTGAAACTTTTTGATAGAGTTAGGAAAGTACATTATGGCTTATGAATGTGTTGTAGAACATATGAATGTAGATTGCAGTATTTTGCTTGAGGACAAGCAAAGGTTTAATTCTGGAGGTGTGATGTGCATAGATTGTATACACTTATTGGCATGTTTTGACGCACATTCACATACTTTGAGCATGCTTGATCTATGCATTTTTGTACTTTCAGCTTTCCTTTTTAGTATATTTACTCTCTTTGTTCAGAGATATCTTTTGTGCAATTTTTTTACACAGGAGTCGAATTTGGTGAAGATTTCATGTTCAAGGCCAAACCTATAAGAAAAGTAAGGGGAGAAAGCACCTGGCCGTGTACCAGACATGGCCATGCCATAGAAGGGTGCTCAAGCCGTGTGGAGATTAGAGGTCGTGTGGCAGCAACAGGAAAGGAAGTAGGCTCGGCCGTGTGAACCTCACATGGCCATGTCAAGACATGAAGCGATCCAGAGCTTAAACCTTGCATGGTCGTGTAGATCTACATGGCCGTATGAGGTTTCCAAAGACCAGGAAGGCTATGGTCGTGTGCACTACACGGCTGTGCAGGGTTTCCAGTAAACAAGAGAGCTCTGGTTGTGTGCACCACATGGCCATGCCAGGTTTCCAGAGGCAGGAGCAGTTCAGGCCGTGTAGATCTACACGGCCGTGTGAAGGGGATATTGGAGATGTTTGCCACAGCCGTGTATCACACACGGCCGTGCAAGGCTGGCAGAGAGGAGAATGGGCAGGGTCGTGTGAGCCTCACACGGCCGTGCCACGGGGCCGTGTGGCACCCAAACCTCATCTCTATTTAAACCCTTCTTCAAGATTTGAAAGGGGATCTTCTCCCCCTTGGGAGAGAGCGAGATTTGGGGCTTTCCCTCCATTCTTGGGAGGATTTCTTGGCGATCTAAAGGCGGATCTTCAACAGAATCGACTCCGGGAGCGTGGATTGGATCCGAAGACCAAGCTTCATCTTAGATAAGTTTTTTTTCTCTCCTCTTCTTGGATTGGGGGATCAAGAAATGCTTGTAATCTCTTTATTTTCGAATTTCTCTCTTCGATTCATGGAGTAGATCTCTTGTTTTAGGATGAGGGAGTATTTGTATGATGAATTGATGTAAACTCTTGTGGATTTGCCATTTCCTTGTTTCTATGATATTGTCTTGTTTATATCAATTCAATCTTGGATGTATTGTTGTGATTTGGACCTAATTCACATTCTTAATTGATTGTTTGAATGTCTTGTAGATCTTGTAGAGATTATCTCTCACTCTATTTTTCGAGGGAAGCACGCGTAAGGTGCAAGCCCGTGTAAGGACGTGTGAGGGATGAACTTTAGGGGGGAGATAGGATAATTCAAGAAGGTAGGATAGATGTATGCATTAATCTTTATATCTTATGGGTTGAGAGGCAATGATTTCTATGTTGATTTTCCCAGGGATCTTCGTGACAGGAACATGCCCGTGTAAGGACAACATAGGCTCATATCCAATTGATCGCATTTAGGTATAGATTTTAGTCCTAAGCCGGTTGTCTATTGCAAGAGAGAACCGACAACCTTCTATAAAAGTTGGATAATTGAGAAATAGGGTTTGGTAGATCATTTACATTGAGGAATCTTACAAAGAAACCAAAACTCCTAGAACATTCCTTATTCATAGCCCATAATCTTGTTTGTTGATCTTTCATTCTTATGTTTACTTTTCATTAGTTACATTTAGCTTTTGGAAACCAATTAATTAGTTGTTTAGCTAACTCGTGTTGAAACATTTCTAGTGCTTATTCCAGTCCTTGTGGATACGATAATCTTTTATATTACTTGTGACATTTTCGTATACTTGCGGAACGTAACACTCACCATCGCCTCCATATATCAAGAAATATTCTTTAGTCCTTCTCAAGTACTTAAGAATATTCTTGACTGCTATCCAGTGACTTTCACCTGGATCTGACTGGTATCTACTCGTCATGCTCACAGCATACGAGACATCAGAACGAGTACATTGCATGGCGTACATGATAGATCCTATGGCCGAAGCATAAGGGATCTGATCCATGCGGTCTCTCTCCTCTCTAGAAGAGGGACCTTGAGTCTTTAAAAGACTCACACCATGTGACATCGGCAGAAATCCCTTCTTGGAGTTCTGCATGACAAACCGAAGTAGTACCTTGTCAATGTATGCACTTTGACTTAGGTCAAGCAATCTCTTAGATCTATCTCTATAGATCTGTATGCCTAGAATGCGGGATGCTTCACCTAAGTCCTTCATTGAGAAACAAGTCCCTAGCCAAGTCTTGACAGACTGCAGCAAAGGGATGTCTTTCCCAATGAGTAGTATGTCATCCACATACAATATAAGGAAGACAACTGTGTTCCCTACAACCTTCTTGTAGACACAAGGTTCATCTTCATTCTTGATGAAACCAAACTATTTGATTGCATCATCGAATTGAAGATTCCAGCTCCGAGAAGCTTGCTTTAGTCCATAAATGGACCTATGCAGCTTGCATACTCTGCTAGTATGCTGTGGATCTACAAAACCCTCAGGTTGTGTCAAGTACACATCCTCGAGCAGGTTTCCATTCAGAAACGTGGTTTTGACATCCATCTTCTAGATCTCATAATCGTGGTATGCTGCAATAGTAAGCATGATCCGTATAGACTTAAACATTGCTACTGGAGAAAAGGTTTCATCATAGTCAATACCATGAATTTACTTGAAACCTTTAGCTACCAAGCGACCCTTATAAATAAGTTCATCCATGTCAGTGTTTCTCTTAAAGGCCCACTTACACCCAATGAGTTTGACCCCTTCAGGTGGATCAACCAAAGTCCATACTTGGTTAGTGTACATGGATTCCATCTCGGATCTCATGGCCTCTAGACATTTCTCAGAATCTGGTCTCATCACACCTTCTTGATAGGAGGTAGGCTCATCCTCAATGAGCACAACGTCATCATGGTCAGACAAGAGAAATGAGTATCTCTCAGGCTGACGGCATACCCTATCAGACCTGCGAAGAAGTAGGTCTACTTGAACTGGTTGTTGTTCCTCAACTCTTTGTGGAACAACAACATCCACAACACTTTGTGGTTCCAGTTCAACTTCCATCGAGGCTTCAGTGCTATTGTCCATATCTTGAACTTCTTCAAGATCGAACGTACTCCCACTAGTCTTTCTAGAAACAAAATTCCTTTTTAGAAATATCCCAGTCTTAGCCACAACTATCTTGTGTTGACTGGGAATGTAGAAGTAATATCCCTTCGTTTCCTTGGGATATCCAATAAAATAGCACTTATCAGATTTGGGTTCCAATTTGTCCGAGACTTGACGTCGAACGTAAGCCTCACAACCCCAAATCCTCATAAAAGATACCTGGGCATCTCTCCCAGTCCATATCCTATATGGTGTCTTTATTATAGCCTTAGATGGAACTCGGTTGAGAATGAAGGTTGCTGTGTCTAGAGATAGCTCCAAAGATACATGGGAAGATCTGTGTGACTCATCATAGACCGTACCATATCTAATAAGGTGCGATTCCTCATTTCGGATATACCATTCCACTGTGGTGTTCCAGGAGAAGTGAGTTGAGATAGAATCTCACACTCAGCTAGATAGTCACGAAACTCATGGCTAAGGTATTCACCACCTCGATCTGATCGAAGTATCTTAATACTTTTGCCAAGCTGGTTTTATACTTCATTCTTGAATTCTTTGAACTTTTCAAAGGATTCTGACTTATGTCTCATCAGATACACATAACCATATCTACTGAAGTCATCAGTAAATGTAATGAAGTACCTATAACCACCCCTGGCAGCGACATTGAAAGGGCCACATACATCACTATGTATAAGTCCTAACAAGTCAGTCGCTCTCTCGCTGTGTCCACTAAAGGGAGTCTTGGTCATCTTACCCAGTAGGCATGACTCGCATGTCTCTTATGATTCAAAATCAAATGAGTCCAACAAACCATCTCTATGGAGTTGGGATAAGCGTTTGTCATTTATATGACCTAAGCAACAGTGCCAGATATAGGTTTGATTCATGTCATTTGACTTGAACCTCTTGGTACTTATGTTATAGATAGGGTTCTCAAGGTCTAGAATATAGAGTCTGTTCATCAGAGGTGCACTACAATAGAATATATCATTTAAATAAACTGAACAACATTTGTTCTTTATTATAAATGAAAAGCCTTTCTTGTCTAAACAAGAAACTGATATAATGTTTTTAGTCAAAGAAGGCACATAACAACAATCATCCAATTCTAGTACAAGCCCAAAGGGCAGAGATAGAGAATAAGTTCATACAGTAATAGCAGCAACCTGTGCTCCATTGCCTACTCGTAGGTCCACCTCGCCCTTCGTCAATGCCCTGCTATTTCTTAGCGCCTGCACATTAGTACAAATGTGAGAAGCACATCTGGTATCTCATACCGATGATGAAGAAATAAATAGATTTACTTCTATAACATATATGCCTGAAGTGGAAGTCTCACTTCTCTTCTTCTTAAGATCTTCCAGGTAGACTTTGCAGTTCCTCTTCCAGTGCCCGGTCTGACCGCAGTGGAAGCAGATAGCATCCTTGGCGACCCCTCCTTTGGGTTTCAGTGCCTTGCCTTTGCCCTTGGCTTGGGACATTCCCTTACCTTTAGGCTTGCCCTTGCCTTTGCCCTTTTGCACCAACAAAATGGAGTTGGGCTTAACCTTCTTAAGGTTGATCTCAGCAGTTCTCAACATACTCAGAAGCTCAGGCAGTGGCTTGTCAATTTCATTCATGTTGTAGTTCATGACGAATTGACTGTAGCTCTCTGGCAAGGATTGCAAGACCAAATCAGTGGCCAGTTCTTGGCCAAGGGGGAATCCCAACCTCTGTAGGTTTTCTATGTACCCAATCATCTTGAGTACTTATGGTCCTACGGGAGTTTCGTCTTGCATCTTACACTGAAACAGTGCCTTAGAGATCTCGAATCTCTCGTGTCTAGCTTGTCCTTGATATAGTTGAGGAAGATGTTCAACCATATCATAAGATCCCATCAACTCGTGTTGCTTCTGAAGCTCAGAGTTCATGGTCGCGAGCATGAGACAGGACACATCTAATGCACCATCTTGATGCTTCTTATAAGCATCACGGTCAGCTCGCGTGGTAGTGGCAGGAGGTGCCTCAGGAATGGGATGCTCCAGGACGTACAGTTTTCGTTCCTGTGTGACAACAATTCTCAGGTTCCTGTACCAGTCCAGGAAGTTAGCTCCGTTGAGCTTGTCCTTATCAAGGACATAACGCAGGGAGAAGGAGTTCGTGTTTGACGACATGGTAATCTACAACAGAAAAATGCAGAAAAATAAATATCATATTCCAATTAATCATCTAATTAGGCCTTTAATTAAATGATGCTCCCACTGAATTCTATAATTCAAGTGGGACAAGATCCACATCATACTACGCCTTGAGTTAGCTTTGGCTAAATCACCCAAGACCTAGTATGATCGGTAGGTAACTAATTACCAATTACATCTCTATGCAACTCTTGTTTATAGGATCAAGATCCGCATGTATATTAAAACTTGAGTTAGCTTTGGCTAATACGCCCAAGAGTTAATATAAATGTGATTTTGACCTATCTTCCAACCATTGGAAATGCCTATAGTTAAACTCGATCCAATTGAGTTAACTAGTTACTCAATCTAATTGAGTTGTACTCACCCATGCGTTGATAGGTGGGACCAAGATTGTCCCTCCGCACCCTACCAAGATAATATGCGTTGCTCTGCTTTGGCAGATTCAACAACAACATGTGATCAAGGTAGTGATGGGTATCACGGCATGGTAGACATTTCGAGTTGACGCGATTGAGATCTAATCTAATCGACGATGTGTATCATATACTCGATTTATATCTAATCTAATCGTGGAGGTGCATTATGTATGCGATTTAGATCTAATCTAATCGTTAAGGCACTAATTAATTACTAATCTAGCATGCATCACATACACACACACAAGCAATTAATTAAATTTTGTGATTAGTCATGGCCCTACTACGATCTTCTCAAGCCAATGAGAAGATCAGTTGGTCAACCTAGGGTCAATAGCTTCCTCAAGCTCCTCCCTTTGTCCGTCATGTGTTGCTCGCACCCTCCTCGTAACACTGTCTCGAGTGGACCTTCCACCGCTCTAATTTTGTACATTACAAAAGGTGAAACTCGAGTTACATTTGAGTCTAAAAACTAGTTTACAACAGGAACAAAAATAGAAGGGCACGATGCGCAGGTCGCGAATCAAGTACAATACGCACAAACACACAAAATGGCGCGCAGGCCATATTATGAATTACAACACATATTTTCAATCAAATTGGGTTCTTTGGGCCATGACCATCACAAAATGATACATAATTCTAAATTATGTAATTTCCATAAATTTCTGTAGTTTTTCTAATATTTTTATGATTTTATGAGTCGCAACTTCCTAGCGGTCCCGATTAGCGATTTTCGGGCGCAATCGCGGAACGAAGCCCCTTGCGGGGTTAAGGGCAGCATCCCTACTTGCGATATAACCATCGCGAGTGTTCCTAAGTGATCCTACAGCGCCTTAGCCCGCTGTCCCAAAATATTTTGGGCGAAACCTTGCCGATTCGGAAAGTGTTTCTCGGTAGTCGAAGCCTACAAGTGTTCAAACACTTGTTGCTTCGCTTCTACGAGAAAAATACCCATAAAATACATAAAAAAACATAAATTTATAGAAAGTTATAGAACTGATATTTTTCATAAAAATACAAATAAAACACATACACGCTTCGCACATGACTCTGATACCACTGTTGGGTATTTCAGGCAGCAAAAACCGCTTTTTGCGTTGCGGAAACCCCGAATCCCATGCCACGGGATCCGTGCGAAGTTATAAAATTTCGTAAAAACTTCGTGTACATGTTTTCTAGCCTAGATCTACACTAGATCTACAAGGAAGAGACTTATACCTTTGTAGCGAAGCCCTTTGCGTATCCCTCTCGTCCAAGGTTCGCCGGATCTCAAGTTTGTCAAGTGTACAACCCTCTATGTGTATGCACACGAACAAATCGATGGAGTAAACCAAACAAAAGGTGTGCTAGCACCTTTGATGGTCACGGCAAGGAGGAAGAGAGGGAGAAGAAGATGAGAGGAGGAAGAAGATGGGAGTTACACAAAACAAAATGAAACTCACACAAGCACTAAAGTGGCCGACCACTTCCAAGAAAGGCTTTTAAACCTCCATGGGATATTAAGAGTCACAACTCTTGATCTCCCTCATGAGGTGGAACACACATATGCTAGCCTTGATGAGGTGGCACATCATAATTAGCCCACTTAATGCCAACTCACAAATGAGGTGGCAAATGGTCAAGTCAAACTTGACCCTTCATCTTCCTCTCAAGTCAAGTCAAACTTGACTTAAATTCTCCCATTGGTTGATCAAATCTAACTATTGAGTCAAGCCAATTTAATATAATGAATCTTTATTCATTGATTAAATTGATTCAATGAAACATAATCTAAATTAGATCCATTGAACACATGAATCAAATCAAGTCCAACTCAATTAGTTTAATTTGGATTACTCTGAATCCAATTTGGTTCATCATATGAATCTAATCCTCTTGGTTCATCAAATGAACCTAATCTCCATCTAATTGCCCTTTGTGTGTGACCTAGAGGTTCTTGTAACGTTGGCAATGCTCCTAAACCCATTTCGAAGCATAAGCAATGAGCGGTATCTAGCAACACATCATTACTACCCAAGTTACAAGAATGTTAAGATCCAACATCACCATGTGACTAATAATTGTGACGCCACACATTATATGACAAGTGTCCTTCTATCCTTGACATCTAGATTAATCAATATGAGGCATAGACCGTGTTATCCTCTAATCAATCTAAATCTTGAACTCCAAGTAGACTCACTCAATCAAATGAGTTCAACATCTCATATTGACTCATTTGGGCATGGCCATGCACTTAGTGGTCTCACTCTATCAAGAATAATGATGTCACTCTTGTCATATAGGAGGGATAGATCCCATCTACATCACTCACATCCCTCCGCATAATTTGTTACATACCCAGTAATCGCCTTTATAGTCCACCCAATTACGGGTGACGTTTGACGAAGCCAAAGTATGTAACTCATTATGTAGAGAACCATGGTGACTTCAGGTCCAAGGACTAATAGTCATACTAATAGCAACATGAGAAAGCATATGACACTCATATAACGATCCATGATAATTTCTCATGGCGGGTCATTCAGTATACATTCTCCAATGCATACCTATGTGTCAACTTGATATCTCTATATCCATGACTTGTGAGATCAAGACATCGAGTTGACCTACATGCTAGTCTGGTCGCATTAACATTGTCCATGAATGTTAATACTTGACTAGGATTGATTAAGAGTAACATTCTCTATATCATCTCACTATCGATTCAACCAATCGATTGATATAGGTAAGAACCTTCTACTTAAGGATGCTATTATACTTAGTTATTTGGCACCAATACAAGTAAGCATAATAACCATAAATAAATGCCTTTATATACATAAGAATTGTTGGGTTTTTCGGGCCGGAAAAACCGCTTTTTGCATTGCGGGAACCCCGAAATTCCCATGCCACCGGATCCGTGCGAAGATTAAAATTTCGTAAAAACTTTCACGTACGAGTTTTTTAAGCCTAGATCTACTTGAGATCTATAAGATAAGAATTTATCCTTGATGCGAAGCCCTTCACTTAATCCCACTCGTCCAAGGTTCGCCGGATCTCGAGAGTATCAAAGTAGATATTCCTCTATGTGTATCCACACAAGCAAGAGATGGAGAAACCAAATAAAAAGTGTGCTAGCACCTTTGAATGGTTCGGCCAAAGAGGAGGAGAGGGAGAGAGGTTGAGAGCTTGAGGAAGAAGAAGGAGGTTTCAACACAAAATGAAACTTACACTTCAATTGATGTGGCCGGCCACATTACGAGGGATTATAACCTCCATGGAATCCCAAGAGTCACAACTCTTAGTAACTCCCATGAGGTGGCATCCCTCTTAAGAAACCATGATGATGTGGAGCATCATCATTGGCCCACTCATTGCCAACTCACCAATGAGGTGGCAAATGGTCAAGTCAAACTTAACCCTTCATCTTCCTCTCAAGTCAAGTCAAACTTGACCACTTCTCTCCCATGGTTGATCTAATCTAACCATTGGTTCAAGTCAATTTTAATTTAATGAATCTCTATTCATTGAATTAAATTAATTAAATGAGTCTAAGTCCAAATTAGACTCACTTAACACATGAACCAAATTGAGTCCAACTCAATTAGCTCAATTTGGATTACTCTTAATCCAATTTGGTTCATCACATGAACCTAATCCTTTAGGTTCATCAAATGAACCTAATCTCCATCTAATTGCCCTTTGTGTGTGACCCTATAGGTTCTTATAACGTTGGCAATGCTCCTAAACCCATTTAGAAGCATAAGTAATGAGCGGTATCTAGCAACACATCATTACTATGCAAGTTATAAGAATGTTGAGATCCAACATCACCTTGTGACTACTAATTGTGACTCTTCACAATATATGACAAGTGTCCTTCTATCCTATACATTTAGATTGATCAATGTGAGGCATAGACCATGTCATCCTCTAATCAATCTAAATCTTGAATCCCAAGTAGACTCACTCAATCAAATGAGCTTAACATCTCATATTGACTCATTTGGGCATGGTCATGCACTTAGTGGTCTCACTCTATCAAGAATATCGATATCTCTCCCGTCATATAGGAGGGATAGATCTCATCTACATCACTCACATCCCTCCGTATAATTTGTTACATACCCAGTAATCGCCTTTATAGTCCACCCAGTTACGGGTGACGTTTGACGAAGCCAAAGTATGTAACTCCTTATGTAGGGAACCATGGTGACTTCAGGTCGAAGGACTAATAGTCATATTAATAGCCACATGAAAAAGTATATGACACTCTTATAACGATCCATGATACTTTCTCATGGCGGTTCATTCAGTATACATTCTCCAATGCATACCCATGTGTCAACTTGATATCTCCATATCCATGACTTGTGAGATCAAGTCATCGAGTTGACCTACATGCTAGTCTCATCGCATTAACATTGTCCCTGAATGTTAATACTTAACTAGGAATGATTAAGAGTAGTGTTCCCTATATCATCTCACTATCGATTCAACCAATCGATTGATATAGGTAAGAACCTTCTGCTCAAGGACGCTATTATACTTAGTTATTTGGCACCAATACAAGTAAGTGTAGTAACAAAAAATGAATGCAATTATTTATATACAAGAATATGATACAACGAGTCCATACAACAATCATCAAATGATTGGCTCTAGGGCTCTAACTAACAATCTCCCACTAGCTCTAGTGCCAATCAGTGTAGGCTCTAAGGCCTAATGACCTAGTGTGACCATCATGCTTTCTCTGTGCCAAATCCTTGGTCAAGGGATCTGCGATGTTAGCTTCTGTGGGTACTCTGCAAATCTTCACATCTCCTCTCTCGGTAATCTCTCGAATGAGACGGAAGCGCCATAGTATGTGTTTGGTCCGCTGGTGTGAGCGAGGTTCCTTAGCCTGTGCTATTGCTCCATTGTTGTCACAATAGAGCTCTATGGGATCAGTTATGCTAGGAACCACCCCAAGCTCAGTAATGATCTTGCGGATTCAAACTGCCTCCTTTGCTGCTTCTGATGCAGCAATATACTTGGCCTCTATTGTAGAATCAGCTACTGTGTCCTGCTTCGAACTCTTCCAGCTCACAGCACCACCATTTATGCAAAACATGAACCCTGACTGTGATGGATAATCATCCTGATCAGTTTGGAAGATAACATCACTGTAACCCTTTACAGCTAGCTCATCATCACCTCCATATATCAAGAAATATTCTTTAGTCATTCTCAAGTACTTAAGAATATTCTTGACTGCTATCCAGTGACTTTCACCTGGATCTGACTGGTATCTACTCGTCATGCTCAAAGCATACGAGACATCAGGACGAGTACATTGCATGACATACATGATAGATCCTATGGCCGAAGCATAAGGGATCTGATCCATGAGGTCTCTCTCCTCTCTAGAAGAGGGACCTTGAGTCTTCAAAAGACTCACACCATGTGACATCGGCAGAAATCCCTTCTTGGTGTTCTGCATGACAAACCGAAGTAGTACCTTGTCAATGTATGCACTCTGACTTAGGCCAAGCAATCTCTTAGATCTATCTCCTTAGATCTGTATGCCTAGAATGCGGGATGCTTCACCTAAGTCCTTCATTGAGAAACAAGTCCCTAGCCAAGTCTTGACAGACTACAGCAAAGGGATGTCTTTCCCAATGAGTAGTATGTCATCCACATACAATATAAGGAAGACAACTGTGTTCCCTACAACCTTCTTGTAGACACAAGGTTCATCTTCATTCTTGATGAAACCAAACTGTTTGATTGCATCATCGAATTGAAGATTCCAGCTCCGAGAAGCTTGCTTTAGTCCATAAATGGACCTATGCAGCTTGCATACTCTGCTAGTATGTTGTGGATCTACAAAACCCTCAGGTTGTGTCATGTACACATCCTCGAGCAGGTTTCCATTCAGAAATACGGTTTTGACATCCATCTTCCAGATCTCATAATCGTGGTATGCTGCAATAGAAAGAATGATCCGTATAGACTTAAACATTGCTACAGGAGAAAAGGTCTCATCATAGTCAATACCATGAATTTGCTTGAAACCTTTAGCTACCAAGCGACCCTTATAAATAAGTCCATCCATGTCAATCTTTCTCTTAAAGACCCACTTACACCCAATGAGTTTGACCCCTTCAGGTGGATCAACCAAAGTCCATACTTGGTTAGTGTACATGGATTCCATCTCGGATCTCATGGCCTCTAGCCATTTCTCGGAATTTGGTCTCATCACACCTTCTTGATAGGAGGTAGGCTCATCCTCAATGAGCACAACGTCATCATGGTCAGACAAGAGAAATGAGTATCTCTCAGGCTGACGACGCACCCTATCAGACCTGCGAAGAGGTAGGTCTACTTGAACTGGCTGTTGTTCCTCAACTCTTTGTGGAACAACAACATCCACAACACTTTGTGGTTCCAGTTCAACTTCCATCGAGGCTTCAGTGCTATGGTCCGTATCTTGAACTTCTTCAAGATCGAACATACTCCCACTAGTCTTTCTAGAAACAAAATTCCTTTCTAGAAATATCTCAGTCTTAGCCACAACTATCTTGTGTTGACTGGGAATATAGAAGTAATATCCCTTCGTTTCCTTGGGATATACAATAAAATAACACTTATCGTATTTGGGTCCCAGTTTGTCCGAGACTTGACGTCGAACGTAAGTCTCACAACCCCAAATCCTCATAAAAGACACCTGGGCATCTCTCCCAGTCTATATCATATATGGTGTCTTTATTACAGCCTTAGATGGAACTCGGTTAAGAATGAAGGCTATTGTGTCTAGAGCATATCCCCAAAGATACATAGGAAGATATGTGTGACTCATCATAGATCGTACCATATCTAATAAGGTATGATTCCTCCTTTCGGATACACCATTCCACTGTGGTGTTCCAGGAGGAGTGAGTTGAGATAGAATCTCACACTCAGCTAGATAGTCACAAAACTCATGGCTAAGGTATTCACCACCTCGATCTGATTGAAGTATCTTAATACTTTTGCCAAGCTGGTTTTGTACTTCATTCTTTAATTCTTTGAACTTTTCAATGGATTTTGACTTATGTGTCATCAGGTACACATAACAATATCTACTGAAGTCATCAGTAAATGTAATGAAGTACCTATAACCACCTCTAGCAGTGATATTGAAAGGCCACATACATCACTATGTATAAGACCTAACAAGTCAGTCGCTCTCTCATTGAGTCCACTAAAGGGAGTCTTGGTCATCTTGACTAGAAGGCATGACTAGCATGTCTCATATGATTCAAAATCAAATGAGTCCAGTAAACCATCTTTATGGAGCTGGGATAAGCGTTTGTCATTTATATGACCTAAGCGATAGTGCCAGAGATAGGTTTAGTTCATGTCATTTGACTTGAACCTCTTGGTACTTATGTTATAGATAGGGTTTTCAAGGTCTAGAATGTAGAGTCCGTTCATCAGAGGTGCACTACAATAGAACATATCATTTAAATAAACTGAACAACATTTGTTCTTTATTATAAATGAAAAGCCTTTCTTGTCTAAACAAGAAACAGATATAATGTTCTTAGTCAAAGCAGGCACATAACAACAATCATCCAATTCTAGTACAAGCCCAAAGGGCAGAGATAGAGAATAAATTCCTATAGCAACAGCAGCAACCCGTGCTCCATTGCCTACGCATAGGTCCACCTCGCCCTTCATCAATGCCCTGCTATTTCTCAGCGCCTGCACATTAGTACAAATGTGAGAGCACATCTGGTATCTAATACCCATGATGAAGAAATAGATAGATTGACTTCTATAACATATATACCTGAAGTGGAAGTCTCACTTCTCTTCTTCTTAAGATCTTCTAGGTAGATTTTGCAGTTCCTCTTCCAGTGTCCGGTCTGACCGCAGTGGAAGCAGGTAGCATCCTTGGCGACCCCTCCTTTGGATTTCAGTGCCTTGCCTTTTCCCTTGGCTTGGGACTTTCCCTTACCTTTGGGCTTGCCCTTGCCCTTGGCTTGGGACTTTCCCTTACCTTTGGGCTTGCCCTTGCCCTTATGTTTCTGAACCATCAGAATAGAGTTGGGCTTAACCTTCTTAAGGTTGAGCTCAGCAGTTCTTAACATGCTAAGCAGCTCGGGCAGTAGCTTGTCAATTTCATTCATATTATAATTTAGAACGAATTAACTATGGCTATCCGGCAAGGATTGCAAGATTAGGTCAGTGGCCAGCTCTTGGCCAAGCGGGAATCCCAACCTTTGTAGGTTTTCTATATAACCAATCATTTTGAGTACATATGGGCCTACGGGAGTCCCATCTTGCATCTTGCACTGAAACAGTGCCTTAGAGATCTCGAATCTCTCATGCCTCGCTTGTCCTTGATATAGTTGACGAAGATGTTCAACCATATCATAAGCACCCATCAACTTGTGTTGCTTCTGAAGCTTGGAGTTCATGGTCGCGAGCATAAGACATGGCACATCTAATGTGTCATCTTGATGCTTCTTGTAAGCATCACGGTCAGCTCGCGTGGCAGTGGCAGGAGGTGCCTCCGGAATGGGCTGCTCTAGAACGTACATTTTACGTTCTTGTGTGAGAACGATTCTCAGATTCCTGTACCAGTCCAAGAAATTAGCTCTGTTGAGCTTGTCCTTCTCAAGGATGGAATGCAGGGAGAAAGAGTTCGTATTTGACATCATGGTTATCTACAACAGAAAAATGCAGAAAATAAATATCATATACTATTAATCATCTAATTAGGTCTTTAATTAAATGATACTCCCACTGAATTATAGAATTCATGTGGGACAAGATCCACATCATACTACGCCCTGAGTTAGCTTTGGCTAAATCGCCCAAGACTTAGTATGATCGGTTGGTAACTAATTACCAATTACATCTCTATGCAACTCTTGTTTATAGGATCAAAATCCGCATTTATATTAAAACTCGAGTTAGCTTTGGCTAATACGCCCAAGAGTTAATATAAACGTGATTTTGACCTATCTACCAACCATTGGAAAATGCCTATAGTTAAACTTGATCCAATTGAGTTAACTAGTTACTCGATCTAATTGAGTTGTACTCACCCATGCGTTGATAGGAGGGACCAAGATTGTCCCTCCGCACCCTACCAATATAGTATACGTTGCTATGCTTTGGCAGATTCAACAACGACATGCGATCGAGGTAGTGATGGGTATCACGGCATGGTAGGCATTTCGAGTTGACGTGATTGAGATCTAATCTAATCGTCGATGTGTATCATATACTCGATTTAGATCTAATCTAATCATGGAGGTGCATCATGTGCGCGACTTAGATCTAATCTAATCGTTAAGGCACTAATTAATTACTAATCTAGCATGCATCACATATACACACACAAGCAATTAATTAAATATTTTGTGATTAGTCATGACCTTACTACGATCTTCTCAAGCTAATGAGAAGATCAGATGGTCAACCTAAGGTCAACAGCTTCTCAAGCTCCTTCCTTTGACCACCTTGTGTTGCTCGCGCCCTCCTCGTAACTCCGTCTCGAGTGGACCTTCCACCGCTCCATTTTGTACATTACAAAAGTGAAACTCGAGTTACATTCGAGTGTAAACTATTTACAATAGGAATAATGAATAGAAAGGTACGACGCACAGGTCGCGTATCAAATATACAACACGCACAATCACATGACGGCACGCAGGCCGTATTATGAATTACAATACATAATATCCAATTAAATTGGGTCTTTTGGGTCATGACCATCACAAAATAATACATAATTCTAAATTATGTAATATCTATAAATTTCTATAATTTTTCTTACAATTTTATCAGTAAAAATTCCCAGCGGTCTCATTTTACGATCTTCGGGCACAATCGCGGAACGAAGCCCCTTGCGGGGTCAGGGGCAGCACCCCTACCCGCGATATAACCATCGCGAGTATTCCTAAGCGATCCTACAGTGCCTTAGCCCACTGTCCCAAAATGATTTGGGGCGAAACCTTGCCGTTTCGAAAATATTGTCTTGGTAGTCGAAGTCTACAGGTGTCTAAACACATGTGCTTCGCTTCTACGAGAAAATTACCCATAAAATCTATAAAAATCATAAAAACACAGAAACTTACAGATCTGTATAATTTCATAAAATTCAAAATAAAACTCGTACGCGCTTCGCACGTGGTTCTGATACCACTGTTGGGTTTTTCGAGCCGCAAAAACCGCATTTTGCGTTGCGGAAACCCCGAAATTCCCATGCCACCGGATCTGTGCGAAGATTAAAATTTCGTAAAAACTTTCACGTACGAGTTTTCTAAGCCTAGATCTACTTTAGATCTACAAGATAAGAATTTATCCTTGATGCGAAGCCCTTCACTTAATCCCGCTCGTCCAAGGTTCGCTGGATTTCGAGAGTATCAAAGTAGATACTCCTCTATGTGTATCCACACAAGCAAGAGATGGAGAAACCAAACAAAATGAGTGCTAGCACCTTTAAATGGTTCGGCCAAAGAGGAGGAGAGGGAGAGAGGTTGGGAGCTTGAGGAAGAAGAAGGAGGTTTCAACACAAAATGAAACTTACACTTCAATTGATGTGGACGGCCACATTAAGAGGGATTATAACCTCCATGGAATCCCAAGAGTCACAACTCTTGGTAACTCCCATGAGGTACCATCCATCTTAAGCAACCATGATGATGTGGAACATTATCATTGGCCCACTCATTGCCAACCCACCAATGAGGTGGCAAATGGTCAAGTCAAACTTGACCCTTCATCTTCCTCTCAAGTCAAGTCAAACTTGACCACTTCTCTCCCATGGTTGATCTAATCTAACCATTGGTTCAAGTCAATTTTAATTTAATGAATCTCTATTCATTGAATTAAATTAATTAAATGAGTCTAAGTCTAAATTAGACTCACTTAACACATGAACCAAATTGAGTCCAACTCAATTAGCTTAATTTGGATTACTCTTAATCCAATTTGGTTCATCACATGAACCTAATCCTTTAGGTTCATCAAATGAACCTAATCTCCATCTAATTGCCCTCTGTGTGTGACCCTATAGGTTCTTATAACGTTGGCAATGCTCCTAAACTCATTTAGAAGCATAAGTAATGAGCGGTATCTAGCAACACATCATTACTACCCAAGTTATAAGAATGTTGAGATCCAACATCACCATGTGACTACTAATTGTGACTCTTCACAATATATGACAAGTGTCCTTCTATCCTATACATTTAGATTGATCAATGTGAGGCATAGACCGTGTCATCCTCTAATCAATCTAAATCTTGAATCCCAAGTAGACTCACTCAATCAAATGAGCTCAACATCTCATATTGACTCATTTGGGCATGGCCATGCACTTAGTGGTCTCACTCTATCAAGAATATCGATGTCTCTCCCGTCATATAGGAGGGATAGATCCCATCTACATCACTCACATCCCTCTGTATAATTTGTTACATACCCAGTAATCGCCTTTATAGTCCACTCAGTTACGGGTGACGTTTGACGAAGCCAAAGTATGTAACTTCTTTTGTAGGGAACCATGGTGCCTTCAGGTCCAAGGACTAATAGTCATACTAATAGCCACATCAGAAATTATATGACACTCTTATAACGATCCATGATACTTTCTCATGGCGGGTCATTCAGTATACATTCTCCAATGCATACCCATGTGTCAACTTGATATCTCCATATCCATGACTTGTGAGATCAAGTCATCGAGTTGACCTACATGCTAGTCTCGTCGCATTAACATTGTCCCTGAATGTTAATACTTAACTAGGAATAATTAAGAGTAGTGTTCCCTATATCATTTCACTATCGATTCAACCAATCGATTGATATAGGTAAGAACCTTCTGCTCAAGGATGCTATTATACTTAGTTATTTGGCACCAATACAAGTTAGTATAATAACCAAAAACAAATGCCTTTATTTATATACAAGAATATGATATAACGAGTCCATACGATAATCATCAAATGATTGGCTCTAGGGCTCTAACTAACAAGAATATGATACAATGAGTCCATACAACAATCATCAAATGTTTGGCTCTAGGGGCTCCTTCTTATCATCAATGTGTTAGTCTCCCTGTATTTAAGATATTGAATGCCCACTAATTAAATGAGTTACTGACAACTCACTTTAATTAATATATAGCTCTAAGAGTAGTACCACTCAATCTTATCGTCATGTCGAAGTAAGTCCACCTGTAGGGTTTACATGACAATCCTTATGAGCTCCTCTTGGGGGCATTATCATTCTAGATTCCTAGGACACAGTTTCCTTCTATAATCAACAATACACACTATAAATAATATTATTTTCTAACTTATCGAGCTTATTGATTTATCGAACTAAATCGCACGCTTTGATAAATTAAAGAAATAAATATTAAGTATATGTGCTTGTTATTATATTAGGATTAAGAGCACAGACTTCCATAATAATGGAGATCTTGTTCTTTTATTTAGTCAGTATAAAAAGAAGCTATCTCAAATGGTCCGACCATTTGCTCAATACACTCATAGTGTACTAGTGTAATTTTATAGTCAAGATAAACTAATACCAAATTACACTACGACTATTCCAATAGTTTTTTCCTATTCATCTTAGTCATGAACTACTGTTTATAATTTATAAGGAACTGATAACATGATCTTCTGTGTGTGACACCACATAGCATGTTATCTACAATATAAATTAATTGAATAACTATACTTATCATGTAGATATTTGACCAATGTGATTCTTTTATTTCAAAAATAAATGTTTACAAAAAGCTAGACTTTTAGTATACACTCTAATAATATCCCACTTATACTAAAAGACTTGCTGTCATAAATGCTGCCATACATCTGATTCCCATTCCTTCAATATGCTGATCAAAAGCTTTCACCGAAAGGGCCTTAGTGAAAGGATTTGCAAGGTTATCCGCTGATGTAATCTTGGCGACAACAACTTCTCCTCGCTTTACGATGTCTCGTATCAGGTGGTACTTGCGCTCTATGTGTTTACTTGCCTTATGGGCTCGTGGTTCCTTCGAGTTTGCTACAGCACCACTATTATCACAATAAATTGTGATGATTTTGGGCAAACCAGGAATCACATCTAAGTCCATCAAGAAGTTCCTGAGCTATACTGCTTCTTTAGCTGCCTCAGAGGCTGCCACATACTTAGCTTCCATGGTTGAGTCTGAAACGCATTTCTGCTTAACACTTCTCCATGCTATGACTCCACCTCCTAAAGTAAACACATAGCCTGATGTAGACTTACTATTGTCCCTATCTGATTGGAAATCAGAATATGTGTAACCCACAGGGATCAAATCATCTGCTTGGTAAACCAGCATATAATCTCTAGTCTTTCTCAGGTACTTCAATATATGCTTTACAGTAGTCCAATGTCCTTGTCTAGGGTTACTTTGATATCTGCTAACCATGTCCACGGCAAAATCGATATCCGGTCTCGTACACATGATAGCGTACATTAGGCTTCTGATAGGCGAAGCATAAGGAGCTGCCTTCATGTCCTCTATCTCCTTTGATGTCTTCGGAGACATCTCTTTAGATAAAGCTACTCCATGCCTAAAAGGTAGAAAACCTTTCTTGGAGTCTTGCATGCTAAAACGAGCAAGGATTGTATCGATATACGAAGCTTAGGACAAGCACATCATCCTTTTCTTGCGATCCCTTATTACTTTGATCCCAAGAATATGTGCGCATTCTCCTAAGTCCTTCATATCAAATTGCTTGGACAACCATACCCTTACATCTGACAACACTTTGATATTGTTTCCAACTAATAAAATGTCATCTACGTATCACACTTCTTGTATACACAAGACTCATCCGGACACTGGATAAATCCATACGACTGGATTACATCATTAAATCAGATGTTCCAAGATCTTGAAGCTTGCTACAGTCCATAAATAGACCGATTTAGCTTGCACACTAGATGCTCTTTGCCTTTTTCAATGAACTCCTCTGGTTGCTTCATATGGATGTTTTCTTCAAGACTTCCGTTAAGGAAAGTTGTCTTGACATCTATTTGTCAAACCTCATAATCCATATGAGCGACAATATATAAGAGTATCCGGATAGACTTAAGCATGGCTACCGGCGAAAAGGTTTCCTCATAATCGATACCCTCTTTCTAAGTGTACCCTTTCACAATAAGCCTTGCTTTGAAGGTTTCCACCTTCCCATCTGTCCCTCTTTTCCTTTTGTAGATCCACTTACATCCAGTAGCTTTTACACTATTTGATAGTTCTACTAGCTCCCAGACTTTGTTAGAATACATGGATTCTATTTCTGAATTCATTGCTTTTTGCCAAGATGCTGCATCTTTATCTTGGAGTGCTTCATCATATGTTCGGGGATAAGGTTCATGTTTACCTGGGATTAAGTCTGAAGACTCTCCCAAAAACATGAATCTTTCAGGTTGTCTCACAACCCTCCCACTACGATGAGGCACTGTCTGTGGTTGTGTGTCATTTGTGATACGTGTTGCAGTTTCTTGTGATATTTCATCTTGTACTGTTGGTACTAGACTAGATGTGTCCTCTCTAATTTCTTCTAGAACAATTTCACTCATGGGCTTATGGTTCATTACATAATCTTCCTCTAAAAATCGAGCATTGCTGTTAACAATGATCTTCTGATTTTTAGGATTATAAAACAAACCACCTTTCGTTCCTTTAGGATATCCCACAAACAGATAAACTTCTGTACGTGATTCCAACTTGTCAGTATCTCCCTTTAGTACATGTGTTGGACTACCCCATATCCGAATATGACTCAGATTAGGCTTACACCCATTGCACAATTCCATGGGAGTAGAGGGTACTAATTTAGAAGGTACCAATTCAGAATGTATATTGTTGTTTCCAGAGCATATCCCCAAAATGAATTTGTTAATTCTGAATAACTCATCATTGATCTAACCATTTCCATAAGAGCCCTATTCCTTCATTCTGCCAAACCATTCTGTTGGGGTGTACCAGGTGCAGACAATTGTGATTGAATCCCAGCCTCTGATAAGTAATTCCTAAACTCTCCAAAAAGGTATTCGCCACATGATCGGACCGTAGTGTCTTGATACTTTTACCATGACGTTTCTCCACATCAGCCTTATACTCTTTGAACTTATCAAAACATTCAGACTTGCGGCGCATCAAGTATATGTACCCCTATCTCGAATAGTCATCTATGAAAGAGATAAAATATTCAAAATCACCTCTTACCTGTATAGACATAGGACCACACAAATCAGAATGAACCAATTCTAACACATCTTTGGTTCTATACCCCTTGGCCTTAAAAGGTCTCTTGGTCATTTTACCTTCCAAGCAAGATTCACAAGTTGGAAAGTTTTCCAACACTAATGAACCCAAGAGTCCATCGGCTATTAGCCTTTGAATCCTACTTAAGTTAATATGACCGAGCCTTAGATGCCAAAGATATGTTTGGTTCATTTTCAAAGGTTCCTTTCTCTTTTTAAAATTAGAAGATGTGTTATTAATTTTCATTTGTTGCTTTGTGGGAGAAATTGGATTTAAAGTATACAAATTTTTTACTAATGTACCAGAACAGATAATAACCCTATTCTTCTTGATAACTACTTTATCATCAAAAGAAATAAAATATCCATCCACCAACAATTTAGAAACTAAAGTTAAATTCTTTCTAAAAGTTAGTACATAAAGACAATTTCTTAAAACCAAAGTTCTATTCCTATCGAATGATAAGTAGATGTCTCCCACTGCAACAGCCGCCACTTTTGTAGCATTTCCCATATAGATGGTTATCTCTCCCTCAAATAGTCACCGAGTTTCCTGGAACCCCTGCAATGTATTACAGATATGATCAGTGGCTCCTGTATCTACACACCAAGTGCTGGTAGATAACACCACTAAACATGTTTCAACTACTAGAGAATAAGATATACGTTTATTGTTCTCTCTCCTATGAGGACAGTCTGCCTTCCAATGTCCAGTCTGCTTGCAAATAAAGCACTTGCCTTTCGGCTTCTTTACTCCAGCTTTTGGTCAGGTACCTAGAGATCTATTCACCTTCTTTGCTGAGTCAGCTTGTTTCTTATTCTTATTTTTACCTTTTGACTTAGAAGTAGAAACATTTTCAACAAAGTGAATTTAAGAATTATGACGAAATAACCCTTCTGCTACCTGAAGTTCTGTCAGTAGTTCTGCCAATGAATACATCCTCTTATTCATATTATAGTTTAGGCGGAACTGCTCAAAACTTCTGGGTAGTGTTTGGAGAATAATATCGACCTAGGTTTCTCCATCGATTTTAGCTCCAAGGATTTGTATCTCGTTCAAGTAAGCCATCATCTTTAGGATATGATCCCTTACGGGTGTCCCTTCTGACATGGTGGCTGTCATTAATTTTCTCATTGCCTCTTGCCTAGCAGCCCAACTCTAGTGTCTGAAGAGTTCCTTGAGATTGTTCATCATATCATAAGCAGTAGTTGGCAAGTCCTGATGCTGATGTTGCAACACATTTGACATTGAATCCAAAATGTAACACCGTGCCATCTCATTTGCCTTTACCCATTTCTTATGATACTCAATCTCCTCTTCACTAGAATCACTATTAGGCACTTCAGGGCAGGTCTCTAACAGTACAAACTTATAACCTTCAGCAGTTAAGACAATGTCCAGGTTTCTTTCCCAATCTATATAGTTGGGACCAGTAAGTTTGTTCTCCTTCAGTATAATAGCTAGTGGGTTGAAAGTCATCCTAAGAATCACAAAATAAACTTTTGGTCAAGACTCTAAATTTAGAATAATATTGATTCCTCAAACAATATTATTTAAATTTATCAACACCTCAAGACACCGTGAATTTTGCATGCCACGTTAGTGTAGACGTATACAAATTCAACATTTGTAAGAGGAGATTTTACCCATTAATTTTATTATCTTGTCATCCTAACTTTATGACAAATAAAATTAATAGTTGGTATTCCTTTGGTCACACAAATAATAGCAGTGACTCCATTAGAGAGGATACTATTAAATGCGCTTAAGTGTATACCATTACTTGATACTTAGTCCATTAAATAGGATTGTGCCCCTTCAGTTGGAGAAGATCACACGCAAATAAATAATTTCCTATAACCATCCATAAAGGAAGTTTGATCTAGTGATCTGCAAACAAACTCATCAGTTGTGGAGGGAGGCACTCAGAGCCAACACGTAAGTTTGTTGCATCACTTACAAACCAGTAATGGAGACCATGGAATTTATTTACAAATCCCTCTCCCACTTAGTTATTTAAGGTGAGGATTTTTAACCATGCAAGCACACATCACAGTACATAAAGCAATAAATATGGAAATATAATTTTCCACCTATTATGGCTTCTTCCATCACTATCCTCAATGTGTTGCCAACCCTAGCTGCTACCATTTTTAGCCACCACAATCGGGTCTAGTCGCTGTATCTATCTTGCTTCTTTTTCCGCTGCGCCTCTAGTCCTCAAATAGTACCACGCCTCGCAAGGATACGATCCACGACAAAAATAGAATTTTACATTTATCGATCCTATATTCCACAAGGGAATGTACATGTAATCTAGATCGAAACAAAAATGTAAAATCCTAAAACAAATACAGCTCCTGCTGTATTCAAAACATACAATCATGCACACACATAAAATGCCCTTGACATGTCCAAGGGTCTAATTACACACAATCACTATAAGTCATAATAGTTGGAGCCAGCAAACACAGAGTTAGCATATCCTACTATTATCTTGCCTAAATTATGTATAACATGTGCATAATTAAACTGAAAACCAAACACACAGAGGTAAACCCTAGCTCTGATACCAATTGTTGGTTGCTACTAGGAATATCGTACTGGTTCCCCTGCATAAAAATTTTGTACAAGTCCTGAACCATTCCTAACAACCTATTGTGTTCTTTAGAAATTAAATTTGGAATCGCAAACAGAACTTAACATTATTGATTCCAAATTCAACTTATTTGTTCTTAGTGGTTTAGACTTGGATCGCAAACGATGCTTAACATTATTGATCCAAATCCATCCATGTTACAAATTTAATTAAATATTAATTTCAAAGATCGGCTTCCAGGTTAAACATGACGAGACACTAGGACTTCTTGGGTATGAGAGCATCCACCACTTCCTAGACAAAGCCTTTCAACGAAATTCAATATTTAATTTCCTTATAGTAACCCTAGGTTTAACCAAAAGGAACAATCGAATCACAAGTTCGAAAAACAAAAGAAACACAAAATCGAAAACATAAATTCGATAACCTAGATTCATTAGCCTCTTGTGTTTGGTATTTCAAGATCTAAATAAAAGGATAAACTAGTTATGATGCGGAAACTAATAACTAGTTATACCTTTTATAGCTTATAGACCTCACGATCTTCTGTCGTATTCCTCTTCTTATCTCGGACGTTGTGTGGGCGGTGATCTACCGAGACGAGAATCCACCCAAGCTTCCTTCTTCTCCTTGCAAGTTTCGTCCACCAAGAATCTCCTAGAGATGAAGGTCTTTGGCCACCAACCAAGCTCCAAGGGATGCAAAGAAACAAAGCCTCCTTTCTCTACTTCTTCTCCAAGCAAAATCCGGCCACCAAGAGTCTCCTAGAGAGTTGATGCCGCCGGCCAAAGAAGAAGAAAAGGAGGAGAGGATGAGGGTCGTCCACCACTAAGGAAGAGAGGAGAGGAAATAATAGATGTATTGTTATGAGGTGACACACCTGTACCCTCTCTTTTATATTCCTTGGTCTTGGCAAATAAGGAAAGTTTAATTAAAACTTCCTTAATTTCATTGCCAATGAAAGGACAATATAATTAAAATTTCCTTTTCTTGTTTCTATTGGCTGGCCACCTCAAATCCTCCAAACAAGGAAAGTTTTAAACACAAAATTAAAACTTCCTAATCTATTTTCGAAAATTTTTAAAATAAAATTTTTCTTTAAAACTTCCCTTCATGGTTGGTTATAAAAGGAAACCTATATAAATTAAAATCTCTCTATTAAAACATGTGGATGATTACAATAAGGAAAGTTTTCTCCAAAATTAAAATCTTCCTTTCAATCTACAAATAAGGAAAGATATCAATCCTTTCTCTTAATCTTTTGTAGAAACTATAAAAGGAAAGATTTAATTTTAAAACTCTCTTTTAAATCATGGCTTCCACATAAGGAAAGATTTTAAAAAATAAAATCCTTTTAATTTTATTGTGGCTGGCCACCAACTTGGGCTCCATGTTAGGGCCAGTCACCTACTTGCTCCATCAAGGCTTGAACTTGGTCGGCCCCTTGCTTGGGCTCCAAGCTTGGCTTGGTCGGCCACCTTATGATGGGTAAGAAGGTGGGTATAAGACTTTATAAATAAGAGGCCACGACAGGGACCGAGAGGAGGAATTGGTTTTGGTCTCCCGATGAACTTGAGCTTCCCGTGTTCACCCCAAACACCCAACTCGAGTTCATCAATAATAACTAATACCACTAAAGAGTTATTATTAAACTACAACACCAATCCCATATTGCTATATGAGCTCCTTCTTATCATGAGTGTGTTAGTCTCCCTGTGTTTAAGATATTGAATGCCCACTAATTAAATAAGTTACTGACAACTCACTTTAATTAATATCTAGCTCCAAGAGTAGTACCACTCAACCTTATCGTCATTTTGAACTAAGTCCACCTGCAGGGTTTACATGACAATCCTTATGAGCTCCTCTTGGGTAGATTCCTAGGACACAGTTTCCTTCTATAATCAACAACACATACTATAAATAATATTATTTCCCAACTTATCGGTCCTATTGATTTATCAAACTACATCGCACCCTTTGATAAATTAAAGAAATAAATATTAAGTATATGTGCTTGTTATTATATTAGGATTAAGAGCACACACTTCCATAATAACAGAGGTCTTGTTCTTTTATTTAGTCAGTATAAAAAGAAGCTATCTCAAATGGTCCTGCTCAATACACTCATAGTGTACTAGTGTAATTTTATAATCAAGATAAACCAATACCAAATTACACTACGACTATTCTATTAGTTAGAGCCCTAGATCCAATCGTATGATGATTGTTGTATGGACTCATTGTATCATATTCCTATATATATAAAGGCATTTATTTTGGTTATTATACTTACTAGTATTGGTGTCAAATAACTAAGTATAATAGCATCCTTGAGTAGAAGGTTCTTATCTATATCAATCGATTGGTTGAATCAATATTGAGATGATATAGAGAATACTACTCTTAATCATTCCCAGTCAAGTATTAACATTAACGGATAATGTTAATGCGACGAGACTAGCATGTAGGTCAACTCGATGACTTGATCTCACAAGTCATGGATATGGAGATATCAAGTTGACACATGAGTATGCATTGGAGAATGCATATTGAATGACCCGCCATGAGAAAGTATCATGGATCATTATATGAGTGTCATATACTTCTCATGTGGCTATTAGTATGACTATTAGTCCTTAGACCTGAAGTCACCCTGGTTTCCTACATAAGGAGTTACACACTTTGGCTTCGTCAAACGTCACCCGTAACTGGGTGGACTATAAAGGCGATTACTCGGTATCTAACAAATTATGCGGAGGGATGTGAGTGATGTACATGAGATCTATCCCTCCTATATAACGGGAGTGACATCGTTATTCTTGATAGAGTGAGACCACTAAGTGCATGGCCATGCCCAAATAAGTCAATATGAGATATTAAGGTCATTTGATTATAGTGACTCTACTTGAAGTTCAAGATTTAGATTGATTAGAGGATGACATGGTCTATGCCTCAAATTGATCAATCTAGATGTCAAGGATAGAAGGACATTATCATATATTGTGAAGAGTCACAATTAGTAGTCACAAGGTGATGTTGGATCTCAACATTCTTGTAACTTGGATAGTAATGATGTGTTGCTAGATACCGCTCATTACTTATGCTTCTAAATGAGTTTAGGAGCATTGCCAACATTACAAGAACCTATAGGGTCACACACAAAGGGCAATTAGATGGAGATTAGGTTCATATGATGAACTAAAGAGGATTAGGTTCATGTGATGAACCAAATTGGATTAAGAGTAATCCAAACTAGACTAATTGAGTTGAACTCAATTTGATTCATGTGTCCAATGAGTCTAATTTAGATTATGACTCATTAAATCAATTTAATTTAATGGATAGAGATTCAATAAATTAAATTGACTTGAATCAAAGGTTGGATTTGTTCAACCATGGGAGAATTTAAATCAAGTTTGACTTGACTTGAGAGAGAAGATGAAGAGTCAAGTTTGACTTGAACTTGACTTGACCAAATGCCATGTCATTGTGACTTGGCATAGGGTCGGCCAATGATGATGTTCCACATCATCAAGGATAGTACATGTGTGTGCCACCTCATGAGGGAGATCAAGAGTTGTGACTCTTGGTCTTCCATGGAGGTTTAAAAACCTCTAAAGTGGTCGGCCACCTTGAATGGGTGTGAGTTACAATTTTTGTGCTCATTGATTTCATCTTCTTCCTCCTTGCTTCTTCTTCTCTCCCTCTCCTCCACCTTGGCCGAAACCTCCATGAGTGCTAGCACACTGTAAAGGTTTCTTCTCCATCCTTTTTGTTCGTGTGGATACACATAGAGGGGTGTTCACTTAACACCCTTGAGATCCGGTGAACCTTGGACGAGCGGGATAACCGAAGGGCTTCGCATAAAAGGTATGTAGATCTAGTGTAGATCTAGGTTAGAAGACATGTACATGAAATTTTTGTTCTTTTAATTTTCGTACGGATCCGGTGGCATGGGACTTCGGGGTTTCCGCAACGTAAAAAGTAGTTTTTGCGGCTCGAAAGTCCCAACAGTGCTATCAGAGCCACGTGCGAAGCTTGTACATGTTTTATTTTGTTTTTTATGAAAAACTAAAGATCTGTAAGTTTCTATAAATTTACATTTTTTATAGTTTTTATGAGTATTTTTCTTGGAGATGCAAAGCAACAAGTGCTTGGTCACTTGTAGGCTTCGTATACCGAGAAAAAACCTTCCAAAACGAAAAGGTTTCACCCAAATAGTTTTGGGACAGCGACTTAAGGCACTGTAAGATTGTAGTAGGACACTCGTGAGACTCATTTCATGAGTAGGGGCGCTACCCCTAACCCTGCAAGGGGCTTTGTCCCGCGATCGCGCTCGAGAAACGCTAAACGGGACCGCCGAGAAATTGTAACTCATAAAATTGTAAAAATAGTAGTAAAATTGTAGAAATTTATATAAAATACATAATTTAGAATTATGTATGTATTTGTGATGGTCATGGCCCAAAAACCCCAATTGAATTGGATACATGTGTTGTATTTCATAATATGGCATGCACGCCATTTTTGTATGATTGTGCATGTTGTATATTTGATACGCGACCTGCGCGTCGTGCCTTTCTATTTTATTTCCTATTGTAAAATAGTTTAGACTTGAATGTAAATCTAGTTTCATCTTTTTAATGTATAAAATGGAGCTGTGGAAGGTCCACTCGAAGAGGAGTTACGAGGAGGGTGCGAGCAACACATGGCGATCAAGGGGAGGAGCTTGGAGAAGTTGTTGACCCTAAGTTGACCATCCAATCTTCTCATTGGCTTGAGAAGATCGTAGTAGGGCCATGATTAATCACATTTTAATTAATTGCTTGTGTGTGTGTATGTGATGCATGCTAGAGTAGAGTAATTAATTAGTGCCTTAACGATTAGATTAGATCTAAATCACGTATATGATGCACCACGATTAGATTAGATCTAAATCGCATATATGATACACATCAACGATTAGATTAGATCTTAATTGCGTCAACTCAAAATGCCTACCATGCCGTGATACCCATCACTACCTCGATCACATGGCCAAAGCAGAGCAACGCATATTATCTTGGTAGGGTGCGGAGGGACAATCTTGGTCCCGCCTATCAACGCCTGGGTGAGTACAAACTCAATTAGATTGAGTAAAACTAGTTAAACCACTACAACAAAAATCACTTTTCGCAGCGCGCAAATTCACTTTCCGCAGCGCACATTGCATGCTGCGTAGTTGAAAGCTGTTGAAAGTCCTATATTATTCGCGGCGCGCAATGTGCGCTGCAGAAAATACTATTCGTGGCGCGCATTGCGCGCTGCAGAAAATACTATCCGCAGCGCACATTGCGCGTCGCGGAAAAGACTATCCGCAGCATGCATTGCGCGTTGTGGATTGTAATTTCTGTGAAATAAAAAAATAATATCCACGGCACGCAATGCACGCCGCGGATAGTAATTTCCGTAGCACGCAATGCACACCATGAAAAATAATATCCGCGGCACGCAATGCACGCTGCGGATAGTAATTTCCAAGGCGTGCATTGCGCGCTGCGGATATTATTTTCCGCAGCGTGCATTGCGCTCCACGGATGGTCTAATGAATATAAAAAAAATAATTTTATTATGCTAAAATAATCAATAAACATTTCACAATAAATTAAATACAAATCCAATCCACACACAATAAATAAAAGTCATTTCATTATACCAAAAAACAGTTAACCAAGCAACTGTACTTCCTATCAGTCATACACAACTATAAACTAAATAGAGTATGACTTTAAACTAAATAGAATCTATATCAGTCATACACAACTATAAACTTGGTTAACCAAGCAACTGTACTTCCTATTGCATCCTCGAGAAAAAGCATTTCATCATTCGGTCTAATTAGATCCACCTTCTCTACAAAAACTTTATCAACCCAAACTTTCCAGCATGATCCACCAAGAAGAACGTGATGCACTTTTACTTTTGGATCTGTAGATGCGATTCGACCTTCTGCCACAACTCCATCAACACACCAATGAAGTAGCTTACATTTAGCATTATCCCTGATATCTCCATGACTCGCATCCTTCATTTTTGACTGTATAACCATACAAAATTATTAATTCTACCATATCTATTTTATAACAAATATGTAATTTAGAAAACAAAAATTACAAAATAATTACCTGAGCTACAGTTAGAGGTTGGTTAACATTACCATTTTTTTTCCCATGACTACTGCCACCAACATAATTACCAATACCGCTACCAATGTCACCGCTACCAACCTAATTTAATAAACAAGTTGTGTCAATTAATATCACCATAAGATAATTTTACTAACAAGAATACAAAATAACTCAAAGTAATTAACACAATTAATGACAAACTTTTCCATATTATATATTTTGTTTTTAATTACTAACCTGTTCTTGCTCATTTTGTTGCCTCATATTTTGAAAAAACAAGAACTTCATTTCTTGCATTTCTTGTTGAAGGTTATTCACCGTACTTTCAAGTCGTTTAACAGTTCCATTTTGTTGCACAGATGCTCCAACTTTCGATGGTGTTACTCCAAAGCTCATTCCACGCACTCTACCTCGAGCTTCCTTGCCAAATACAAGACTAATTGCATCATCAAGAATGTTAGTTGTGTTGTGAGATTCAGGTGGACACCGTTCTATTTCTTTCTGCAAATAAAAAAATATAACTTTTAAAAATGATATATCGCAGATTCTAAAATAAAAAATTTAGATTGTTTTTTTTTTGCGAATTCTACAAATAATAAAGAGATGGTTTTATTACTATTTTCTCTCCACTAGCTTGACTACTAGGTTCTCCATTTTTCTTCTTGTGACCTTCGATCCAAACTTTTGATCGTGTAATTGGTGTATCTGCAGGACTTGCTTTTTCCTGCAGTATAAAACATATAAACAGTGTTAGAACAAATAATGTTACTAATTAAGTGTATATGTAAATGTTTTTGTATAAAGTTCAATAAATAAAATTTTTTACCATCATGCAAGCCAAACGGGCATAACCTCTACGACTCATTGTGTGAATGTGATCTTGATTTTCCCTCATTGTTCTGAATTTTGCACTTTTTCCTGAGAATAAAAAAATGTCTATCATATTCATATATAATTAATTATTCATTAGATCAATAAATAATAATTTCTTAGACAAGGAAAATAAAATAAACAGTAGTAATTATTTAGACAAGGCATGGGATATGCAACTTTTGTTGTAGTGATTCATGCATGGGATATGCAACTTTTCTGGTATTAAAAACATGGCTAGGAGATTTTTTGCTTCTCTTGATTCTTATCACATATTCAAACATAGTCATCGCTGTGGCTGCAGTCAATGGAACAGTCATGGAGTTTCCATAAAAGCAGAGAAAAAAAACAAAAGATGTGGCAGTAAAATATCACTAGCGTTACAAATGCAGGAGAACAAATTCAGGATGCTGACTGAATAATTGTAAATTGTAAATTGTAAATTGTAAATTGTAGGTGATGGTTTGATCTGTCATTGCAGCATAAACTACTAAATTTAGCACCTGTTTCACTCAAGCAGTAACATGCAGCAAAGCCGTGTCTGCTGATCTGTTGATGTCTAATCCTAGAGGAAATGCAGATTCTAGTGAGGGATTACCAGTTCTACAAGTTCAATCAGCTGTATCATTTTCCTTTTCCGGTGTAACCAGCGATAACAATACTGGAGATTTTCAAGATTGTGGAATGTCAGACTAGCTTACTGGATAAATTGGTCTTTTGCCTAACAGCAAGCTTTTGGATAAGTGTAGTGCATAGCAGGAGCTCTTGGGTTTGAATACTACCTTTTTCAAATTAAAAATCGTTATAAAGAAACATGTTGAAGCTAGTAAGCTCCATGCTATTAATTTCATATGGACAATTGTGGTTGTCGAATATATAAATATAAAATTGGTACCTTTTCTAACACATAAAGCTTACAAAATGAGTAGTTAGCCAATGAACTTTAACACTAGGAAAAGTTCTTTATTTTATTGTTGCTATATGTTTAATTATCCAGCATATGGAGGAAAGCGATGATTCTGGTACAAGTAGATGGACTAAATCCACCCAATGATTCCTTTGTTGAGTACTATGCTAAAATACATTGTTTTAATAATGTCACAATATAGATGTAAACTAAATAATGTATATGAAGTACCTAAAATAATAAAAAAAACTTTAACCATTAAAAGCAAGATTTATTAATTAAATACTTACTTGAAAAGCGGATGATAGTGTCCTCTTTACAAACAATTCCCATTGATTTTGATCCATAAATTCAGGCTTCAAAAGACTAAGATTTCGTGAAGCAACTGGACGAGCATTAGTTTCTCGTATAAGTATTTGTAGTTTGGACTTCCTATCACGCCACAACTTAGCCAACTTTTGAAAGATTGATTTCTTTTCCCACTCCTCAACATTATAATTCATCTGTACATTAAGAAGCACGAAAATATATTTACATTTTGTTATAATTAATATTGGACAAGAAAAAATTAGTAACCGAAGACATACCCGAAGACAATCCCACATCCTATTCTTTACTTCTTTGTCTACGTCATTCCATCCATTTAATGTATATGGCACAAATTCTTTTATCATGCAACCTAGGAAAGAAGCGTACTTAACTGAATTATCTCCTATCGGTTGTCCAAATTCATTACGCTCCAGTTCTTTTGGCTTTTGTTGACCACTAACCAAATTCAACTTTGATGGACCACGCCCCTTTTTCTTATCAATTTTCTCATCATCAATTTTCTCTTTACCGTACAAATCTTGTGATGAGTTATGTGGACTATTGGAATCTATATTTTCCTGCAAAATGGCATAAAGCAATTGAAATGTATAAGTATACTTTATTGAAATAAACCAAGATTTAAAATAGAATACAACATCACCTGAATTTCATCTACAACTGCTTTGCTACGTTTTCCCCTCATTTTTCTCATCTTTTGAATAATTAATAACCTGCTTATTTACAATATGACATGATCATCGCTAAAAATAAACAAACTAGAAAAATATAATAAAACAGTAAATAAAGTATAATGAAACTTGAAAAGAAAATTCATTAGATGGAGTAATTAACTATAAAATCTACACCATAAAATTTAAGTCATGGATCAGTTACATCAATTTCCTCACACTCATTCCTTACATATGGTTCATTCTCGGTAATGTTAATCTCAAGTCTAGACACATCAAGAGGTGTTGATGATGTATAGGCATCCTCTTCAATCAAATTCATGTCATGAATACCCCGAGGCGGCGCTTTTAGCAACACATACCAATTTGATTCATCATCGTCCCTAGAATAGAATACTTGCTTTGCTTGTGATGCTAAAATGAAAGGATCACTTTCAAAAGTACTTAGTCCTTGGTGTAAGTTGATCAGTGTAAAACCATCTTCTATTTTAATACCAATTCCATGATTGGCCCAATCACACCTAAAGACAGGCACTTTGAAAGAATAGTAGTCTAGTAAAATAATATCTCGTATAACCCCATAGTATGATAACCTTCCTATGGTATATGAATAATCATTACCACTAGATTGACAAACAGTATCTGATTCAATTGAAACACCACTATCTTGTGTCGACCTTCCAACATCAATTGTGTGGAACCGATATCCATTTATAATATAACCTGTATAAGATATAACATGCTTTCTTGGACCATGTGCTAGCCATTGAATTCTGCCTGAAGAGGTAATAGGAACATGTTTTGATAGCCATTGAGCAAATGTTTCCATATGTTGTTTCTGTAACAACCCTTCATTCCTTATGAAACGATGATCTACTTGTTTAAGCTCCTCAATGTGCATCCTATTTAAAATCATTGAAGAGTGATTGTTAAAATATATAAATTATGTACTAGACCAAGATTAATAGGATTTGCAATTAACTATACTTACTGTAAGTAAGGTTCAACTTCTGCAGTATTGAACAACACATATCGATGTGCGGCTTGTAACACATGGTCTTCTAAAATCTTAACTTTTCCTTGAGAAATTGGGCGACCTTCGAATAATCCAGTCTCCAAATCCGCATTCCGATTAGAACGAACACCAATACTAGCAGCTTTTTTAATATAAGTACTACAAAATCGCATTCTTTCTTCTGCGAGGTAACACTCAGCTATACAACCCTCTGGCCTTGCTCGATTCTTCACATAACCTTTAAGTATTTTCATAAATCTAAATAACAAAATAAATTAGATGAAAGAAGTATTGATAACAAAATCTAATTCGTTGTATAATATTTATTACCTTTCAAATGGATACATCCAGCGCAATTGGACTGGTCCACACAAGCGAGCTTCTCTAGCTAAATGAATTGTCAAATGAACTGAAATGGTAAAAAAAGCAGGTGGAAAATACCTTTCCAACATGCATAGAGTTTCCACAATATTCTCCTCGAGTTGTTCTAAACGGTTTCTATCTAACACTCTTTGACATAATTCATTGTAAAATGCACACAGCAAAAATAGAGCATTGCGTGGACCTTTCAATAAAAGATTTCTCAATGCAACTGATAGCAATTGTTGCATTAGAACATGACAATCATGAGATTTCAGTCCAATAAGTTTACGGTCTTCTAAAGAAACACAATTACCAATATTTGAGCTATAACCATCGGGTAGCTTTATTTTCTTCAACCTAGAGCAAAATATATCCATTTCTTTTTTAGACAATGTGTAAGGTGCAGCAGGCAAGTGATACATGTTTTCCCCTTTTTGTTGAGGATGCAATTCTTCTCTAATTTTTAAGTGCATCAAATCTTTGCGAGCATTAACACCATCTTTGGATTTTTTTTCTTCACGTTTAACAATGTGTCTATGATATTCTCACAAACATTCTTTTCAACATGCATCACATCTAAGTTGTGACGTAATAGAAGCCCCTATAAGTAATCATTCATAGTATTAGTTCAGAAATATAACAAATTATTAAAAACTATTAAATAGAGAGTCAAATAACTTACACTCCAGTATGGCAAATCGAAAAAAATTGACTTTTTCTTCCACATTTGAACTATTTTTTGTACCCTTTTTGAATTATCCGGCATCTTCCTCTTTTTCTGAAATGTATTGATAGTCTGACCCTTTTGTTTTTTACCCCAATCATTTTCAATATCTTTCACTGCATTAAGAATTTGTAGCCCAGTCAAAGGTCTAGGTTAATTTCCCTTTTCTCTCTTTTTTTCCATTAAACCACTTCTTTTTCTGACGAAATGGATGATCAGCAGCAAGAAATCTCCTATGACCCATGTATGCAAACTTTCTACTGTACTTAAGCCACATTGAACATATGTCTTCACCACATATAGGGCAACCAACTTTTCCTTTTGTGGTACATCCAGCTAGATTTCCGTAAGCAGGAAAATCATTGATCGTCCACATCAAAATAGCCTTCAGATTAAACATTGATTTGCTAAATGCATCATAAGCCTCTACACCTGTGTCCCACAACTCTTTCAAATCCTCCACAAGGGGTTCCAAGTAGACATCTATATCATTTCCAGGTTGTTTTGGGCCTGGAATCAATAATGTTATCATAAGATTTTCCTTCGCCATGCACATCAATGGAGAAAGGTTGTAATTTACCAAAATTACTGGCCAACAACTATATTTGGAACTAAGGTCACCAAAAGGATTGAATCCATCTGTAGCAAGACCAAGTCGGAGATTTCTAGGATCTGATGCAAAAGTTGGCCACTTATGATTTATTGTATCCCAAGCTACTGAATCAACTGGATGACGCATCATATGATCTTGACTTTTGTTGTTGGAATGCCAAATCAAGTCTTCAGCCTTTTCTTCTAATGTAAACATCCTTTTTAATCTTGGTATTACAGGAAAATACCGTAGTACCTTTTCAAGAACTCCTTTACGAACTTTGGAGGTTATTTTGTCCACCTTCCATCTTGAGGAACCACACTTTGGACATGAGTCCAAATCTTTAAACTCCTTTCTAAATAGACAACAATCATTTGGGCAAGCATGAATCTTCTCATATTCTAAATCAAATGGTTTCAACATCTTTCTCATTAAATAAACAGTTTCTGGAAGTGTGTTTTTTTCTGGAAGCATGCCACCTAAGATCTTAAGGAGCTCATTGAAACTGTTGTCAGTGTGACCATTAGTAGACTTGTAATTGTATAATGTGACGACTGCTGACAGCTTTGTGTAAGTTGTGCAACCAGGGAAGAGAGGAGTTTCTGCATCTTCTAATAAATCAGCAAATTCATAATCCTTTGCCTCAGATATAGTGTGTCCAACCTCTTCTTCCGGCACAAAGACATTCCTATATAAGTGATATTCCTCTCTAGTTTTATCATCATCTACTTGAACTCCTCCTGATCTACCTTCTTCTTGAAATTGTGGGGTATAACTTTCACCATGGAAGACCCAACTAGTGTAAGAAGGATCCATCCCCTTAATAATTAAGTGCTCATACACTTGGTCAAATTTCATATACTTTTTATTTTTACAACGCTTGCAAGGACATAAGATTACTTCACGTGTTTTAGCATAGTTCCTAGCTTGTGTAAGAAATTTTTGAACCCCTTCTTCATACTCAGGTACAAGCCTTGAAGGCAGATGCATCCATTCCTTATCCATTTCGTAAATGATCTAAGCTTCCGATTTAAAAAAAGTCGCCTCTGTCTCACAACAAGGGGAGCAAACATAGCTTAAGCCTCGTGCACAAAATACCAAATTAAATTAATTATTTTAAAAAATAATACCAAAAAGAAACATAAATACCAAATTAACAACAGCAATAGCAATTACACTAACTCAAGCATAATGGAAGATAAACAGGGGCGGAGCTAGGATTTTAGTTCAATGTAGACAATAATATAATTAATAAAGCAAAAGGAAAGTGCAAGAAACTCCTGTCAACATGGATCCCAAGGAATGATCTATTGTACTATACAAGAGACTATTTTCAAGACTAGAATCTATGACCTTCGGGTCACACAACAATAATTTTACTATTGGATCAAAAATCTCCTTTAATATAATTAATCAAATAAAAATATACATATAAAAACTTATAATGGATCATAAAATAATTTATTTATAATTCTTCTTTTCGAATTAAACTCAGAAATTGATCTTCAAACACTTTTTTTAACTTAAACAAAAATATTCTAGACTGTTATTGCTTATTAATTGAAATAGGTCTTCAGTTCATATGCAGAGCAGTTGAAGATGAATATCCTTATTGTAAATTCTATAAATCATGAGAAGTCTGTTAAAAAAAGCACATTATATTTCTTCTTGTCTATGACTTGACAACATGAGGTATAGCTAATCGCTTCATGGTATTGTTTCTAATCAACACTTCACGATATCAATGCATATAAATTGTATCAACTTTCCCTACATTTTTCAGATATAACTGATACAAAAACTAAAAAGATACGATTGTAAAATAGTTACCAGCAGAAAAGAGGATAGAAACAGATTAAAAAATGCGCACACATGAAAATACTCGATGTTTTTACTTATTACCAAACCAGTTAACTAAATTGCTACTAGAAAATCTATCTCGAATTAGTAACAGTGTGACAAAATAAAATTGTAACTTGTATCGAAATAATCTGAATGACTTGATTAAATAAAATAAAAGTAGTTGCCAATATAAAAATATTACTAAAGAAAATTTCTAATGACTATAGTAAAGAAATAGTAACATAACCATCTAACCAATAATTTAGTTATGATTTCATACTGAATAAAATAAATAGTAAACCAAAAGAACCCCTGATTTGGTTTGTTTCAATTTCTAAGGGATTCTCGCCGAGCCCAACCAGTCCATGTGATACATGTACGCTTTGTAGCAACAAAAAACCAATTGATGCTCCACGATCAAAACCAAATTAACCAAACCAAAACAAAATTAAAACACATGTAGCAACAAACTTAAACCTCCCCTCTTCAAGTTCTCTGTTCCAACTGTAAACGGAATTGATGCTCCATGATCAATTAAAACGAAATTGTTCAACCTAATTCAAAGCAGCGACAACATAATACAAGAAAAAAAAAAGAAAATCCAACCTGAGAAAGGGAAGGATCGACGAAGATATTCAATTTGGTGGAGAGCTTCGGAGGAAAGGGCTTCACAGGAGAGCGCTTCGTCTGGGAGAGGATGGAGATGTTCAGCAGAGAGACAATATTAGGGTTGCGGCAGAGAGTCTTCGGCGGAGGGAGTTCGCCTGAGGAGGCTTCGGCTGAGAGGGCTTCGATGGGGAGAGATTGCGTGAGGAGGAGGGCTTTGGCTGAGAGTGCTTCGCCGGCGAAGATGTTGGCGGAGAGGAGTTGGGCTGCGGCAGAGAGGTTCGGCGAAGCGAATTTCTTTTGAGAGGCTGCGTTTTAGGTTTTGCGGGAGAATATAAGATTATTTCGCCGCGCGGGCAGCTTGGGTGAGAATAATTCGCGGCCTTAAGAAGCGCGGAAAATATTGGGAGAAAATTATTCGCGGCAGGTTTATTTCTACGTGAAAATTTTTGATTAAATATTAATTTAGAAAATGTTGAAGATTATTAATGGCGCCTATTGTATGCTATTAATATTTTTTTAATATTTAATAATTATTAGCAGTGCGCTCTGCGCGCTGTTAATATTAAATTTTAACAGCGTACTTTGCACGTCGTTGAAAATTGTATTGACAGCGCACTTTTTCTGCACGCTGTTATTTGTATAAATATTATACTTTCCGCAGCGCACATAATTAGGCGCGCCGTAAAAACTATTATTAGCGGCGCGCTTTAAATGCACGCCGTTGATGATGCGCTGCAGAAAGTGACTTTTCTTGTAGTGAACTCAATTGGATCGGGTTTAACTATAGGCATTTTCCAATGGTTGGTAGATAGGTCAAATTCACATTTATATTAACTCTTGGGCGATTTAGCCAAAGCTAACTCAAGTTTTAATATACATGCGGATCTTGATCCTATAAACAAGAGTTGAATAGAGATGTAATTGGTAATTAGTTACCTACCGATCATACTAAGTCTTGGGTGATTTAGCCAAAGCTAACTCAAGGCGTAGTATGATGTGGATCTTGTCCCACAAGAATTATAGCTAGTTGGTTAGAATCTAGTAGGTGTGGTTTGACCACATCCATGACTTGATTCTACAAAAGTTCTATAATTCAGTGGGAGCATCATTTAGTTAAAAGCCTAATTAAATGATTAGTGGAATATGATATTTATTTTCTGCATTTTCTATTGTAGATTGTCATGACGTCAAACATGAACACCTTCTCCCTGTGTTCTGTCCTTGATAAGGACAAGCTCAATGGAGCTAACTTCCTGGACTAGTACAGGAACCTAAGAATCGTTCTCACTCAGGAAAGGAAATTGTACGTCTTGGAGACACCCATTCCCGAGGCACCTCCTACCACTGTCACGCGAGCTGACTGTGATGCTTATAAGAAGCATCAAGATGACGCATTAGATGTGTCCTGTCTCATGCTCGCGATCATGAACTCTGAGCTTCAGAAGCAACACGAGTTGATGGGTGCTTATGATATGGTTGAATATCTTCGTCGACTATATCAAGGACAAGCTAGGCACGAGAGATTCGAGATCTCTAAGGCACTGTTTCAGTGCAAGATGCAAGACGGGACTCCCGTAGGTCCATATGTACTCAAGATGATTGGGTACATAGAAAACATACAGAGGTTGGGATTTCCCCTTGGCCAAGAGCTGGCCACTGACTTGATCTTGCAATCCTTGTCAGAGAGCTACAGTCAACATGAACGAAATTGACAAGCCACTGCCCGAGCTGCTAAGCATGTTGAGAACTGCTGAGCTAAACCTTAAGAAGGTAAAGCCCAACCCCATTTTGATGGTGCAAAAGGACAAAGGCAAGGGCAAGCCTAAAGGTAAGGGAAAGTCTCAAACCAAGGGAAAAGGCAAGGCACTGAAACCCAAAGGAGGGGTCGCCAAGGATGTTACCTGCTTCCACTGCGGTCAGACCGGACATTGGAAGAGGAACTGCAAAGTTTACCTGGAAGATCTTAAGAAGAAGCGAAGTGAGACTTCTACTTCAGGTATATATGTTATAGAAGTTAATCTCTCTATTTCTTCATCATGGGTATTAGATACCGGATGTGCTTCTCACATTTGTACTAATGTGCAGGCGTTGAGAAATAGCAGGGCATTGACGAAGGGCGAGGTGGGCCTACGAGTAGGCAATGGAGCACGGGTTGCTGCTGTTGCTGTAGGGACTTACTTTCTATCTCTGCCCTCTGGGCTTGTACTAGAATTAGATGAATGTTGTTATGTGCCTGCTCTTACTAAGAACATAATTTCAGTTTCTTGTTTGGACAAGAAAGACTTTTCATTTATCATAAAGAACAAATATTGTTCCGTCTATTTAAACGATATGTTCTATTGTAGTGCACCTCTGATGAACGGACTCTATATTCTAGAATTAGAGAATCTCATCTATAACATAAATACCAAAAGGTTCAATTCAAATGAAATGAACCAAACCTATCTCTGGCATTATTGCTTAGGTCATATAAATGACAAACACTTATCCCAGCTCCATAAAGATGGTTTGCTGGACTCATTTGATTTTGAATCATATGATACATACGAGTCATGCCTACTGGGCAAGATGACCAAGACTCCCTTTAGTGGACACAGTGAAAGAGCGACTGACTTGTTAGGACTTATACATAGTGATGTATGTGGCCCTTTCAATGTCACTGCCAGAGGTGGTTATAGGTACTTCATTACCTTTACTGATGACTTCAGTAAATATGGTTATGTGTATTTGATGACACATAAGTCAGAATCCTTTGAAAAGTTCAAAGCATTCAAGAATGAAGTACAAAACCAGCTTGGCAAGAGTATTAAGATACTTCGATCAGATCGAGGTGGAGAATGTTGGGGTTGCAAGGTTGCAAACATAGTCCCATATTGGAAACACATGGGAAAGATCATGGGTTTATAAGAGAAAAGATATCTTCATTGGCATGAGGCCTTTTGGGTAGAGCCCAAGAGCAAAACCATGAGGGCTTAGGCCCAAAGTGGACAATATCATGTCATTGTGGAGATATCTAAATTCTTTTCGATCCTACAATTGGTATCAGAGCCCAGACTGCCAGAAGGTTTAACCACCGACTGTGCACAAGAGCTATGGTCTAATTGAACCATGTGAGTACAATATTGACCTCGAACAAAGAAAGTGGGGGCTCCTATGTTCGGATCAAGAGGGCCAGACACCAGGCTGGAAGTCCTAGTAGGTCGGGTGGACCGAGGGGCAGGAAGTCCTAGTTGCGGCTAGGCAAGGAAGTCCTAGTAGGTCGGGTAGACCGAGGGGCAGGAAGTCCTAGTAGGTCGAGTAGACCGAGGGGCAGGAAGACCTGGTGGGTCGAGGATCGGACGTGGGAAGTCTATGGTCCTTTGTTTGAGGGGGGGATTGTTGGGGTTGCAAGGTTGCAAACATAGTCCCATATTGAAAACACATGGAAAAGATCATGGGTTTATAAGAGAAAGATATCTCCATTGACATGAGGCATTTTGGGTAGAGCCCAAGAGCAAAACCATGAGGGCTTAGGCCCAAAGTGGACAATATCATGTCATTGTGGAGATATCTAAATTCTTTTCGATCCTACAATTGCTATCAGAGCCCGGACTGCCAGAAGGTTTAATCGCCGACTGTGCACAAGAGCTATGGTCTGGACTTTGCTCTTGGGCTCTCCCCAAAAGGCCTCATGCCAATGGAGATATCTTTCTCTTATAAACCCATGATCTTCCCATGTGTTTCCAATATGGGACTATGTTTGCAACCTTGCAACCCAACAATCCCCTCAAACAAAGGACCACCAGGTCTTCCTGCCCCTCGGTCCACTCGACCTACTAGGACTTCCTTGCCTAATCGCAACTAGGACTTCCTGCCTGGTGTCTGGTCCTCTTGATCCGAACATAGGAGCTCCCCTTTCTTTGTTCGAGGTAAATATTGTACCCACATGGTTCAATCAGATCATAGCTCTTGTGCACAGCCGGCGGTTAAACCTTCTGGCAGTTCAGGCTCTGATACCAATTGTAGGATCGAAAAAAGCCCTCATGGTTTTGCTCTTGGGCTCTACCCAAAAGGCCTCATGTCAATGGAGATATCTTTCTCTTATAAACCCATGATCTTTTCCATGTGTTTTCAATATGGGACTATGTTTGCAACCTTGCAACCCCAACAGAGAATACCTTAGCCATGAGTTTCGTGCCTATCTGGCTGAGTGTGAGATTCTATCCCAACTCACTCCTCCTAGAACACCACAGTGGAATGGTGTATCCGAAAGGAGGAATTGTACCCTATTAGAAATGGTGTGATCTATGATGAGTCGCACAGATCTTCCTATATCTCTTTGGGGCTAAGCTCTAGACACAGCAGCCTTCATACTTAACCGTGTTCCATCCAAGGCTGTAATAAAGACACCATATAGGATATGGACTGGGAGAAATGCCCAGGTGTCTTTTCTGAGGATTTGGGGTTGTGAGACTTATGTTCGACGTCAAGTCTCAGACAAACTGGGACCCAAATCTGATACGTGCTATTTTATAGGATATCCCAAGGAAACGAAGGGATATTACTTCTACATTCCCAGTCAACATAAAGTAGTTGTGGCTATGACTGGGGTATTTCTAGAAAGGGACTTTGTTTCTTGAAAAACTAGTGGGAGTACGTTCAATCTTGAAGAAGTTCAGGATATGGACCATAGCACTGAAGCCTTGATGGAAGCTGAACTAGAACCACAAAGTGTTGAGGATAATGAGATTGTTCGACAAGGAGTTGAAGAACAACAACCAGTTCAAGTAGACATACCTCTTCGCAGCTCTGATAGGGTACGTCGTCAGCCTGAGAGATACTTATTTCTCTTGTCTGACCATGATGACATTATGCTCATTGAGAATGAGTCAACCTCCTATCAGGAAGCTGTGATGAGACCAGATTCTGAAAATGGCTAGAGGCCATGAGATCCGAGATGGAATCTATGTACACCAACCAAGTATGGACTTTGGTTAATCCACCTGAAGGCATCAAACCCATTGGGTGTAAGTGGGTCTTTAAGAGAAAGACTGACATGGATGGTCTTATTTATAAAGGTCGCTTGGTAGCTAAAGGTTTCAAACAAATTCATGGTATTGACCATGATGAAACTTTTTCTCTAGTAGCGATGTTTAAGTCCATTCGGATCATGCTTGCTATTGCAGCATACCACGATTATGAGATCTGGCAGATGGATGTCAAAACCGTGTTTTTGAATGGAAACTTGCTCAAGGATGTGTACATGACACAACCTGAGGGTTTTGTAGATCCACAGCATACTGGCAGAGTATGCAAACTGCATAAGTCCATTTATGGACTAAAGCAAGCTTCTCGGAGCTGGAATCTTTGATTTGATGATGCGATCAAACAGTTTGGTTTCATCAAGAATGAAGATGAACCCTGTGTCTACAAGAAGGTTGTTGAGAACACAGTTGTCTTCCTTGTATTGTATGTGGATGACATACTACTCATTGGGAATGACATCCCTTTGCTACAGTCTGTAAAGACTTGGCTGGGGAATTGTTTCTCGATGAAGGACTTAGGTGAAGCAGCCTGCATCCTAGGCATAAAGATCTATAGAGATAGATCTAAGAGATTGCTTGGTGTAAGTCAGAGTACATATGTTGACAAGGTATTACTACGGTTTGCCATGCAGAATTCCAAGAAAGGATTTCTGCCGATGTCACATGGTATGAGTATTTCAAAGACTCAAAGTCTCTCTTTTAGAGAGGAGAGAGACCGCATGGATAAGATCCCTTATGCTTCAGCCATAGGATCTATCATGTACGTCATTCTATGTACTCGTCCTGATGTCTCGTATGCTTTGAGCATGACGAGCAGATACCAGTCAGATCCAGGTGAGTGTCACTGGATAGCGGTCAAGAATATTTTTAAGTACTTAAGAAGGACTAAAGAATATTTCTTGATATATGGAGGCGATGACGAGCTAGTTGTAAAGGGTTACAGTGATGCCAGTTTCCAAACTGACTAGGATGATTATAGATCGCAGTCTAGGTTCCTGTTTTGCTTGAATGGTGGTGCTGTGAGCTGGAAGAGTTCGAAGAAAGACACAGTTGCTGATTCTGCAACAGAGGCCAAGTATATTGCTGCATCAGAAGCAGCAAAGGAGGCAGTTTGGATCCGCAAGTTCATTACTGAGCTTGGGGTGGTTCCTAGCATAACCGATCCGATAGAGCTCTATTGTGACAACAATGGAGCAATTGCACAGGCTAAGGAACCTCGCTCACACCAGTCGACCAAACACATACTACAACGCTTCCATCTCATTCGAGAGATCATCGATAGAGGAGATGTGAAGATTTGCAGAGTTCCCACAAAGGCTAACATCACTGATCCCTTTACCAAGGCTTTGGCAGAGAGAAAGCATGATGGTCACACTAGGTCATTGGGCCTTAGAGCCTACACTGTTTGGCACTAATGCTAGTGGGAGATTGTTAGTGTTGGATTTTTCGGGCCGCGAAAACCGCTTTTCGCGTCGCGAAAACCCCGAATCGCCCAAGCCACGGATCTCGTGCAAGGTAAAATCGAACGAAAATACGAGTACGAGTTTGAAAACTTTAATCTACAGTAGATCTACATAAGGATAAACCATTTATACCTTTGTAGCGAAGCCCTTCGCAATCCCGCTTGTCCTTGGTTCGCCGGATCTCAAAAGTGTCAAAGTAGACACTTCTCTATTTGTATCCACACAAGCAAGAGATGGAGAAGAAACCTTAGAGTGTGCTAGCACTCAAGCAAGGTCTCGGCAAGAAGGAGAAGAGGGAGAGAAGAATTGTAAGCAAGAGGAAGAAGATGAAAATCAATTAGCCTTGAATGAAAAATAAAACATTCATTTTTGCACTCAAAGTGGCCGGCCACATTAAACATTGTAACCCCCATGGAATATCAAGAGTCACAACTCTTGGTAACTCCCATGAGGTGGCATTTGGTCAAGTCAAACTTGACCAAATGAAGAGGCCTTGATGATGTGGCATTGGTCAAGTCAAAGTCAAGTCAAAAACATGACTCTTCATCTTCCTACTTAAGTCAAGTCAAACTTGACCACTTCTATCCCTTGGTTGATCTAATCTAACCATTGGTTCAAGCCAATTTTAATTTAATGAATCTCTATTCATTGAATTAAATTAATTAAATGAGTCTAAGTCCAAATTAGACTCACTTAACACATGAACCAACTTGAGTCCAACTCAATTATCCTACTTTGGATTACTCTTAATCCAATTTGGTTCATCATATGAACCTAATCATTTTGGTTCATCAAATGAACCTAGTCTCCATCTATTTGCCCTTAGTGTGTGACCCTATAGGTTCTTGTAACGTTGGCAATGCCCCTAAACTCATTTAGGAGCATAAGTAATGAGCGGTATCTAGCAACACATCATTACTACCCAAGTTACAAGAATGTCGAGATCCGACATCACCTTGTGACTACTAATTGTGACTCCTCACAATATGTGACATTGTCCTTCTATCCTAAACATCTAGATTGATCAATGTGAGGCATAGACCGTGTCATCCTCTAATCAATCTAAATCTTGAACTCCAAGCAGACTCACTCGATCAAATGAGCTCAACATCTAATGTTGACTCATTTGGGCATGGCCATGCACTTCGTGGTCTAACTCTATCAAGAATATTGATGTCGCTCCCGTCATATGGGAGGGCTAGATCCCATCTACATCACTCACATCCCTCTACATAATTTGTTACATACCCAGTAATCGCCTTTATAGTCCACCCTTTTACGGGTGACGTTTGACGAAACTAAAGTACATAACTCCTTATGTAGGGATCCATGGTGACTTCAGGTCAAAGGACTAATAGTCATACTAATAGCCACATGAGAAAGTATATGACACTCATATAACGATCCATGATACTTTCTCACGGCGGGTCATTCAGTATACATTCTCTAATGCATACCCATGTGTAACGATATCTCTATATCCATGACTTGTGAGATCAAGTCATCGAGTTGACATGCTAGTCTTATTGTATTAACATTGTCCCTGAATGTTAATACTCGACTAGGAATGATTTAGAGTAGTGTTCCCTATATCATCTCACTATCGATTCAACTAATCGATTGATATAGGTATGAACGTTCTACTCAAGGACGTTACTATACTTATTTTATCTGACACTAATACAAATAAGCATAATAACCAAAAACCAATGCCTTTATTAAGAATATGATATACATGAGTCCATACAATCATCAAATGATTGGCTCTAGGGCTCTAACTAACAATCTCCCACTAGCACTAGTGCCAATCAGTATAGGCTCTAAGGCCTAAAGACCTAGTGTGACCATCATGCTTCCTCTGTGCCAAAGCCTTGGTCAAGGGATCTGCGATGTTAGCCTCTGTAGGTACTCTGCAAATCTTCACATCTCCTCTATCGATAATCTCTCGAATGAGATGGAAGCGCCGTAGTATATGCTTGGTCCGCTGGTGTGAGCGAGGTTCCTTCGCCTGTGCTATAGCTCCATTGTTGTCACAATAGAGCTCAATGGGGTCAGCAAAGCTGGGAACCACCCCAAGTTCAGTGATGAACTTATGGATCCAAACTGCCTCCTTTGCTGCCTCTGATGCAGCAATGTACTCGGCTTCTGTTGTAGAATCAACTATTGTATCTTGCTTCGAACTCTTCCAGCTGACAGCGCCACCATTAATGCAAAATACGAACCCCGACTGCGATCTATAGTCATCCTGGTCAGTCTGGAAGCTAGCATCACTGTAACCCTTTACAGTTTGCTCATCATTGCCTCCATATATCAAGAAATATTCTTTAGTCCTTCTTAAGTACTTAAGAATATTCTTGACCGCTATCCAGTGACTTTCACCTGGATCTGACTGGTATCTGCTCGTCATGCTCAAAGCATACGAGACATCAGGTTGAGTACATAGCATGGCGTACATGATCGATCCTATGGCTGAGGCATAAGGGATCTGATCCATGCGATCTCTCTCCTCTCTAGAATAGGGACCTTGAGTCTTCGAAAGACTCACGCCATGTGACATCGGCAGAAATCCCTTCTTGGAATTCTTCATGGCAAACCGAAGGAGTACCTTGTCAATGTATGTACTCTGACTTAGGCCAAGCAATCTCTTAGATCTATCTCTATAGATCTGTATCCCTAGAATGCGGGATGCCTCACCTAAGTCCTTCATTGAGAAGCAACTCCCTAGCCAGGTCTTGACAGACTGAAGCATAGGGATGTCCTTCCCAACGAGTAGTATATCATCCACATACAATATGAGGAAAACAACTATGTCCCCTAGAACCTTCTTGTAGACACAAGGCTCATCTTCGTTCTTGATGAAACCAAACTGTTTGATCGCATCATCGAATCGAAGATTCCAACTCCGAGAAGCTTGCTTTAGTCCATATATGGACCTATGCAGCTTACATACTCTACAAGTATGCTGTGGATCTACAAAACCCTCAGGTTGTGTCATGTACACATCCTCGAGTAGGTTTCCATTCAGAAACGCGGTTTTGACATCCATCTGCCATATCTCATAGTCATGGTAGGCTGCAATAGCAAGCATGATCCGAATGGACTTAAACATCGCCACTGGAGAAAAGGTTTCATCATAGTCAATACCATGAATCTGCTTGAAACCTTTAGCTACCAAGCGACCCTTATAGATAAGTCCATCCATGTCAGTCTTTCTCTTAAAGACCCACTTGCACCCAATGGGTTTTACCCCTTCAGGTGGATCAACCAAAGTCCATACTTGGTTGGTGTACATGGATTCTATCTCGGATCTCATAGCTTCTAGCCATTTCTCAGAATCTGGTCTCATCACAGCTTCTTGATAGGTGGTAGGCTCATCCTCTATGAGCACAATGTCATCATGGTCAGACAAGAGAAATGAGTATCTCTCAGGCTGACGACGTACCCTATCAGACCTGCGAAGAGGTATGTCTACATGAACCGGTTGTTGTTCCTCAACTCCTTGTGGAACAACATCATCCACAACACTTTGTGGTTCCAGTTCAATTTCCATCGTGGCATTAGTGCTATTGTTCGCATCTTGAACTTCTTCAAGATCGAACGCGCTCCCACTAGTCTTTCTAGAAACAAAGTCCCTTTCTAGAAAGACCCCAGTCTTTGCCACAACTACCTTGTGCTGACTGGGAATGTAGAAGTAATATCCCTTAGTTTCCTTGGGATATCCGATGAAATAGCACTTGTCGGATTTGGGTCCTAACTTGTCTGAGACTTGACGTCGAACGTAAGCCTCACAACCCCAAATCCTCATGAAAGACACCTGGGCATCTCCCAGTCCATATCCTATATGGTGTCTTTATCACGGCCTTTGATGGAACTCGGTTGAGTATGAAAGCTGCCGTGTCTAGAGCATATCCCCATAGATATGTCGGAAGATCTGTGTGACTCATCATAGATCGTACCATATCTAATAAGGTACGATTCCTCCTTTCGGATACACCATTCCACTGTGGTGTTCCAGGAGGAGTGAGTTGAGATAAAATCCCACACTCAGCTAAGTAGTCACGAAACTCATGGCTTAAGTATTCACCACCTCGATCTGATTGAAGTACCTTAATACTCTTGCCAAGCTGGTTCTGTACTTCATTCTTGAATTCTCTGAACTTTTCAAAGGATTCAGACTTATGTGTCATCAAGTACACATAACCGTATCTACTGAAATCATCAGTAAATGTGATGAAGTACCTATAACCGCCTCTAGCAGCAACATTGAAAGGGCCACATACATCACTATGTATGAGTCCTAACAAATCAGTTGCTCTCTCACTATGCCAACTAAAGGGCGTCTTGGTCATCTTGCCTCGTAGGCATGACTCGCATATCTCATATGATTCCAAATCAAATGAGTCTAGCAAACTATCCTTATGGAGCTGGGATAAGCGTTTGTCATTTATATGACCTAAGCGACAGTGCCAGAGGTATGTTTGGTTCATGTCATTTGACTTGAACTTCTTGGTACTAATGTTATAGATAGGGCTCTCAAGGTCTAGAATATAGAGTCCGTTTATTAGTGGTGCACTACAATAGAACATATCTTTTAAATAAACAGAACAACATTTGTCTTTTATTATAAAAGAGTATCCTTTCTTGTCTAAACAAGAAACTGAAACTATGTTCTTAGTAAGAGCAGGCACATAACAACAATCATCTAAATCTAGTACAAGCCCAGAGGGCAGAGATAGCTGATAAGTTCCTACAGCAACAGCAGCAACTCGTGCTCCATTGCCTACTCGTAGGTCCACCTCGCCCTTTGCCAATGCTCTACTATTTCTCAGCGCCTGCACATCAGTACAAATGTGAGAAGCACATCCAGTATCTAATACCCATGATGTAGAAATAGATAGATTGACTTCTATAACATATATACCTGAAGTGGAAGTCTCACTTCGCTTCTTCTTCAGATCCTCCAAGTATACCTTGCAGTTCCTCTTCCAGTGCTCGGTCTGACCGCAGTGGAAGCAGGTAGCATCCTTGGCGACCCCTCCTTTAGGCTTCAGTGCCTTACCTTTGCCCTTGGTTTGGGACTTTCCCTTACCTTTGGGCTTGCCCTTGCCCTTGTGCTTCTGGACCATCAGAATGGGCTTAACCTTCTTAAGGTTAATCTCAGCAGTTCGTAACATACTAAGTAGCTCGGGCAGTGGCTTTTCAATCTCGTTCATGTTATAGTTGAGAACGAATTGACTATAGCTATCTGGCAAGGACTGCAAGATCAAGTCAGTGGTCAGCTCTTGGCCAAGTGGGAACCCCAGTCTTTGTAGGTTCTCTATGTACCCAATCATCTTGAGTACATAAGGACCTACAGGAGACCCGTCTGACATCTTGCACGAGTGCCTTCGAGATCTCAAATCTCTCATGCCTCGCTTGTCCCTGATATAGTTGGTGAAGATGCTCAACCATATCAAAAGCGCCCATCAACTCATGTTGCTTCTGAAGCTCTGAGTTCATGGTCGCGAGCATTAGACAAGACACATCTAATGCGTCGTCTTGATGCTTCTTGTAAGCATCTTTGTCGGCTCGCGGGGCATTGGCAGGAGGAGCCTCCGGAATGGGCTGCTCCAGAACGTACAGCTTACTCTCCTGGGTGAGAACTATTCTCAGGTTCCTATACCAGTCCAGGAAATTCGCTCCGTTGAGCTTGTCCTTCTCAAGGACAGATCGCAGGGAGAAGGAATTCGTGTTCGACGTCATGGTTATCTACAACAGAAAAATTTGCAGAAATAAATATCATATTCCTTTTAAAAATCATTTAATTAGGTCTTTCAATTAAATGATGCTCCCACTGAATTCTATAATTCTCGTGGGACAAGATCCACATCATATTAACCCTTGAGTTAGCTTTGGCTAATACGCCCAAGGCTTAGTATGATCGGTAGGTAACGATTACCAATTACATCTCTATGCAACTCTTGTTTATAGAATCAATATCCGCATTTATATTAAAACTCGAGTTAGCTTTGGCTAATACGCCCGAGAGTTAATATAGATGTGATATTGACCTATCTTTCCAACTATTGGAAGAATGCCTATAGTTGACTCGATCCAACCGAGTAACTATGAATACTCAATCTAATTGAGTTTGTATTCACCCATGCGTTGATAGACGGGACCAAGATTGTCCCTCCGTATCCTACCAAGATAATATGTATTGCTCTGCTTTGGCAGATTCAACAATACATATGATCCAGGTAGTGATAGGTATCACGGCACGGTTAGGCATTAGAGTTGAGTCGATTGAGATCTAATCTAATCGAGAAGGGATGCATCTTGTGCATGACTTAGATCTAATCTAATCGCAAGGGTGCATCATGTGCACGACTTAGATCTAATCTAATCATAAGGCACTAATTAATTAACTACTTATTAAATATGCATCATATACACAAGCAATTAATTAATCTATTTGTGATTTAGTCATGGCCCTACTACGATCTTCTCAAGCCAATGAGAAGATCAATTGGTCAACCTAGGGTCAACAGCTTCTTCAAGCTACTCCCTTTGACCACCTTGTGTTGCTCCTGCCCGCCTCGGAACTTCGTCTCGTGTGGACCCTCCACCGCTCCAATTTGTACATTACAATTTGAAACTCGAGTTACATTCGAGTCTAGATCTAATTTACAACAAGAAAATAAGATAAGGCACGATGCACAGGTCGCGAATATAATACAACACTCGCAAACACACAACGGCACGCAGGCGGTATTATGAATTACAACACAACCAATCATATTGGGCTTTGGGCCATGACTATCACAAATTAATATATAATTCAAAATTATATATTTTTCATAATTTTCTATAATTTTAAAAATAATTTTTACAATTTTTACGAATAAAATTTCCCGGCGGTCCCGTTTAGCGGTTTCGGGCGCAATCGCGGAACGGATCCCCTTGTGGGGCCCAGGGGCTTCGCCCCTACCCACGATCTAACCATCGCGAGGGTTCCTTTGCGATCCTACAGCACCTAAACCCACTGTCCCAATACGATTTGGGCCGAGACATTGCCGTTTCGGAAAAATCTTCCCGGCGGGTTCATTTTTAGCGATTTCGGGTGCAATCGCGGAGCAAATCCCCTTGCGGGGTTAGGGGCAGTACCCCTACCCACGATCTAACCATCGTGAGTTGCTCCTTTGCGATCTAATGGCACCCAAGCCCGCTGTCCCAAAAGGATTTGGGGCAAAATGAAGCCGTTTTGGAAAAATCTTTCCGGTAGCCGAAGCCTACAAGTGCCGAGACACTTGTGCTTCGCTTCTACGGAAAAATTACCCATAAAATCATAAAAAACTAATTTTTACAGAAAATCACAGAAGGTTTTATTTTTCATAAAAATAAAAACAAACTCGTACAAGCCTTACACGTGGCTCTGATACCACTGTTGGGTTTTTCGGGCCGCGAAAATCGCTTTTCGCGTCGCGGAAACCCCGAATCGCCCAAGCCAGGAACCTCACTCACACCAGTCGACCAAACACATACTACAACGCTTCCATCTCATTCGAGAGATCATCGATAGAGGAGATGTGAAGATTTGCAGAGTTCCCACAAAAGCTAACATCGCTGATCCCTTTACCAAGGCTTTGGCAGAGAGAAAGCATGATGGTCACACTAGGTCATTGGGCCTTAGAGCCTACACTGATTGGCACTAATGCTAGTGGGAGATTGTTAGTTAGAACCTTATAGCCAATCATATGATGATTGTTGTATGGACTCATTGTATCATATTCCTATGTATATAAAGCATTTGTTTTGGTTATTATACTTGTATTTGTGCCAAATAAGTAAGTATAATAGCGTCTTTGAGTAGAAGGTTCTTATCTATATCAATCGATTGGTTAAATCGATAGTGAGATGATATAGAGAACACTACTCTTAATCATAATCCTAGTCAAGTATTAACATTCAGGGACAATGTTAATGCGATGAGACTAGCATGTAGGTCAACTCGATGACTTGATCTCACAAGTCATGGATATGGAGATATCAAGTTGACACATGGGTATGAATTGGAGAATGTATATTGAATGACCCGCCATGAGAAATTATCATGGATCGTTATATGAGTGTCATATACTTTCTCATGTTGCTATTAGTATTTCTATTAGTCCTTAGACTTGAAGTCACCATGGTTCCCTACATAATGAGTTACACACTTTGGCTTCGTCAAACATCACTCGTAACTGGGTGGACTAGAAAGGAGATTACTGGGTATGTAACAAATTATGCGGAGGGATGTGAGTGATGTAGATGGGATATATCCCTCCTATATAACGGGAGTGACATCGTTATTCTTGATAGAGTGAGACCACTAAGTGCATGGTCATGCCCAAATGAGTCAATATGAGATATTGAGCTCATTTAATTATAGTGAGTCTACTTGGAGTTCAAGATTTAGATTGATTAGAGGATGACATGGTCTATGCCTAAAATTGATCAATCTAGATGTTAAGGATAGAAGGACATTATCATATATTTTAAAGAGTCACAATTAGTAGTCACAAGGTGATGTTGGATCTCAACATTCTTGTAACTTGGGTATTAATAATGTGTTGCTAGATACCACTCATTACTTATGCTTCTAAATGAGTTTAGGAGTATTGCCAACGTTACAAGAACCTATAGGGTCACACACAAAGGGCAATTAGATGGAGATTAGGTTCATATGATGAACCAAAGAGGATTAGGTTCATGTGATGAACCAAATTGGATTAAGAGTAATCCAAACTAGACTAATTGAGTTGGACTCAATTTGATTCATGTGTCCAATGAGTCTAATTTAGATTATGACTCATTGAATCAATTTAATTTAATGGATAGAGATTCAATAAATTAAATTGACTTGAATCAAAGGTTGGATTTGATCAACCATGGGAAAATTTAAGTCAAGTTTGACTTAACTTGAGAGGGAATATGAAGAGTCAAGTTTGACTTGACCTTGGCTTGACCAAATGCCATGTCATTGTGACTTGGTATAGGGTCGGCCAATGATGATGTTCCACATCATCAATGATAGTACATGTGTGTGCCACCTCATGAGGGAGATCAAGAGTTGTGACTCTTGGTCTTCCATGGAGGTTTAAAAACCTCTAAAGTGGCCGGCCACCTTGAATGGGTGTGAGTTACAATTTTTGTGCTCATTGATTTCATCTTCTTCCTCCTTGCTTCTTCTTTTCTCCCTCTCCTCCACCTTGGCCGAAACCTCCATGAGTGCTAGCACACTCTAAAGGTTTCTTCTCCATCCTTTTTGTTCGTGTGGATACACATAGAGGGGTGTTCACTTGACACCCTTGAGATCTGGCGAACCTTGGACGAGCGGGAGAAGCGAAGGGCTTCGCATCAAAGGTATAAACTCCTTAACATGTAGATCTAGTGTAGATCTAGGTTAGAAATCATGTACACGAAATTTTTGTTCTTTTAATCTTCTCACGGATCCGGTGGCATGGGACTTCGAGGTTTCCGCAACGCAAAAAACTATTTTTACGGCTCGAAAGTCCCAACATATTCCAATGGTTTGTTCCTATCCATCTTAGTCATGAGCTACTATTTATAATTTATAAGGAACTGAGAATATGATCTTCTGTGTATGACACCACATACCATGTTATCTACAATATAAATTAATTAAACAACTACATTTAGCATATAGACATTTGACCAATGTGATTCTTTTATTTCAAAAATAAATGTTTACAAAAAGCTAGGCTTTAGTATACACTCTAATACAATAGCCTTTGAAGGCACCTCCAGCAGCACTTACAGCTCCATTTAACTCCTTTGCTGTTACGATCTCCTAGGTGATTTCGACTAACGGAATAGGGCTCACCCGAACCCAATTTTCGGCCTTCTCCTCGAGCAGCCTTCTTCCCAGGTTTCTCATCCCTCGGATCGTCGCGCGTGCCCTTCTCATTCATCGGTGTACTCTTTCACAGTAACTCATCCCTCAGACACACCGAGTCGTTAGCTCTCTCCCATGTCATCCTTCTTGCTAGTTGCATCTTCTGCTCGACTTCCTGTGCTCCTAAGCTCCTGCACACTTAGACACAGGAATCAAAATATAACAGGACCAACCATAACTTGGTTTATCACACCAAAAATAATCTTAGGCTTTCAACAATCTCCCCCTTTTTTATGTGAGCAACCCAAGTTAAGTTAGGGTTAACTAATCATAAAGTAAAGATAATAAAATTATAATTATGCAATAAAGTGCAAAAAAATTTTAAAATTTGAATTTAACTACTACCTCCCCTTACACTTAATCTTCCCTTCTCCCCCTTTGATCACATAAAAAATAGGGTAAAAAAAATCTAAGGGTAAAAAAAAAATTAACAAAAAAGCTTAATTTTCTAAGTGAGACTTGCAAGTAAAGTCAAACTTGTTCTTCCCTACTCCCCCTTATGATCACATTAAAATTAGGTTTCTTTTAACTATAAAAAAAAATTCTAACTGAAAAATAATTTAATGCATTTCTAAATACTTAATGGTTAGTCAATTAAATACATTATTTCATTAATTGGCTTACAGGCTGTGGCGAGGCACTAGACTTTCTTGGTTATTGGAGTAACAACCACTTTCTAGACAAAGTCTTTTAAGGAAATTAAACATTTAATTTTCTCACTGAAAGCCCTGAGTCTAATTAAAGTTTAATTTATAAAAGATTTTGGAACCCAATATAGGTTTCTTCTAACTAGGTTAATTAAAAATCTGTTAGGAATATTTTTTTGAGAAATTTTTCTAATTTGCCCCTTATGGTACTTAAAATACCAATTCAAATTATTATATTTTCTACTATTTTTATTATATGAGCATGCATGATTTTTCAAATATTCTATCTCTATTTTCACTTTGTCATTTTCTATTTTCAAATTATCACATAATTCTAATGGGCATGCTTTGGATAACCGTATTTTCAAATCTATAATTTCTTTTTCTAACCTGCAACAGTTTTTATATAGGAATTTAACAAATTTGAATAACTTATCAGGTGAAAGAGATCGTACCTGACTTACCTTGTCGATCTCATCATCCGTAGCTCCCCCTAAACTGTTGCTTTCTTTTGATGTAGCTCCCCCTTCATCGATGCTCATTTTGGACGAGCTTGCCGGTTCTGAGATTCTGGTTAAGTATGACTTAAAAGGTTAGATGGTACTATCCATATCACCAAGGTGCACCTTCCTTTTCGGAAGCCCAAACTTAAGAATTCCAAAGTTAAGCGTGCTTGGCTTGGAGAAATCTGAGGATGGGTGATCTCCTGGGAAGTTTTCCAGGGTGCGTGCGAGTGAGGACAAAGCACGCTGAAAGGACCTCCGGTGGTCTGTGGAGCTAGTCATCAAACCGATAGGTAATTCTGGTGTCGTTCCTGGTTCGGTCCAGGTGGGGCCCGCCCGGGCCGGGGCGTTACATGCTTCGTGTTTGTCTTCTTGATGACTTGCCATCAATGTAAGTCTGGAAAAGACTTTGACCTCTGATTCAAATGATATTTCATCCCATGTCACCTTAAGGGTCTTGTGTTTGTTTGGACGGGCTTCTTATCCTTGCCTTCGTCCTTGTTCTTCAATTTAGGGCAGTTGTCTTTTATATGCCCTTCTTCATTGCAGTGGTAGCATCTGATTATTCTTTTTTTTCTACCCTGTAGATGGTCAGATTTTCTAGATTTAAATAATTTTTTAAATTTTCTTACCATCATTACTGTTTCGTTGTCGTCAAGAGAGGATTCTAAATCTTGTATGTCCATCGTTGCCTTAAAGGCAATGTTGTGCTTTGGCTCTTTCTTCGGATATGCACATCTCGTTTCATGGACTTCAAAATTAGAAAATAAATCTTCTAAACTAGTTGAATCTAAATCCTTAGATATGTAATAAGCATCTACTAATGAAGCTCATTCAGTATTTCTAGGGAATGCGTTAAGCGCATACCTTAACGAATCTTGGTTACTTACCTTTTCTTCGAGATTCGTGAGTCCAGTGATGAGCTCCTTGTTCCTTGAATGAAGGTGTACAATGGTTTTGCCTTGTTCCAGTCTGATGTTGTTGATTTGGTTTCTGAGTAGATCCCGTGTTGTGAGTTTTGTCTCCGAGGTTCCTTCATGTAATTCCAGGAATTTCTCCTAGAGCTCATTTGCAGACTCGTAGGCTCTGATCCGGTTGACTTCTTGTGGCGGTAGAACGATTAGTAGATAGAACTCTGCTTTGCCGTTTGCCATGAAATCAGCCTGCTCCTTTTTGGTGCAGTGGTATTTTTCTTTGCCTTCGGGTGCTACAAAACCAAATTCTATTATTAAAAGTGAATTAAAATCAGTTTTGAAAAATACCTCCATCTTCTTTTTTTTTCAGTTGGCAAAATCTCCCTCGAACTTTGGTGGGTGGATGCTTAATCCGACCATCTCGTGTGCTTTGTTCGGCGATTAGTTCTCCTAAAGCTGTTAGGCTCTGATACCACTTGTTGGTTCGGGTAGGCCGGCTGGAGAAGGTTGAGTTGCCTAAAACACTAAAACAAGCACCTTTCTCGACTTTCAACTCAGATTAATAAAGCAATTAAAACAGAATTAACAACTTAAAAGAAATAAGTAAAAGACCACTATTTACTTGGTTACAACCTAGATGGTTGTTAATCCAAGGCAAATGAAAGTTCACTAAGAATCTCCTTTCCTAAAGGTGGAGAAGCCTTTTACACACAGTGAAAGCTCAGAAATGACTAGGAAACTGAATACTGAAGTTGTTATATCTTTCCTAGGTCCAAGAGACTTTTTATAAACCCTCGAAAAATTTATCTGCAGGCTGAAGGCATCTTCCATAGGGCTGGAAGGCTCCTCCAGCGAGGCCAAAGGATAAAACTTTATCCTTTTTGCAACGGTCAAAATTGCCTAGTTGAAGGCGCCTTCCATGGTTATAGAAGGCGCATTCGCACTGTTCATCGAATGCGCCTTCTAGCCATGGAAGGTGACTTCCACAAAAGGCGCGGAGGCACCTTCAACAACCTTTGAAGGCACCTCCAGTAGCACTTGCAACTCCATTTCACTCCTTTGCTGCTGCGATCTCCTAGGTGATTTCGGCCAATGGAATAGGGCTCACCCGAACCCAATTTCTGGCCTTCTCCTCGAGCAGCCTTCCTCCCCGGCTTCTTATCCCTCGGACTGCCATGCGCGTCATTCTCATCCACCAATGTACTCTTCCGCAGCACCTCATCCTCAGACGCACCGAGCCCGTCGGCTCTCTCTCATGCCATCCTTCTCGCTAGCCGTGTCTTCCTATCGACTTCCTGTGCTCCTAACCTCCTGCATACTTATGCATAGGAATCGAAACATAACAAGACCTAACATAACTGGTTGATCATACCAAAAATAACCTTGGGGTTCCAACACTTCCACCCTAGGAGGTCAGCTATTGTTGGATCGAAACGCGCTAGGGGGGGTGAATAGCGCTCGCGGCTATTGTGTTCGATTGTCAGAATCGTAAAAAAACTCGTTCAGAAATTAAAGCAGCGGAAATGAAATAATGAAACACAGACACGAAGGATTTTACTTCGTTCGGAGCCTGTGACGACTCCTACTCGAAGGCCCGCGATCCTTGATCGCTTTCGATGGGCAACAACTATAAGCACGATTATTACAAACTAAGTATTACAATAAGTGCATTAAATAAATCTATACCGATGACGGAAAATGAGATCTCGGAGCTCTGGGTCGTCGGGCACGAGTAGCAGCACTTGGAAATGTCTTTTGGAGCAGCACGTGGCAAGAGAATCACTTGTAATCAGATGAATTGAGGTGCTGCTCGAAACCCCGGCGTTGGAGGCCTTCAAAGGTGCCTCCATACTGCCGAGACACCCGCGTGGATCAAGCTTGAACTGGTCAAAGTTCATCTGCTCAAGGCGCCTTATGCCCCATTCAAGGCGCCTTATGACTCCTTCAAGGCGCCTCCCAAGGTGCTTCGCAGCCAGCTTCAGCTTTGCACCCGAGGCGCCTCCAAGCTCCATGGAGGTGCCTCGGACACTGTTCATCAGAGGAAAGACTTTATCATTTTGTACCTGCAAGACATGTTAGTTCATAACAATATCCTGCAACACAAGGTTAGCACATAAAGCCATAAATAAGGTAACAAAATATTATCGATAGTCATCAGACTATCCGGGTCTGACTTCGGATTTCCGTCCGGAAATCCTAGGTCGACCCGACACCTAAGGTCCTTTCACTAAGGTCCTTAAGGCAAGAGCTTTTGATGGGCATGTTGAAGGGTTGGGAATCAGATGTATGGCAGCATTTATGGCAGCATAGTCTTTTAGTATAAGTGGGAGATTGTTGGAGTATATACTAAAAGCCTAGCTTTTGTATAAACATTTATAAGAATCACATTGGTCAAGTGTCTACATTTATATATACCAAATGTAGATGTTCAATTAATTTATAATGTAGATAACATAGTATGTGGTGTCACACAAAGAAGATCGTGTTATCGGTTCTTTATAAATTATAAACAGTAGCTCACGACCAAGATGGAAAGGAACAAACCATTGGAAGGTCGTAGTGTAATTAGGTATTAGTTTATCTTAACTATATAATTACACTAGTACACTTAGAGTGTATTGAGTAGGACCATATAGAGGTCGTTTCTTTTTATACTAACTTTATAAAGAAACAAAGACCTCAGTTATTATGGAAGTGTGTGCTCTTAATCCTAATATAATAACAAGCACATATATTTGATATTTATTTCTTTAATTTATCAATGGGTGAGATTTAGTTCGATAAATCAATAACCCTGATAAGTTGGGAAATGATATCACTTATAGTGTGTGTTGTTGATTATAGAAGGAAACTGTGTCCTAGTGATCTAGGTTGATAATGTCCCCAAGAGGAGCTCATAAGGATTGTCATGTTAAACCCTGCAGGTGGACTTAGTCTGACATGACGATAAGGTTGAGTGGTACTACTCTTGGACTAAGATATTAATTAAATGAGTTGTCAGTAACTCACTTAATTAGTGGACATCCGACATCTTAAAAACAGGGAGACTAACACACTCATAATAAGAAGGAGCCCAAAAATGTAATTTCGGATTGGTGCGGTAGTTCAATAATAGTTTTTTAGTGGAATGAATTATTATTGATGAAATTAAGTTATGTGTTCGGGGCGAACACATGATGCTTAATTTCATCGGGAGACCAAAACCAATTCCTCCTCTCGATCCCTATCGTAGCCTCTTGTATATAGAGATTTATAGCCACCACATACCCACCTTCTTACCCATCCTAATGGGGCCGGCCAAGCTAGCTTGGAACCCAAGCTAGGGCCGGCCAAGACCAAGTGGATGAGCCAAGTTGGTGGCCGGCCAAATCTTGGGTCCCAAGCTTAGGTGGCCGGCCACTAGAAAATTAAAAGGAATTTTTATTAAAATTATTTCTTATGTGGATATCATGGTTTTAAAAGAGAGTTTAAAATTTAAATCTTTCCTTTTATAGCTTTCTACAAAAGATTAAGAAAAGATTTGAAATCTTTCCTTATTTGAAGATTGAAAGGAAATTTTAATTTTAAGAAAACTTTCCTTTTTTAACCATGTTCATAATTTAAAAGAGAGTTTAAAAATTAAATATTCTCTTTTATTAGTTTCTATAAAAGATTAAGAAAAGATTTGATATCTTTCCTTATTTGTAGATTGAAAAGAGATTTTAATTTTTAGAGATAACTTTCCTTTTTGAAAATTATCCACATGTTTAAAAGAAAGATTTTAATTTATAAAATTTTCTTTTTACTAACCAATCATGAAGGGATTAAAATTATTGGAGAAATTTTTATTTTTCCGGAAACAAATTAGGAAGTTTTAATTTTAACTCTCCTTGTTTTGGGGAGAAGTGTGGCCGGCCAAATAATTTAGAGAAGAGAAAATTATTTTTAATTAAATAAATTTTCCTTTTCATGGCAAAAGAATTAAGGAAGTTTTTATTAAAATTTCCTTATTTGCCAAGACCAAGGATTATAAAAGAGGGGGTAGAGGTGTCTTCAAAAAGAACAACTTTATTATTCTTTTCCTCCCTCTCTTCCTTGGTGTGGTGGCCGACCTCTTCCTCTTCTCTCTTCTCCTTCTTGTGGCCGAACCATCTTTTTCTCTCGGAGTCCTTGTGGAGGCCGGATCTAGCTTGGAGAAAAGGAGAGAAAGGAGGCTTCGTTCTTGCATCCCTTGGAGCTTGGTGGTGGTGGCCGAACCTCATCCTCTCTTGGAGTCTTGTGGTGGCCGAACCTTGCAAAGAAGAAGAAGGTGCTTGGTGGTTCTCATCTCGGAAGATCGTTGCCCACACAACGTCCGAGGTTAGAAGAGGAATACGGTAGAAGATCAAGAGGTTATTTTTCTTACAAAGAAAGGTATAACTAATAATTGTTTTCTGCATCATACTAGTTTTCTTTGTATAGTTATTTATGAAAATACCAAACACAAGAGTCATATGATTCTAGAGTTTTCGAAATAGTTTTTTTTTTTCGAGTTTGTGTTTTCTTCTTTTTCGAATTTGTGATTTGATTGTTCTTTTTGGTTAACCTAGAGTTATTTAAGGAAATAAATATTAGCTTTCCTTAAAAGGTTTTGCCTAGGCGGTGGTGGTTGCTCCCATATCCAAGAAGGACATGTGCCTCGCCATGCAGTCCTGGAAGCCAATTTTGGAAATTAATATTTATGGAATTAATAACTTAGGTAGATTTGAATCAATAGTGTTAAGTTCCACTTGCGATTCAAATCTAAACCATTAAGAATAGATAAGTTAAATTTGGAATCAATGATGTTAAGTTCCGTCTGCGATTCCTAATTTAACTTCTAAATAACACAATAGGTTATTTAAGGAAAGGTTCGACACTTGTACAAAAAATTTTGTACAGTGGAACCGGTACGATTTTCTTAGGTCTAACCAACAATTGGTATCAAAGCTAGGGTTTGCCTCTGTGTGTTTGGTTTCCAAATAGGTTATGCACATGTCATACATAATTTAGGCAAGATAATAGTAGGATGTGCTAACTTTGTGGTTGCAGGCTCCAACTATTATGGCATATTTTTATTGTGTGTAATTGGACCCTTGGACATGTCAAGGGCATTTAATTGTGTGTGCATGATTGTAAAATTAAATACAGCAGGAGCTGTATTAGTTATTAGGATTTTACATTTTTTTTGTTCGATCTAGAATACATGTACATTCCATTTATGGAATATAGGATCAATATATGTAAAATTCTATATTTGTCGCGGATCGGATGCTTGTGAGGCATGGTACTTTTGGAGCACCAGAGGCGCAGTGGAATAAGAAGCAAGATTGATACGATGACTCGACCTGATGGCGGTGGCTAAAGATGGCAGCAGCTAGGGTTGAAGCACACGGAGGACAGTGAGGGCAGAAGCCATAATAGTTGGAAAATAATTTCCATATTTATTGCTTTTATTTACTGTGATGTGTGTGTATGCATGTGATGTATGCTAGGATAGTTTAAAATTCCTCACTTTAAATAACTAAGTGGGAGAGAGATTAGTATATTAATCCCACGGTCTCCATTACTGGTTTGTAAGTGATGCAACAAGCTTGCATGTTGGCTCTGAGTGCCTCCCTCCACAACGGATGAGTTTGTTTGCGGATCACTAGATCAAACTTCCTTAATGGATGGTTATAGGAAGTTATTTAGGATGTGTGTGATCTTCTCCAACTGAAGGGGCACAATTCTATTTAATGGACTTAGTATCAAGTAATGATATACACTTAGACACATTTAATAGTATCCTCCCCAACGGAGTCACTGCTATCACTTGTGTGACCAAAGGGAAACCAACTATTAATTTGTCATAAAACTAGGGTGACAAGATAATAAAATTAATAGGTTAAAACCCCTCTTACAAATGATTGATTTTGTATACGTCCACACTAACGTGACATACAAAATTAACGGTGTTTGAGATAATTTTATTTGTCATACAGTTAGGTTGACAAGATAGTTAATGGGTAAAACCCTCCTCTTACAAATGATGATTTTGTATACGTCCACACTAACGTGGCATGCAAAATTCACGGTGTTTTAAGGTGTTGGTAAATTTAAATAGTATTGTTAGAGGAATCAATATTATTTTAAATTTAGAGTCTTGACCAAATATTTGATCAAAGACAGACCAACTATTAATTTTATTTGTCATAGGTTGACGAGATAATAAAATTAATGGATGAAATCTCCTTTTAGAATTTGTATATGTCCACACTAACGTGGCATACAAAATTCACGGGGATTTTGAGATGTTGGTCTTGACCAAATATTTTTGTGATTCTTAGGATTTCAAATGTTAGTCAATCCCCTAGTTGTTATACTATAGAATAGACTTAGTAGTCCCAATTGTAATGATTGAAAAACTTGGACATTAAGGTAGACTGTCCTCTCATAACTGAGAACAATAACGGTGTATTTTATTAGTTGTTGAAACATATTTGGTGGTGTTATCTACCGATACCTGGTGTGTAGATACATGAACCACTGATTATGTCTGCAATTCATTGCAGGGGTTCCAGAAAATCTAACAACTATATAAATCACCGTCCACATGGACACTGCTGTAAAAGTAGCAGTTGTTGCAGTGGGAGATGTTTATCCTTTGATAGGAATAAAACATGGATTTTAGGAAATTGTTTTAAGTACCAAGTTTAGAAAGAAATTTATTTCAGTTTCTAAACTATTTAAAGAACAAATATTGTGTCTATTTTGATAACAAAGTTGTTATCAAGAAAATAGGAAAGATATCTGTTCTGGTACGTTGGTTGGCAATTTATAAATCCAATAACTCCCACAATGCAATAAATGGAAATTAATGACACATCTTCTTACTTTAAGAGAAAGCAACCTTCAAAAATGAACCAATCATATTTTTGGCATCTAAAGCTAGGTTATATTAACTTGAGTAGGATTCAAAGGATCTTAACTAATGAACTCTTGGGTTCTTTGGTAGTGGAAATCTTTTCAACCTGCGAGTCTTACTTGGAAGAAAAAATAACCATGAAGCTTTTAAGTCTAAGGGGTTTAGAGCCAAAGATATGTTGAAATTGGTTCATTCTGATTTATGTAGACCTTTGACTATCCAGGCAAGAGGTTGTTTTGAATATTTCGTCTCTTATATATAGACGACTATTCGAGATAAGGATACATTTACTTGACACACCGCAAGTCTAAGTGCTTTGATTAGTTCAAAGAGTACTAGGCCGATGTGGAGTAACGTCAAGGTAAAGGTATCAAGACACTACGATTCAATCGTAGTAACAAGTACCTCTTAGGAGAGTTTAGGAGTCACTTATCAGATGTCGGGATTCAATCCCAATTAACTGCACCTGGTACACCCCAACAGAATGGTGTAGAAAAAGAAGGTATAGGACTCTTATGGAAATGAGTAGATTGATGTTACGCTCCGCAAGTGTACGGAAATGTCGCAAGTAATATAAAAGATTATCGTATCCACAGGGACTGGAATAAGCACTAGAAATGTCTCAATGCGAATTAGCTAAACAACTATCCAATCGTTTCAAATGCAAAGTGAAGGTAAACAAATCTAATATTATAGATCAACAAACAAGAGTTTAGTGTTTTGGGTTATGATAAGGGAGATTCTAGGAGTTTCAGTTTCTTTGTAAGATTTCTTGAATGTAAATGATTCACCAATTCTTATCCCTCAATTGCCAAACTCTTGTAGAAAGTTGCTGGTTCTCTCTTGCAATAGATAACCGGCTAAGGACTGAGAAATATATCTAAACATGATCAATTAGACGTGAACCTACGTTGTCCTTACACAGAAGCGCACCTATTACTATGCCTTCCTCGGATATCAACATAGAAGCCCACAACTTATTAATCTATCAAGATACAAGAAACTAATCACAAAATCCATCCTACTCTCTTGAATATTCCTATTTCCTCTTCAAGATTATCTCTCAAACGTCCTTACACGGGCTTGCACCTGTCACGTGGATCCCTCGGATGATCGAGTGAGAGTTTATCTTTACAAAGTCCACAAGAAATCCAAACAATCAATCAAGAATGAGAATTAAGCACAAATCATCATTACTCACTCAAGATCTAATTGATACAAGCAAGACAATGTCATTGAAACAAGAAAATGGCAAATCCACAAGAGATTACATCAATCCATCATACAAATACTCCCTTAATCCTAGAATACAAGATCTACTCCATGAATCGAGGAAGAATATCCGAAGAAATGAAGATTACAAGAATTTCTTAAATTCCCAATCCAAGAAACCAAGAAAAGGGGGAAAGAGAAAACTTATCTACGGAGAAGCCTCGTCTTCGGATCCAATCCTCGCTCCGGAGTCAAAATCGTCAAGAGCTCCCTTAGAATCGCCCAGAAATCCTCCCAAGAGTGGGAGGAAACCACCAAATCTTGCCTTCTCCCAAAGGGGGAGAGATCCCCTTTCAATTCATGAAGGAGGGTTTAAATAGAGGAGGGAATCGGGCGCCACACGACCCCGTGACACGGCCGTGTGAGATTCACACGGCCATGTCCAGTTCCTTCTCTGCCAAAGCTGCACGGCCATGTGACTCGCGCGGCCAGGACCCTTCTGCTCTCTGGAAATGCTACACGGTCGTGTGGTGCACATGGCCACAGCCTGCTTGCTTTCTGGAAACCTCACACGGCCGTGTAGATCCACACGGCCATGTAAGGCTTCTGCTCTGGTTGGCTTCAAATCTTGACACGGCCGTGTGAGGTTCACACGGCCATGTCATCTTCCTCTTCTGTTGGTGCCAAACTCCACACGGCCCGAGCTCCATACCAGTGCAGGGCCGTGTGAGGTACACGGCCTGGTGACTTCTCCCTTTGTTTCCTCCAAGGCTTGCCCAAAGATGTAGATTCTTCACCAAATCGACTCCTGTGTACAAAAAATGCACAAAAAGCAGATCTCCAAACCAAAAGAGTAAATATGCTAAAAGGAAAGCTGGAGGTATAAAAATGCATAGATCAAGCATGCTCAAAGTATGTAAATGTGCGTAAAAACATGCATAAAAAAGTATATAATTTACGCACATCACGTCAAGATAAAAGTATCAAGACACTACGATTCAATCGTAGTAACAAGTACCTCTTAGGAGAGTTTAGGAGTCACTTATCAGATGTCGGGATTCAATCCCAATTAACTGCACCTGGTACACCCCCAACAGAATGGTGTAGAAAAAGAAGGTATAGGACTCTTATGGAAATGAGTAGATTGATGATGAGTTATTCAGAAAATTACCAAATTCGTTTTAAGGATATACTATGAAAATGAAAGTGAACATAGTACCTTTCAAGTCAGAACTCTCTACTCATATAGAATTGCTAAATAGGTGTAAGCCTATTTTGAAGCATACACTACAAGAAAATTGGGATTCTACAACACTTAAACGACAACACTTTTTATAAAAAGCGTTGTCTATTTTGTTTTAACAACGCTTTTAGTGAAAAGCGTTGTCTATTTCATTATTTTATTATTAATAGACAACACTTTTCTAAAAATCGTTGTCTATTAGTGATTTTTACGGGTCAAAGACAACGCTTTGTAAAAAGCGTTGTCTATTAGACTGATTTTTAGTGTCTACGACAACGCTTTTTAAAAAGTGTTGTCTATGTTTAAAATCTCATCTAATTCTTGATTAATACAAACCGTTGGATCTAAATCTTGATTAATACAAATCGTTGGATCTAGGTAAGGAGTAGAAAACTCAAACCCTTCTCCCAACTTCTATCTTCCGATCATTTTCCCGAACCCTTCTCCCAAGTACTCCTCATCTCGCGCAGCCTTCTCCATCCAAGAGCGAGATCAGATACGAGGGCATCCTCTACAGCATCAACACCAAGGAATCCAGCATAGGCTTGTGCAACGATATAGTTTGCTTTATGTCCAATTCCTCGCGTCTTCGCTTTTCTCCACTCCCCTTCGCGCTGTTCCTCATCAAAGGGAACATTTTTTTCGAGCTTTTTTGGCTGGATTTTAGGGCTATTATCTTTGTTTGTGGCAACGAAATAAAATCTCAATCACATTTTTTCTTCGGATATGACCTTTGCACGCCTGCCTCTTCTTCCTCCTCCGCAGGAACTAGGGTTTCGTCGAGACTCCTCCGCCACGATGTCTAGCTTCAGCGGCGACGAAACTGCCCCTTTCTTCGGATTCCTCGGCGCGGCCGCAGCCCTCGTCTTCTCCTGTAATTTCCCCCAATTTTGGCGACCTTTATCTCAGACTCCTATTCCGTTCGAATCAAAAGGTTCGTTTCTTGAAATGTTTTTCATTCTTTTGCAGGCATGGGGGCGGCGTACGGCACGGCGAAAAGCGGCGTCGGGGTGGCGTCCATGGGTGTGATGCGGCCGGAGCTCGTGATGAAGTCGATAGTTCCCGTTGTCATGGCCGGAGTCCTGGGGATTTACGGTCTCATCATTGCGGTGATCATAAGCACCGGGATCAACCCCAAGGCCAAGTCGTACTACCTTTTTGATGGGTATGCCCATCTGTCTTCTGGCTTGGCTTGTGGTCTTGCAGGACTTTCAGCTGGTATGGCCATTGGCATCGTGGGAGATGCTGGAGTCAGGTAGTTGTTGTTTGAGATCCTTTCTAGATTCGATAGTGCTCTCTATTCCTCTTTTTTTTTTTTGTCTAATTATTGACTACGAATTCTCTAACCTTGTCTTCTGTTATCGCATATTTAGTCCATTTTTCCTCTGATAGTCCTTTCATAAAAGAGCAATTTATTTTTCTAGGTCATGTGTGTAGAATTTATTTACAGTCGTATTCCTATTGTGTATGTGTCTTTCATCCATTCTTTGCACTATCTATCTATATAGGAGTCCTCGAGGGATCGTGCCTTAGCTTGTTGTTGTTGTTATTGAGAGAGCTAGTTATTGACTAAAAAAATTGGAATATTTACTGAGATGATTGTAGTTTCATATGCAGATCCCACATGAATCCTTAGATCTATCGATTTCAATGATTACTACAAAATTTTCTATGTTTTAGTCACTTTGAAAGGGTAACAAACAATGTTTGTGCCCATATTTTGATTACTTACTGCGTTTAGTTTCACTACATAAAATATTGAGTCTTATTTATGGATACAAATAGCATAGACATATATGTGCTTTATTTCTATGGAATTTACCAAAACATATACAATCAAAGCACTTTTTCTATAATTGTTTTTTAATAAAAAAAAGTGTCAGCTTTGCATTGTGCTTACAAAACCATCTTGCAAATTTAATTTTTTAAAGATGTAGAAATAATAAAAGGTCAAAAGAGCTATTTTGAACTACATGTAATTTGATGAATCAAAATGCATGTATAGGTAGTTATGTAGATAACGTGTATTGACCAACTAGACATCTGCAGTAGTAAGGTTGGAGAATATTGGTTCTTCCATTATGGTTAGATTTATCACATTGAGTTTGAACAAATGAGTTTAATGAAAATATGAAGCAAATGTGAAGCGGTTGTTACCTTAGGAGTACGTGTGAGTTGCATCTGGGATTCATGAGTAAGGTTATGGTTAGATTTATCACATTGTTATAATAGTTGTCAGTAGTTTTTTAAGTCAAATGGTTTGAGCTAATGGCCTTGTATTACATTTGCAATTCTAATATCTATTTGTAGATTATCAGCTACGTGCTTGAACAAATGAATTTAATGAAAAGATGAAGCCAATGTGAAGCGGTTGTTACCTTAGGAGTACGTGTGAGTTGCATCTGGGATTCATGAGTAAGGTTATGGTTAGATTTATCACATTGTTATAATAGTTGTCAGTAGTTTTTTAAGTCAAATGGTTTGAGCTAATGGCCTTGTATTACATTTGCAATTCTAATATCTATTTGTAGTTTATCAGCTATGTGTTTGAACAAATGAATTTAATGAAAATATGAAGCCAATGTGAAGCGGTTGTTACCTTAGGAGTACGTGTGAGTTGTATCTTGGATTCATGGGTACATCTTGTAAGAATAAGATAAGCATCTAAGGTTAGTATTATTTACATGGGTAGTTTATTGTTAAAGCCACAAGCTATTTGGATTAAGATCATTTGTTGTTGTGTCAGATCTTCAACCTTTTGGAGTTTGGATGAGCCAAGTTCTCCAAATTTGCTCCAAATTAAGTGTCATCTTATATTGTTTATAACCAAGTACATCAATCCACATGAATTAGGAATTATGAGTTTGATGCTTGTAAAGCATGTTTTCACTATGGAATATAACTTCGTAAACTGTTCCAGTTAAGATCAACTTGTGGCTGGTGTTTAAAAAGTTGATTTTATTACCTGAGAAAAAGAAAATTGAAAAGTCCAGTAAATTTGTATCTTCGCTGTAAATTGTATAACTAAAAAGTTAAAAACTTGGGAGAGCAAAGAACAAGCTGCATGAGATCAGTTTAATAAAGCAGTCAAATAGCTGCATGCAATTTGAAAACTATTTTACATCAAGGATCTGAAAATCTTCATTAAGATTAGTGTAAATTTTGTTTCTTTTGGTAGAAAGTCATGATGATTGTTTTGGCTACTTCAATATTAAGTATTAAGTATTCAGTAAACAGATTGTCAGTGCATCGCTAGCAGGGGATATACAGTTCCTGGATGTTAGAAACCAATCTGAACCATATCTTACCATTGATGCACATAGGGGTTCCCTTGCTGCCTTGGCAATTCATCGGCATGCTCCAATTATTGCAAGTGGTTCTGCTAAGCAAATTGTGAAGGTTTTCAGTCTAAAAGGAGAGCAGCTAAGCATCATCAGATATTACCCTACTTTCATGGCTCAGAGAATAGGTTCTGTTAGCTGTCTCACTTTCCACCCGTACAGAGTACTCCTTGCTATTGGTGCTGCCGATGCCTGTGTATCTATCTATGCAGATGACACTTACCAAACAAGATGACTTGCTTTTGGCAACGTTCAAACCTTCAGACCTGATTAAGGAACATGGAAATTTCAATTTAATAATCAAGGAGATGGTAACTGCATTTGCCCCAGATTGTGACATCAGGCTGCACAATCCTGCTTTGAATGTGAAATTTGTATCTTACAGTGTTCGTTAGCCTCCTCAAAAGAGGGTCACACTTCATCAGAATTCTTGCATCACCGTTGGAGGCTCTCACTAATAATAATATTTAGGTAAAAGTTGTACATAGTCTATTTTATGTTTATGTTTTCTTTTTCTTATTTAAATTTTCTTGATCATTTTCTTGCTTTGTTTTGTTCAAAGTTGTAAAATTGCACTTTCATATTATAAATTAAGTATTGGCTGCTTTTAGGAAATAGTGTTGTGATGTTGGTCACTGAAAATGATTTTGGCTTCTCATTACTGATTTTGTATGTTTTGCTGTCCATAAATTTTGCTTGTTCATGCAAATGCTTTGATCTATCATTTGAATTACCGAACAAGTTCCGAATGGTATCAAAATTCTGTAAGATTGTAATGTCTTTTGGTACCTTGTAGTGATGCAGTAAAGAAGAATGTTTTGAGTCATTTAAGAAACAGTCTTTGTTTCGTTGTATTTGTTATTTCTGATTGTACTGTTGCTATAATGGTAACAAAAATCATTTTCAATCTTGGCACAACTGCTATTCATAAACCTAGAATGAGTATTTATTGAGCCCATGAGTTAGATTTCTGTCCACCCAGAATTGTAGGTCCACAAATTGTTGGCTACTTCAATATTAAGTATTAAGTATTCAGTAAACAGATTGTTGGCTAAACAGATTGTAGCTGTTCAAAATAGATTTTTTGTGCTCTTTTGTTTTATATGTGAATATCACTATATACTTTGAAATAGAATTAGTGTAAATTTTGATATTTACTAGCTTTTCATGTAATTAATTATTAATATTACTTCAACGTCAGATTTCTATTATTTTTATGAGTTTGAAATCATTAACTGAGTTGATTATATGTAAAATTCGAATCTAGACATGGTAAAAGAAAAATAATAGTTTCTTAAATATAAAAATAATAATTTTTAAATATTTTTTTTTAATTTTTTTTCTTTAAAACGACAACGCTTTTAAAGCGTTGCAAAAAGCGTTGTCTTTTCTACCAAAAACAACGCTTTAAAAGCGTTGCAAAACGTTGTCTTTGCATAAAACGACAACGCTTTTAAAGCGTTGCAAAAGCGTTGTCTTTAGTACAAATGACAACGTTTTAAAAGCGTTGTCGTTGAGCAGACTTTTTACAACAGTGTCTTTAACAACGCTTTTTCAGGCAAAAAGACAACGCTTTAAAAGCGTTGTCTATTAGCTTTTTTCTTGTAGTGATATTCGGATTCGGGTAGTCCAGCACATATGTTGAAGAGAGACAATGATAAGTTGGACAGGAGTTCACTTGTTTGTGGGTTATCCTAGATAAACGAAAGTAGATTTATAGTCTTAAAAATCAGAAGGTCATTGTTAGCATCAATGACCGATTTTTAGAAGAGAACTATATAATGAACCACAAGCCCATAAGTAAATTTGTTCTTAAGAAAGTAACAAAGGACATGTCTAATCTAGTACCAACTATACAAGATGAAATATCACAAGAAACTGCAACACGTATCACAAATGATACACAATTATAGACAGTGCCTCGTCGTAGTGGGAGGGTTGTTATGCAACCTAAAAGAGTCATCTTTTGGGAGAGCTTTTGGACTTTATCCCTGGTCAACATGAACCCAATCCCCAGACATATGACGAAGCACTCCAAGATTAAGATGCAACATCTTGACAAAGAGCGATGAATATAGAAATAGAATTTAGTATTCTAATAAAATCTGGGAGCTTATAGAATCACCAAATAGTGTAAAAGCCATTAAGTGAAAATAAGTCTACAATAGGAAAAGAGGGATAGACAGGAAGGTAGAAACTTTCAAAGTAAAGCTTGTTGGAAAAAGGAAACTTTTTACCGGTAGCCATGCTTAAGTCTATTCGGATTCTTTTATCTATTATGAGATTTGACAAGTGGATGACAAGACAGCTTTCCTTTATGGAAGTCTTGAAGAATGCATCCATATAAAGCAACCAGAGAGGTTCATTGCAAATGGCAAAGAGCATCTAGTATGTAAGCTCAATCAGTCTATGGACTGAAGTAAAGCTTCAAGGTCTTTGAACATTCGATTTAATAAAGTAATCCGGACCTATGGATTTATTTAATAATCGAATGAGTCTTGTGTATACAAGAAGTGTGATGGAAACGTGGTGGTATTTCTTGTACTATACGTAGATAACATTTTTGGTAGTTGGAAACAATATCAAAGTGTTGTCAGAAGTAAGGGTATGGTTGTCCAAGTAATTCGTTATAAAGCACTTAGGAAAATGAGCACATATTCTTGGGAACAAGGTTCGCAAGAAAAGAATACTGTGCATATCCCAAGCTTTATATAACGAGCTCGTTTTAGCATGCAAAACTCCAAGAAAGGTTTTTCTACTTTTTAAGCATGGAGTGTCTTTATCTAAAGAGATGTCTCCGATGACATCAAAGGAAATTGAGGACATGTAGGCAGTTCTTTATGCTTCGGCAGTTGGACAGCCTAATGTATGCTATGCACGAGATCGGATATTTGTTTTGCTTAGTGCATAGTTAAGAAGATATCAAAGTAACCCTGGACAAGGACATTGGACTGCAGTAAATCATATATTGAAGTACCTTAGAGGCACTTGAGATTATATGCTAGTTTATAAGGTAGTTAATTTGGTCCCTGTGGGTTGCACGGATTTTGACTTCCAATCGGATAGGGACAATAGTAAGTTGACCTTGGGGTTTTGTGTTTACTTTAGGAGGTGAAGTCATAACTATGGAAGAGTGATAAGCAAAGGTGCTTTTTCGGACTCTACCATAAGAAGCTGAGTAAGTAGCAGCCTCTGAGGCAGTCAAAGAAGTTGTATGGCTCAGATACTTCAAGATAGACTTAGATATGATTTTAGTTTCTCCAAAGATTATTACAATTTATTGTAATAATAATGGTGCAGTAGCAAACTCAAAGAAACCATAAGTCTATAAGGCAAGTAAACATAATAGAGCACAAGTACCACCCAATACGAGAAATCGTATAAACAAGGAAAAGTTGTTGCCGCCTAGACTGCATCAGGTGATGACCTATAGATCCTTTCACTAAGGTCCTTAAGGCAAGAGCTTTTGATGGGCATATTGAAGGGTTGGGAATCAGATGTATGGCAGCATTTATGGCAGCATAGTCTTTTAGTATAAGTGGGAGATTGTTGGAGTGTATACTAAAAGCCTAGCTTTTGTATAAACATTTATAAGAATCACATTGGTCAAGTGTCTACATTTATATATACCAAATGTAGATGTTCAATTAATTTATATTGTAGATAACATAGTGTGTGGTGTCACACAAAGAAGATCGTGTTATCAGTTCTTTATAAATTATAAACAGTAGCACACGACCAAGATGGAAAGGAACAAACCATTGGAAGGTCGTAGTGTAATTAGGTATTAGTTTATATTAACTATATAATTACACTAGTACACTTAGAGTGTATTGAGTAGGACCATATAGAGGTCGTTCTTTTTATACTAACTTTATAAAGGAACAAAGACCTCAGTTATTATGGAAGTGTGTGCTCTTAATCCTAATATAATAACAAGCACATAGATTTGATATTTATTTCTTTAATTTATCAATGGGTGAGATTTAGTTCGATAAATCAATAAGCCCGATAAGTTGGGAAATGATATCACTTATAGTGTGTGTTGTTGATTATAGAAGGAAACTGTGTCCTAGTGATCTAGGTTGATAATATCCCCAAGAGGAGCTCATAAGGATTGTCATGTTAAACCTTGCAGGTGGACTTAGTCTGACATGACGATAAGGTTGAGTGGTACTACTCTTGGACTAAGATATTAATTAAATGAGTTGTCAGTAACTCACTTAATTAGTGGACATCCGACATTTTAAACACGGGGAGACTAACACACTCATAATAAGAAGGAGCCCAAAAATGTAATTTGGGATTGGTGCGGTAGTTCAATAATAGTTCTTTAGTGGAATGAATTATTATTGATGAAATTAAGTTATGTGTTCGGGGTGAACACAGGATGCTTAATTTCATCGGGAGACCAAAACCAATTCCTCCTCTCGGTCCCTATCGTATCCTCTTGTATATAGAGATTTATACCCACCACATACCCACCTTCTTATCCATCCTAATGGGGCAGGTCAAGCTAGCTTGGAACCCAAGCTAGGGTCGGCCAAGACCAAGTGGATGAGCCAAGTTGGTGGTCGGCCAAATCTTGGGTCTCAAGCTTAGGTGATCGGCCACTAGAAAATTAAAAGGAATTTTTATTAAAATTATTTCTTATGTGGATATCATGGTTTTAAAAGAGAGTTTAAAATTTAAATCTTTCCTTTTATAGCTTTCTACAAAAGATTAAGAAAAGATTCGAAATCTTTCCTTATTTGTAGATTAAAAGGAGATTTTAATTTTGAGAAAACTTTCCTTTTTTAACAATGTTCATAATTTAAAAGAGAGTTTAAAAATTAAATATTCTCTTTTATTAGTTTCTACAAAAGATTAAGAAAAGATTTGATATCTTTCCTTATTTGTAGATTGAAAAGAGATTTTAATTTTTAGAGATAACTTTCCTTTTTGAAAATTATCCACATGTTTAAAAGAAAGATTTTAATTTATAAAATTTCCTTTTTACTAACCAATCATGAAGGGATTAAAATTATTGGAGAAATTTTTATTTTTCCGGAAACAAATTAGGAGGTTTTAATTTTTGTTTTAATTAAAACTCTCCTTGTTTTGGGGAGAAGTGTGGCCGGCCAAATAATTTAGAGAAGAGAAAATTATTTTTAATTTAATAAATTTTCCTTTTCATGGCAAAAGAATTAAGGAAGTTTTTATTAAAAATTCCTTATTTGCCAAGACCAAGGATTATAAAAGAGGGGGTAGAGGTGCCTTCAAAAGGAACAACTCTATTATTCTTTTCCTCCCTCTCTTCCTTGGTGTGGTGGCCGGCCTCTTCCTCTTCTCTCTTCTCCTTCTTGTGGCCGAACCATCTTGTTCTCTTGGAGTCCTTGTGGAGGCCGGATCTAGCTTGGAGAAAAGGAGAGAAAGGAGGCTTCGTTCTTGCATCCCTTGGAGCTTGGTGGTGGTGGCCGAACCTCATCCTCTCTTGGAGTCTTGTGGTGGCCGAACCTTGCAAAGAAGAAGAAGGTGCTTGGTGGTTCTCATCTCGGAAGATCGTTGCCCACACAACGTCCGAGGTTAGAAGAGGAATACGGTAGAAGATCAAGAGGTTATTTTGCTTACAAAGAAAGGTATAACTAGTAATTGTTTTCCGCATCATACTAGTTTTCTTTGTATAGTTATTTATGAAAATACCAAACACAAGAGGCATATGATTTTAGAGTTTCCAAAATAGTTTTTTTTTTCGAGTTTGTGTTTTCTTCTTTTTCGAATTTGTGATTCGATTGTTCTTTTTGGTTAACCTAGAGTTATTTAAGGAAATAAATATTAGCTTTCCTTAAAAGGCTTTGCTAGGCGGTGGTGGTTGCTCCCATATCCAAGAAGGCCATGTGCCTCGCCATGCAGTCCTGGAAGCCAATTTTGGAAATTAATATCTATGGAATTAATAACTTAGGTAGATTTGAATCAATAGTGTTAAGTTCCGCTTGCGATTCAAATCTAAATCATTAAGAACAGATAAGTTAAATTTGGAATCAATGATGTTAAGTTCCGTCTGCGATTCCTAATTTAACTTCTAAAGAACACAATAGGTTATTTAAGGAAAGGTTCGACACTTGTACAAAAAATTTTGTACAGTGGAACCGGTACGATTTTCTTAGGACTAACCAACACCTAGGACCTAGGGTTACCACCCCCTAGGGTTTTCACCTGCCTAACCGCAGTTAGGAATTTCCTGAAACACTCATTCAACATGTTAGATAACAACAAGACTTAATTTTGAACCCTTTGCCATTATCAAAACTTGGGTTCGATCGTCGGATGCTTCCCGCACCAACAATCTCCCCCTTTTTGATTATGGCAACCCAAATTCAAAGTTAAGTAAAACAAATGCATAAGTATATTAAAAAGTTTTAAGTGAGCAAGCTTAAATATATAAATTCAAATGAACGTCTAACTTAAGCTAACACTTAAACTTTTGTGAAGCTCCCCCTTAATACAGGGTTTTCTTTTTGAATTTTTACTTTTTACTTTTGAATTTCCTACTCTCCCCCTTTGCCATTTATCAAAATAAGCCAGTTGAAAATAATTTTCAATTTTTCTTTTTGAAAAGTAAATTAGGCTATGAAAAAAAAAGGGGATAAGTGCTAAGTTGAAAAATAAATTTTCACCTAAAATTTTGAAAGCACTGAGTTAACATTTTGCAAAACTATATGAAAGGTAACTTAGAAAATATCTTTGTAAGAATTTATAAAGTTAGGTTTCAAGGTTGGCTAAGTTTGAAAAAGTTTGAAAGTTGCTCTATGAATCACTTAGCTAATCCTTTTGAAAACATTGAATTTTAAAAATATAGCTTAAGTGAAAAAGGGACTTAGCTTAATTTTGAATAAAATAATACTTATTTTTGAAAAAGAACTTGTTAATTTTTAGGTTGAAGAGAGAGAGTAGCTAAAATTTTAATTTAGGTTATTTATTCAGTTGGTCCTTAAGTCCAAGCATGAGTCAAGTTAAATAGCAATCAAATTATCTAATTGGTGTTGATCAGGTATCAGAGCCCTAAAGTACAAGCATGCTTAATCTTAATATTTCCATTTCCTTTAGTTTGAGAGAAACTTTTAGCTGAGATAAGGTTATTTTTGTTTTTAACAAGTAACTAAGCAAATTTTTGTGATATCATAACACTTTAAATTCTTAGTTTTTAAAGAGGGAGTTTAGCAAAAAAATTTGATTAAGACTCAGTTTAGCTAAGATTTTTACTTTTAAAAATACTTTTTATCAAAGACTTAGCTAAACTTATGAAGATAATAGTTTTGTTAAGTATTTAACCTTAAAAAGACTTAGTTTTTCAAAACAAAATTATTTTGATGAAATTTTGAGAATGCTTTGGAAAATACTTAGCATTTTCAGCAAAACTTAGCATTTGAAAACAATTGCTTTGAGAGACGCTTAGCTAAATTCCCTTTTTGTCTTTAAAAAAAACTTTAAAAGGTACTTAGCTAAATTTGAAAAACTAATTTTAAAACCAACTCAAAATCACTCCCCCTTAATTAATGCCTTAATAAATTCTTTGAGTTCAGGAGTCCAAGCTTGAGAGGTTAAAAGAAATTATTTTCCTATCTTTCCATCTCACTCATTCTAGATTAACAAGCATGTTTAGCATATGAGTGAGCGTGAGATGAAGTTGTCTTTACAGTTGCTATCAAACATAAGTTTTGAATTTCAAATAATTTTGAAATGATTTTGAAATTTAGTTTTGAAAAGATTTTAAAATGATTTTTGAAATTTAGTTTTGAAAAGATTTTGAAATTAAGTTTTGAAATGATTTTAAAATGATTTTGAAATTAAGTTTTGAAAAGATTTTAAAATGATTTTGAAAATAAGTTTTGAAAAGATTTTGAGATTAAGTTTTGAAATAATTTTAAAATGATTTTGAAATTATGTTTTGAAAAGATTTTAAAATGATTTTGAAAAGATTTTGAGATTAAGTTTTGAAATGATTTTAAAATGATTTTGAAATTAAGTTTTGAAATAATTTTAAAATGATTTTGAAATTAAGTTTTGAAATGATTTTAAAATGATTTTGAAATTAAGTTTTGAAAATATTTTAAAATGATTTTGAAATTAAGTTTTGAAATGATTTTGAAAATAAGTTTTAAAAGATTTTTAAAATGATTTTGAAATTTAGTTTTGAAAAGATTTTAAAATGATTTTTGAAATTTAGTTTTGAAAAGATTTTAAAATGATTTTTTTTTAAATTTAGTTTTGAAAAGATTTTAAAATGATTTTTAAAATATTTTTCAATTAATTTTGAAATTAAGTTTAAAAGATTTAAAATGATTTTCAAAAAGATTTTTCAAATACTTTTGAAATTAAGTTCATTTGAAAGAATAATATCAATTAAGAATTTAATTATAGAATTATAGTAACGAATTTATTTTTAAAATTTTAAATTTCTTAGTCATCTCACCCGATCTAAGTTTCCAATCAGGTAATCCTATAATTGTTGTGAGATGAATTGAGATTCAATTTAAGGGTTTGGTTTAACTTTGTGTTAGATTCAGGTTTAGATTTTGGGTTCAACAAGTAAGCATTCTTTGGATAAACTTCTGGGCTATGGTGAGTCACAAGGAACTCATTAAAGTAACTATGCTTTCGAGGTTTTCCAAATAGTCCTGCCCATTGAACTTAATATTAAACCTTGGTCTAACTAGTTAGGATCTATTTAAGGGTAGCTTCGGTCAATTCCACTTGGCCAAATGCACCAGGTCGAAGCCATATCTTCCTAGACATGCGATGCCCAAGCTTCCCTAACGTACTATCAACCAAAAACTTCACCAGTACCGTGGGTCAAGTTAAACCTAGCCCATTTTATCTAACCTTAATTACCGTGCTGGGTAGTCTACTCTTGTTTACCCATTTCGGGTAGATTAAGTTCGGAGGTGCCAGCTATTCTGGAGCCTCCCTTTGGATTTTAATTTGATTTGATTTTTGAATTAATTTTGAGATTTTAATTTAATTTTGAATTTTAATTTTAATTTTATTTTTAATTAAATTATTTTTATTAAGATAGTTTTTCTACTAGCTCCCCCTGGATCATAGCCTCGATATGGTCTATCAAGGTAATAGACTTGATCCTTGGGAACCCAGTATTGTCCAGGTCCAACTTGATTAACCAAGTTTGACTTGGGGACCCATGCTTGAATTGTGTTTTTATTATTTCTATTAACTAGAGATAGATATGATTTGTATTTTCTGTTGGTTCTAAATCCAAGTCCGGATTTGTTATAAACGACTAGCTATTTTCCAAGAATTAGGTCCAAATTCTTGGAACCCAACGTATCCTTGATTTCTTTAATTTGAGTTTTCAAATTGAAATTATCTTCCTCAAGTTGTTGGACTTGAGTCGAATTTCCAATTTGAACTGGTTCAGTTAAAGCACTCAACTCAGTCGCCTCCTTAAGGGTTGTTACCTCCTTTTGGAGCGACTTGACCCGGATGTTGGATTTAGCTAATTTCTTAAGCAGGTAAGGAATTAAGTTTTCCAAATTTTCTAAGTCAATAATAGACATTAAAGAGCTTACAGTGGTTTTGGGTCCTTTAGAAATGGATACGGATCCTTGGCTTCGCTCGGACTTGGTGTCTGATTCGCTCTCAGTTTCTGAATCGGACTCGAACTCGGACTCAGTTTCAACAACATGTGCTAGTACTGGTAGAGCGAGAAGGCTCGCTTGCTCTTCTTCGTCCGATTCGGATTCATCTGATGACTCGGACCATGTTGCCTTCAGTGCTTTCTTCGTCTTGCTTGTTCTTGGAAATAATGCAACACCTTCCTCGGCCGGAATAGTGTTAGTCTGCTCAAATAATTTATTTATTAAAACATGCTTACCTATTTTCGTATCAGGAATACCTTCGTGTAGCTCAATCAGATTCTCCCACAGCTCCTTAGCGCTTGAGAATGGGCCGACGCGATTCAGCTCCTTATTCGTTAAACCACACTGAAGTGTATACATTGCTTTTGTGTTTGCTTCTACCTTTTTGATAAGGTTTGTGTCCCAGTTCTCGTACGGTAGTGGCTTGCCGGCGCCGTCAGTTGGCAGTTGAAGCCCGGTTTTGACGATCATCCAGACTTCAAAGTGAGTCTGGAGATACACCTCCATCCGACCCTACCAATCTCCGACATCATCTCCGGAGAAGAGCGGTGGGCGAGCAGTGTTGTAGCCTTCTTGATGGGCCATTTTAGAAAGACAATCTCGCAAAATAAACACAATAAAACTTGTTCCAAGACTTAGTCTTGGATTAGTAGTGCAGGAGAGAAATAAAAATAGTAATTCAGGAATTTTGAGAAAAAATAATAAAATATTATTAAAATATTATTAAAAAAAATATTACTACAAATTT